>NC_142697.1:45973025-46627469 GCF_029641045.1 Salvia hispanica
TTTCTTTCTCGTCCCAGATGTCATGATATAATAAATAAATAGTCGGTTATAACACAATTTTTCTCATGTTTTCATGTGAGCAGGTTTTTGTTTGTGTATATATTGGTGTTTAAATTTCAGTTTTTGCTTTATTTATATATTTTTGGTTGGCTGCGCTCGTTTTACTATTATAAGCTTTTAGACCGTTGCATAAGATATAGAAGCCGAATTGTTTAGTTATATTTGTAGAGATTGGGAGGTGAGTTTGTTGAGAAGACTGTTACTTGTTCTCCTTTTATCGATTCATTGCTAATAGCATCAGTTTTATAGGTTGCAAATTATTGTCGTGAGCGTCTCCATTTAGCTTTAAGAGACGAGATAATAAATGTCAAAGATAATCTGGTTAACGGGAGCAGCCAAGCCTCCCAAGATGCTCGACAAGTGCAATGGGAGAAGGTGTTCAATAGTTGCTTTATAGAGGTCGATGACGAGGTCAGTGGAAAGGTGAGCCGAGTCATACCCGTAGAAGATGCAAGTGTGTCTAATTGCGCCTCTGAACCCGTTGCACCTGAAACTGTTGGATCCACAGCAGTTGTTGCAGTTGTTTGTTCATCCCATATTATAGTTGCTAATTGTGGAGATTCGAGGGCTGTCCTTTACCGTGGTAAAGAGCCAATCGCACTCTCGGTTGATCATAAAGTAAGCCTTTATGTTTTTCTTGCACTTTGTCGTTTTCTCGGTCAAGTTTTGTTGGCCACCCTTGATTTGTTCGTTGCAATTTCACTTTTCAGCCAAATAGGGAGGATGAATATGCTAGAATCGAGGCGTCTGGTGGCAAGGTGATACAATGGAACGGACACCGTGTTTTTGGCGTTCTCGCGATGTCACGGTCTATTGGTACGTCACTTTCTATGAATGTTTCGTTACGTCTTCACTTACGTTTCTCGTGCGCATGCTTAAAGAAGTTATTATATTCTTCATCAACGTATGCAAGATCCGGTCCGGAATTGTGGCTATTTTATATTGTGAAATCGGTTTCGCGTTTTGTTTGTTTGATTTAAGAGTATGGTCTATTGATTAAGTCGATTCTCGAAGATTTGATCGTAATTTATTATCCTAATCTCCGTGCAACTCGACGTCGTTTTGGAAGATAATAAAAATGTTTAAAGACTTCTTTAATTTCCTTTTACATACTTCTAGAACACATAAAACTTCGTAAGACGGTTTGACGTGTCAAGGTCTGGTTAATCGAGACATATCGAAATCCGTTGAATATCGGGATTCAAGTCATCACCCGTCCGAGGGTATTATTGTGTCTCCACATTTTTGCCTAATTTTATTGATTGTTTTGTTCGTGCAACAGGTGACCGATACTTGAAGCCATGGATCATACCGGAGCCCGAGGTCACGTTCGTCCCTCGTGCCAGGGAAGACGAGTGCCTCGTCCTAGCCAGCGACGGCCTATGGGATGTGATGACGAACGAGGAAGTATGCGACCTAGCACGGAAACGGATCTTGATCTGGCACAAGAAGAACGGGACGAACCCATTACCGGACCGGGGCCAAGGAGTCGACCCTGCAGCACAAGCAGCAGCGGAGTACCTCTCGAACGTGGCCATGCACCGGGGGAGCAAGGACAACATATCGATAGTCGTCGTCGACCTCAAAGCCCAAAGGAAGTTCAAGAGCAAGCCTTGATCAAGCCATGGTATGATATTAGGCTCTTTATATACAACACAATATATATTACTATCTCATTATTACATAACTTGTCCATTTATTTTTCATATGGGCTTGACTTGTTTATGAGAATATAGTGTATCAGTTTGTAACATAGATGCAATATGAGAAAAATGACCTTTGTATGAATTTTTGGCTACGATCAAAATTCTATGTAAATCTTAATATATATGTCTGGCTTTGTATGTGGATTTTTCATAAATGTCATATACTTTAGCAAAGTCTTGTTGAATTATTTGAGAAAGTTTAGCAAAGTGAAAATTTTCATTTAAAATGATGCAATTAACTATTTCTACCTAATGATTCAACACATTGAACTTCTCAATTGGGAAAATTATCCATTGCATTAAATAAGTAAAAAATTGAAAATAAAAAATAAAATAAAAATCAGTTAAAACGGACTGAGTTATAACGAGATTCCTGCACGTTTTCGTCGTCTCAATATAGAAAAAATACTAATAATAGAATAATATGCAATGTTTTAATTTAATGTTATTTAATTTTATAATTTATTGGCAGCTATATATATGTATGTTTGTATTTTTTAGAATATTTGAGTGATAATGATGAAGCTATGGACCGTTGCAGCAAAAGACTACAGAAATCGTCTTGTCTCTTTCAATCCTCTCTCATAATGTCTCATAATAGCTTTATTAATCAAAGTTGGATTATGATGAAACCTATATCAACTTTAAATGGTTTTATTAATTGTATCCTAACAGCTAGAATTTATCAATTTTGTTTGAGATTTTTCAGTTTATCATGAAGTATCAGGATCTTTTTTAGTTTGTAGGAGTATCAATTTAATAAATTATTACAGTTATTAAAGGGTTATAGATTAATCTGATACTATCATTTTAAAATTATTTTTTATTAAACTGAATTGAACTATTAAAGTATGAATATTCAATCATTTTTAAAAAGTGGAAAAAAAAACAATTTTTTTTAAAAAAATTATGACAGCCTCAATATATGTGTGTGAATACTGAATACTACATTTTCTAAATCGAATTTGCTAGCTATTGTGTACAATCTATATCTCTAGTCAATAAAGGAATATATCTAGCTAGCTACCTAGCTAAGATTTTTATTATTGTTTCTATAATAGAGATGCTCATCTAGGTAAATTACACATTAGACAAAATTTAATTTTCTACAATTTTCAACCCATAAGAGCACTCCCAATGCACTCGGCGTTAAATCCGGCGTTTTATCGCCGATTATCGCCGAAAAATCGCCGGCAATGGGGAGGAAACGGCGATAATCCGGCGTTAATTCTACCGAATTAACGCCGGCTCCCGAAAATTCGTCGGATTATCGCCGACCACTGTGGGCGATAATCCGGCGATAAAAATAGTTTTTTTTTTTTTTTTTTTTTTTAATTTACACCCCTATAAATACACACCTTCTCTTCATTCTCTCCCCATCCTCATCCCTTTTCTCTCTTCATTCTCTCCTCATCCTCATTCCTTTACCCGTGTTTAATACAACGAACTTTATTACTATTATTTGTTTTGTCTTATAAATTAAATTAGCTAGCTTTATTATATACAAAAATAAAACAATTAAATTAGTGATGATGTAAAAATGAAATGTTGAGTTAGGGAGAAATAAGGGAGAAATCATTGGAGCAGTTGGCTAAAAGTTGGCTAAAAACTGGGGATAAATTATGGTGCTGATGTGGCGCTGATGTGGCAGAAATTAGGGAGAAATAAGAGAGTTTTTAGGAAAATCATTGGGAGTGCTCTAAAATAATTATGAAAAAAAAAATGACTCGTTTCCAAACTTTCTATGGAAGTGTTCTTTATAACAACGGTATGGGCAATAGCTGGCCAAAATTTGACTATTGCTATTTTTCATGTGCTAAAAACTTTGATTTGAAGATTGCTTATGAGTTATGAATGGTTTAATTATAATTGACTTAATTCACTTAAATCCAAAGGAGATTGAGTATTAGGTAAAGCGATCATGTAGATAATTTTGAGTCTTTGACTATAGATTAGAGATAATTTAGTAATGTACTATTAAATTTATTAATTAGACCTTAGGTGTTAAATTAATGAACATAACGAGAAATATATTTTTTGTGACATTCTTTGAGCTGGATTAATAAATTATTGCATTGATTTGTTCAACTTTGTATATATTGTAAAAATTCCATTTGATAGCACTAAAAAAATAAAATTCCGCGTATTGATTTTACAATCTTAATGCATGTTCACATTTGTTCACATTCGAATAGCCAAACAAAAACTATATGGTATGGAATTGGAGTAAGAGATACTTATAATTATGTTGAGCAAGAGATAACTAATGTAATTAAGTCTCAATATTTCAACTATATTGCCGATTAAACGAAAATTTACTTTTGATACCTTTTATTTTGATTCTGATCTTATATTATTAGTTTCCCTATCATACATTTAAAATTACACGCTTACAGCTCGAACCATCGAAAAAATCATAAATCCACCAATATTCGACTCAATCACTTAGCTACTAGATGACAAGACTTACAGTGGACCACTGAATAAGCATATAAAAAATCATCTCTAAATCCTTATAAAAATTGAAACGGAGTACTCCATCCGTCCACAATTAGAACATGCATTGCAATCGGCGAGCACCGCCGATCCTCGGGTGCTGGCCGATGCGCTCGCCGCCATTGTAGGCTGGCAATCGGCGAGCGATCGGACAATGCAATTTTTTTAATTATGCAAGCCCGAAATAGAGTGGGGCGGTGGCTCGTGTGTGGAAGCTCGTAATTTTTTATTATGTAATTTTTTTTATTTTTAGTTAATGTACTTTTTTTATTTAAATAAAATTAACGAATTTTTCCCGTATATATGTCGTAAATTTAATTCCGTATTTTGTGTTTAATTTCGTTAATTTACTTGTTTTTTTTAATAGTGTTGATGATGTGGCTAGCCTATTGCTTATCCAGTTGCTTGTCCTGATGATGTGACAAGAGGAATTTTAGTGCTGGACGATGTGGCAGGAGGAGAAACAAGCTAGCCTATGACTAGCCTATTTACCATTGTGGATGCTTTAGAGCACTCCCATTGGCATTGGCGAAAATCCGGCGATAAATCGCCGAAAATCGCCGGATTATCGCCGGCCGTTGTGGCGAAGTCGGCGATAATTCGGCGATTTTCTTACCGATGCTTCGCCGAGTGGCGTTTTTTCGCCGGATTATCGCCGAGCGATCGCCGGCCACTGTGGGCGACGCTCGGCGATAATTTAAATTTTTTTTTTTTTTTTTCGAACCCAACGGCTATTTTACATCCCACCCCTATAAATATTTCCTCCACTTCCTCCATTCATCACCCACAATCTTCATTCTCTCCATTTTCAATCTCTTCTCCCAATCTTCAATCTTCATCAAAATTATGAGCTTTTGGAAGAAAAGTTCCCGATCGGGTAAGGGTAAGGGTAAGGGGAAAGAGTCGAGTTCACAAATTCCCAACACGGATGAAGCAAACGAGCAGTGGATGCACTCGTTGTTGGCGATGGGTTCTCCTCCCGGCCAACTTCCATACGGGGGTCCGTCTCCTTTGCAGACTCCTCCGGCGCGGAGACTTTCTCCGTATTTCAACTCTGCCGGCAGAATGCCCTTTCCAGCCGACGATGTGTATCGGCCCCAGTTCGACACCCCCGGATCAACCCCAGGCGACCAAGAATCTCAGGCCGCGACACTGAGCGCGGAGGACTTCGAGGTGGAAGAAACGCCCACCGAGCTGCCTTCTAGGAGCGGGAGGGGGAAGGCGCCGGCGTCGTCGGCTGCGACTGATACGGGTTCCGATGAGAGGTCGAAGCGGGTAAGGACTACTTACACTCTGCAAGAGTCCGAGCTGATAGCCACCTGCTGGGCGGACACGTCACAGGACGCGGAGCGCAGCAACTACCAGACTGAGATCATATTCTGGGAGCGGGTTGCCGCGAAGTACAGGAGCCACAAGACTGCCTCAATGAAGGACCATGGCAGCGAGGCGATCCGTCGGCATTGGGAGCGCCTCATGAGGGACTGCGGCCACTTCAACGGTATTTATTCTAACTTGATGACTCACATGACGAGTGGCCAGAACGAGCACATGGTCCGAGATGAGGCCATCCGGATGTATAGTAGCCAGTACTTGTCGTCGAAGGGCTTCAAGTATTGGAACATCTACGATAAGCTGAAGGATCTCCCCAAATTCCGGACTGAAATGCACGCCGCGCTGCACGGGAAATCGGTGCGCTCGCGACTTAGCGTTTCGGAGAGCGAGGGGAGCGCGGCCCACATCGACTTGAGTGGGGATGGTCCGCACGAGCGCCCGGAGGGAGTGAAGAAGGCGAAGGGGAGGCGGAAGGGGAAGGGCACAACGTCGGAAGTCGAGTCGGAACCCCACATCGACTTAGAAAAAGCCACTTATTCGAGCAATGTCGCCAATCTGACGCAGATGTACATGCTGTACTTCACCGGCGGCGGGACCCCTGAAGAAAAGGCGGCCCTCTGGAAATGCATCCAAAGCCTGCAGATTACGATGGGCCTCGATCCCGACGCCCCTCCGGCCCCTCCGTCTTAGTTTTTTTTAAAAAAAATCTTTGTTTATTTGCGTTTTTTATTTGTAGTTTTTTTTTTCTCGTTGTATTATATTTTCCAATGATTAATACAACGATGAATTGTTCATTATTAGTCTATTTATTAAACACATTTGTAGGGAAAATTAAACAATATTAAAAATGATGATGTAAAAATGAAATGTTGAGTTAGGGAGAAATAAGGGAGAAATAAGGGAGAAACCAATGTAGCAGTTGGCTAAAAACTGGGGATAAATTTTGGTGCTGATGTGGCGCTGATGTGGCAGGAGTTAGGGAGAAATAAGGGAGTTTTTAGCCGGACCATTGGGAGTGCTCTTATGAATCTTATTTTTCGAACACATGTTTTAAGAAATTGGTATCAATTTAAAAAAGATAATGAAATGTTGGTACCACTTTTATATTTTTCTTCCACTCCCTAGAAAATAATACTACTCCATTTTTTGTCATTTTGAAATGTCTTCAAAAATCAGTTCACTTTCTTTTTTTTCACTACACATTACACTACGTGAGTCTCATTATTCACTATTTGACTTCAACTATTTTTTTCTCTTACTTATTAGTTTTACATTAAAATATCACCATAAAGTTTTTATTCTTTATAAAATGAATGAAGTATTAGTTTTATACTGAATAAAATGCGTTAACAAAAAATGAGACTTTTATCGATGAATGAATAGAAATATCAGTACAATACTCATCTTTCGTACGGAATGGGTATTTTTCTACAAATCAAAAGATCAAAACAAGATTTTTGCAACTATACAATAAAGTTGGGCTGTCATTCTTACAATAACAGTCAATCACCCAACACGTTAAATGCCAGTTTGGATTCCAGAAACACTACACTTTATTCACATATATCCTTTTTCCAAAAAATAAAAAATTACAGATTTCAAGAAAGTATTCCAATTCCAACCCCATAAAATTATTTATAAATAAACAATTCCCACTACTATTCCATTTCCATCTCCACACCCTTAATCCAAAAACCCATTGCAAAAACATCCCCAAAACCTACAAAAAGCAAAAGTTGCCAAACAAAACAACCACTTTTTTTCCACTAAAGCAAAAGCAACCCCAAAAAATGGAAGAAGATGGAGATGGTGGTGGGGAAGACCTCACCCCCTTTTGGGTCCAAAGCACCACCAATCTCCGCCGCTCCGACCGCCTCCGCCACGGCGTCGCCGCCGTGTTCTTCAGCTCCGGGCTGGTGGTGTTCCTTTTATTGGTAACAGCTGCTTTTTTCTTGGCTTTTGTAGTGCCCTCAACCATTTCTCTCAGTGCCAACATTTTCAAGCCTAATAGTGTCAAGAAAAGCTGGGATTCTTTGAACATTGCTCTTGTTTTGGTTGCTGTGGTTTTTGGGTTTCTTAGTAGAAATAGAAATGAAGAGAGATCCCCATTGTTTGATGAGTTTCAGCCTTCCCCAATTAAAGAAAATCAAGCCCAGAACCCAATTCATGAGGAAAAATCGAGTCTTTATGATTATCATCAAGAAAAATCGAGTCTTTATGAGTATCATCAAGAAAAATCGAATCTTTATGAGGAAAAGAATTTGAATTTGAGGAGAAGCAGCAGTTCTTATCCTGATCTGCGTGAATTCTCATCAAATTGGAGCTATGGGGATTATCAGAGGAGATTTTTCGATGATTTTAATGTCGATTCGAGCCGGAGCTCGGATGCGGCGGAGCTCCACCACCACCGCCGCCACCGGAGCTTGGAGCAAGTTGATTTTCTGGCTTCGCCGCCGCGGATTAAGACTGTTGTTGTGGATACATTGGTGTATAAACCCACTGCGGGAGGTGGAAATTTTCCGGCGGAATTGGCGGCGGCGCCGCCGGGGGAGGAGGAGGCTGCGGTGGTGAGGGAGGGGAGATCGAGCAGGAGATTTTACAAAGAAAAATCGAGTCTTTATGATTATCATCAAGAAAAATCGAATCTTTATGAGGAAAGAAATTTCCCGGCGGAATTGGCGGTGGCGCCGCCGGGAGATGAGGAGGCTGCGGCGGTGAGGGAGGGGAGATCGAGCAGGAGATTTTATAAAGATTCGAATTTGATGAATCCCGTCTCGGCGCCGAAGCCGCCTCTGCCGCCGGCGGAGGAAGCGCCGCCGCCGGAATTTCAAGAAAGTGAGAAACGGAGCCGGGAAAGAGCGGCGCGGAAGAAGGAAAGGTCGAGTAGAAGGCAGGCTTATAAAGATGCGGAACCCACAAATCCAATTGCGACGCCTCCGCCACCTCCGCCGCCGCCGCCACCTCCGGCGCCGCCGCAGCAGAAGAGCAGCAAGAGTGAGAGAAGACGCGGGGGCGCGGCGGCGAATTCGACCAAAGTCTTCTTGAATTCTCTCTACGGCAAGAAGAAGAAGAAGCAGAGGCAAAAGAGCGTGGAAAATGTGGATTCTCTCCTCCACGAAGCTCCTCCGCCGCTGAGTTTCCAAATTCCGCCGCCGTCGCCGCCGCCACCACCGCCTCCCCCGCCGCCGCAGCCGTCGTCGGTCTTCCACACTCTGTTTTCATCCAAGAAGCCCAAAAGAAAAAGAACCATCACCGTCACAGTGGGGCCCCTCCCACCATCTCCGCCGCCGGAATCGCCGCCGCATGCAGCGGCGCGTGACCCATCACCCACATCCCACGCGCCGCCGCCGCCGCCGACTCACAAGCCGCCGAAGCCTGTGAAGATGAACAACTTCGACAGACTAGAAGAGGCTTCAAACAGCGGCGGCGAGTCCCCTTTCCGCCGCATTCCGCCGCCGCCACCGCCGCCGCCACCGTCGCTCTTGAAAACTCCGGCGTGGAGGTTCGTGGTGCAAGGCGACTACGTGAGGGTGAACAGCAGCAACAGCTCGAGGTCCGGCTCTCCGGACCTCGACGAAACGGACTCGGACGTCACGCCGTTGGCCGAGGGCGGCGGCGTGGCGGCGGCGCTGTTCTGCCCGAGCCCAGATGTGGACACAAAAGCTGAGAGCTTCATCACTAATTTTAGGGCCAAATTGAAGCTTGAGAAGATCCATTCCATGAAGAAAAGAGATGTAGGCCCGTCTACTCTTGGCCCGGGCCCGGGCCCAAATAAGATTTAGTGCTTTCTTTTAGTAATAAAGATTTGATTTTTTTATTTTTTCCAATTTTGGATTTGATATTTACATATTGATGTAGAGTGGATGTTTTGAGTGTGGGATTTTTTTGAGTAATCTCCTAAATGTTGCATCAAATCCAATTTCATTTTGTCTAGTACAATATTTTCATTTTAAAAATTGAATCTTTGGTCTTTTGCTAACAAAATTAAATCTTTGGTGTTTCCCTTGACCCTCATTTGCATCAAGTGCTGCCGCTTGTTCGGAATCACCGGTTACGGTTTCATCTGGTTTCTAAGGAAATGGAACCGTAAACGTGAAAATCACTGGTTTCGGATTTGGTTCAAAATTAGCAATTTTTGGCTGGTTTCATCGGTTTCCCAAGTTTTGGAACCAGAACCGGACCGTGTAACCCTATAATACAATTATGATTCGACCGGGAATGCCAGTTCCGGTTTAGAAACCGCAAACGACCTACTCGGCAGCTATGGTTAACCAAGCATCCCAATTTTCAGAAATTCTCCTCTTTCTTGTACACAATAGATGTTGTTGAACTAAAAAAATAAGTGGAACATGTTTCTTAAAATTCAGTAATATTCAAGATTACATAATCTTCGAATTTTCAAGATTAAATGATGGATATTACAATAACACATCATAATTCAAGAAAACACTAGTATTTGGTAGCCAATGTCTCCACCAATGCTTCAAGAAGCTGTGTTTCCTCCTTTATGTGTTCAACCCATCTTGCTTTGATCCTCACTATTTCCAGGCTTTGCTTCAGATTCAGCGCGATGGAGGGAAGCACGTCGTCCCCACCGAAAAACACCTCAGCTTCGTTCGCCATATCATCGCTGGACAACTGGAGACACAGCAAGTGTGCATGATCAGAAGAGTTCTTCCATATATATACACACTAACACACACTTTGGCGTGGCTGCGTTGGTCACTTACCGGTGTGATGATGTCTCGTATGAAATGAGCAAGAAGCATCTCCGTTCCCCATCTTTTCAGTATCAGATCCCAGTTTTCCTGCATAGATTGGGAAGCAAACAAGATTAGTTAGTACTAATCATTCTTTTCTGACAGATTGAGTGTCGAAATACAGTGAGCTAGTCGAGTACCTTAAGCCACGTCCATGCTGTGGCGCGGCCTTCCCAGCTTAAGACCCGAAGAACATAGACTATATCTTGTTGAGGAACCTTAGTAGGAGCAAAAGTGGAATATTAATATGATCAAGGAAAGGGGAAAATGGGTTCTTGGTGGCGTTGCTTCTTATTGTCATACCTCATCCGTTAGCACAAAGTCGAGAACTTCTGAAACTATAGCAGGGTCGGGAGAAGAACCGATGCAGCCTGCAAAAGACAACAAGGTCACAGATGTGAAACAGTTGGGAGTTGCACATATAAAGTTTTTAACAAGATCTTACGCAAAATCCGTGTCTTTTCTTGAATTGCATCGACTTCGTTGTACAGCTTTAGTAGCCACTTCAACCCGGTTTTATCTGCAACGCTCGTATTTCTCATCACTGCTACATAAGCAGCCTGTAAACACGTTCGAGGTTAAAAAGAGAAACAGAGAATTGGGACAGAAATATTTGATGTTACCTTTCTGGTGTTAACTGGAAGTAAAGGGGTGTTTTTATCCTCTAAGAATGCTCGGAGGCGATTTGTTGCTTCCTCTTTCGTCTGAGGATGATCGAGATGCGCTAATGCTGTCAAAACCTGCTCCCTTTTTAGTTCATCTAACTGGCTCTCACTCGGTACTGCATCCCAGCCCAGTTTTCTGTCCAAGAAACCATCAATCTTGTGAAAAAACGCCAAATCGAATCACTACATATGTTCTTTAACATTGATGTATCTCAACTCTGCATGTGGTAGGAGGAGACTGATGAAGAATTTCTTTAGATTAGGCTCCAAAGCTGGGATGGCATCTCTTATGATTCTCGAAGCACTGTAGCATATCTGTAACGAAGATATAACGTGATATTCCTATCGAAAAAATCAATGTCTTCAGTAATTTAAGAGAAAAAAAGAGAGGCTATACATCGATGAGTCTTGTCAAAACAATGTATTCCAGATCCTTCCTGTATGTATCCATCAAGTGAAGCAAAGACGAGAACGGTGTAGAGCACGCCTCACATAGAGCAAACGCGTCGTCCAGAACTCCTTTGAAAGTCGGTTGAATTGAATTAGCAAAGCTTGAGTTATAAAAACGATCATGAATAGAGATGTTAGAGAGTGCCACTAACCGAATTCGTCTGATGCTGATAAGCAATTGCTCGCTATAGCTTTGCGTAGTCGAGCTTCAAGACTTTCGTCGTATTTCACCCTGTAGAAACCAGCTTGGTGGACGTTAGTTTTGATCCACCAATTCTCCTCACTATTTTCAAGGTCTCCAATGTCCAGCTGCCCTTTTTTCGCTTCTAGAAGAAATTTCTTTTGGTTTTCGTACGAAGACACACATAGTGTCACCGGAACTATCCATTCAGCATCAGAATCCAATGCTGAAGACAAAAAATGGGCCTGAAATGGCAGAGAAGCATGAGGTTAACTGTTCCGGTTTTCATCGCAAAACAGTAGCCTTTTCGACTCTGTAGAAAACAAACCTGTTCGAATTCGCAAGTAGTACCCTTCAGCTTTACTGTAATAACAGGGTAGCCCTTTTGCTTTGTCCACACGTTCATGATTTTGTCGACTTCGACTCCTGAAGTTTCTGAGATAACCTTCCATAGATCTTCAGTCTTGGCATTGCTGAATCCGAACTTCTTCATGTACGAAGCCAATGACTTCTGCCTCACAAAAAGGCCAATCAAAGTCAGGAGTTGGTTCCCTTTTCACGAACATACGTTTCAAACATGAAATCTTATCACCGTGTGAAAAATGGACGATAAAGCAATGCACCTGGAATATCTCGTCACCAAGAAAATTCTCCAACATCCTAATAACGGAGCACCCTTTTCTATAGCTTATGTCGTCAAAATACTCAAGAACTGCTCGAGCTTGAGGTATTTCGACCTGCAGTATAATATCTCGTGTTACTCAACAGAACGACTGCTCATGGAAGGCTTCACAGAATGTTACCTCAATTGGATGGGATTTTTCCAATGCATCCATTTGCAAGCCGTCTTCCGTTTCTTGAAGAAATAGATTCCAAATGTTCCATTCAGGGAATAGTTTGTCAGTAACCAAATAACTTACCTAATAGCATCAGCAATGGCCAAATTAGGGAAAAAAGGGAAAGCAACAACCCTTCATCTCTATAAAGGAAATCGGAAAATTACCCATGTAGCAAAGCCCTCATTGAGCCATAAATGAGTCCACCATTCCATCGTCACCAAGTTACCGAACCAGTGATGAGCAACTTCATGAGCCACGACGATTGTTTGCTGCATATGACATGTAAGAAACATGAATCATGCGTGTGCCGTAGATACTAGACAGCATGAGAGAGCGAAAAAAGTAGTTTCAAAAATATACTTCTCACATACCCTCTGTATGTTAGCTGCTGCGGAATGCAAAGCATCCAGAAGAAGCTCGCTCTCTCGGAATGTAATTAAACCATAATTCTCCATGGCTCCACCAGCAAACTCGGGAACTGCAACCATATCCAATTTTGGAAGTGGATAGGGTGTTGAGAAATACCTGTGGAAATCCCATCAAGTGGAAAATCAGACTGTTCTGTTAATCCTGATTTGAAAGAAGGCGAAGATTTCTAATCTCTTACATTTTGAAAAAACTGAGTGTCTTGATAGCAATATCTAGAGCAAACTTTCCCTTATCACTTTTACCTACCGGACAGTAGGACCTGACTTTGATTCCTGCAAGGACAGATGTGAGTTAATACACAGGACGTAGAAAAACAGCGATGTATTGTTAATATTGCTTGATTGTTCGGATACCATCTTCTGTTATGTCTTCAACATAGTCGAACAAACCAACTACAAAAGCTACTAAGTAAGTAGACATGAGTATCGACTCTTCAAAGTGGACCGTCTTGAGATTCCCGTGGACTTTTTCCTCAGAAACCGGCATGTTGGACAATGCAGTCAATTCGGATGGAATGTTTTCTAACGTTATCTTGAAGGTGGCCTGCAGAGGCGGAGATCAAAACAAAAAGAAACCAAAATGAACCAAAATCTGGATATAAAAGCATTCATTTTACACCAAAAAGAAACTTTTACTATAACAATGATTTATTTCAGTGTTTCAATCTATCAGCTCAAGACAAGAGACGGAGAATATTTCATCATTTGACCTTGAGAGCAGGTTCATCCCAACACGGAAAACATCTACGCGCGTCTACTGCCTCGAATTGACTAGCAGCCATATTCTTCTTCTCTCCTTTATCAGAGTAAGTACTGCAAGTGATTTACTGCTAAGATCAGTATGCAACATTTTTACCAGTTCGTTGGATCCAAGATCCATATGGTCTCATGACAACAACAAATAAGGATTCCTCGAAAACTAAAAACATCGTTGAAAAACACCACCTCTCAACTTTTGTAAGCCTTCCTCAAGTGACCATAGACACAAATTATCTGATTTTATTTTCCCCACACTTTATACCTACAAACGATACACAGGGGAAAATTACCATCTGTATAGGCCTTTGAGGTGTTCATTTAGCACCCCGGAAAACTCAATCTCCAATAAGCCACATCCCACTTCCAATACTTCTTCAAACACCAAAACAAGAATCTCATCATCACTATCCACCACTATATCAGATGGAACGTATTTCTGCAAGAAAACAAACGAAACAACAACAGGAATTCATGATCAAGCGAAAAACACAATGATCGTACTCAATTAAAGTTAGTCTCCCAACAAGATCAAGGAAAGATAAAGTACAAAAAATCATAAACAATACTTGTTTCTGAGAGGTGGTGAAGGAGACTTGATGAACAGCGAGTTCGAGTGCGTTCAAGACCAGAAATTTCGTGGGATCATTAACGGAAGCATCAATAGCTACACGGCCAGAAAAAGTGCAAGCAGAGAGATCCAGTTTTAGAGTTAGCTCATAGCGTTTTGGCACTGCAAACTGTGGAAGTCTTGTTTGCCCTTTAAACTGCTTGATCGACTCCTCTCGAATTTCCATCTCAGCACTATCTGCTGCCAATTCTTCTGATTCCTTTCTGTATTTCTGAATACAAATTTATCCTAGACAAGATGAACAACCACAATTAAGAAACTGCAAAGTGGATAATACTATAATGTTTGAAGACTTGCTTTTTGTCTCTTTCTTTGTGTTTTTGTATAAATTAACTGACTTTAAATGAGTGGATTAGCTGTAGTATCATGTGAAAATATCCATTAGTTAGACAAATCAAAGGAGCAATAGAATTGCAAGCTCATGAGCCAATCAAAAATTATCATTACACAAAAAATATAAACACCATAAGTCAAACACACGAGCTTCTTGAAAAGGGACTAATGAAAGCTATGTTTAAGCTAACAAAGAAAAAAAAACAAAAATTTCCTATCAAATGAACTTCAGCCAAATCTTCCATACCTTCAATTGTTTCAATTGATTCTATTGAGGCTAAAGTTAAACCTTGGTTCAGAAGAGAAGGGGAAAAAAATTAAAGAATGATGAATAACAGAGTGAAGTGGAATTTCAAGAGCAATAATCTCACCATAACTGTTGGTGTTTGTGTTCTGGTTGATTGGCGCAGTGAGGCAGAAAATGAGCAGCTCGAAAATTTGCATTCATGACTTGTAGTTAAATGGTTTTTCTCCTCCACTGTGGAATTGGAAGTGTGCTCCATTGCTTCTCACTTGTTCGTCGAAATGCGCCAAAGACCTTCGAAATAATTAAACACTATCATACTAATGTGAACGGGTTAAATGATAGTAGTATCAGTTTTCATTTGACTTCTGACTTTCTCAGTGGAAATGGTTGATTTCTCTTGAAATTACCCAACTTTTTTTCCACCAAAATTGGGCAACGTTGAGCTCCATTGCTCAAATTGTGCTGCTTGCGAATCGGGATTAAGGTGACGCATTCATCAACTTCATGCTTTCCTTCATTATATGATTGGGATTAATCAATTTGGGATCTTTCAATTTGAACTCTGTTTTCTGCAACTTATTGCTTGAGTAAATGGATTGACCTTCAATTTCTTTCCAGTTCGATTTCATGCCTAAATTGGGAATTTGTGTGATTTTTAGGTTTAAAAGAGATTTATTGCTTGAATAATTGAATTGAGCTTCTGTGATTCAGTTGTTCCATATGAATATGAGGATTATTCCATATGTCAATTTCTTTCAAATTATTTCTCTGTTTGATTTCTTGGCTGAAGTTTATTGTGATTGGTTTTTGATGGTGATGAATTAGTTTTCATATGTGTGTGATTTGATTTGAACCTTATTGTAAAGCTGCATACATGATGTTAATGAGGATTTGATTTCTATCTTCCTGTGTTATAGGAGTATATATAAGTTTTCTGAGAATGGCGGACGATGATGCTCGAGCTGAAAACAGTCTCTCACACGAGAGCAATGCATCTTCGGAGAAGGAAATTGAAATGTCGATTGATGCATTGGCAAGTCAGGTTCAAGAATCCTTCTCGCTTTCGAAGAGGCATAAGTTCTGGGAGACCCAACCGGTTGGCCAGTTCAACGATCTTGGAGATACGAGCCTGCCTGAAGGACCGATTCAACAGCCTACACCACTGTCTGAAGTCAAGCAAGAGCCGTATATTCTTCCATCCGCCTATGAATTGGTTACATGCGATCTGGATTCTGAGGAGGTGTGTAGTGAGGTTTATACCTTATTGACCAATAACTATGTTGAGAATGATGATAGCATGTTTAGATTCGATTACTCAAAAGAGTTTCTTAGATGGGCACTCTGTCCTCCTGGTTATTTCCGGAGCTGGCACATCGGGTTAAGGGTTAAGACTTCAAAGAAACTGGTTGCATTCATAAGTGGAATCCCTGCAAAAGTTCGTATCCGTGATGCTGTATTGCTGCTTGCAGAGATCAATTTTTTGTGCGTACACAAGAAGCTCCGGTCAAGAAGGCTTACTCCAGTCATGATTAAGGAGGTTAGTCGCAGGGTGCGTTTGGAGAATATATGGCAGGCAGCTTATACCTCTGGTGTTGTTTTTCCTACACCGATAGCATCCAGTATGTACTGGTACAGGTCGTTGAATCCGAAGAAGCTTATCGACGTTGGGTTCTCTAGAATTGAAGCATGGGATACCATGGCCCGATACATCAACTATTACAAGTTACCAGAGCAAACCGCGACCCCTGGCCTCAGAAAGATGGAACCCCGCGATGTTCCTGCAGTTGCTCGTTTGCTTAAGAATTACTTGAAGCAGTTTGTTTTGGCTCCAGATTTTGACGAGAAGGAAGTCGAGCACTGGCTGCTTCCCAAGGAAGATGTCATGGATACTTATGTGGTCGAAAGTCCTGAAAGTCACGAAATCACTGATTTCTGCAGTTTTTACACCTTTACGTGGTCTGTATTTGGTAACCAGGACCATTCCATTCTGAAGGTGGCGTATTCGTATTACAACGTATCCACTAAGACGCCCTTAGTTCAACTGATGAGTGATGCTCTCGTTGTTGCCAAGAAGAAGGAGTTGGACGTCTTCAATGCGTTGGACATTATGCTCAACGGGACTTTCTTCAGTGAGCTCAGGTTTCTCCCTGCAGATGGGAAGCTTAATTACTATCTCTACAACTATCGGCTAAAGCACGGGCTAAGACCATCGGAGATAGGCCTCCTGCCCTTATAGATTCAACGGTCGTGCTGCCACGGGCGAGCATTTTGTACGAGTGAGTTTTTTCTCTGTTCTTGGAAGATTATTTATGCTGTCATCTTTGGTATTTCTACTTGGTTCAAAACCAAAAAAAATTAGATTTTTGTAACTGAACTTTTGTAACTGAATATTTCTGTGTTGCTTGTTTTAAAACTGATATACTGTAACTTTTGCAAATGACATTTTTGTTCATAGAATTCCATCTCTAGATGAGTTATCTACACTACCATAATTAATTATAACTATAGATAAATAAATTTGAATTTTCTAAATCTAATTAAAGATTAGTCGTGTAATAATTAAACAAAATAGTATACCTATAAATCAAATTCAAACTTCGTGTTTTGCTTAGCTGAAATCTTAGTTGGTTGTTGCAAACTCAAAATCCATGAACAATATTACAAAAATCAGAAATTGCCAAATTGCTAAGAAAACAACTTTGAGTATAAAGAATTGATTTTTATGTCTTCTTGTGCATACAGCTCTTTAATTTTTTAATACTGATTTCTTAATTCCTAGTGGAGAGCGTTGAAAATCTCTTGAAATCACAACACTTTTTTTTTTTTTTTCTCCAAATTTCGGCAACGTTAATCTGCATTTCAATTCAGGGTTAAGGTGAAGTATTCTTTCATCTCCATGTTTTCCTTGATTGTCATTTATTAATTTGGGTTGACACAAAATTTGATCTTAGTTAATTTGTCATCAGCTGTAATTGATTAGCTGCAGTATTCAACTGGAAGTAATTGATTATACTCCTTTAGCTGCTAGATAATTATGTCAATTTCGTTCGATTAATTATCTGATCGATTCTATGCCTAAAGTTGACTATGTTATTTGGAATTTTGTGGGTTTTAGATGGAAAAAGGATTTATTTCTTAGGTGATTGAATTGAGCTTCTGTGATTGAGCTGTTCCGTATGATTGTCCAGCTAGTGTTAAAATCACTAGAACTGGTAGATAATGATGTCAATTGTGTTTATCTGTTCGATTTCAAGCCTAAAGTTGACTGTGTTATTTGGAAAATTGTATGATTTTTAGATGGGAAAGTGATTTATTGCTTGGGTAATTGAATTGAGATTCTGTGATTCAGATATTGCATATGATGATTGTCCAGCTAGTGTTAAAATCACTTGAGCTTGGTAGAAAATGCTTTCAATTTCTTTCCAATTATCTTCATGCCTAAAGTTGACTGTGATCATGGTTTTTGATGGTGTTTCTTGGTGTTGAAGCATTAAATCCTGTGATAGTGTGATTGATGAATTGGATTCATGTGTTATATAAGTTCTCTGAGAATGGCTGACAACGATGCTCCAGCTGGAAACGTTCCCTCTGACAAGAGTAATGCATCATCGGAGAATGCAATTGAAATATCAATTGATGCATTGGCAAGTGAGGTTCAAGAATCCTTGTCACTTACAAAGAGGCAAAAATTCTGGGAGACCCAACCGGTAGGCCAGTTCAAGGATCTTGGAGATACGAGCCTGCCTGAAGGCCCGATTCAACAACCAACGCCACTGTCTGAAGTCAAGCAAGAGCCGTATAATCTCCCATCTGCCTATGAATTGGTCACGTGCGATATGGATTCTGAGGAGGTGTGTAGTGAGGTTTATACTTTATTGACTAATCACTATGTTGAGGATGATAGTCGTATGTTTCGATTGAAGTACTCCAAAGAGTTTCTTAGATGGGCACTTTGCCCTCCTGGTTATTTCCGGAGCTGGCACGTTGGGTTGAGGGTTAAGACTTCAAAGAAACTGGTTGCATTCATAAGTGGAATCCCTGCAAAACTCTGTATCCGTGATGCTGTAATGCTGATTGCACAGATCAATTTTCTGTGTGTGCACAAGAAACTCCGATCAAGAAGACTTACTCCGGTCATTATTAAGGAGGTTAGTCGAAGGGTTCGTATGGAGAATATTTGGCAGGCAGCTTATACTTCTGGTGTTGTTTTGCCTACACCAATAACAACTTGTCAGAACTGGATCAGGCCATTGAATCCAGAGAAGCTAGTTGATGTTGGATTTTCTAGGCTCGGTGCAAGGATGACAATGAGCCGAGCTATCAAGTTGTACAAGCTACCAGAGCACACTACAACTCCCGGCTTCAGAAAGATGGAACCCCATGATGTTCCTGCAGTTACTTGTCTGCTTAGGAATTACTTGAAGCAGTTTGTTTTGGCTCCAGATTTTGATGAGAGCGAAGTCGAGCACTGGCTGCTTCCCAAGGAAGATGTCGTGGATGCTTATGTGGTCGAAAGTCCTGAAAGTCACGAAATCACTGATTTCTGCAGTTTTTACATTTCTACCTGGTCTATATTTGGTAGTCAGGACCATTCCGTAATGAAGGTGGCGTATTCGTATTACAACGTATCCACCAAGACTCCCTTAGTTCAACTGATGAGTGATGCTCTCGTCGTTGCCAAGAGGAAGGATTTGGACGTTTTCAATGCATTGGATATTATGCTCAACGAGACATTCTTCCGTGAGCTCAGGTTTCACACTGCGAATGGGAAACTGTATTACTATCTGTACAACTATCGGCTAAAGCACGTGCTAAGATCATCGGAGATTGGCCTAGTGCCCTTATAGATTCATCGGTCATGCTACCGCGGCCGAGCATTTTGTACATGTAAGTTTTTTCTCTGTTCTTGGAAGACAAGTTGTGGTATTTCTACTTGGTTCCAAACCAAAAAAGTATAGATGAAATTTGTGATTGAGCATTTGTATGTTGCTTGTTCTCAAACTGATAAACCGTAGTTGGTTGAATTATTTATCAGATGAATAGCTTAGTTAGTTATTAGTAGTAAGTCAAGGAGAATTTTTGTTATCTTAGTAAGTGTTTAGATTAATAATCTGCAGCCCAAATTTATAGTTCAGTTGGCTATAGTAGACAATGATGATGGTGAAATTTTCAATTTGTTTGATTCTTTGGTTTCTTATTTAGTTCTATATTTTTATTATGTAAAGTTCTAGTTATATATTGCAGAAATGTATTCCTCCAATAAGCCACATCCCACTTCCAATACTTCTTCAAACACCAAAACAAGAATCTCATCATCACTATCCACCACTATATCAGATGGAACATATTTCTGCAAGAAAACAAACAAAACAAGAACAATAATTCATGATCATGGGGAAAAAACAATGATCATAGTCATATTCAATTAAAGTTAGTCTTTCAACAAGATCAGGGAAAGATAAGGTATAAAAAATCATAAACAATACTCCCTCCATCCAAAAAAAATAGATCACTTTGTGCATGACACTGGTTTTAATGTAGAATTGGTAAAGTAAGAGAGATGAGGAGAAAAAGTAGGTAAAGTAAGAGAGATAGGGAGAAAAAATGAGTAAAATAGGAGAGAGGGAAGAAAAAGTAGGAAAAGTATGAGAGATAAACTTTCCATTTTAAGAAAGTGATCTATTTTTTTTTGACGTCCTAAAATGACAAAAGTGATCTATTGTTTGTGGACGGAGAGAGTGCTTGTTTCTGAGAGGTGGTGAAGGAGACTTGATGAACAACCACAATTAAAGAAACATCAGAGTGGATGTTAGCTATGTTTGAAGACTTGCTTTTTGTATCTTTCTTTGTGTTTTTGTATGAATTAACTTACTTTAAATGAGTGGATTAGCTTAGTGGCTGGCTAGATATTCCATCAGTGTGAAAATATCCATTACTTTAATAAATCAAGGAGCAATCGAATTGCAAGCTTATTAGCCAATAAAAAATAATCATTTCACAAAAAGAAAAATCTAAACAACATAGGTCAAAATCAAACACATGGCTTCTTAAAAGGGGATAAAGAAAGCTAAGTTTAAGCAAAAAAAAAAAATAAACAGAGCAGCTGTGCCAATAATACGACGGCGTTTTGTGTGAAGTTTCACAAATTTTATTATTCAAACCAGATTTCTCCCCTGTGGTGCTGCGAATCGGGGTTAAGGTGACACATTCTTTCAATTATATGGTTGGAATTTATCAATTTGGGCTGACACGGATCTTTCAATTTGAACTATGTTTTGTAATTTATCATCTTTTTTTCTGTGTTTTAGGCTAATTGTCTATGATCGGATACATGCAGGCTGTTTGTGTTTGTTATCTGAAAATTTGTGTATTATTTTAAATGGAAAAGTGATTTATTGCTTGAGTAAATGGATTGAGTTCAGCTAGTTTTGAAATCACTTGAACTGGTAGAAAATGGTGTAGTTCGATTTGTGTTATTTGGGATTTTGTGTGATTTTTAGACTTGAAAGTGATTTATTGCTTGAATAATTGAATTGAGATTCCATGATTCAGTTATTCCATATGAATATGAGAATTGTTCAGCTAGTGTTAAAAATCACTTGAACTGGTAGAAAATGGTTCAATTTCTTTTCTTCCCAGTTGGTTATCTGTTCGATTTCATGCTTCAAGTTGACTGTGTTATTTGGGAATTTGTGTGATTTTTGGATTTAAAAGTGATTTATTGCTTCAGTAGTTGAATTGAGCTTCCATGATTCAATAATTGGATATGAGGATTGTCCAGCTAGTGTTAAAATCAATTGAACTGGTTGAAAATGGTGTCGATTTCTTTCCGTTTATGTATCTGTTCGATTTCATGCCTAAAGTTTATTGTGATCACGGTTTTATCTGGTGCTTCTTAGTGTTAATCAAGTAAATCTTGTGATTTGATGAATTAGTTTCGTATGTGTGTGATTTGATTTAAACCTTAGTGTTAAGCTGCATACATGATGTTAACGAGGATTTGATTCGTATCTTATAGCTTATTTAGATACATGACTTGTGAGAATGGCGGACAGTGATGCTCGAGCTGAAAATAGTCTCTCTCACAAGAGCAATGCATCTTCCAAGAAGGAAATAGAAATGTCAATTGATGCATTGGCAAGTACGGTTCAAGAATCCTTCTCACTTTCAAAGAGGCATAAGTTCTGGGAGACCCAACCGGTTGTCCAGTTCAAGGATCTTGGAGATACGAGCCTGCCTGAAGGACCGATTCAACAGCCTACACCACTATCTGAAGTCAAGCAAGAGCCGTATATTCTTCCATCCGCCTATGAATTGGTTACATGCGATCTGGATTCTGAGGAGGTGTGTAGTGAGGTTTATACCTTATTGACCAATAACTATATCGAGGATGAGGATAGGTTGTTTAGATTCAATTACTCAAAAGAGTGTCTTAGATGGGCACTCTGTCCTCCTGGTTATTTTCGGAGCTGGCACATCGGGCTAAGGGTTAAACCTTCGAAAAAACTGGTTGCATTCATAAGTGGAATCCCTGCAAAAGTTCGTATCCGTGATACTGTATTGCTGCTTGCAGAGATCAATTTTTTGTGCGTACACAAGAAGCTACGATCAAGAAGGCTTACTCCAGTCATGATTAAGGAGGTTAGTCGCAGGGTGCGTTTGGAGAATATATGGCAGGCAGCTTATACATCTGGTGTTGATTTTCCTACGCCGATTGCATCCTGTCAGTACTGGACCAGGTCGTTGAATCCGAAGAAGCTAATCGACGTTGGGTTCTCTAGAATTGAAGCATGGGATACCATGGCCCGATACATCAACTATTACAAGTTACCAGAGCAAACCACAACTCCCGGCTTCAGAAAGATGGAACCCCGTGATGTTCCTGCAGTTGCTCGTTTGCTTAAGAATTACTTGAAACAGTTTGTTTTGGCTCCAGATTTTGATGAGAATGAAGTCGAGCACTGGCTGCTTCCCAAGGAAGATGTCATGGATACTTATGTGGTTGAAAGTCGTGAAAGTCACGAAATCACTGATTTCTGCAGTTTTTACACCTTTACCTGGTCTATATTTGGTAGCCAAAACCATTCCATTCTGAAGATGGCGTATTCGTTTTACAACGTATCCACCAAGACGCCCTTAGTTCAACTGATGAGTGATGCTCTTGTTGTTGCCAAGAAGAAGGATTTGGACGTTTTCAATGCATTGGACATTATGCTCAATGGGACTTTCTTCAGTGAGCTCAGGTTTTTACCTGCAGAAGGGAAGCTTAATTACTATCTCTACAACTATCGGCTAAAGCACGGGCTAAGACCATCGCAGATAGGCCTCCTGTCCTTATAGATTCGACGGTCGTGCTGCCACGGGCGAGCATTTTGTACATGTAAGTTTTTTCTCTGTTCTTGGAAGATTATTTATGCTGCTATCTTTGGTATTTCTACTTGGTTTCAAACCAAAAAAATTAGTCGATGAATTTTTGTAACTGAACATTTGTATGTTGCTTGTTTTCAAACTGATTACTATAACTTAGTTAGGTATTAGTATTAAGTGAAGGAGAATTTTTGTTAGCTTAGTAAGTGTATGGATTAATACTCTGTAGTTACACAGGCCATGTTGATAGAAAAGTTGACTATAGTGTATAGGCCTATCCAAACTTCTAGTTTAATGTTGTCATTGATTTTCGCTACATAGGTTCGTAAAAGGTCTTGGGTTCAATTTCACCGATCATGTCTTCCAAACTTCAAAGATAGTTAATATTACAAAGTCAGCATTCAAGGGATCGAAGATGCATATCATAACGGACGAACCTCACGTTTCCTGACTAAACACCATGAGTAAAATATGTCGTGCTCGAGTAAATCGAAACGGAACTTATGAATGAACTGACACCATCCCGTGTGCGTGTGGTACGGATATAAGATGGAAGTCATTCCCTGTCAAGTAGTGCTCCAAAGTTTTAGGCGCCCAAACAATTACATAAAACTCTTTATCATAAGTTCTGGACCATAAGTCCACAATGAACTCCATTGAATTTCCCTCTAAAATATGCTAATTACTCCCCCGTCCCAGATAATTTGTCCCAGTTTTCCATTTTGGTCCGTCCCACATAATTTGTCCCACTTCACTTTTACCATTTTTGGCAGTGGACCCCATATTTCACTAACTCATTACTACTCACATTTTATTATAAAACTAATATATAAAGGTAGGGCCCACATTCCACTAACTTTTTCAATCCACTTTTTCATTACAATTCTTAAAACTCGTGCCCGGTCAAAGTGACTTGAATTATCCGCACGGAGGGAGTACTTGTTTTTATTGTGACAAAATGGTGTCCATGTCTCTTTAGTCTTTAGATCTATCATACTGCATTATAAATTAAAGTCAATTAATTATTAAATTCTAATCCTAGTTCATTAGATTTGTACATAGATTATTAACCTCTAATCACGAATTATTAAACTTAAATCAAAGAATAAAATGAACCATAATTATTAAATAATAATTCTAAGTTCTAACTTCTAACTACTCTATATAACAATAGATTTTAACTATCAATTCGATTTTCTAAATTTGAAATAAAATTAGCCGTAGAATAATAAAACAAACACTACTAGTACCTAATAAACAAATGCAAATTTCGTGTTTCTTAGCTGAAATCTTTGGTGGTTACAGACAGCTCAGCTCTTTAATTTTTTAATAAGGATTTCTAAATTTCTAGTGGAGAGCGTTGAAAATCTCTTGAAATCACAACACTTTTTTTTTTTCCTTCAAAATTTCGGCAACGTTAATCTGCACGATTCGGGGTTAAGGTGACGTATTCTCTCATCTCAATGTTTTCTTTGATTGTCATTTATTAATTTGGGCTGAAATTTGATCTTAGTTTTTGTAATTTGTTATCAGCTGTGCGGTTTTTTGGTTTTAGGCTAATTGATTAGCCAACTGGAATTAATTTATTTCTACTTGATTGAGTGAATATTACTTGAGCTGGTAGATAATTATGTCAATTTCTTTCGATTAATTATCTGATCGATTCTATGCCTAAAGTTGACTATGTTATTTGGAATTTTGTGTGATTTTTAGATGGAATGATTCAGATATTCCATATGATTGTCCAGCTAGTGTTAAAATCATCAGAACTGGTAGATAATGATGTCAATTGTGTTTATCTGTTCGATTTCAAGCCTAAAGTTGACTGTGTTATTTGGAAAATTGTGTGAGTATTGGATGGGAAAGTGATTTATTGCCAATTGAGATTCTGTGATTCAGATATTACATCTGATGATTGGCCAGCTAGTGTTAAAATCACTTGAGCTGGTAGAAAATGATTTCACTTTCTTTCCAATTACTACCTCCGTCCCCCAAAATTTGCTACACTTTGACCCGACACGGGTTTTAAGAAATGTAATGGAAAGTGAGTTGAAAAAGTTGGTGGGATGTGGGTCCTACTTTTAAAGTATTAGTTTTATAATAAAATGTGAGTAGGAATGAGTTAGTGGAATATGGGGTCCACTACCAAAAATGGTAAAAATGAAGTGTATCAAATTTTTAGGGACGGACCGAAATAGTAATATGTATCAAATTTTCACGGACGGAGGTAGTAGTATTTATCTTCATGCCTAGAGTTGACTGTTATCATGGTTTTTGATGGTGTTTCTTGGTTTTGAAGCATTAAATTCTGGATATAGTGTGATTGATGAATTAGTTTCATGTATCATAGAGTTAACATCCCCTCTAACAAGAGTATATAAGTTCTCTGAGAATGGCTGACACCGAAACTCGAGCTGATAACGTTCCCTCTGACAAGAGTAATGCATCATCGGAGAATGCAATTGAAATATCAATTGATGCATTGGCAAGTGATGTTCAAGAATCCTTGTCCCTTACAAAGAGGCAAAAATTCTGGGAGACCCAACCGGTCGGCCAGTTCAAGGATCTTGGAGATACGAACCTGCCTGAAGGCCCGATCCAACAACCAACGCCACTGTCTGAAGTCAAGCAAGAGCCGTATAATCTCCCATCTGCCTATGAATTGGTCACGTGCGATCTGGATTCTGAGAAGGTGTGTAGTGAGGTTTATGCTTTATTGACTAATCACTATGTTGAGGACAGTAGTCGTATGTTTCGATTAAATTACTCCAAAGAGTTTCTTAGATGGGCACTCTGTCCTCCTGGTTATTTCCGGAGCTGGCACGTTGGGTTAAGGGCTAAGACTTCAAAGGAACTGGTTGCCTTCATTAGCGGGATCCCTGCTAAAATTCGTATCCATGATGCTGTAGTGCAGCTTGCAGAGATCAATTTTCTGTGTGTTCACAAGAAGCTCCGATCAAGAAGACTTGCTCCGGTCATGATTAAGGAGGTTAGTCGCAGAGCTCGTATGGAGAATATTTGGCAGGCGGCGTATACTTCTAGTGTTGTTTTGCCTACAGCGATAACAACTTGTCAGTACTGGCACAGGCCATTAAATCTGAATAAGCTTATTGATGTTGGGTTTTTTAGGCTCGGTGCAAGGATGGCATTCAGCCGAGCTATCAAGTTGTACAAGCTACCAGAGAAAACTGCAACTCCCGGCTTCAGAAAGATGGAGCCCCACGATGTTCCTGCAGTTACTCGTTTGCTTAGGAATTACTTGAAGCAGTTTGTTTTAGCTCCAGATTTCGATGAGGATGGAGTCGAGCACTGGCTGCTTCCCAAGGAAGATATCATGGATGCTTATGTGGTCGAAAGTCCTGAAAGTCGCGAAATCACTGATTTCTGCAGTTTTTACACTTTTACCTGGTCTATATTAGGTAGTCAGGATCATTCCGTGCTGAAGGTGGCGTATTCGTATTACAACGTATCCACCAAGACTCCCTTAGTTCAATTGATGAACGATGCTCTCGTTGTTGCCAAGAAGAAGGATTTGGACGTTTTCAAAGCGTTGGACATTATGCTCAACGAGACTTTCTTCAGTGAGCTCAGGTTTAGCCGGGCGGATGGGAAGCTTAACTACTATCTCTTCAACTATCGGCTAAAGCACGTGCTAAGATCATCGGAGATTGGCCTTATGCGATTCAACGGTCATTCTGCCACGACGAGCATTTTGTATGAGTGAGTTTTTTTCTCTCTGTTCCTGGAAAACTAGTTATGCTGCTATATTTCTACTTGGTTTCAAACCAAAAATTTAGATGAATTTTGTAACATTATATTGTACATTGCTTGGCTTGATAATTATTTTGATAATTTTATATCCACAAATAAGACCTATCTCAGATATCTTACAATGCTAATATATAGATGGGCCGTATTATAATGTACATAAATTGTGTATGCCCACACCACTTTTGTGACAGACATGTCCACTTCAAACAATGTCAACATTTGGTAAGGCCAAATCGATGTTTTAGGGATTCTATTTATATACGAGTAATATAGTACTACTACTACTAACTAAAATGATAATTCTATATGACGATTTAATTAATGAGAGCAGATAATTAATGAAAGTTAACCCTATTTACAAGACGTGCTTTCCCATTTGGCAAATATATATATGAGTCCACGTAATCCAACCCACATCAACTCAATCTACTAAGTGGCTGTTCGGTTCATGAAACAAAATTGTCTTGAGATGCAGTGTAAGATACACTAAAATAGACTTTGGCTAGGATTAAATTAGTCTTATGTATGGTTGTAGAGTAGGGTGGAGAGGAGAATAATGAGGAGAGGGAGATGGACAAATTAGTAGGAAGGAGTGAGGTGAGATGGTTAATCATGAGATTAGGTGAAAAAGAGTCCATTCAAATGGGCCGAAACAAGCCCAAATTTACAATTGTTAGCTAAAATTTGGTTGAAAATGTGAATGGAGAAGATAAAAGTTATCTTGGGAACCGAACGGGCACTAAGTATATTATTACTACCTCCGTCTCTCAAATTTTGACACAGTTTACTATTTCGATCCGTCCCTGGAAATTTGACACACTTCATTTTTTCTCATTTTTGGCAGTGGACCTCATATTCAATCACTGACTCATTCCTACCCACATTTTATTATAAAACTAATACTTTAAAACTTGGACCTTCATCCCACCAACTTTTTCAACTCCTGTCCATTACATTTCTTAAAATTCGTATCGGATCAAAGTGTGTCAAAATTTGGGGGACGGAGGTAGTAATTAATATTCAATTCGATTAATGGTAAGTAGTACATTTCATTCTAGATCATTAAATTTCTCTTATAAAATCTTAAACTATAATTACGAACTAATTTTAATTAATGTAATAATGAAAAAATTGAATGAATTATAACTATAGACCATTAAATTTTAACTATCACTTTGAATTTCTAAATCTGATTAAAAGTAATACTAGCAGAATAATTAAACAAAATAGTACTCCCAAAGTCCCAGATAAACAAATTCAAACTTAGTTACTCCCTCCGTCCCACATAATTTTACCCAATATTTCATTTAGGCCGTCCCACATAATTTTATACACTTCACTTTTATCATTTTTGGTAGTGGATCTCATATTCTACTAACTTATTCCTACTCACATTTATTGTAAAACTAATACTTTAAAAGTAGGACCCACATCTCACTAACTTTTTCAACACACTTTCCATTACATTTCTTAAAACCCGTGCCGGGTCAAACCGCGTCAAGTATTCGGGGACGGAGGGAGTACTTTAAAAGTAGGACCCACATCCAATCAACTTTTTCAACTCACTTTCCATTACATTTCTTAAAACACGTGCCGAATCAAAGTAAGTAAATTATGTGGGACCGAGGGAGTAATTATTTTGAAAATTGTTCCCATCGCTATCAAATCTTAGTGTTGACTTCATCTTTAATTTATGACTTTGGACTTTCTTTATCATTAGACTTCATAGCAAAAAGGTTTGAATCCAATGAATTTCGCTCAACAATGTCGGCAACGTTGATCGCCATTGCTGCTCTTCTTGCGCTGCTTGCGAATCGGATCTAAGATGTGTTTCCTTGTTTCTAAGATTTGAATTTTACTTTGATGTTTAATTTTGAACTTTGCATTTGGAATTTACGGCTGCGCAGTTGTTTGATTTTTGTGTAATTGTTTAGCTCAATTATTCAGCTGGAAGTATAAACTGATTGATCGGCTGTGAATTGTGCGTATTTTTTCGATGAAAAGGTTGCGTTATGATTTGAATATTCCTTATACTTGAGCTTCTATTATTGTGTGATTTTTGTGTGATTTTTGATGGAAAAGTGATCGATTGCTTGATTAATTGAATTGCGCTTCTATGAATCAATCTGTCCAGCTAGTGTTGAAGTCACTTGAGCTGGTAGATTATGATGTCAATTAATCGGATTAGTCATGCCTAAATTTGGTTGTGAATCACTGTGCTTCTTAGTGTTAGATCATGTGGTTTGGTGAATTAGTTTCATATGTGTATAATTTTACTCAAACCTTGTTCTTGAGCTATATAGATGATGCTAATATGATTCCCTTTGGCTTATTTAGAGATATGATTTGTGCTTCTTGTCTTTTATAAGCTTTCTGAGAATGGCTGACAACGAGAGAAATGCATCATTGGAGAAGGAGATAGAAATGTCAATTGATGCATTGGCAAGTACGGTTCAAGAGTCTTTCTCACTTTCAAAGAAGCATAAGTTCTGGGAGACCCAACCGGTTGGCCAGTTCAACGATCTTGGAGATACGAGCCTGCCTGAAGGCCCGATTCAACAGCCAACACCGCTATCTGAAGTCAAGCAAGAGCCGTATATTCTTCCGTCTGCTTACGAATTGGTTACATGCGATCTGGATTCTGACGAGGTGTGTAGTGAGGTTTATGCTTTATTGACCAATCACTATATCGAGGATGATGATAGCATGTTTAGATTGAATTACTCAAAAGAGTTTCTTAGATGGGCACTCTGTCCTCCTGGTTATTTCCGGAGCTGGCACATCGGGCTAAGGGTTAAAACTTCGAAAAAACTGGTTGCCTTTATTAGTGGGATCCCTGCTAAAATTCGTATACGTGATGCTGTAGTGCTGCTTGCAGAGGTTAATTTTCTGTGTGTTCACAAGAAGCTCCGATCTAGAAGGCTCACTCCGGTCATGATTAAGGAAATTAGTCGCAGGGTTCGGATGGAGAATATATGGCAAGCTGCTTTTACTGCTGCCAATCTTCTTCCAACACCAATAGCCACTACTATGTTCTGGCACAGGAATTTGAATCCACAGAAGCTAATCGATGTTGGGTTTTCTAGAATCGATGCATGGGATACCATGACCGGATATGTCAACTTTTACAAGCTACCAGAGGAAACCGTGACCCCTGGCTTCAGAAAGATGGAACCCCACGACGTTCCTGCTGTCACTCGTTTGCTTAGGAATTACTTGAAACAGTTTGTCATGGCACCAGATTTCGATGAGAATGAAGTCGAGCACTGGCTGCTTCCCAAGGAAGGTGTCATGGATACTTATGTGGTCGAAAGCCTGGAAAGTCACGAAATCACGGATTTCTGCAGTTTTTACACTCTTTCTAGTTCTATATTTGGTAGTCAGAACCATTCAGTTCTCAAGGCGGCGTACTCCTATTATACCGTATCCACCAAGACTCCCTTGCTTCAATTGATGAGTGATGCTCTCGTTGTTGCCAAGAATAAGGATTTCGACGTTTTCAATGTGTTGGATATTATGCTCAACAGGACATTCTTCAGAGAGCTCAAGTTTACCCATGGAGATGTGAAACTTCATTACTATCTCTACAACTATCGGCTAAAGCACGTGCTAAGACCATCGGAGCTTGGCCTCGTGCCCTTATAGATTCATCGGTCATGCTGCCCCGGGCAAGCATTTTGTATGTGCTCTGTTCTTGGAAGACAAGTTGTGCTGCTACCTTTGGTATCTCTACTTGGTTCCAAACCAAAAAAATTAGATGAATTCTGTGATTAAACATTTGTATGTTGCTTGTTATCAAACTGATATACTGTAGTTGTTGAATCATTCATCAGTTGAATGCATTCATGAATCATGCCTTGTAGCTTAGTTCTATATATTTTTAGATTAATAATTAGTTTATTTGTACTTTTTTGTTATATTTTCATCATATATTATATAATTACTAATTATATGGATACGAATAATACTTTTTTTTATCTTTTGTTTTTCTTATATTTTTTTAGTTCTGTATTAAACTTGATATCATCCTAAAGTTCTCATTTTTAGAAGACTGAAGAGGTACATTCTTTGAACATTTTATTCAAAGTTGACACTTTGGAAAGTAGATACTATACCATTTCACATTCTTTATTTTCTCTAATTTAACACTCCCTCTGTCCGCGAATAGGAGTCCCGTTTTTCCATTTTAGTCCGTCCGCGAATAAGAGTCCCGGTTCATATATACCATAAATGGTAAAGAGGCCCCACATTCACCTAACTCATTCCACTCACATATAATTTAAAACTAATATATATAGGACGGAGGGAGTATTTATTTTCTTTTCAACACACAATATAATATCCTTATCCGTGAAACTTATCCTATTTTGACATTTTGTCAACGATTTAAAATCTAATTTATTTATTTTTTATTTTTAATAAGTAATTTCTATAATTAAAAAATGAATATAAAAATGGTATTTCATTTCACTAAATTTACTGATTTAATCTAGTAGTAATATTTTTACACAATTAATAATTCCACAAATAAAATTTAGTTTCTGCCATTTTGAATTGAAGATAAAAAGGTCCTCATATAAACTGAGGAAAGTAAAGAAGAAGATTGGAAATGGCAGCCTATGCCGCTCTCGTCTCTGTAATGCAAATCATTGATCAAATTGAAAGCCATCCTCGCCCTCCAATCTCTCTCCACAAAAATCAGGTTGAATCTCTCACTCAATCGATTACTCTCCTCCAAGAATTTCTCGAGCATTATTCTTCCCACGGCGGCTACACTGAAGAAGAAGATATTTGGGAGATTCGCATAGCAAAAGCAGCGTACTCAGCTGAAGATGTGATTGAGTCTCATATAGTGGATCAGATTCTTGCTCGATCCACAAATAATGGCGAAAACACCAGCTCCACTGGATTCTATCAAGGTATTGTTGAATTCACAGTCAAAATTTAAAAAAATTGTTGATTTAATTTAGTAAGCTCACTTAGATCTGTTGTTGATTTACATTAAAAATTAATATGGTTTATTGGATTTAATTAGTGTGCAAACTAGATCTCTGGTGCTTAATTTACAGTCAAGAATATTTTTTTTGTTGAATTAGTTAACAGTCAAGATTGCATTTTTTTGGTTGAATTTTATGTAGTGTGCACACTATATCTCTGCTGTTGAATTTACAGTCAAGAATATTTTTTTCGTTGAATATAATTCATTGTCACACTAGATCTCTGTTATTGAATTTACAATCAAGAGTAAAACAGTTTGTTGAATCTGATTTAGTGTTACAGTAGATCTTTGTTGCTGAATTTACAGCCAAGAATATAATTTCTGTTGAATTGAATTTAGTGTGCAAAACTAGATCTCTGCTGTTGAACTTACAGTAAAAGTAAAATTTGGTACTTGAATTTAATTTAGTGTCACACTAGATCTTTGTTGTTGAATTTACAGCCAAGAATATAATTTCTGTTGAATTGAATTTAGTGTGCAAACTAGATCTCTGCTGTTGAACTTACAGTAAAAGTAAAATTTGGTACTTGAATTTAATTTAGTGTCACACTAGATCTTTGTTGTTGAATTTACAGCCAAGAATATAATTTCTGTTGAATTGAATTTAGTGTGCAAACTAGATCTCTGCTGTTGAACTTACAGTAAAAGTAAATTTTGGTACTTGAATTTAATTTAGTGTCACACTAGATCTTTGTTGTTGAATTTACAGCCAAGAATATAATTTCTGTTGAATTGAATTCTGTGTGTGCTCTAGATTTCTGTTGTTGAATTTACAGTGAAGAATAAATGTCTCTTGAATTTAGTAGTAGGCAAACTAGATGTATGTTGTTGGGCACACACACTGACACACACTCAGAGAGCACACTATAACAGTTAGCCTTACATCTCTCGAGAAAATTTTTAACTAAGTCGGTGGTAATATTGTATTCAACAGGTCTGCAGAAAGTGATAGAAGAAATGAATTCGATAAACATTGAGATTAAGGAGAAGATGGTAGTCCAAGACAGAATGCGTATCATAAAGTCTGTTACTGCTGATGCTGCAGGCTCGTCTAGATCTACTTCTGGTGCTCAGAAGGTTACCATGGTTGGTTTTGATGAAGTCTTGTATCAAATGCTGGACAAGATCACTGGAGGACGGCCTGATCGCCAAATCATCCCGATTGTTGGAATGGGTGGGATCGGTAAGACGACCCTTGCTCGAAATATCTATGCAAATCCACTTGTCCGGCATCATTTTGATTTATGTGCATGGTCTACGATTTCTCAAGAGTATAATGCAAGGGAAATTCTCAGACAAGTCCTCGATCATCTAGGCAAGGGGAACATGGGTGATTTGAGTGAAGAGGAATTAGGAGAACAACTGTACAAATATTTATTCGGTAGGAGGTATTTTATTGTGATGGATGATATGTGGGATATTAAAGCATGGGATCAAGTTAGGAGATTCTTCCCTGATAATAGAGATGGAAGTAGAATAGTAGTGACTACAAGGCTGTCGAACTTGGCTTCTAACTTTAACTACTCGAATGGTCTTGATATGAAATTTTTGGATGAGGCCACAAGTTGGAATTTGTTTTCCAAAACTGTGTTCGGGGAAAAAAGTTGCCCTCTTGAGTTGGAGGACATTGGAAAGAAGATTGTGAAAGGTTGCAAAGGACTTCCATTGTCAATTGTTGTGATCGGGGGGCTCTTATCAAAGTCTGAACGAACACGAGAGAATTGGGAGTCTATTCAGCGAAACTTAAGTTCAGTTGTGAACATGGAGGATAACGAAAGTTGCTTGCAAATATTATACATGAGTTATGATAATTTGCCGGTTTGTGTTAAACCATGCTTTCTTTATTTGGGAGTATTGCCGGAAGATGACGAGACGCCGATCTCTCAACTCATCCCAATATGGGTTGCTGAGGGATTTTTAAAACCATTTGACGGGAAGAGTTTAGAAGAGGTAGCAGAAGAGTGCTTAGAAGAACTTGTCGATAGAAATCTGCTTTTAGTTGAAAAACGCAACCATTATGGAAAACTAAAATCATTCAAAATCCATGATCTCTTGAGAGATGTATGTTTGAGAGAAGCCGGAAAAATGAACTTTTTATCTGTGCTAAGAGAGCAGAGCATTCATGACTTCCCACAAGGCATATATCCACAACGCCGTATTCTGAGCATGTTATGGGAGTATCCGACAACACTTCTCCAATCTCTGGAAGCAGCACCACTCGTCCGCACTTGGATAGGGGATCTTCCAAAGAGTTTGTCGTATAATTTTAGATTGCTGAGGGTTTCCTTTTCTGATAAGTACTTTGAGGAAGAAAGTAGTGAAAATTATGGAGAATTTTTACTTCGGCTAGTTAACTTGCGTTTCTTTGTTGTTGATACCGATGAACATCTGTCTAGAATTCCTTCTGCCATCTCTTCTCTCTGGAATTTGCAGACACTAGTTCTGTATAACATGGGTTTTGACTACATTTTCGAGTTTTGGAAGATGCCTCAACTTAGGCATATCATGACCTATGAGGGGACACTTGATGCTGCGTACGGTCTCAATGGTGATATGAATGGGAAAGATGGAGTGTTCGTATTGGAAAACCTACAGTCTCTTTTTGTAATGAGCAATCTCAACTTCGGCGAGGGGGTGGTTAGAAGAATCCCCAATATCAAAAGGTTAAAGTTATATTATAATAAAACCTCAACCGAGGGATGTGATTACTGTCTCAGCAATCTTCAGTATCTTCACAAACTCGAAGTTCTTGGCCTTCGTTACTCAAATAATTTCCATAAATATTTGGATTCGGATCTCATCTTCCCTTCTTCCCTCAAGAAGTTGACATTGGAAAAGACCATGCTCCATTGGGAAGACATGGAGACAACGATAGGTTCGTTGCGTTGTCTTCAAGTTCTCAAACTGAAAATGGACTCCTTTGTTGGGCTTGAGTGGGAAACATTTGAAGGTCAATTCCTAAGTCTCAAATTCTTGCTGATTGAAAGTTGCGATATAGAGAGCTGGACGACAGACAAGACCCACTTTCCACGCCTTGAGCACCTTGTCCTCCGGAAATTATTTTGGTTCTGGGAGATTCCTTTGACAATAGGAGACATACCAACACTTCAATCAATTGAGTTGGAAGATTGTAAGGCTAATGTAGTGGACTCTGCTCAAAGAATAGTAGACGAGCAAGAGGAATTCGGAAATGAAGGCCTTCAACTTCGAGTGCAAAAGAATTTGTGAGGTAAGAGCTCAACCTTCTTTTTTTTCCTAGCTTCATTTCTGCAAGTTTCGATCATTTTGAAACATCCTAACGTTTGATTTTTCAAAATTGTTGTTTGATTAGTTGTCAACAAACGTAGTTCAATATCGATTAATCTTGTCTTATTTATTCAAGGTAGAATTATATAAAGATTATGTCAATTCTACAAATTTAAATCTTTAAAGTTAATAGATGGTACACATGTTGCTTTGTCTAGAATGTTAATTCTCTTTATTCTTTACTCTCATGTACAACTAAGGTGAGAAGGCCCATATATTGCTCTGTCTAGAATGTTAATCCTCTTTATTCTTTACTTTGATTTCATGTGTATCTAAGGTATAAATTTGTTCAAAATTTGCATCATATATAGTGGTTTAATTATTACTCCACGTCTCACACTCAATTTTTCTTCTGATTACATATACACAGATTTTGCTCTGTTTCTGTGAATACAGGTATTTTTGTGAGAATTCGAAAATATGTTTGTCTATACTTAAAAACTTTTTCAGTTTCATTGTGTAGTCAATGCATGCTCACATTACTCTCTCAAACTTATATTGATACATGCTCATTTTCAGTTATTTTGTACCTGTTCTCTCATTGCACCATAGAGATCCAGTCATGGAGAAGAAGGTTATGGATTGTTGCGACTACGAACATCCTTTGATTCTCGCTGAAATTGTGAGTGAAGATGAGACTCCAAATTGTTATGGGTGTGGCATTCCCGTAAATGATTTGGAGGTGGCATATTCTTGCACGGTGCAAAATTGTTTGAATAGGATTATCCTCCACAAGAAATGTGGAGAATTGCCTATTCAAATTTTATACCCTAAACACACTGAGCATCCCATTCACATGTTTGATTACCGCCAGCTTTTGGGTGCCTGGTGTGATATTTGCATGTGCGATCTTGGTAAGGTGTTTGACTACCGATGTCCAAGTTGTGATTTCAACGTCGACTTAACATGCGAAAGAATAAGTATTGATGGTATATTAGGGGTGAAAAGACAAGTAGAACACCCGAGTCACCCTGATCACCCTTTGATACTAATGAGAAGGCCATTATTTCCATTTCATTGTGATGGTTGTGGCGTTAGGGATGTAGACTTGGCTTACATATGCTCGACATGAGAATTTATGGTACACACATTGCCCCTCATTCTCCCCATAAATCTCCGATACCACCACCACCATCTTTCTCTTGCCTTCAGTTTTCCAATGAAACATTGGAAAGATATATACACTTGTGATGTCTGTCACAAAAGATTAGACAAAACAAGCTGGGTATATTTTTGTGGTGATTGCAGATTCTTTGCCCATGTCAGATGTGTTGCTCCATCCGCCACCGAAGGAGACTCAAACTTGTAAGTTTGATTGTTCCTCATGGCAATATTTTTCTTTCTGTTTGATTTGTGAACTTGCACAACACTTTTGATTAGTAAACACTAGATAAAATATCTTATTCGATCATTTCAGACGGCATGATGAGGATGATTCCAGTGTGATTGAATTTCCGCTACATGCCCATGATGTATCCAAGACGTTGATCACACCTTTTGTGATGAGAGAACAAGGTCTTGACAACATCCCGGATGTAAAAGACATGCCAGCAACGGTGAAGATGCCAGAGACCAAAGCAAGGTTTTCATTTTTATTCTACTATCACAAGCATCTGTTGAGTTTGGTTTCAGAGTTGTCCAGTAAAGATGATGAAGTTGATCACAACAATATGATGGATGAGAGAGATGATGATGATGAATATGATGAGTTGAAGATATGTGATGTGTGTGTCACACCCATATTTTCTCCTCCGTATTACGAGTGCGCTCCTTGCAAGTATTTTCTACACTCCATTTGCTACTTGTTTCCAAAAACTTTACCATCTTCTTACCTATGTGGTGATTGCCCAAAAACACATGATAAAAACCACAAATTCACACTCTATACAACCTTGAGCCTTATAGATATGAATGCAAATCTTTGCAAGTGTGGGGTTTGTGGGATTTTAACAAACGGAATGGTGTATGTGTGTGAAGAGTGTGAGATGAAGATGGATGTTAAGTGCGCTTCGCTACCAAGAACTATCAAACACGCGTCTCACCCACGTCATAGATAGCTAGTCTTGACTAGAATACCAGCACTAGCAGCACAATGCGGCAAAGTGAAAGTTTGCCATGGCTGCAAAAATTTGCTGAACAACTGCATGGCATATTGCTGCAGCGACTGTGACTTCGCGTTGGACTTGAGTTGTCCTATGCTGCCCGCGAGCATAACAAGTCGTGAATGGGACAAACACCATTCAGTTATGTTGTCATTTGACGCCTCTCTCGACCATCCCTCCAACTTTGTTTGTGACTCATGTGAGAAAGAAATGAATCCAAAGGGGTGGATGTATCACTGCCACAAATGTGACCTCTCTTTCCACTTTTTTGCCTCAACACGGCATTTGGTGGGTACAGAAACATCAAATTCGGGCGATGGTATGTGTTGGATGGGATTCACCCTAATCACCATCTCACATTCAGTGCCATCACTATCAAGAGAAGATGTGATATTTGTCATGTTGAAAGTTATATGCTACTGTGGGTTAGAATGTGCATCTTGTTACTATGTTGTGCTTGGGGAGAGTTAGCTAAACTGATGTAATATTCAGCTTTTACTTGTGGAAATAGATATTGATAATAATGTGCATATTAGCATGAATATGCAATGTACAAATGTTCAGTGACAGAATTCATCTAATTTCTTTGGTTTGGGAATACCAAAGATAGTAGCCTTCCAAGAATAGAGAAAAAACACCACTTGTACAAAATAATTGCTCACCGGTGACAGCATAACCTATGAACCTATAAGAGCACAAGGCCAAGCTCCGATGATCTCAGGATGTGCTTTACCCGATAGTTGTACAGATAGTAACGAAGCTTCCCGTCCCCGGGGTTAAACTTGAGCTTCTGCAAGAATGTCTCGTTCTGCATAACATCTAAAGCGTTGAAAACGTCGAAGTCCTTCTTCTTGGCAACAATGAGGGCATCGTTCATCAATTGAAGCAACGGTGTCTTGGTGGATACGTTGTAATAGGAGTAGGCCACCTTCAGAACTGAGTGCGTCTGGCTATCAAGTATCAAAGAGGGGACCGAGTAAAAACTGCAGAAATCAGTGATTTCATGGCTTTCAGGACTTTCGACTAGATAACTATCCACGACGTCTTCCTTGGGGAGCAGCCAGTGCTCGACGTCGTTCTCATCAAAATCTGGCGCCACAATGAACTGCTTCAAGTATTCCCTGAGCAAATGAGTAACTGCAGCAACATCATGAGGTTCCATCTTTCTGAAGCCGGGAGTTGCGGTTTGCTCTGGTAACTTGTTAAAGTTGATATAACCGGTCATGCTCGTCAATGCATCAAGTCTAATATACCCAACATCAAGTAGCTTCTTCGTATTCAACAACCTGTGCCAGTACCGACATGATGCAATCGGTGTAGGCAAAACAACACCAGCAGTATAAGCCGCCTGCCATATATTCTCCATACGAACCCTGCGACTAACCTCCTTAATCATGACCGGAGTAAGTCTTCTAGACCGGAGCTTCTTATGAACACACAAAAAATTGATCTGTGCAAGCAGCACTACAGCATCCCGGATACGAATTTTTGCAGGGGTCCCACTGATGAATGCAACTAGTTTCTTCGAAGTCTTAACCCTCAACCCAACGTGCCAGCTCGGGAAATAACCAGGAGGACAGAGTGCCCATCTAAGAAACTCTTTCGAGTAATTGAATCTAAACATGCTACCATCATTCTCAACATAGTTATTGGTCAATAAGGTATAAACCTCACTACACTCCTCCTCAGAATCCAGATCACATGTAACCAATTCATAGGCGGATGGAAGAATATACGGATCTTGCTTGACTTCAGATAGTGGTGTAGGCTGTTGAATCGGCCCTTCAGGAAGGCTCGTATCTCCAAGATCGTTGAACTGGCCAACCGGTTGGGTCTCCCAGAACTTATGTCTCTTCGAAAGTGAGAAGGTTTCTTGAACTGTACTTGCCAATGTATCAATTGACATTTCGATTTCCTTCTCCGAAGATGCATTGCTCTCGTTAGAGGTAATGTTTTGAGCTGGAGCATCGTTGTCAGCCATTCTCAGAGAACTTATATTAGTACTATAGGACAAGAAGCACAAATCAAATCCTCATTAACATCATGTATGCAGCTTAACAATACGAAACTAACTCATCAGATTCCTACTTTCATTCTATTCATTTGTTTCAACACTAATATCCTTCTTGGTATGATGAATGGAATTTGATTCCTACTTTCAATCTATTCATTTGTTTGGTGTGATGAATAAAGCGCGGAATGAAATGAGAATGCAAAGAAGCACCTGGTTCCATTCCATTATACCAAGAAGCACCATCAGAAACAATAATCACAGTCAACTTTAAGCATGAAGTCAGATAGAAAATTAATTGGAAAGAAACATAAATTGATTTTAACAATAACCAGACACTCATCATAAGCAATATTTGAACCATAGAAGCTCCATTCAATAAATCACTTTTCAATCTAAAAGTCGCACACAAATTTCCAAATAAAAAAGGTCTATATAGGCATGAAATCGAACAAATAAAAAGTTCAAATTTAAAGATTAAAGTCAACCCAAATGGAGATTGAAAGAATGGGTCACCTTAACCCTGATTCGCAACGAAGCAATGGAGATCAACGTAGCTGAAAATTTGTACTAAAAATGAAATTTGGTGGGTGATTTAATGATATGTCAAACTTAATCCTGATGAGTTCATATCGATAGTTTTTTTTTCAATTAAGTATTGAACTAATTTAAGTAGAAGTCAAATGAAAAGTTGCTGTCTTAGCAATTTGTTAATCCATTCTACTAATAAATTATTTAGTTTTGCAACTGAGTGAGATTCAACGAATATTAGTGCGTACATGGTTGGCCAATTAATATCCGTAGATCTAACTTATTTTTTAATCAGCAAGTCGTGTCATTACTAATACTCAATTTACTATATAGTAAAACTAAAATCTTATCAAATACTCCCTCCGTACAAAAAAATATAGATAGCTTCGAGTTTTATATGCAATTGATAAATTAAGAGAAAGATAAGAAAAAAATAAGAGGAAAAGGTAAAAATAGTGGAGTGAGTGTTAATAGATTACGTGGTCTATATCATAAATGATGGATAAGATTATGATTTTTTGAAAAATTATTCATATTTAAACTTTTTCTAATTTTGGGTAACCATAAAAATTAATAAAACTAGTCTATTTTTTAGGACTAGTAATAAAAATTTCAATAATACACACAAAATTTTTAACAAGTGAACATAATGATAATTAATTAATTGTACTTCCATTTACTTGCAAAATAAGCCATTCTATAAATGTATCTATTTTACTAAGAGTAAATGTCAATTTTGGTCTTAATTATATATGACCGATATACGAATTTGGTTCAAAACATCCACTTTTTGGAAAACGGGTCCATAACAAATGAAATTCGTGTCGATCAGTCTATTTCAAACGGTTCTGTCAATTTTTTACGGTCAACCGATTAGCAAAATTTTGACCCGATTAGGCTTAATCTCGAATTATTAGTCATCTAATTATTGCAAATGTTCAGGACGTATTTGATGTTGATAATGAATATGTAGGACTAGTTTGACGGTATTTTGTTCTATTTTTCTGCTTCATCTTCGACGAAATTATAGTCCATAATGTTATGTCATATATGTGTTTCAAATCTAGTTTTAGAACATTAATATGCATTTCAACATTGTCGGAATTCAAGAACATAGATAAGGGGCTTACATTCAAGATTCAAAATTTAAAATTCAAAAGTCTAAATTCAAAATCGAAATTCAATTGTTTCATTGGAAACGACAAATGAGGTTGACGGTAACGACTTCGTCTCGTTGATGGGCCGCCGCTGTCGCCGGAACTAATTGCAGAGCCATTTCTTTCTCGTCAATGGGCCGGCGCTGTCGGAATACAATTTCTAGGGGTGTCGAAATGGGTACCCGTGGGTACCCAAAACCGATTTTGCAGGTACCCGTACCCGAAAACTTGAATATTATACTACCCAATCCCGATCCGTATAGTTAAACGGGTAATCCCATACCCGCATCGGGTATCCCAAACCCGCAGTTGCGGTTACCCAAACCCGTAGACATAATTTGAATTGTGTATTATATTATTCAATGATATTATACTTTTAGCTTTCGCTTATTATCAATGCTAGTCATCTAATACAATAATTTTATGTACATGTTTGAAATTCTAAAATGAATTTTGGGATTGTTGCTAGTTGCTACACTACAAATTTTAGATTTGTATTATTTTTACTTTGTTGTATTTGCATAGTTTCCAACTATTAACTATGCACAAATATGGTGATTTCTCATCTCTTAAATATAATATGACTACGTATGAAATTTAATGCAAATCCAAATTTCAAATAAGCAAATATGATAGAAACATCAAGCATGTCTAAAATTAAATCACCAATCAAAAGTTTAATATAAAATAAAAAATAATTCACTTTAATCAAAAGTTTAAATATAAATCACTTCAAAGAAAAGTCTAAATATTTTAAATCTCTAATCTCTATGTTAACCTAATAAAAGTTTCACTTTCACCAATCTTGCAATCCTTCATTTGGCAGCGGATAATAATTGGAAATAAAATCTATCATTGGGGAGTATATATAGATTTGAAACTAACTAACTAAAACAAAATATTTGAAAATTCTAATCATAAAAATAACAGGTATTATCGGGTTTGACGGGTAAACCCGCGCGGGTAGCCCATACCCGCAAAAGTTTAAAACAAACTACCTGATCCCGCCCCGTTTCACATTATCATTGGGTAGCGGGTACCCGTTACCCGGCGAGTAGCGGGTCGGGTTGAGGGTTTCCCGATACCCGCTACCCGTTTCGACACCCCTAACTATTTCAGAGCCATTTTTTTTCTAGGGCTAATTTTGTAATTATTATTAGTTCATGATTAAACTTTAATAATCCATAAATCACAGTAGTAGTAATAAATAGTACTCCCTCCGTTCCACAGTAGTAGAGTCATTTTTCCATTTTGGTACGTTCCATAGTAGTAGAGTCATTTCCTTTTTTGGTAAAAGTCAACACATTTCTTCTCACCTGCTTTACTCTCTCTTACTTTATTCTTTCTACATCTCTCTACCTTTTTCATTTCTTACTTTATCTTCATTTATTTAACTCACCCAACACAATTTTTTCTTAATCTCCGTGCCGAAAAGAAATGCCTCTACTACTATGAAACGGAGGGAGTACTGGGGATGAAGGAAGTATAATTTTCAATTAAAATATTAAAATCAATTTTGAATAAATATTTTTGTCTCAAATTTGAAATAAAGCGGCAAATTGAATTTGAAAAGAGCTTTACCAATCTGCATCTGCCCTAACCTAAGACTACAGAGCGTCAGAATAGCAGAGGAGGAAGGGCGCAGCACTATCAGTAACTATAGATATTGAATCATGGAGAAGAAGGTTGTTGAATGTTTCTACCATGAACATCCTTTGATTCTCACGGAAAATGTGAGTATTAGTGATACTCCAATTTGTTATGCGTGTGGCGATTCCGTAGCTAATTTAGAGGCATCCTATGTTTGCACGCACCAAAATAGTTGCCGGAATAGGATTATTCTCCACAAGAAATGTGGAGAATTGCCTATTCAAGTTTTGCACCCTAAACACCCTCAACATCCCCTTCACCTACATGATTACCACCGGGAGAGTGTCGACCCTGCATGGTGCGATGTATGTCTGCGTGATCTTAAACCCGTGCTTGCGTACCGATGTTCTAGCTGTGATTTCGATGTTGATATAAAATGCGAAAGGATAAGCATAGATATGATACTAAAAGAGAACAGGCAAATCGAACACCCAAGTCACCCTGATCACCCTTTGACACTGATGAGAAAGCATTCATTTCCCTTTTGTTGTGATGGTTGTGGTGTCGAAGATGTGGACTTGGCGTATATGTGTAGCACATGTGAGGTGTGGATTCACAAGAGTTGTGCATCGTTGCCCCTCGTTCTCCCCTTAAATCCCCAATACCACCACCATCCTCTTTCTCTTGCCTTCAGTTTTCCATCAAAGTATCGCGAATATATATTCGATTGCGATGTCTGTCTCAAAAGATTAGATCAAACAAGTTGGGTGTATTTTTGTGGCGATTGTAGATTCTTTGCCCATATCCGATGTGTTGTAGGCTCAAACGTGTAAGTTTGGTTGATAATAATATCACTTACTTTGTTAGTTTATTCGTTTGATTTGTTAACTTACACAACACTTTGTGATGAGTAAATACTGAATATAGTTTCTTATTCGATCATTTCAGACGACAGGTTAAGGATGATGATGGTTCCGATGTAAAAGACATGCCAGCAACAATGAAGAAGCCGGAAGGTAGGAGTTATGTTCCTTCATTTAGTATTATTGTAGGAAGGTTAGGAGTTAAGTTACTCATTCACTATATTGCAAACTATGCATTTCTTAGTGCATCCATTTGGTTTGTTTATATAAAGATTTCTGATTTTTCAGCTAAACATGTTACTGTCTTCCAGGTCTTCTGCCCCACTTTGAAATCGGAATGCCTACTCTCCCACCAAAAATGATAGAGGCATGCATCCCTGTCGACTCTCGTATTCATCATGTTGTTTGCTACCTTCGACAATCATTACTAAGGGCTGTTTGTTTGCTGTAATATAGGGTAATATTTCAAAGTGGTTGAAGAAAGAGGTTGATAATGTTTCTACTGGAGAAGTGCTTTGTGAAGTGGAAACTGTAGGTTCTATCGCTACTCTACACTTACATACTCAATTTTACCATGCCCTCTTGGTAATCTGATAACTGATTGTGCATCAATTAACATCTTAAGGACAAAGCAACAATAGAAATGGAATGTATGGAAGAAGGATATCTTGCAAAAATTTTGCGTGGGGATGGATCAAGTGGGATTAAAGTTTGTGAGGTATCTATCTGTTATCCGAGTAGAGGTCTTTATATGTTCAATCTATGTCTTCCTACTTCTGTTCTCATCTTTCTGAACACATTTTAGAACAAGAATAAAGTTGATTGCTTGATTTATTAAGGGGTCTTATTCTTATTATGAATTGGCACCTTCACCTTGGCACATTCTTAATTTTTAGTGCTATTCAAATAATGTGTGTTAGGCTCTTAGTTAATTTGATCGTCTTTAGCATGTTGCTTGATGTTGCTCACTTGATTTATGTGATTTCAACTGGTTCAAACCAGTATTTATTTTCTTTCGACGTATTACAAGTCAATCATCAGCTGCTGGATGAAAATATATTAGTAAGATTTTGAAACTAGTGTGTTCGATTGCCAGAAAACTGGGCTGTCTAGATATTTGCCAGTCCGATTACCAGAAAACTTGAGGAGGATCATAGATTCGTAATGTAAATTAGATGAACTATCTATGATATTTATCTAACTAAACTAATTGTTTTCTTATTCTCATTTTAAATATATTGAAGCAATGTGTTTAAATCAGGTATCTCCTGCAAACATCAAAGGAACTAATCCTGATGGAAGCATTGACAAAGCAGGTATTGATTGTTGAAGATTATCCTGATAGTTATTGGGGCTGTGTTCATGTAGTTTGATGCCATCGAAAACTTTTAGGAAATGGATTTTGTTTGAAACCATAATATAAATCGGGTTTACATTCTCCTCTTACAGCTTCAAGTGGTAAGGAAGTTTCACAAGCTCCTAATGTTGCTAACGTAACAGTTGGCAGTTTAGATTACACTGACATCCCACACTCGAAGATCAGAAAGGTAATATTTCCACATTGCTGTCACAGTTACCCTTGTCTTATGTACTATATAAGGTTGCTGGATAGCCCTCTCTCACTCTCTCTTAATGATCTGAGATTCTGAAGCGATTTTGTATCTTAATCGTCGGAATAAGAGGTCTGTGTTAGTTAACATGCATAACCATATATGCGTCATGTGAACTATGAAATGTTCTAAAATCAATTATACCGCGTCAAGAGTTTTGACACGATTGCCATTTGTGTGACAGGTGACAGCTGAAGAGTTATTGCAATCAAAACAAACTATCCCACATTATTACCTGACTGTAGATACATGTGTTGACAAGCTTAGGGGGTGAGTGTGCATTCTTCTGCAAATGAGGATGGCCCATCCAAGTTATTTTTGATATTTTCTTTAACCTCAACCTGATCTGCAGATTGCTTTCCCAGCTAAACTCTTTGCAAAAAGCTTCAGGTGGCCAAATGATTTCTGTTAACGATTTTGTTATTAAGGTATGATAGGCCTTCTTCGAGGGAGTACTACCTGCTCATCTGCACTTTCTCTTCTTTCTCCTCCCTCAAGTTCCTTCTCTTTGATGAAAAATTTGCTGTTTTTTTATACTCGTATTTATGTTCTATGTCTTGGATGATTCTATTTCCATCGCAAACCTAACTATATTGTGCTTGGATAGATTTTCCCACCAACAATTCATTAAAGGCCTTTTTTGAGTGTAGGCTGCAGCGTTGGCCCTTAAAAAAGTTCCTCGGTGCAACAGTTCATGGACCAATGATTGTATTCGCCAGTAAGTATACTTGGTAAAGAAGGTTGTAGTTTAACCTTAACGCATGCCTTACTCACGACTTCTTGTGTGCCACAGGTTCAACAATGTGAATATCAGTGTTGCTGTGCAAACAGAAAATGGATTATATGTGCCTATAATTAAGGTAAGCCATCTTCGGGGTTGAATGCTTATCATGTAAAGTCAGCGTCTTCCCACATGATAGGAATGATCTGACAGTTGTTTGTGTGCCTCGTTGCCCTAAAACTCAAGGATGCTGACAAGAAAGGTCTGTCAAGAATCTCTGAGGAAGTCCAGCATTTAGCTCAAAAGGCTAAGGAAAACAGCTTGAAGCCAGAAGACTATGAGGTGAAACAGGAACTTCATCGATCGTTTTGAAGACTCAATTGCTTATCGTATCAATCTATATGTATCTGGTTTGCAGGGTGGTACATTCATAGTATCAAACTTTGGTGGCCCTTTCGGCATCAAGCACTTTTGTGCTATTATCAATCCAGCCCAAGCTGGCATTCTCGCGGTTGGCTCAGGTAACTTGAACTCTCTGTCTATTATCGCAGTACGAAAGATTAATTTGGTAGTTGCTAAATTGCTGGCGTTTGATGTGCTCTCTCTGCGTGTGCAGCTGAGGAAAGAGTGATGCCCTGTGCTGGCCCTGACCAGTTTAAGTTTGCATCGTTCATGTCTGCGACACTGAGCTGTGATCACCGGGTTATAGATGGTAAGTAGCTAATTGCAGTTGATACAATACAACACAGGAAATGCTATTTCAACTTCTATAATGTACTACTGAACCGTGTATAGGTGCCACCGGAGCAGAATGGTTGAAGGCGTTCAAAGGTTACATTGAGAATCCAGAGTCGATGTTGATTTAAAGCCGGCAATCCCACATGTTTTATTCTAACCCTTCTTTTGTCCTAGAAGAAATTTGTTCTGTCTATCCGCTTGTTGATACTGTAAATTCAGATCCGAACACAAGCTGAATTTGGTCATTTTAGTACATTTCCATTATTGCACAGGATTTATCAGGGATGTGATCCATTGCTAACTTTTTTTAAATTGCTAACTTGCTACCTTATCAATACGTTGATATTAATATGTCAACACAAGATAGCAGCATAACTTAGTCTTCCAAGAACAATGGAAAAACTCACTCTGTACAAATGACAACATGATCTAAGAATCTACAAGAACATGAGGCCAAGCTCTGATGATCTTAGTTCGTGCTTAAGCCTATAGTTGTACATAGAGTAATGAAGCTTCCATTCCCCGGGGCCAAACTTGAGCTTCTTCAAGAATGTCTTGTTTCGCATAACATCCAACGCACTGAAAATGTCCACATTCTTCTTCTTGGCAACAACGAGAGCATCATTCATCAATTGAAGAAGGGGAGTCTTGGTGGATACGTTGTAACTGGAATGCGCTGCCTTCAGATGTGAATGGTTCTGGCTTCCAAATACAGAACAGGAAACAGTGTAAAAACTGCAGAAATCAGTGACTTCGTGACTTTCAGGACTTTCAACCACATAAGTATCCATCACATCTTCCTTGGGAAGCAGCCAGTGCTCAGCATCATTCTCACCAAAATCTGGTGCCACAACAAACTGCTTTAAATAATTCCTAAGCAAACGAGTAACTGCAGGAACATCGCGTGGCTCCATCTTTCTGAAACCAGGGGTTGTGGTTTGCTCCGGTAACTTATAAAAGTTGATATATCGGGTCATGGTATCCCATGCATCAAGTCTATAAAGCCCAACATCGATTAGCTTCTCTGGATTCAACGACCTGTACCAGCACTGACAAGTTGCAACCGGTGTAGGCAAAACAATGGCAGAAGTATAAGACGCCTGCCATATATTCTCCATACGAACCCTGCGACTAATCTCCTTAATCATGACCGGAGTGAGTCTTCTAGATCGGAGCTTCTTGTGAACACACAGAAAATTGACCTCTGCAAGCAGCACTACAGCATCCCGGATACGAATTTTAGCAGGGATCCCACTTATGAATGCAACCAGTTTCTTCGAAGTTTTAACCCTCAACCCAACGTGCCAGCTCGGGAAATAACCAGGAGGACAGAGTGCCCATCTAAGAAACTCTTTCGAGTAATTGAATCTAAACATGCTACCATCATTCTCAACATAGTTATTGGTCAATAAGGTATAAACCTCACTACACACCTCCTCAGAATCCAGATCACATGTAACCAATTCATAGGCGGATGGAAGAATATACGGCTCTTGCTTGACTTCAGATAGTGGTGTAGGCTGTTGAATCGGCCCTTCAGGAAGGCTCGTATCTCCAAGATCGTTGAACTGGCCAACCGGTTGGGTCTCCCAGAACTTATGTCTCTTCGAAAGTGAGAAGGTTTCTTGAACTGTACTTGCCAATGCATCAATTGACATTTCTATTTCCTTCTCCGAAGATGCATTACTCTCGTTAGAGGTAATGTTTTGAGCTAGAGCATCATTGTCAGCCATTCTCGGAGAACTTATATTAGTACTATAAGAAAAGAAGCACTAGTCATATTTCTGAATAAGCCAAAAGATACAAATCCTCATTAACATTATGTATGGACTGAATGCTTCAACACTAACACCCTTCTTTGTATGATGAATGGAATGTGATCCTACTTTCAATCCATTCATTTGTTTGGTGTGATGAAATAAAGCACATAATGAAATGAAAATGCAAAGAAATTTTCATTCCATTCCTAAGAAGCACCATCAATCTCTATCAGTTCCAGTGATCTTAACAATAGCCAGACACTCATCATTGCAATATTTGAACCATATATAGAAGCTCAATTCAATAAATCACTTTTCAATCTAAAAGTCACACACAAATTTCCAAATAAAAAAGGTCAATATAGGCATGAAGTCGAACAAATAAAAAGTTCTAATTTAAAGATTAAAGTCAACTGAAATGGAGATTGAAACTTGAAAGAATGGGTCACCTTAACCCCCTATTCGCAAGGAAGCAATGGAGATCAACGTAGCTGAAATTTTGTAAACGAAATTTGGTGGGTGATTTAATGATATGTCAAACTTAATCCTGATGAGTTTATGAGTTATTGAATCGATAGTTTTTTTTTTTTTTTTTTTTTTTTTTTTTTTTTTTTTTCCTATTAAGCATTGAAATAATTTAAGTATAAGTCAAATGAAAAGTTGCTGTCTTAGCAATTTTTTATTCCATACTACGAATAAATTACTCCCTCCGTCCCTTATAATTTTACTCACTTTGACCCGGCACGGGTTTTAAGAAATTTAATTGGAAGTGAGTTGAAAAAGTTGATGGGATGTGGGTCCTACTTTAAAAGAATTAGTTTTATAATAAAATGTGAGTATGAATGAGTTAGTGGAATATGGGGCCCACTGACATACTTGGATTTTGCTTGGTTTTAGAGAGTAATCTTGCATGGTTTTGATCACATTTCGTCTATTATCGGATATGATTATGATTACTTCTCTATTATTTTGGTATTTGACCATTTTGTGAAGAATGTGTAGAAAAATGTGCAAAACAAGTGGATGTGCAATAGCCTTAGTTCGAGGCAGTTTTTCTGGAGATTTCGAAGTCCAATCAGCCTCTAACTCATACCATTCTCTTCGTCTTCGAAAGAGCTTCGCGTGGGTATCTTACACGCCTCAATCGGAGTCCCGTAGAAGAAGTTATGGCCATTAGACGAACACTGCCCCAATCCAGTGAAAACGCCCGGTTTGAGAAGAAAACGCCCGGGCACGGCGCCCGGGCGGGTGTTTTGCTTTATATATATGTGCAACGCCTAGGGTTCACGGGACACACGCCCATCCGCCTCCAACACCATTTTTTCTGCCTCAAAACATCCATATACACCAATTTTCATCCAAGAGCAAGAGGAGGACGATTGAGAAGAGTTCAACCATCAAGACGAAGGACTCTCAACCCCCAATTCATCTCCGGGACATTTAGTATCAATTGACTTGTGTTTTCCATGTTTTCTACCGATTATTTTGTTGAAATCTTGTTAAACATGAGTAGCTAGATACATTTGTGGAGCTTTGGGTGAAGATTACTTTGAATATGTTTTGATTTAATTGAATTGAACATTCGCCTAGCTCTTGTGGTTATTTTGCTTGTTCTTGTGCTTTTATTGTTCTTTTGTTTGGCCAACTTTAGAACCATGTCCGTTTAACTAGATTAATCGAGAGATAGCTAGTTTTATGTGGTAAAAGGAACGAGTACAACACATAGGTTTATCTACACTCGAGAGAGGGGACCCTATGTGAGGGCTTGAGTCTTAGGAACATAAGGAGTTAGAATCTAATCTATTGGAAGGAGACTTTGATAGTTAGAATCTAATCTATTGGGTAGGTGCACTCGAGAGAGGGCTTATTCTATTGTAGCGACTTTCCTAATAATCTTAGAGACACAAATAGGTGAATCGATCTTTTAATGTTATGCTTGGCTCATGTAGTTATTTTGTCATTCCCGCGCCTTTACATTCATTGGATTAGCTACCCGTTTGAATGCATCTTTACATTGTTACAATATACGAGAGTTGATTAACAAATGTGTGATTTGGGAGTGAACAACACCTTAATCAATATCATCCGAGAGGAGTGAGGTTTTGTGTGAGGATATAAATCTTAGGAGCCTTTTGGAGTTGTGTGCTTACACTATAAGGAGACTTTGGGCCTAGCATGCAACCTACAAGTCATGTGCATTCGAGAGAAGGCATGATCTTACCTTCGTGATAGCTTAGTAACTCTTGAGACCCCAGTCGGCATAGCTTGAAGATTGATTTAGAGGTTTAGTGAGATTAATCAAGACTATAACATTGTAGTTGGATCCCAAGGCTCTACTCTTTCTTCACTTTCTCTTCAATTCACCCATCTTCAGTTTATTTACTTTGTTTTGATTCATTGTTCTTAGGATTTAGATACAAAAACCCAATCTTCGGTTGTGTAAATAGCGAATGATCTTGATTCGAGGTACTTAAGCCCTTAATTAGTCTCTGTGGATACGATACTCTTGACTTGCCTATGCTACGATAGCCCCGTACACTTGCGGGTATTTCTCGTGTTAAAATAATTCGAGTCAAGTTTTTGGCGCCGTTGCCGGGGACTAATTAAGTTCTAAGCTTGATATCTTGAAGATTTTGAATTTGCTAGTTTAGACATTATTTACTTGTTTTTATTTTATTTAATTTTGTTCTCTAATCCGAGCTTAATTTGTGTTTGTGTTCTTTGTGGATAGGAGTACACACGCATTGTTTTCGGAGGACCATTAGAGTCGCTCGCTCCCGAGATCGAGTGGTTCTTGTAGACAAAGCTTGGAGACGTCGAGCTAACGACGTTAAATAAAAGCGCTTGTTGGGAGGCAACCCAACCAGGTTTTTTATCTATGTTTTCGTTTGTTTTTTTAACCCCTCAAAATTCACAACTTTTCTCTGAACTTATTCTTCGCTTTGTTCGGAATAAGTTTGGGGGAGTAGGTTGTTGTGGATTTTGAGTAGTTCATTTTGCTTATGGTTTTTAGTTTGATGTTTTAGTTGATTAATTTACTTGTTTTTATTTTATTTCAGTGTACGGGGCTATCGTAGGGAGTCCTTTCTAATTATGTGGAAATGGTAAAAGTGAAGTGAGTAAAATTATGTGGGACGGCCCAAAATGAAATACTGGGTAAAATTATGGGGGACGGAAGGAGTATTTAGTTTTGCAACTGATCTCGTGATGCGAAAAAATTCCATGGACTAGGCATACCTATGTGGAAATATTATGTGGTGTGTCCTATCGCTAACATATTGACAAATGGAATTTTAAAGGGGCCCACTTCCAGCTGTGAGATTACATGTTCACGCTGATAATGGAACAAATTTTTTAATATGGAAATTATATGCAAACTTATATATTGTACAAACTCGAAACTTCTTAACACAGCTTCAATATAGTTTCAATACAATATCAACACAATATAAACTTTCAAGATTTTAATGTCAACACAATATCAACACAATATGAACACAACATTAATCATTGTCTACAGTTAAAATTCTATTGACATTTTTCTATTGATGTTTTTTTTGACTTGTTGACATTTTTCAATGGTCTAGATCATAATTTTGAGTTTGTACAATGTTTAGAGTTTTCATTTGATCTCAATTCCTATCCCATATATACTACTCCAATAGTATACATAACCATATATACACCCCATGCATGATTTATTAATATGACTTAAATCTCCCGCTATTTTTACATCAACTGAAAAATCGTTTCTACAATTGTAAACTACTCGTATAAAACTATTTTATTATATACGTATAATATATGTATAGTATGTGGGTATATAAACACATAATAGAGTGTAATCACGGTTCACGTGAATATGCATTAAAATTATGTAAACTCATACAATTAAAATTCTACAATTTATTAGTATTAGATTTAAATTAAAAATTCACAATCTTATTGTAATGAGCAATCTCAACTTCGGCGAGGGGGTGGTTAGAAGAATCCCCAATATCAAAAGGTTAAAGTTATACTTCCTCTATTCCATAATAATGGAGGCGTTTCTTTTCGGCATGGAAATTAAGAAAAATTGTGTTATGTGATTTATGTAAAAGGAGAATAAAGTGGAAAATGAAAAAGGTAGAGAGATGAAGAGAGAAAAAAGTAAAAGAGAATAAAGTAGATGTGTTGACTTTTACTGAAAAGGAAAATGACTCCATTACTATGGAACGTACCAAAATGACAAAATGACTCTATTACTATGGAACAGAGGGAGTATTATAATAAAACCTCACCGAGGGATGTGATTACTGTCTCAGCAATATTCAGTATCTTCACAAACTCGAAGTTCTTGGCCTTCGTTACTCAAATAATTTCTTCTTTTTCTTCCTAGCTTCATTTTTGCAAGTTTCGATCATTTTAAAACATCCTAACTTTTGATTTTTCGAAACTGTTGTTTGATTGGTTGTCAATAAACGTAGTTCAATATGATTAATCTTGTCTTATGGTAGAATCATATAAAGATTTCATCAATTCTACAAAATTAAATCTTAATAAGTTAATAGAAGGTAGACATGTTACTTGGTCTAAAATGTTAATGCTCTTTATTCTTTACTCTCATGTACAACTAAGGTGAGAAGGCCCACATCTTACTCTGCCTAGAATGTTAATCCTCTTTATTCTATACTTTCATTTCATGTATATCTAAGGTATATTTTTGTTCGAATTTTACGTTATATATAGTGGTTTAATCATGACTTGTTACACATTGCACTCCACATTTCCACTCAAATTTTCTTCTAATTACATATACACTGATTTTGCAGTGTTTCTGATTTTGCAGTATTTTGAGAGAATTCAAACTACTATATGTTTGTCTATACTTTAAAATTTTTTTCATTTCGTTTGGTAGTTAATGCATGCTTATATTTCTCTAAAGAATTTATATTAATATTTTGCTTGCTTATTTTCAGTTATTTTGTGACCTGTTCTTGCATTGCACCATAGACATTCAATCATGGAGAAGAAGGTCATTTACCGTTTTTACCATGAGCATCCTTTGATTCTCATTGAAAATGTGAGTAAAGACGAGACTCCAAATTGTTACGGGTGTGGTATTCCCGTGAATGATTTGGAGGTCGCGTATGCTTGCACGGTGCAAAATTGTCCGAATAGGATTATCCTGCACAAGAAATGTGGGGAGTTACCTAGCCAAATTTTGCACCCTAAACACCCTGACCATCCCCTTCACCTATTTGATTACCACCGTTCATTGGGCCTCTGGTGCGATATGTGTACGTCTGATCTTGGTAAGGTGCTAGGGTACCAGTGTTCGAGCTGTATGTTCGACTTCGACTTGAGATGCAAAAGAATAAGTATTGATGATATATTAGAGGGGGAGAGACAAATTGAACACCCAAGTCACCCTAATCACCCTTTGACACTAATGAGAAAGCCCTTATTTTCATTTTATTGTGATGGTTGTGGCGTTGATGATGTGGACATGGTTTACATATGCTCAACATGTGAATTTATGGTACACAAAGCTTGTGCATCGTTGCCCCTCCTTCTCCCCAACAATCTCCGATACCACCACCATCGTCTTTCTCTTGCCTTCGTTTTTCCAATGGAATATCGCAAATATATATTCAATTGTGATGTCTGTCTCAAAAGATTAGATAGAACAAGTTGGATGTATTTTTGTGGTGATTGCAGATTCTTTGCGCATATCAGGTGTGTTGCATCCACGACTACGGAGATAGCAGAGGAAGACTCAAATTTGTAAGATCTAACACTTAGCTCTTCATCTTGTTGTCTTGCGCTTATTTAGATAAAAAGAATGTCATACTAACCAATTTGTGTATGTTTGTATGTATGATATGATAGTGTTGTGATCCGTTGCTAACTTTTCTTAAATTGCTAACGTGTTTGACATTAATATTTAAATGTCAATACAAATATGTGTTGACATTTTAATATGATCGTGTTGACATTTTTAATACACTACGAGTTAGCAAGTTAGCAATTTAAGAAAAGTTAGCATTATAACGCATCCCTGATATGATATTGGTGATCATTTCAGAGGCGGAGATGATGATGGTTTCGATGTGGTTGAATTTCCGCTACGTGCACATGACATATCGAAGGAGTTAATCACACCTTTCGTGATGAGAGAAAAAGGTCTTGACAACATCCCGGATGTAACAAACATGCCAGCAACAGTGAAGATGCCGGAGACCACGGCAAGTTTTTCATTTTTATTCAACTATCACAAGCATCTATTGAGTTTGGTTTCTGAGTTGCCTCTTCCATTGGATGGGAGAGACGACGATGATGTTTTGAAGATATGCGATGTGTGTGTAACACCCATATCTTCTCCTCCCTACTACGCGTGTGCTGCTGCTGCTTGCATGTATTTTGTACACTCCATTTGCTACTTGTTACCCAAAACATTATCTTCGTCAGCAGCAGCAGCAGCAGCAGCACCGTCGTTGTCTCCTTACCTATATTGTAAATGCCCACAACCACATTATAAAACCCGTAGACTCACACTCTATACAAGCTCGGAATTAACGGATATGGACGTTTCGCTGTGCAAGTGTGAGATTTGTGGTTTACTCACAAACGGAATGATGTACGAGTGTGGCGGGTGCAAAAGTAAGATAGATGTCAAGTGTGCGTCTCTACCAACGAGTATCAAACACGCATCTCACCTGCGTCACAGGCGGCTAGTCTTGACTAGAACCCCGCCACGAGAAGAATCCAGCAAACTGAACTTTTGCCGTGGCTGCACATACTATTTCAACAACTCTGTAGCATACTGTTGCAGCCGCGATGACTGTGACTTTGCGTTGCACGTGGAATGTGCTATGCTGCCTGCGAGCATAACGAGGCGTGAGTGGGACGAACGCCATCCTCTGGTGTTGTCGTTCCATGCCTCCTTCGACCATCCCTCCGACTTCATTTGTGATTTTTGTGAGGAGGAATTGCATCCCAGGAGGTGGATGTATCACTGTCGCCAATGCAACGTTTCTTTCCACCTTTTGTGCCTCGACACTGCTTCCGGTGGGTATAGAAACATCAAATTTGGGCGCCGGTTTGTGTTGGACGGGCTTCACCGGAATCACCCTCTCACATTCAACTGGATCACTGTCAAGAGAAGATGTGATATTTGTCATAGGAATGTGTATAGCTACTGTGGGTTAGAATGTGCACCATGTTACTATGTTGTGTGCTTGGTTTGTGCTAGGACAGAGTTAGCTAAAATGATGTAACTAATATTCTTCATATCTTGTAGATTTCATTTGTGCATTTTGTGCAAAGATGGAGTTAGCTAAAATTTGTGTCTGCTTTGACATTATTACAAACTAAACATATGCTCTAGTCATTTATTTAGTTATAAAACAATAATTGCATATAAAGTATAATTAATGATTGGACAAAATAAAGTGTAAAAGGGAAAAATTTGAAATTGTGAGACTAAAGTAATAAAGACATGTAGAACCAAATCCATTCGTATCCCTGTTTTTAAGTACTCCCTCCGTTCCATAGTAATAGAGACGTTTTTTCATTTCCGTCCGTTCCATAGTAAGAGAGTCATTTCCCTTTTTAGTAAAAATCAACACATTTTTCCACACCTACTTTACTCTCTTACTTGTTTCTATCTTCGTCTCTCTACCTTTTTCATTTTCTACTTTATTCTCTCTTTACTTAACTCACCTAACACAATTTTTCTTAATCTCCATGTTGAAAAGTTTTGTCTCCATTACTATGGAATGGAGGGAGTATTAAATAATTTTGAAGAGAGCATAAATGTTTGTTCTTTGCTTTGATGCTCTTTATTTTTAACTTTCATCTATAACTAAGTTACAAGGCCTACAATCTACTAATTTATCAAGCCCATGACTTTTAAAATTAGCCCATTAAATCACAACTTTTGCTTTGTCGTGACTTTTATATTTTTCGTCATTATATTTTCGCATAACAAATTTTATCAATATTTTAATTGTATAAGACAATAGAGAAATTTGTAAAAATTATGATTTACTCCCTCTGTCCCGGATAATTCGGATCACTTTGAGCGAGCACGGGTTTTAAGAATTGTAATGAACAGTGGATTGAAAAAGTTAGTGAAATATGGGTCCTACTTTTATACATTAGTTTTATAATAAAATGTGAGTAGGAATGAGTTAGTAGAATATGAGGTCCACTAAGTGAAGTGGGACAAATTATGTGGGACGGTCCGAAATGGAAAATTGGGACGAATTATCTGGAACGGAGGGAGTAATTAGCTATTATTATCAAATATAAGATGGACTAGAAGTCAATTGATTTAAATAACAATTTTTCAAAATTTTGAACCCAAAACTGACTATCACTGCAGAACCAAAATACAGTATTATCGGTAGTAAAATCTTGAAAAATCACTGAAAAAAATGGAAATATCAGCAAAATCGGTATTTAAATTGGATTTGGAAGCTTCAATTTGTTTTAGGGAAATAGTTCCATTGTTTTTGGAATCGGAATTGGCGGCATCCCTAATTGCAGTTTGCAGGTAGCAAGCATATAGCATAAAAAGTCAAATTCATGAGCAAGTTGCAGATGAGGATACAATTATTCTCCCAACGTTTTCAGGCGATAAGGGAGCTGGCGAAGTTAATTTTTGTACAAACGCCGGAAATATTCTTGTTTGCAGTGCTGCTTACACTCATGCCCAAATCATGTTCGACGGAATGCTTGACAGAGACGATGTTGCTTACACAGTCTATGTGGAAACATAAAAAAAAATTCTGGAATCAGGTATGGCCTTGCTACTGAGTTAAAAAAGTGTTATGGTTAAGGTCTCAATTTTACTTTAACAAATTTGTGTCTGCTTGGAAATGATAATTTATGTATATGCTCGGCACACTTTGGCTACAGAACAATAATTACATATAAAATATTACTAATTATTGAAGGAAATAAAGCAAAAAGTAGAAAGAAGCTCAAATTGTGAGACTAAAGTTATAATAATATATTGAACCAAATCATTTAGTATCCTTTTTCTGCATATTAAACAAGTTTAAAGAGAACATAATGATTAGTTCTTTGCTTTGATGTAAAACTAAAGAATCTTTATTTGAATTATATACTATATGGCTAAAGATATCGAACCAAATCATTTTGTTTCCTTTTTCTACATATTAAACAAGTTTAAAGAGAACATAATGATTAGTTCTTTGCTTTGATGTAAAACTAAAGAATATTTGTTTGAAGTATATATACATAACGGTGTGATTCATGATTGTTACCTATCCAAAGTGTTTGCACAACTCTCACATTATCACATCTCTACATCGTTTTTGTTTGGTTTTTCTTTGAATGCATATGGCTCTTTCTTCACTAAAACTCTCATTGATTTCTTAGTGTTTTTTTTAGAATAAGCATTTCTTAGTTTGTGTGGTGTCTTTTTTTTTTATAGAATCTTAATTTGTGTTGTTTCAAATCCACTTTTGTACATAAACTCGCAAATCTCTTGTAGATTAGTTGTATGCATAAATTAGTCTTGCGACTTTGACATGCATTAATTTGTAGTGTTATCATTTTTCTAGTTTGGTGAACAATTTGTGGAAATATTGAATCATGGAGAAGAAGGTTATTAACCAATTCTACCATGAACATCCTTTGATTCGCATGGAAAATGTGAGTGACGAGGATAGTTCAAATTGTTATGGGTGTGACTATCCCGTAACTAATTTAGAGTCGGCATATGTTTGTAAACAACAAAAAAATTGTCGGAATAGGATTATTCTCCACAAGAAATGTGGAGAATTGCCTAGTCAAATTTTGCACCCTAAACACCCTCAACATCCCCTTCACCTAGTTGATTACCACGGGGAAAGTGACCTCGGGTGGTGCGATGTATGTTTGCATGATCTTAAACCCGTGCTTGGGTACCAATGTTCTAGCTGTGATTTCATTGTTGATATAAAGTGTGGAAGGATAAGCATAGATATGATACTAGAAGAGAACAGGCAAATAGAACACCCAAGTCACCCTGATCACCCTTTAACACTGATGAGAAAGCATTCATTTCCCTTTTGTTGTGATGGTTGTGGAGTTGAAGATGTAGACATGGCGTATATATGTAGCACGTGTGAGGTGTGGATTCACAAGAGTTGTGCATTGTTGCCCCTCATTCTCCCCTTAAATCGCCAATACCACCACCACCATCTTTCTCTTGCCTTCAGTTTTCCAGCGAAATATCGCGAATATATATCCCATTGTGATGTCTGTCTCAAAAGATTAGACAGAACAAGTTGGATGTATTTTTGTGGTATTTGCAGATTCTTTGCCCATATCAGATGTGTGGTCGCACCCACCACAGGAGACTCAAATTTGTAAGTCTGGCTTTGTTTAGTTGTTTGTAATTGTTTGATTTGTTACCATACAACACTTAAATTTCGTAAATCCTAAATACTTTTTTTTATATTTGACCATTGCAGACAGCATGATGAGGATGATGGTTCTGACGTGATTGAGTTCCCGCTACATGCACATGATATATCGAAGGAGTTAATCACACCTTTTGTAATGAGAGAAAAAGGTCTTAACAACATCAAGGGTGTAACAGACATGCCAGCAACGGTGAAGATGCCGGAGACCACTGCAAGTTTTTCATTTTTATTCAATTATCACAAGCATCCTTTGAGTTTGGTTTCAGAGTTGTACAATAAAGATGATGAAGTTGATCCCAACAATATGATGGATGAAAGAGATGATGATGAATATGATGAGTTGAAGGTATGTGATGTGTGTGTCACACCCATATTTTCTCCTCCATATTACGAGTGTGCTCCTTGCAAATATTTTGTGCACTCCATTTGCTACTTTCTTCCAAAATCATTATCTTCTTCTTCTCCTGTCCTGTATGGTGATTGCCCAAAATCACATGATAAAAACCACAAACTCACACTCTACTCAAGCTCATTATCCATAGATATGGATACAAGGCTTTGTAGGTGTGAGGCTTGTCATGTTCGCACAAACGGGATGGTGTACGAGTGTGAAGCGTGCGAGATGAAGATAGATGTCAAATGCGCTTCTCTACCAACAACTATCAGGCACGAATCTCACCCACATCGCACACCGCTAGTCTTGACTAGAATACCACCAGCAGGAGAAGAAGAAGCTTGCAAACCGAGACGTTGCTCTGGCTGCAGATATTTGATGCGCAACTGCGTTGCATATTGCTGCAGCAGCAATGATTGCGAATTTGTGTTGCACTTGAGATGTGCTATGCTGCCAGCGAGCATAACGATGCGTGAGTGGGACAAGGACCATTCATTGATGTTGTCATCTGATGCCTCTCTCGACCATCCCTCCGACTTTGTTTGTGACTTTTGTGAAGACGAATTGCATCCCAAACATTGGATGTATCATTGCCGCCAATGCGACGTTTCTTTCCACCTTTTTTGTCTAAAAGCTGCATCTGGCTGGTATCGAAACATCAAACTTGGGCGCCGATTTGTGTTGGACGGGATTCACCCAAATCATCCTCTCACGTTCAATCACATCACTATCAAGAGAAGATGTGACCTTTGTCCTGAGAATGTGTATGACTACTGTGGGCTAGAATGTGCATCATGTTACTATGTTGTGTGCCTACATTGTGCTAGGAGAGTGTTGTCAAAATGATGTAACAACATCTGACATTATCTACATCCTGTGATTGTTTGTACCACGTTGTTTATAACATTTTATATACCAGAATCAAGATCTCATTAGTATGGATTCAACAATTTCTTATTACATGTGTTCTTTTTTCATTAGAAATCGGTTAAAAGAAACGTTAGGAATCCCTCGAAAAACCTCTTCTCACTTCACTGAGCGGCCGTTGGTCATTGCCACAACGCTCTACGTACGCCTTTTCTCGTGGCAGAAAAATCACATCTTTCAATTGGTAAACACATTTTATGACCTTGCGACAGATTAAAAGTAGAGTTATAATAGTTACATAGTTTAATTTTGAATTAAATGTATGCTCGACTCATTTTAAGTAATGAAACAAGTATCACAAATGAAGTACAATGAGTAAAGTAAAATGTAGTAAGAAGTTAAAATTGTGGGACTTATATATAGAGGTCGACTGATTGATTGCAGAGTGAAAAGGTATACAATCAAATCAGTGTTGATACTATGTACTTACTTCCTATTGGAGGTTGAGAGCGTTGTTTTTCATTTAACATAGTGAAAAAATGATCAAGAGTTCTGACACGATTGCCATTTGTGTGACAGGTGACAGCTGAACAGTTATTGCAATCAAAACAAACTATCCCGCATTATTACCTGACTGTAGATACATGTGTTGACAAGCTTAGGGGGTGAGTGTGCATTCTTCTGCAAATGAGGATGGCCCATCAATTAGCTTTCCCAGCTAAACTCTTTGCAAAAAGCTTCGGGTGGGCAAATGATTTCCGTTAACGATTTTGTTATTAAGGTATGATAGGCCTTCTTCGAGGTAGTACTACCTGCTCATTTCCTCAAGTTCCTTCTCTTTGATGAAAAATTAGCTGTTTTTTTATACTCGTATTTATGTTCTATGTCTTGGATGATTCTATTTCTATCGCAAACCTAACTATATTGTGCTTGAAAAGATTTTCCCACCAACAATTCATTGAAGGCTTTTTTTGAGTGTAGGCTGCTGCGTTGGCCCTTAAAAAAGTTCCTCGGTGCAACAGTTCATGGACCGATGATTGTATTCGCCAGTAAGTATACTTGGTAAAGAAGGTTGTAGTTTAACCTTAACGCATGCCTTACTTACGACTTCTCGTGTGCCCACAGGTTCAACAATGTGAATATCAGTGTTGCTGTGCAAACAGAAAATGGATTATGTGTGCCTATAATTAAGGTAAGCCATCTTCGGGGTTGAATGCTTATCATGTAAAGTCAGATCTGACAGTTGTTTGTCAAGATAGATGTCAAGCTCTAATTCAATAGATCAAGGGTCTGGCATACTCATACACTGATACACACGAAAGTATACGTTTCATAATCTATACTATTATAGATAAGTTAGTCACTTGTACTTTAAAAAGTTTGTGTCTGCTTTGATATTGCTACAAATTAAACATATAATCTAGTCATTTAATTAGTTATAAAACAATAATTGCATATAAAGTGTAGTATAATTAATGATTGGACAAAATAAAGTAAAAGGGGAAAATTTTAAATTGTGAGACTAATGGAATGTTAAATAATTTTGAAGAGAGCATAAATGTTTGTTCTTAGCTTTGATGCTCTTTATTTTTAACTTTAAATTAGAGCACCAGCAATTTGTAGCAAGAAAAAGAACAAGATAAAGAACTCCTATAAACGGAAGTCACAAATATATGTTAATAGATAGACCGTAAAGAAAATTATGATAAATAAAAAGTGGAGAGAGAGTACAAAAACCAAGTAAAGAAAACAAGAGAATAAACTCTAACAAGAAGTGTTGAATCTATAATAAAAGATTTAGATATATAAAAATACAAGATGTAATAAACACTCCCAGCAAGTAGATAACGTCAGATGCTGTCCGATTAAGTTGCAAATTACATCATTTTAGCTATCTCTGTCGTAGCACAATATACGCACACAACATAGTAACATGATGCACATTCTAACCCACAGTAGTCATACAGAACCACATGACAAAGGTCGCATCTTCTCTTGATAGTGATGTGATTGAATGTGAGAGGGTGATTCGGGTGAATACCGTCCAACAAAAATCGGCGCCCATATTTGATGTTTCGATACCAGCCAGATGCAGCTTTCAGACAATACAGGTGGAAAGAAAGGTCGCATTGGCGACAGTGATACATCCACCACTTGGGATGCAATCCCTCTTCACAAAAATCACAAATAAAATCGGAGGGATGGTCGAGAGAGGCATCAGATGACAACATCAAAGAATGGTGCTTGTCCCACTCACGCATCGTTATGCTCGCCGGTAGCATAGCACATCTCAAGTCCAACGCAAAGTTGCAGTCATTGCTGCTGCAGCAATATGCAATACAGTTGGCCATATAATATCTGCAGGCATGGCAACGTCTCCGTTTGCCAGCTTCTTCTTCTCCTGCTGGTATTCTAGTCAAGACTAGTGGTGTGCGATGTGGGTGAGATGTGTGTCTGATAGTCGTCGGTAGAGAAGCACACTTGACATCTATCTTCATCTCGCACCCTTCACACTCGTACACCATCCCGTTTGTGAGAATACCACAGGCCTCACACCTACAAAGCCTTGTATCCATATCTATGGATAATGAGCTTGAGTAGAGTGTGAGTTTGTGGTTTTTATCATGCGTTTTTGGGCAATCACCATACAGGACAGGGGAAGAAGAAGAAGATAATGTTTTTGGAAGCAAGGAGCAAATGGAGTGCACAAAATATTTGCAAGGAACACACTCGTAATACGGAGGAGAAAGTATGGGTGTGACACACACATCACATACCTTCAACTCATCATATTCATCATCATCATCTCTCTCATCCATCATATTGTTGTGATCAACTTCATCATCTTTATTGGACAACTCTGAAACCAAACTCAACGGATGCTTGTGATAATTGAATAAAAATGAAAAACTTGAGGTGGTCTCCGGCATCTTCACTATTGCTGGCATGTCTGTTACATCCAGGATGTTGTTAAGACCTTTTTCTCTCATCACGAAAGGTGTGATTAGCTCCTTCGATATGTCATGTGCATGTAGTGGGAATTCAATCACATTCAAACCATCATCATCCTCATCATCTCGTCTGGAATGATCATAAATAAAAAAATTATTAAGTATTTATGAATCATAAGTGTTGTGTATGGCAACAAATTAAACAACTACAAACAACAAGTAATGCTATTATACAAAGGCAAACTTACAAATTTGAGTCTCCTGTGGTGGATGCAACAACGCATCTGATATGGGCAAAGAATCTGCAAATACCACAAAAATACATCCAACTTGTTGTATCTAATCTTTTGAGACAGACGTCACAATAGAATATATATTTGCGATACTTTGATGGAAAACTGAAGGAAAGAGAAAGAGGATGGTGGTGGTATTGGCGATTTAAGGGGAGAATGAGTGGCAACAACGCACAACTCTTGTGAATCCACACCTCACATGTGCTACATATATACGCCATGTCCACATCTTCGACACCACAACCATCACAACAAAATAGAAGTGGAGGCTTTCGCATCAGTGTTAAAGGGTGATCAGAGTGACTTGGGTGTTCTATTTGCCTGTTCTCTTCTAGTATCATATCGATACTTATCCTTTCGCATTTTATCTCAACATCGAAATCACAGCTAGAACATTGGTACCCAAGCACGGGTTTAAGATCACGCAAACATACATTGCACCACCCGGGGTCACTGTCCCCGTGGTAATCAAATAGGTGAAGGGGATGTTGAGGGTGTTTAGGGTGCAAAACTTGAATAGGTAATTCTCCACATTTCTTGTGGAGGATAATCCTATTCTGACAAGTTTTTTGTTGCGTGCAAACATATGCTGACTCTAAATTAGTTACAGGATCACCACACCCATAACAATTTGGACTATCCTCGTCACTCACATTTTCCATGAGAATCAAAGGATGTTCATGGTAGAATTGGTTAATAACCTTCTTCTCCATGATTCAATATTTCCACTAATTGTTCACAAAACTAGAAAATAATAACGCGAAAAATTAATGCGTGTAAAAGTCGCAAGACTAATTTATGAATACAAAGAGATTTGCAAAGTATTTTGAGTTTATGTACGAGAAAGTGGATTTGAAACAACACAAATTAAGATTCTATAAGAAAAAAGACACCACACAAACTAAGAAATGCTTATTCTAAAAAAAACACTAAGAAATTAGTGAGAGTTTTAGTGAAGATAGAGCCATATGCATACAAAGAAAAAACAAATAAAAAGGATGTGGAGATGTGATAATGTGAGAGTTGTGCAAACACTTTGGATAGGTAACAATCATGAATCTCACCGTTATGTATATATACTTCAAATAAATGCTCTAGTTTTACACCAAAGCACAGAACTAATCATCATGTTCTCTTTAAAATTGTTTAATATGTAGAAAAAGGAAACAAAATGATTTGGTTCGATATCTTTAGCCATATATACAATTCCAAAAAATATTCTTTAGTTTTACATCAAAGCAAAGAACTAATCATTATGTTCTATTTAAACTTGTTTAATATGTAGAAAAAGGAAACTAAATGATTTAGTTCGATATATTATTACAACTTTAGTCTCACAATTTGAACTTCTACCTTTTGCTTTATTTCTTTCAATCATGATCATTATATTTTATTTGTAATTATTGTTCTGTAGCCAAAGTGTGTCGAGCATATATAGAAATTATCATTTCAAAGCAGACACAAATTTGTTAAAGTAAACAATTGAAGTAAACCCAACAATCCCATGACCTAACCCGAATGCCATACGAAATTTGTAGTGCGGAAAAACTCCATATGCCCCTTCAAGGATGACCACAAAATCAGAATGAATTATCAAAGCAATGGGAACAGCAAAAAGCTACACGACAAAGCAAGTTCCCATTCCAGGCATGAGTGCCATAGTAGCCATCGTGGTTAGACCATCTCCAACAATACACTAAAACTCATTTTTGGTATAGATAATTTCTCCACTCATACACCAAACTCAAACCCATTTTTGGGTTTTTCAATGGAATAACACCAAATATGGTGTTTACTCCAAAATTTTGTTAGACAAAATACTCAAAAATGGTGTAAACTTAAATTTGGTGTAAATGATTAGAATAAAACTACTTTTTGGTGTGCCGTATACTCAAAAATGGGTTTGAGTTTGGCGTAAATGGTTGGAGATGACCTTAGGGTTTTTTAAAATATCTTTGTAACTTTCCCACTAAATATGATACTAAATGATCTCAATAACTTAATTTTGATTTCCACATTTACACCTTCATCGTAAAACCTCCCACTCCTCCACGTAGGCTTTCATAGTTCACACGGTTTTAGCTACTCTTTAATTATATATTTTTAATTTAATATAATTTTTTAAATTAAATAGTAATTTTGTAAATTTCTCCAAAACTCCCCTTTTATATATTGTATAGATGTATAACTAAGTAAGAAGGCCTACAATCTACTTTGTCAAGCCCATAACTTTAAAAATTAGTCAATTAATTCACAATTTTTGCCTTGTTGTGACTTCTAAATTTTTATCATTATATTTTCACCAATTACATAGTATGAGACAATGCAATATTTTATCCTGAAGTTAATTAAAAATTATAATTTAAATAACAAAATTTTAATCATATAAGACAATAGAGAAATTTGTAAAAATTATGATTTAATTAGCTATATTTATAAAATATAAAATTGACTAGGATCCAATTGATTTAAATAACAATTTTTTACATTATTGAACCCAATACTGACTGTCACTGCTGAACCAAAAACCAACATATAGTATTATCGGTAGTTTGAAGTAAAATGTTTAAAAATCACTGAAAAAATGGAAATATCAGCAAAATCGGTATTTAAATTGGAATTAGAACCGTCAATTTGTTTTATGGAAATAGTTCCATTATTTTTGGAATCAATTGCCGCCAATTAAAAAAATGCTCGACGAAATGCTTGAGAGAAACGACGTTGCTTACACAGTCTATGTGGAAACATTAAAAAAAATCTGTGTCTGCTTTTACAAATTTGTGTCTGCTTTGAATTGATAATTGGTGTATATGCTCGACACACTTTGGCTAAAGAACAATAGTTACAAATAAAATATAATGATTGAAGGAAATAAAGCAAAAGGTAGAAGTTCAAATTGTGAGACTAAAGTTGTATTAATATATCGAACCAAATCGTTTAGTATCCCTTTTCTACATATTAAACAATTTTATAAAGAACATGATGATTAGTTCTTTGCTTTGATGTAAAACTAAAGAATATTTGTTTGAAGTATATATTCGTAACGGTGTGATTCATGATTGTTACCTATCCAAAGTGTTTGCACAACTCTCACATTATCACATCTCTACATCCTTTTTGTTTGGTTTTTCTTTGAATGCATATTGCTCTTTCTTCACTAAACTCTCATGAATTTCTTAGGGTCTTTTTAGAATATGCATTAATATTCTTAGTTTGGGTGGTGTCTTTTTTTATAGAATCTTAGTTTGTGTTGTTTCAAATCCACTTTCTCGTACATAAACTCAAAATACTCTGCAAATCTCTTGTCGAGCATGGATTGATGGTTGTAGATTAATTCTATGCATAAATTAGTATATCGACTTTTAAATGCATTAATATTTCGCGTTTATCATTTTTCTAGTTTTGTGAGCAATTTGTGGAAATATTGAATCATGGAGAAGAAGGTTATTAACCAATTCTACCATGAACATCCTTTGATTCTCATGGAAAATGTGAGTGACGAGGATAGTTCAAATTGTTATGGGTGTGGCTATCTTGTAACTAATTTAGAGTCAGCCTATGTTTGCACGCAACAAAAAAATTGTCAGAATAGGATTATCCTCCACAAGAAATGTGGAGAATTACCTATTCAAGTTTTGCATCCTAAACACCCTCAACATCCCCTTCACCTAGTTGATTACCACGGGAAGAGTGACTTCGGGTGGTGCAATGTATGTTTGCATGATCTTAAACCCTTGCTTGGGTACCAATGTTCTAGCTGTGATTTCGATGTTGATATAAAATGTGGAAGGATAAGTATAGATGTGGTACTAGAAGAGAACAGGCAAATAGAACACCCAAGTCACCCTGATCACCCTTTAACACTGATGAGAAAGCATTCGTTTCCATTTTGTTGTGATGGTTGTGGCGTTGAGGATGTGGACATGGCGTATATATGTAGCATATGTGAGGTGTGGATTCACAAGAGTTGTGCATCATTGCCCCTCATTCTCCCCTTTAATCGCCAATACCACCACCATCCTGTTTCTCTTGCCTTCAGTTTTCCATCAAAGTATTACGAATATATATCCGAATGTGATGTCTGTCTCAAAAGATTAGATCAAACAAGTTGGGTGTATTTTTGTGGTATTTGCAGATTCTTTGCCCATATCAGATGTGTTGTTGCATCCACCACAGGAGACTCAAATTTGTAAGTTTGCCTTTGTTTAATAGCATTACTTGTTATTTTTAGTTGTTTAATTTGTTCCCATACACAACACTTATTATTCGTAAATACTTTAAACAAAATTTATTTATGATCATTCCAGACGACATGATGAGGATGATGATGGTTCCAATGTGATTGAATTCCCGCTACATGCCCATGACATATTGAAGGAGTTAATCACACCTTTCGTGATGAGAGAAAAAGGTCTTAACAACATCCCGGATGTAGCAGACATGCCAGCAGAAGTGTATATGCCACAAACCACCGCAAGTTTTTCGTTTCTGTTCAACTATCACAACCATCCTTTGCGTTTGGTTTCGGAATTGTCCAAGAAAGACGATGAAGTTGATCGCAACAAAATGATGGATGAGAGAGATGAAGATGATGAATATGATGAGTTGAAGGTATGTGATGTGTGTGTCACACCCATACTTTCTCCTCCATATTACGAGTGTGCTCCTTGCAAATATTTTGTGCACTCCATTTGCTCCTTGCTTCCAAAAACGTTATCTTCTTCTTCTCCTGTCCTGTATGGTGAGTGCCCAAAAACGCATGATAAAAACCACAAACTCACACTCTACTCAAGCTCATTATCCATAGATATGGATGCAAGGCTTTGTAAGTGTGAGGCTTGTGGTATTCTCACAAACGGGATGGTGTACAAGTGCGAAGGGTGTGAGATGAAGATAGATGTCAAGTGCGCTTCTCTACCGACAACTATCAGACACGCATCTCACCCACATCGCACACCACTAGTCTTGACTAGAATACCACCAGCCGGAGAAGAAGAATCTGGCAAACCGAGACGTTGCCATGCCTGCAGATATTATATGGCCAACTGTATTGCATATTGCTGCAGCAGCAATGACTGCAACTTTGCGTTGGACTTGGAATGTGCTATGCTGCCGGCGAGCATAACGATGCGTGAGTGGGACAAGCACCATTCATTGATGTTGTCATTTGATGCCTCTCTCGACCATCCCTCCGACTTTGTTTGTGACTTTTGTGAAGAGGAATTGCATCCCAAACATTGGATGTATCACTGTCGCCAATGCGACCTTTCTTTCCACCTGTATTGTCTAAAAGCTGCCTCTAGTGGGTATCGAAACATCAAATTTGGGCGCCGATTTGTGTTGGACGGTATTCACCCGAATCACCCTCTCACATTCAATCACATCACTATCAAGAGAAGATGCAACCTTTGTCATGTGGTTCTATATGACTACTGTGGGTTAGAATGTGCATCATGTTACTATGTTGTGTGCCTATATTGTGCTAGGAAAGAGTTAGCTAAAATGATGTAATTTGCAACTTAATCGGACAACATCTATTTGCTGAGAGTGTTTATATATCAGAATCGAGATCTAAATCTTGTTAGAGCGTGTTTTCGTGTTTTCTTTCCTTAGCTTGTATACTCTCTCCACTAATAAAATAAAGTTGAGATTATTTTTTTTTTTTTTTCATAAAAACAAATAGCTCAACTAACTTAGAAAATCAGAAGGGTAGTGATTAATAATGTACATAAATTGATTTTTAAATATTAATTAATTTAAAGTAAATTGTGGGACTAAAGTTGAAAAGATATATAGAACCAAATAAATCCGTATCCTTTTTCTACATACTAAAGCAGAACATAAAAATTTATTCTTTGCTTTGATTTATAACTAAGGTATATTTATTTGAAGTATCTTGTCTGGAATGTTAATGCTCTTTATTCTTTACTTTGATGTATATCTATGATTTGAAGGCCCACATAATACTTTGTCTAGATTTCATTTGTGAATTTTGTGAGGAGCAATGTTAAAAAGAATACCACCCAAATTAGTCTATATATGTGTTGGTATTTTGGTTTTCAGTTGTAATAATCGGAAATTTTAGTTAGTACAATTGTGCTCGCTAAATTCAGACATTATACTACATATATACACCTGAATATATTATCTTGATTTTTTTTTTGGTGGTGTTCTTTCATTCAAAATAAAAAACAACTGTGCATTTCTATTCATTTACAATATTTTTCTTAGCATTAACAAATTAATAAACACACAAACTTAACGTAGTTCAAACGTAGATTTCATCTTTACCTTTAATTTCTAGTATTAAATCCCAAACAAATTGTTATATAGTAATTGGTAAAGTGTGAAAAAAAATGGACTCACCTTATTAGAGAGAAAAAAATTACCAAAAATAGATAAAGACTAATTTTAATAAACGATCTACATTATTACTAAACCCTAGAGTTGCACTCGCGCAAAAGTTGATCGGCCTGAAAGTCGATGTAATTGTCGTACACAACGCAAGCGTCGTGTGCAGCTGCTTCGTCTGCGAATTTTTGGATGCATTTATCATAATCAAGAGACTTATAAATGTTGCAGCAAGCATTGGATACGTTCCTCTCCTTCAAGTAGCAAAAATAATTCTAAACCGAATTGAAGCAATTTCGAATTGTCTTAACTTTTGATAGCATGGATCACTATATGGTTGCGCCGATATTGCCATTGTTGCTCCACCGATTACTAGGAAAATAGTCACCATCATCATCCTATTCGATGTAGATATACTCATCGTGGTTTTATTATTTTTGTGTATAGAAATATTTTGAAAAATGGGGTTGTGAGTCTTGTTAAATTATACAAAGAATTTAGAGGGTGTTACTATTCAATTTAATGTATCAATTGAAACATAAGTAGACTGGGCAATCTGATAAACTGGGCAACTTGGCAGAGAAATTAACATTTGGCGAAAATAAGAACATTTCGGAAATGAAAAGAGAGCAGAAACTTGAATGAGTTTTACTAAGTTCAGAAGCAAAGAGATTAAGTTAGAAGGCTAAGGAAAATAAACTACTAAATGTTAACTCCTAAGAAAGCTACTCCCTCCGTCCCGTTTAAGATGACACGTTTTCCTTTTTAGTTTGTCCCAACTAAGATGGCACATTTCCTTTTTTGGTAACTTTCTCTCTCCAATTAATACACTCAACCACTTTTTCTCACTCCTATTAAAATATCCATCTATCTTCATCTCTTGACTTAATACCTACACCCACCTTCTCTCTCTCTAATTAAATACTTTAACCAATAACTCTAAAAATCCTGTGCCGGCTAAGCAATGTGTCATCTTAGCCGAGACGGAGGGAGTATAAACTAGGAAAGTGACCCTTAAAAGTGGCTAGATTAATTAACTCTTAAAAGGTAAACTAAATCACATGTAAATGGAGGTGGAGTGCAGAACTTAACTAAGCTAAATGGCTGCCAAAAGTGAAAAGCTAAGTGATGGAAAAGGTGTACATCTTGTCTCCTAACTCCTATTGTCCAAGGTGTAAAACCAATGGATAAAAGCCTATAACTAATGGAGAGTACATGGCTGCTACATAATTAAAAATGCTAGACAAACACAAGATCAACAATTAAACTGCCTAAACATGCATTGAAAACACCAAACTAAAAGCTGAAACATAAAGACTCATTGAAGAAGATAAAGAAAGCTTAAGAACACTTAAACATGGTGGAAGAACACTCAAGAACCGAACTCATCAATCTCATGCAAAATCATAAGAAAATGCTTGAGAAACTGATTTTGAAAGCTTGAAAGGATTTTTAACTAAACAAGAACATAAGCAACACTAGAACTAAACAACAAGCTAAAACCAGAAATAAACAAAAGCTAAACTTTAAAGCACATTAAATACACAAACAGTTAGAGAAATTACTACTTGAAATAAGTTTTTAAAACAAGTCCAACAACAACAACTAAGAGTGAGAAAGGTTCAAAAGTACTACAAAGTTAAGAACAAGCAAACTAGAGAAAGCAAACACTACTACTAAATTACTACTACTTCAACCCACGGTGAACAATAATCTTGGTAGTCTTGAAGTTGAAATCTCTTTCTTAAGGAAGAGAGAAAAGTTTCCTAGAGAGAGAGAGTAACTAAACTAAACTAAAGCTAGAGTGATAAAGTACTAAGTTGGTTCTCTTGGTAGTTGGTCCCAAGCTAAATTAAGTATTTTTTTACATATCTCCCATTTAACAAAAGATATTTCTCTTTTCTCATGCCTTAGACGGAGGTGGACACGTGTTGCAAAAGGAAGGAGGTGGACACGTGTTGCAAAAGGAAGCAGTCTTGTAATTGTGCTCAAGTGGCTTCATGCAGTTTTCCGTCGGGTCCAGCTTGGCCAAGCTGACAACTTGGGCAGTTTGCCATTTTTCTGATTTTCTTCAAATTCTTGCACTTTTTGCCTCCTTTTTGCATCACTCCACTATAAATGCTTTTCTACAATACCTCCGATCCATAAGCTTAATTCCCTACAAAAATAGCATCTTCTTATGCAAATATTCAACTAATAAGTGCAAAAAGTGATCTAATCCGAGTGACGAAAACTAGCCTATCAAAAAGCAAATCAAGTTGGATGTTTTACCAATTATCAACTGTTTATCAGCGGTTGTACAAGTGCTCAAATTGTCCAAACACATATCCACCCATCTTTTCCAATGAGGAGACGATTTAGGCACCAAATTGAATGGAAGCTAAAAAATTTCAAAATAAAATATTTAAGTAAAACTAATTAGAACTCTACAATTCAATAGGCCAAATATAATTTAGGCCTAATTGTGCATCTCTGTTGAATTTCAATCATTTTACTGTCGCAGCTAATTTGTCAAATCCAACAATTGGACTATTCATAATTAATACTACTACATTTCCAAAGAGACACTACAAAGTATTTTTGTAAAAATATAAAGTTTTTATTTCATAATTGATGAAACTAGAGAAAGTATAAGAAATAGTAGCGAAAGCAATAGTAGTAAATTGTGAGGTCTACTTCCTAAAATTTAAAAAAGTTTCATTTTTACTTTATATCTTTAAAGGACAGATCTACTAGTAGGGGAGTGATCAATTGTTAACTCATCATTTAATTGTTAACTACAACTAATTTAAGGCCATAGGATTTTAGAAAACGTGTGGTCTACAATTTGTCACGTGTCATTTTTATTTTTATTAATAAAATAAAAAAAAAAGATAAAAAAAAAAAAACTCCAAATTAGGGTTTTGGATGAAAATGTGAAGATAGTGTTTCGAAAATATCAACACAATGCTTTGAGAATGTCACCACAATGCTTTAAGAATGTTAACCCATTTTCTATATTGACATTCTATATTGACATATTTTATATAACATGTTGACATTTCTGCTTGTACGAAAAAATTAAAAAATTTCAATTTTTTTTTTTAAATTCTGACGTCGGAACATATGCATGTATGATATCGTTGGAATCCTTATGAAATTATCTTTAATTTGATACTCCCTCTGTCCTATGAAAAATATAATGTTTTCCTTTTTGGATTGTCCCACTAAAAATGAAACATTTCCTAAAATAGAAACATCACTCTCTCTATTTTTCTCTCTCTCTTACTTTACTCTCTCTTCATTAACTCACAAAATAACACTTGCATAAAATCTTGTGCCGGAAACCAAATGTTTCATATTTATTGGGACGGAGGAAGTATATGTTATATGAATTTAAAGTTTTGGGATTTATTTTAAAAGTTAGTTATAACTAAACATAGGCCTGTCAAATCGGGTATCCGCGGATACCCGATCCGAAAATTTCGGGTATCCGATCCCGAATTTTCCAAAATCTAGTATCCGATACCCGATCCGATTTTGATTTCGGATACCCGAATACCCGACTCGGGTATCCAGTCCCGAATAATCGGGTATCCAGTCCCAATTTCAATTCAATTTTGAGGAGATCTGGGCAGTTGAGGGCGGCGGCGCTGGGAGAGGAGAGCTCGTTGCGGCTGGCGCTGGGAGAGATGAGGTCGGTGCTGGGAGATGAGACGACGCCGGCGTTGGAAGAGGAGACGGCGCCAGCGGTGGGCGGCGAGGGAGGGAGGCGCAGGCGAGAGATTAAGAGAGGGGAGGGAGGCAGATCTGCTGTGCAAGTCTGTAAACTTACAGGCTTAAACTTTAAAAATTACTTGAACTTTAAAAATTAGACTTAATATATTAGCAATTAGAAATTACTATTGGTATTTCATGGGTTTGTAAATAAGTAAGAATGCAAATTAGAATTTAACACACTATTTATTAATTGTAAAAATAAAATCGGATAATTCGGGTATACCCGATCGGGTATCGGGTAACCCGATATCCGAAAATCCAAAATTCTCAATACCCGATCCCGATCCGAAACCCGAAAAATCGGGTTTTGGGTACCCAATTACCCGACTTTTTCGGGTTCGGATATCGGGTATCTAATACCCGATATCCATTTTGACAGGCCTAACTAAACATGTAGTTAATTGACATTAATACCCCTATTGATATTTTTTGGAATTAATCCTGTGGCCTTATTTGATGTTTTTCGTTGATCGTACTGATATTTAGGGATTAATAATCTAAACCCTTAATTTAAATATCTAATGGCTATTATTTAGTTGTAGTTAACAATTAAGTTATGAGTTAGCAATATAACACTCCCCCTACTAGTAATTACAAGTGAGTAGGGATGTCAATCGGGCCAGCCCACCGGGTTTCGGGCCAACCCTATTCGGGTTGCGGGTCAATCGGGTGCGGGCTAATCGGGCTGTGATTTGCTTCGGGTTATAAAAGTTCAACCCTAACCCTAGAAGCTCGGGTTTCGGGCTAGCCCAACGGGCTAATCGGGTTGCTATCGATAAAATTAACATACGATCAATCCAATAAATAATGGTGAAAATTAGTTATATTTATAAATTGTAAAATATTTATTTATGATATATTTGAGATATATGCTTAAATTCAAACATAAACACCATCATATACTAATATTTGAGATTTATGCAAAATAAAACATAAACATCAAGAAATTTTAAAGTATGTTTTAGAAATTTAAATATATTTTTTTAGTGAATTTGAAGTTTCTAATTTATATATCTATTATTATGTTAATAAAAATTTAATATATAATATTTAAAGTCATTTTTTAGTAGTTTATATCATAAAATAACCAATGAAGTGTTGAATTAGAGTTAAACAAATAGAATAATAGAAATTTTATCGGGTTTTCGGGCCAGCCCATCGGGTTTTCGGGTCTGGCCCTAACGGGTTGCGGACTTGTCGGGCTGTAATTTTATCGGGTTAGAAATTTTCAGCTCTAACCCTATAAATTTGGCGGGCTATTCGGGCTGGCCCACGGGTTGCGGGCTACATTGACATCCCTACAAGTGAGTGAGATGGATAGATGTAAGAAAATTATACAATGAGTTAGATGAATATAAAATAAAGTAAAACGATAATAAATAGTCTAATAGGGGAAAAATAAAGTTGGGATTTAATGTTTTTGTTTTTTCCATAAAACAAATAGCTCAGCTAATGTAGAAAATCCAAAGGGTATTAGTAAATGTACACATAAATTGAACATATATAACTTTTAAGATATTTTATATTGGAAATGAATTTATAAATATAAAGTAATTTATAAATATGCTTACTATATTGCGACAATTTATGAAATTAGAAATATCTACAAATTTAAATAATTTTCAAAACTTAAAAGACTTAATCAATTTGCTTATATGGCGATATATTTTCTTTATTCTGGAGTGGTATTGATTTATTTATGTATTATTAATTCCCAGTCAAACCACCGTAATTCGCCCCCTTCAACCTCGAAAAACCTCTTCTCCCGCCACTGAGCTGCCGTGATTCACCGTCGGCGATTGCCACGACACTCTACGCCTTTTATCGTGGGACCAAAATCACGTCTTTCAATTGGGACACCTTCTGGCTTATGGCGCTGCTGACATTCATGCCCAAATCATGTTCGACGAAATGCTTGACAGAAATGGCGTTGCTTGCTATCGAAAAACAGAATCTATGTGGAAACTTAACAATCAGGTATGGTCTTGCTACCGATTAAAAGTAGTGTTGCAAGTGTCATTTCACTCTTTGAAATCAATTTGAATTAAAGTAAAATGTAAGAAGTTATAATTGTGGGACTAAAGTTGAAAAGATGCATACAACCAAATCAATTCGTATCCTTTTTCTACATACTAAAGCAGAACATAAAAATTTATTACTTGCTTTGATTTATAACTAAGGTATATTTATTTTAAAGTATATTGTCTGGAATGTTAATGCTCTTTATTCTTTACTTTGATGTATATCTATGGTTTGAAGGCCCACATAATACTTTGTCTAGATTGTTTTATGTTTATTATTCCATCATGACCTGTTACACCTTCCACAATTCCACGGCTAAATTCTATAAATGGGGTAGTCTAGAAAAATGCTTCCACCAATAGGTGGTTTTTTTTTTTATTTCTGAGAATAGGTGTTACGCATTCTAAGAATGCGTATTTAAACACGCATTCTAAGAATGCGTGTTTAAATACGCATTCTTAGAATGCGTAACACCTGATTTCGGCAGTCAAAACAAAGTCAACAAAACAAACTGAAATACGCATTCTAAGAATGCGTATTTGAAATACGCATTCTTAGAATGCGTGTTTCGCCTAATTATAATTTCTCGCCCAGACCAGAATCGGGCAGAACCATTCTGCCCTTTGCGCGAACTCCAGCTTCCTTGCCCGCGAATCTCTTCCAAGAATGCCACATTTCCGTCCGATTCTTGCATAAATCACCCAAATTCATCTAATTGTTTCTCCCTCAAGGTAAGTTACTTGCTTTCTTCTTAATTTAGCATTATATCCATAGTTTATGGTGAAAATTGTGATTCTAGGGTTTGTGGCTAAAAAAAAAATTTAGGTTGTTGGTATAAATTGTATGTTCAATGTGTGTTATTAAATACTATGATTTGGTAAGTAGTGTCTTTTGAATTGTTAATTCATAAGATTTGGTATATAGTTTATTTTTAAGTATTTACATTTTGAGATAAAGTTGTGTATGTATTGCAGGATTATGGACACAGAATCTATTTGTGTCCTTTTATATTGGGATGGAAGAATAGTACAAATTGGAGGAATTGGTTTGTCTTATGAGCCACCCGTGGCAAATGCATATCTTGTGTTAGATGAGTTTCTTCCATATAATGAGTTGGTTAGCAGAATATGTGATTGCATTGGAATCAATGTGAGTGAGTATATGATTAGTTTGACATGGAAACGTGCAATTCAAGTGGGTAATGGATATCACTTTGTGGGCGTTCGACTTTGCGATGCATATATGAGGGATATGTTTGCAACAGCTATTCAATCAGGTCAAATTGAGTTATTTGTTGACTATCAAGCTAATTTAGCACAACAACGTACTCCACATACGGTTGTTGTCTATCAATCTAGAAGGGGACAACGAGAAGTTCAAGATAGAGTACAATATGATGATGGGCCATCCGGACATAATGAAGTTAGTCGCGATCCGGATAATGTTGGTGATGATGGGTATGGTTTTGGGGATGATGGGCCTGGCTTTGGGGATGGGGGACTATCTCCCCATAATGAAGTTAGTGACGATTCTGAATCTGAAGACCTTGTGTCAGAAAAATCAACAACCCCACCTGAATTGAGTGAAGAATCAGAAGCAAACGAAGATGCATCCGACAATGAGACATTGAATGTGCCTCGTAGGTACGTCCCAGTAGTCCCGCCAAGTGAGCAGGAGTATGAGCATCCAGGGTTATCTTATTTTCGTACTCTACCGACGACAGAAGGTAACTACTATGAAAGTAACCATGATGATTCCGAATCTAGCAGTTGGTTTTGGGATGAGAAGAATCCTACACGGATTGGGTTAGGAACCAAATTTGATACCAAGCTACAATTGAAGACTGTTGTTACTTTGTGGCATTTGGAGTCATCCACAAAAGAATACTACGTGGTGGAAAGTAAACCAACAAAGTGGAATGTGGAATGCAAAACTCTGAAACCACCCAAAGAGTCGGAGAGCACGAGCTCAAATAGGAGACGACACAATCAAACAGGTTGTATTTGGAAACTTCGGGCAATATTGAGGAAGCACGACCGCAAATGGGAAATCAGACAATGGACTGATAGACACACTTGTGTAGGTAATCCCAACTCTAGGGACCACGCCAACGTCTCATCAGATATGGTGGCTTTGTGTGTTAAGCATCATATTCTAAAGGACCCCGGGTATACACCTAATTCCATTATTGAGGATGTGAAGCATAAATATCATGTTGAAATATCCTACAAGAAAGCATGGTATGCCTGGAGGATGGCTATAGAGCTTGCTTTTGGTGGATGGGAGTCATCATTCGAAGATTTGCCTAGTTATATGATTGAGTTGCAGAAGCGCACCCGTGGAACAATTGTTGAGTGGCATCATGATGAACGACATAGTACCGAGACACGGAAGTTTTTCAAGTATGTATTTTGGGCATTCGGGCCGTGTGTGGAGGCTTTTCAGCTTTGCAAGCCAGTGCTAGCAGTTGACGGAACTCATTTGCGGGGCAGACTCAAAGGTAAACTTATTTGCGCTGTTGGATTTGATGCAAACAAGAAGTGTTTACCTGTTGCTTATGCAATTGTTGATAATGAAACAAGTGATAGTTGGAATTGGTTTATGAAGTTAATCAAACTTCATGTTATGAAAGGAGATAGAGATGTTTGCATTATATCTGATAGACACCCAGGAATGTTGAATGCAATGGAGTCTGATATATGGGAACAACCACCCCGAGGAATACACCGATTTTGCTTAGTACATGTACGGAAAAATGTGTTGCAGCATCACAAGGGTGTGAGGGTGAAGGGTCTAGTGTGGAAAATGGGGATAGCCACAAAGGTGAGAAAATATTGGAGGAAAAGACGCCACCTAGGAAATGTTAGCCCAGAGGCAGTTGAGTACCTTGGGCGTATTGATGCAGAGCAATGGACAATGGCATACGACAACGGTCGTAGATGGGGTGAAGCAACGACGAACATGGTAGAGGCATATAACAACGTCTTGAAAGGAGCCAGAGATCTACCTATTAGGGCTTGTATCGATTTAACATTTTGGAGAACAATTAAGTGGTTTCAGACAAGATCAACAGAAGCGGCACAATGCCAAACTGAGTTGACTCCGTGGGCGCATGACAAATTGACTGAAAATGATGCAAGAGGCCGAAAACATGTGGTTAGACGAGTCAACACCCTGGCGGGCAGGTATGATGTCTTATCGGAGGCACGATCCAAAGGGAAGGGTGGAAACTCTTATGAGGTCAAGTATTTGAGAAAAAAGTGTAGTTGTGGGAAATGGCAGATGTGGAGGTTGCCTTGTTCTCACGCTGCGGCAGTTGCTAGAGATCGAGGAGATAACATTCTACGCCTTGTGAGTAAGAACTATTTGAAGTCAAATTGGGTGAAACAGTATTCTTTTGGTTTTCGTTCACTTAGGCACCAGGACTACTGGGAGATACCACCATGGACATTGGAGTGTTCAGTGGGGCAATTTGTTCCTCGTTCCCGCGGTCGGTATAGAAAAGCAAGAATACAGAACCAGATGGACGAAAATGAACCTGATCAACCCAGGCGACAGAGGAGTTGCAAGATCTGTAGACAAGTAGGGCATGACAGGCGTAACTGCACAACGGGGAGCACTGTGTGATTTAGTTGGACTTTATTTACTAGTATTTTCATTTGATTTGTGACTAGACATTATTTACTAGTATTTGATGTTGTTGGTTTGTAACTAGACTTTATTTACTACTATTTTCATTTAGTAGGACTTTATTTACTACTATTCTCATTTAGTAGGACTTTATTTACTACTATTTTCATTTAGTAGGACTTTATTTACTACTAGACTTTATTTACTACTATTTTCATTTAGTAGGACTTTATTTACTACTATTTTCATTTAGTAGGACTTTATTTACTACTAGACTTTATTTACTACTATTTTCATTTAGTAGGACTTTATTTACTACTATTTTCATTTAGTAGGACTTTATTTACTACTAGACTTTATTTACTACTATTTTCATTTAGTAGGACTTTATTTACTACTATTTTCATTTAGTAGGACTTTATTTACTACTATTTTCATTTAGTAGGACTTTATTTACTACTAGACTTTATTTACTACTATTTTCATTTAGTAGGACTTTATTTACTACTATTTTCATTTAGTAGGACTTTATTTACTACTAGACTTTATTTACTACTATTTTCATTTAGTAGAACTTTATTTACTACTATTTTCATTTAGTAGGACTTTATTTACTACTATGGAAGAATGGATTAAAAATTAAACAAAATGTAGTCCGCGCCAATCCTCTACTACTTGTAACCACAAACTACTTGTAACCACTTGGTGTAAACTTGTTTGCAGCTACCCCTTTGGATGTACGCGAAGATGTTCTCCTAGTAAAGAATTTTGTTATAGTCCGCGCCAATCCTCTACTGGAGGAAGCTGCCTCAGCCTCCTTACGAGCCGACTCCCCAGAGTCATGATGAGCCTTTGTGCGTGACTCGCGCCAAGTATCATCATCTGAAGCGGCCTCCTGTGCCTCATCTTCCTCAGCATCATCATCCACTTCAGTCTCATCCTCCTCCGGTGTTTGTAATCTGACTCCAAAATATTCATCCAGGTTCACATCAGCATAACAATCGGCACCCCTCATCTGTGAAGAGGATCCAGCATGCCAAGAAGCACGAGGTGGGTCACTGCATCCCGTGCCCAGCTGCGATAAACCTGCATCCCGTCTAGACCCCGGTCCGCCCATACGGACACCTCTCCTTCCTTCGCGCCTACCCTTTTGAATGATTGGTCTTGTAGTGTCAATCGCTGATCGCTGGGTAGGCACAAAATCAAGACAATCAGCCTCCCCACATGTTCTCATACAAGATGACACCATGTTCAGAGCACGTTGGATGTCCGGATGATATGCCGCCTCAGATCCATTAAGGCAATGGTAGACATTGACCAACGTCTCCATCTGCACATAACAAATTCATTTTAGTAATGATAATGCATTATAAACACAATGATAAAAAAAAAAAAACTTATTACCATCATCGTATGTGTAGAGGCGGTCTCATGGATGCCTGGCTGGCCATGGATGCCGGGTCTAGTAATGTAAGTTACAGTGATGGTCCGAAACCAATTCATGTAGTCCGTATTCGAGGCTTCTGGATACACTCGTTGTTCTATTTCTCCCCGGTTACTCCAATATTGGATGTAGTTAGCATGATGAGCTACCCAATTTGTGGTTGACTTACCTCGCCGCGTACTTTCCCATCTTTCAAACACGTGGAATCGAGTCTCATTGGGAAAAATATGTTGGGGGAAGCCAAACTGTCGCGTAACTCGATGACCCCAATGCGGCTCCACAATATGATAGCAAATGAGGTAGTTAGTGCATCCCCAAACATTCATCCCACGCTTGCACTCATCTGGTAGAGGATGACCCAAATACGGCTCCCAAATAAACTGAAAGAAAAAAGATTAATAAAAGTAAAATTTTCAAGAAAGTAGATTATGAAATATTTTAAAAGTAGCACCTGATTGTCATGCAAATGAGCCAACTGTTCCCTATAATAACTTTGGACATGTAGCGGCGCTCTACTCACATTCAATCGCCCCCTCCAACTAATTATTCCAAAACAATAATTCATTATTCCAAATAATACGAAAAAATTATAATCACGTAATATAGCTAAGTTATTGATAAAGAATAAAGATTTAACTTACATTATGCCACAAGGTGTCGTACCATCATACTCAACCCTATCAACAATCTCGGGTCGAATATTGGGTATCCTCTCCCAAGCCCACATCTGTAGAAGGGCCAATGGGCCACCGATATCCTTCCTCTTTTGACATGAAGCTTCACAAAGATAGTGATATAAAGTGGCAAGCGCTGCTGCACCCCAACTCAGTTGTGAACACTGATCCTCGTCAACTAGTAACAAGATATGGTGGAAGGAAATTTTTCTCCCCGATGTGTCTGGGATGATCAAACAGCCTAGCAGGAGTAGTACAAATATACGTGCATGTTGCATGTAATAATGATCAGGTAGATCATCGTCAAGACGGTGGCGAACAACATCCTTCAGTGTAGAGGCATTAAATCCTCCCAACTTCAACTCAGCCTGACTTGGTTCAATACCCAAAAGGGACAAACACGTTTCCATCCAGTACTGCCTCGAGTAGTTCACTTGTGGAAGGATAACTGGTTCACCATCGACCCTTAAACCCCAAAGCACCTCGATATCCTGAAGGGTCACTGTAGCTTCACCAACTGGAAGGTGAAACGTGTGTGTCTCAGGACGCCACCTCTCAATCAATGCCCCGATAAGTGAAGCGTCCAACATTTTCGGTTTTCCACAGTGGTATATGCCACCAAACCCCATCCGCTCTATATGCCCCAACACACGGTCATGCATTTCAGCTTGAAAAATGTTATTATCCATTTTGCGCGGTTGGAAGGGGTCTGTATCATTCTCAGAGATTATGCTTTCGGTTATGTGATACGGTTGCAAGTAAAGTACACTCGGATCTTCGGGACCACAATACAAAGGATCCTCCCCAGTTGATGATGACGCCATTGCTATATATACATTAATTAAATTTTTTTAGCATTGAACATGCACAATAACATACTACTAAGCAAATCTAAATTGAAATAAATAAATTTATGCATCAATTTAATTTCCAATTTCACCATTGTTCTATTTGCATTGCCTAATAAGGAATTTATGCATGATAATGTGTCACAATCTACATGCTACAATTAAAGAATCAATTCATATATACAAAGAATGCACAATAACCCAATTCCACCATTGTTCTATTAGCATTTGCATTTCTTATTTCAATTCTTGCAAAAAAACACAATTATGTACAAACCCTAGGGCAAAGGGGAAACATGGATAGAGAGAGATATAAATACCGTGGAGGAGGCGGAAGGTTGGCGGCGGCAGCGGCGGCGGCGGGGGCGGCGGCGGAACGACGGGGGGCGGCGGCAGATCGGCGGGAGGGCGGCGGCAGATCGAATTGGGGGCTGGAGTTCGAATGGTTCTGCCCGATTCTGGTCTGGGCGAGAAATTATAATTAGGCGAAACACGCATTCTAAGAATGCGTATTTCAAATACGCATTCTTAGAATGCGTATTTCAGTTTGTTTTGTTGACTTTGTTTTGACTGCCGAAATCAGGTGTTACGCATTCTTAGAATGCGTATTTAAACACGCATTCTAAGAATGCGTGTTTAAATACGCATTCTAAGAATGCGTAACACCTATTCTCAGAAATAAAAAAAAAAACCACCTATTGGTGGAAGCATTTTTCTAGACTACCCCATTTATAGAATTTAGCCCAATTCCACATCTCACACTATTTTTTTTGACACAGAAACTCAAGAGTCTAATTAATAAAGCTAAATCAAGAGTCTAATGGTCAATCCAAGAGTCTTGAAGTGTTTTAGCTTCTTTATTCAATGTTTTAATAAAGTGTAAGAGATGTTTCACATCTCTATAATTAATAAGCAAGTCTAGAAAGTTCCCAATACTTGGAGGGTTGTTCCAAGTTTGCCTATATTTAGGCTACAATTTACATATTGAAGGAGGAACTTGATAATATATTATGATTTGAGCTATTTGCTTGTTTGAGAAGAGGATTCTTCTTATTTCTTTGCTCTAAATTCTTAGGTGGATTCCTAGTGAATTGAGAGTGTTTCTTTTGAGTGATTTCTATATCATATCCTACTTCACCATATATTTCCCGGTGTCATTTTTTGTCTTTATTTCTGAATACTATATACATATTTTACATCTTGAATTTTTGTATGCTTTTTAGTATAGATTCAATAGTTCTTGTTACAATGTGTTCTCTTGTTTTCTTTCCTTAGCTTTTGTATACTCTTTCCACTTTTTAATTATCATAATTTTCTTTTGGTCCATTAACAAAATATTTTAACTTCCGTTTATAGTAACATAAGTACATGATACGCACAAACCGTGTTCAACAAAATTCCCGACTGAAATGCTGGTGATTGCTATCCAAAAACACATAATCAGGTATGGCCTTGCTACAGATTAAATGTGGCGTTTATGTTATAGTTAAGGTGTCACTCTTACTTTTACAACTTTGTGTTTGCTTTGGAATCGTTATAAATTGAATATATTTCTCCAGTCATTTTAATTACCTAAAACAATGATTGCAAATAAAGTAAAAGGTAAAAAGATAAAACTGTGGGGCTAAAGTTGTGAAGATATATTGAATCAAATACTTGTGGGACAAAAAAGGTTTCGAACCAAATCAATCTGCATCCTTTTTTCACATAGTAAACAATTTTGAGGAGAACATAAAAATTTGTTGTATACTGTATTTATTTTTAGTGCATATATGTGTATATACATACATAACGGTGTTGATCCCTGATTGTCTATAACGTTAATGCTCTTTATTCTTTATGCATTTCAGAATATTAGATATCTCATACTCTATTTTTTTCCGTTTACATATATACAGATTTTTCTGTTAAAATTCTAATATCTTGTCTCACATCGGCTTGGTGATGATCCTATCTCTTCTATATAAGGATGGATATCCCTTTTCAATTTCTTTGTGCCATCTAGTATGTTAATACTCTTTACTCCTTACTCTCATGTGGAGTATATCTAAGCTTAGAAGGCCCACATTGCTTTCTCTAGAATGCTAATGCTCTTTATTCTTTGCCTTCACGTGTATCTAAGGTATATTTTTTGTTTGAATTATACATTATATATAGTGGTTTAAGCATGGCCTGTTACACATCTCACACTCTATTTTTTCCTCTGATTACATATACAGATTTTGCTCTGTTTCGTGCGTACAGGTATTTTTGAAAGAACTAGTAAAACTTCGTGTGTTTATGCTCATATTACTCTCTCTCAAATTTATACTAATACTTTGCTCTCTTATTTTCAGTTATTTTGTGAGCTGTTCTTGTATTGCACCGTAGAGATTCAGTCATGGAGGAGAAGGTTATTGACTGGGTCGACCACGAACATCCTTTGATTCTCACTGAATATGTGAGTACAGACGAGACTTCAAATTGTTATGGGTGTGGTATTCCCGTAATTGATTTGGAAGTGGCATATGTTTGCACGGTGCAAAATTGTTCGAATAGGATTATTCTCCACAAGGACTGTGGAGAATTACCTAGTCAAATTTTGCACCCTAAACACCCTCAACATCCCCTTCATCTATTTGATTACCACAAGTTATTCGGTTCCTGGTGTGAGATTTGTTTGTGTGATTATGGTAAGGTGCTTATCTACCGATGTTTAAGTTGTGAATTCAACATCGACTTAATATGCGGAAGAACAAGTGTTGATGATATATTAAGGGGGAAAATACAAGTAGAACACCCTAGTCACCCTGATCACCCTTTGACACTAATGAGAAAGCCATTATTTTCATTTTGTTGTGATGGTTGTGGTGTTAACGACGTAGACATGGCTTATATATGCTCAACATGTGAATTTATGGTACACAAAACTTGTGTGTTTTTGCCCCTCATTCTCCCCGTAAATCTCCAATATCACCACCACCATCTTTCTCTTGCCTTCAGTATACCGATGAAATATCAGGAATATATATTCCATTGTGATGTCTGTCTTGGGAAATTAGATAGAACAAGGTGGATGTATTATTGTGGTGATTGCAGATTCTTCGCACATATCAGGTGTGTTGCATCCACGACAGCAGAGCAAGACTCAAATTTGTAAGATCTAACTACTATCATAATAATCTCTATGAATGTGTATATATTTAATAAATTGTTGGTGATCATTTCAGAGATGGTGATGATAAAGATGGTCTCGATGTGATTGAATTCCCGATACATGCACATGACATATCCGAGAAGTTAATCACACCTTTCGTGATGAGAGAAAAAGGTCTTAACGACATCCCAGATGTAGCAGACATGCCAGCAGAAGTGCATATGCCGCAAACCACAGCAAGTTTTTCATTTTTATTCAATTATCACAATCATCCTTTGCGTTTGGTTACAGAATTGTCCAATAAAGATGATGAAGTTGATCACAACAATACGCTGGATGAGAGTGACGATGATGACGAGATGAAGATATGTGATTTGTGTGTAACACCCATATTTTCTCATCCATATTATGAGTGCGCTCCTTGCAAATATTTTGCGCACTCCATTTGCTTCTTGCTTCCAAAAACTCTATCTTCTTCTCACTTGTACGGTGATTGCCCAAAAACACATGATAAAAACCATAAACTCACACTCTACACAAGCTCAAGATTTGTGGATATGGATTCAAAGCTTTGTACGTGTGAGGCTTGTGGTATTATCACAAACGGGATGGTGTACGAGTGTGAAGGGTGCGAGATGAAGATAGATATCAAGTGCGCTTCTCTACCGACAACTATCAGACACGCATCTCACCCACATCGCACACCGCTAGTCTTTACTAGAATAGCACCAGCAGATGAAGAAACTGGCAAACCGAAATATTGCCATGCCTGCAGATATTATATGGACGACTGTATTGCATATTGCTGCAGCAGCAATGACTGCAACTTTGCGTTGCACTCGAGATGTGCTATGCTGCCGGCGAGCATAAGGATGCGTGAGTGGGACAAGCACCATTCGTTGATGTTGTCATTTGATGCCTCTCTTGACCATCCCTCCGACTTTGTTTGTGATTTTTGTGAAAAGGAATTGCATCCCAAGAGGTGGATGTATCACTGTCGCCAATGCGACCTTTCTTTCCACCTGTATTGTCAAAGAGCTGCATCTGGCGGGTATCGAAACATCAAATTTGGGCGCCGATTTTTGTTGGACGGGGTTCACCCGAATCATCCTCTCTCATTCAATCACATCACTATGAAGAGAAGATGCAACCTTTGTGATGAGGATGTGTACAACTACGGTGGGTTAGAATGTGCCTCATGTTACTATGTTGTGTGCATGGATTGTGGTAGGACAGTGTTAGCTAAAATGATGAAACTTGCAACTTAATTGGACAACATCTATTTGCTGAGAGTGTTTATTACATCTTGTATTTTTTATATTTCAGAATCGAGATGTAATCACAGTTCTTGTTAGATTGTGTTTTCGTGTTTTCTTTGTATACTCACTCCACTTTTGGTTTATCATAATTTTTGTTTTGCTCCACTGATAAAATAAAGTTGAGATTATATTTTCGACGAAATCAAATGCTTGAAAGAAATGATGTTGCTTGCTATTGAAAAACAGAATCTATGTGGAAACTTAACAATCAGGTATGACCTTGCTACAGATTAATTTGTGAACAATTTGATTTAAAGTAAATTGTAAGAAGTTAAAATTGTGGGACTAAAGTTGAAAAGATACGTAGAACCAAATAAATTCGGATCCTTTTTCTACATATTAAAGCATAACATAAACATTTATTCTTTGCTTTGATTTATAACTAAGGTATATTTATTTTAAGTATATTGTCTGGAATGTTAATGCTCTTTATACTTTACTTTGATGTATATCTATGGTTTGAGATATTTGCTCTATTCAAGTTTTGCACCCTAAACACCCTCAACATCCCCTTCACCTATTTGATTACCACCAGGAGAGTGAGCTGGGGTGGTGCGATGTATGTTTGCATGATATTGAACCCGTGCTTGGCTACCGGTGCTCTATCTGTGATTTCGATTTCGGTATTAAATGTGCAAGGATAAGCATAGATATGATACTAGAAGAGAACAGGTAAATCGAACACTCAAGTCATCCTGATCACCCTTTGACACTCATGAGAAAGCATTCATTTCCCTTTTGTTGTGATGGTTGTGGAGTTGAAGATGTAGACATGGCGTATATATGCAGCACATGTGAGGTGTGGATTCACAAGAGTTGTGCGTTGTTGCCACTCATTCTCCCCTTAAATCCCCAATACCACCACCATCCTCTTTCTCTTGCCTTCAGTTTTCCATCAAAGTATCACGAACATATATCCGATTGTGATGTCTATCTCGAAAGATTAGATAGAACAAGTTGGGTGTATTTTTTTGGCGATTGTAGATTCTTTGCCCATATCCGATGTTTTGTAGGCTCAAACGTGTAAGTTTGGTTAATAATAATATCATTTACTTCGTTAATTTATTCGTTTGATTTGTTAACTTACACAACATTTTGTGATGAGTAAATGCTGAATATAGTTTCTTATTCGATCATTTCAGACGACAGGTTAAGGATGATGATGGTTCCGATGTAAAAGACACGCCAGCAACAATGAAGAAGCTGGAAGGTAGGAGTTATGTTACTTCATTTAGTGCTAACACTTTCAGAGATATTATTGTAGGAAGGTTAGGAGTTAAGTTACTCATTCACTGTATTGCAAACTATTCATTTCTTAGTGCTTCCATTTGGTTTGTTTATATAAAGATATCAGATGAATGTTTTACCATGTTTAGCATACCTCCTTTCTCTAGAATTTCGGGTTGAGAACGATGTTTTTCATGTAACATAGATGTTGTATCTTAGTCGGAATAAGAGGGCTGTGTTAGTTTACATGCACAACCATATATGTGTCATGTGAATCTAAAATCAATTATACCGCGTCAAGAATTTTGACACGATTGCCTGTTGTGTGACAGGTGACAGCTGAACGGATATTGCAATCAAAACAAACTATCCCACATTATTACCTGACTGTAGATACATGTGTTGACAAGCTTAGGGAGTGAGTGTGCATTCTTCTGCAAATGAGGATGGCCCATCCAAGTTATTTTTGATATTTTCTTTAACCTCAACCTGATCTGCAGATTGCTTTCCCAGCTAAACTCTTTGCAAAAAGCTTCAGCTGGGCAAATGATTTCAGTTAACGATCTTCGGGGTTGAATGCTTATCATGTAATTTCAGATCTGACAGTTGTTTGTGTGCCTCTTTGCCCTAAAACTCAAGGAAGCTGACAAGAAAGGTCTGTCAAGAATCTCCGAGGAAGTCCAGCATTTAGATCAAAAGGCTAAGGAAAACAGCTTGAAGCCAGAAGACTATGAGGTGAAACAGGAACTTCATCGATCGTTTTGAAGACTCAATTGCTGAAAGTATCAATCTATCTGTATCTGGCTTGCAGGGTGGTACATTCATAGTATCAAACTTTGGTGGCCCTTTCGGCATCAAGCACTTTTTTGCCATTATCGATCCAGCCCAAGCTGGCATTCTCGCGGTTGGCACAGGTAACTTGAACACTCTGTCTATTATCGCAGTACGAAAGATTAATTTGGTAGTTGCTAAATTGCTGGCGTTTGATATGCTCTCTCTGCATGTGCAGCTGAGGAAAGAGTGATGCCCGGTGCTGGCCCTGGCCAGTTGAAGTTTGCATCGTTCCTGTACGCGACACTGAGCTGTGATCACCGGGTTATAGATGGTAAGTAGCTAATTGCAGATTGGATACAACACAGGAAATGTTATTTCAACTTCTATAATGTACTACTAAACTGTGTATAGGTGCCACCGGAGCTGAATGGTTGAAGGCGTTCAAAGGTTACATTGAAAATCCAGAGTCGGTGTTGCTTTAAAGCCGGTAATCCCACATGTTAGAAGATATTTGTTCTGTCTCTCCGCTTGTTGGTACTGTAAATTCAGATCTGAACACAAGCTTCATTTGGTCATTTTAGTACGTTTCCATTATTCATCAAAAGCTTAATTTGGTCATTTTAGTACGTTTCCATTATTCATCAACAAATTGCTAACTTGCAAATTCATCAACACGTTATATTAAAAATGTCAATAGGATGCTATTAATATGTCAAGTGAGCACAACTCCATAATCTTATTTGAGATTTGAAGAATCTGGAGTAAGAGTAACAAAACCCTGAAGCTGCAGTAACAACATCACTCCTAGAATCTCTGAAATGTGGCTCGATCATGGTGTTGTAATCGCGGTTGGAGTAGAAATCTTCGATTGCCATAGAGATGTAAGACTTGCATATCTTTCCCACAGTTCCGTCGAGATGAAGAATGATTCCCACATTAGCCTTTGCAGCAGTTGCATTGAAACCACTCAGAGGGTCAATGCTAAGGACAAAAAAAAAAGCATACACAACCAATACAAGTGCGGATTGAAATGTTTCCATAATCGAACTCAAACTTTCCATAATTAAAACTCAAAATTTCCATGTACATCCCAATACTGAAAATTTCCATAATTAAAACTCAAAATTTCCATAATCAGAACTCAATATCCCCTATTTAAGCTAACCAATCCTCATATTTCTCTTGCCTCATTCCTCAATAATCCTCATACTTGTGAAAACACAAAATTCTGTCCTCTCGAGCAGTACAGTTTGAGTCTCCGATCTCAAGCAGTTGTATGGTGGCCATGGACCTATGAAGAGAACACAAGGCTAATCAACGATGCCAATCAATTAACCTCTTTCACATGAAAGAATCATCGTTGATTTCCTTCCACGGGAGTAAAGATAATCGTCTGGGAGCTTAACAACACCGCAGCAGCGCCTCCCCTGCCCGACGTCCTCTCGTCTCTGCGATGATATGGATCAAGATGAAGAAAAGGATTGTTCCATATATCTCGACGTTTTGTACCGTGACTAGTTTGGATTGCAGGCACGATTTTCATTCCGCTTATATACGGGGTGGTTCATCCCCGGCAAGAACTACTGCAAAGCCTAAACTATCAAGTGACATCGTATTCGTATTTAGTTGTTGAATGTTATCTAATTTTTAGATGTAGTTCAATATAGATTTCCATTTGTATCTATTGACTATCAATGAAATACCACTTTTTATGAATTTGTCAAACCTTTATTTGGTCTATTTACTCCATTAAACTGTTGGAATATAATTTAGTTTGGAGGAAATATTTGATTGGAGAATGAGTGGAATATGTTAAAAATGATCCAGGAGATGTTGGTGATGTGGGAAAACAAAGAAGCTCTCTATTCTCAAAACTTTCTCAAGTTGTGTAAAATGTTACAACTCAGTCCTATTTATAGGCACTCTAACTCCTTCTAGAATACTCTACTTAATACTTTTATACTCTAAATATCTAGATTTTTATCTATAAAAATCTAGATATTTCTTAAATAATATTTACAATCTAGACTATTCTCCTAAAATACATAATATCTAGATATTATACCCATTACAAAATCAAGTTTATTTAATAATATTCCAACACTCCCCCTTAAACTTGATTTGTCATTCCGAACAACGTCCTGATCTTGATAAAGTCTTCATACTTGAGGGGCTTTGTGAAAATATCGGCAACTTGATCTTGCGATTTCACATACTCGACTTGAATCTCCTGATTTGCAACACATTATCAGATGTAGTGGTAGCAGGTGTCGATGTGCTTGCTTCGGTTGTGGAACACTGGATTTTTGGATAGCGCAATCGCCGACTTGTTATCCACACAATGACACAAATAGTTGTTGGCTCCTTTTGTGGCCACCCGAGCTCCGACAATAAACTCCTGAGCCAAGTTGTGGCCACATATTCAGCTTCATATGTTGATAATGTGACAATGGACTGCTTCTTAGACATCCAAGTGAAGGCGGTGTCTCTCATGTAAAACACATATCCACTTGTACTCTTTTGGTCATCGTTGTCTCCAGCCCAATCATTATCACCGTAGCCAACAAGCCTATAATCCTTAGCAGCTGAATATAATAGGCCAAAGTCGATCGTACCTTTGAATATCGGAGTATTCTCTTTCATGCCTTGAAGTGGGTAGTGGTTAGATTCTCTATGTAGCGACTTACGAGTCCTATAGCGTACAATATATCCGGCCTTATGCAAGTTAAGTACCTGATGCACTTTTTATTAGCACAAATTAAACCTGCAAGTATACAGAGTATATATAGTATAGCTAAAGGTTAGTACCGGATATCGAACACGAGGAACGCAAACACAAAGTGTCTATCCTCTACTAAGACTCAATTACTATCTGGAAAAACAAGTAGGTTTTGAAAACTTTTGGAAAACTAAAAACAATAAAAAGCATAGACCAACTAAAAGCAAATAAAATACAGAGAAAGACGATAGAGATAAGGGAATCCCAGAGATGTGTGTTCACAGTTATGGTTATACAAAATTCCAACTACAATACCCTAGCACTGTTTTTACTTTGAAAGGACGAGTCACCTAGCTTATGCTCATGCGATACAAACGTTGATTACAAAGTTAGGGTTGTCAATCCTAACACGTACCTCCAAAAAGCTCCTAAGACCCTTGAAAAGTCCTCACTCTCAATTAATAGTGCCGGTTTAAGGGAAGCTAACTGTAGTGTCTACTAAGTGAATCTAACTCGCTAGAACTCTGTCATAGTTATAAAACAAGTTATATTAATTGTGTCACTCAATCATGTAGCATCAAAACTACTTAGGGAAGAAACAAAGTAAAAACAAAACGGATATTAAATAGAAAAAAGAATTTGTATAACCAAACTCGTTACCAACAAATCCCTAGAATCCTATGAGTTTAGTTACACATAATTGAATAAGCTAAAAACATAGATTGAAGAAAAAACAATTTGAACATAAAACTAAAGCAAATAAAACCCGTAGGTTGAATCCTTGTTGTTCTTGATGTTCTTGAAATCCTTCTCCAACTCCTTGTACAATTGAAGTACTCTAGGTCTCGATCTCTATAAAGTATTTTGCAAGTAGAAGCTCTCTCTTTTTTATGAAGCTTGAGGTGTTATTTATAGGGAAAAGTCAATCCTTGTTGTAGAAGGAAAAGATCTCCAAAATATGGTAAATCTGGGTGCAAATCTAGGGCTTCTCGGATTCGCCGCCTTTCTCCGGCGGGCTGCCGCACCTTGGCCGGCGATCGCCGCGTTGGAGTCCAGAGAGTTTGTTCCCTCGGCGGCGGACCGCCGCACGTCTTCCGGCGGTCGCCGGACGAGACTTCTCTTCCAAGCACATTTTTCTGAGGCGGACCGCTTCATTGATCTGCCCGCCGAGCGCCGGTGGTCGCCGCACACATCCGCGGCGGTCGCCGGTCGCCGTCTTACTCCAAATTTCCAAACTTTACGTTTTGGCTCCCTTTTTCGGCTCAATTATGCACATTTCTCACAAAACACGTCAAAATACCAAAATAGACAAAATATGCAAATAATGGACGTGTAGAGCGATTTTGACATAAAAAAATGGACCAAATAATGGTCTTAAAACAGTGCAAAAGCCGAGCGTATCAGTACCGTAGAGTTCCAACCAAGCTCTTGTGTAATGAATATTCCATCTTTTCGTTGCTTTACCTCCTCTCCGAGGTAGTATGCCATCAGCCCGATGTCTGTTATCTCGAATTCTTCAGGCATGGCTTTTTTGAATTCCTCGAACATGCTTAGAATTTTTTCACGTGAGATCATCCACATAAGAACACTATAGAGATATCATTTCCTTTACTTTTCACATAGAGCGCATGCACATTTGGGCATTTGGTGAAGCCATTATCTTCAAGATATACACTTTCTTTAGCCCGTACAAGAATTTGTTCAACCTCAACACTTTGTCTTCTTGGCCATTCACGACAACACTTTGTCTTCTTGGCCATTCACCACATAACCATCAGGTTGCTTGATATAGACTTCTTTCTCAAGAAATCTATTCAAGAAAGCTGACTTCACATCCATTTGATATATCTTCCATCTATTTTGGACTGCAAGAGAGAGTATTAGTCTAAAAATTTCTAACCGAGCGACGGGAGCAAATACCTCGTCATAGTCGATTTCAGCTCTTTGGCTATATCCTTTTGCGATAAGTCTAGCTTTATGTCTTTCAACTTCACCATTGGAATTCTTCTTGATTTTATACACCCACTTGACTCCAATGGCCTTGTGTCCCTTTGGTAGTGACACCAGCTCCCACGTGTCATTCTTCTCGATGGCTTTGATCTCTTCATCCATTGCAACTCGCCAATTTTCACTTGTTATAGCTTCTTCAATGCTAACTGGTTCACAATTAGCAAAAAGGCAAAGTAAGGTGAGATATTCTAACCTTTCGGTGTCGTCATGCACTCCATCCAAACTTCGTGTGCGTTGTGTGGCTCTTTTATTCAAGAAAGATGGTGGCGAGCCTCCAACTGATGTAGGAGATGCAGGTTGAGTTGTTTGTTCTTGTTGCACCTCTGTCACCAGCTCGATTGTTCCTTGATCTCCAAATGGAGGTGTGAAGGTGAAGTCATTGTCCGAGTCGAAATCCCATACTCTTTCTTCATCAAACTCCACGTCTCGGCTAATCATGGTTTTCTGCGAAGTTGGATCGTATAATTTATAGCCTTCAGTGCTAGAGTCGTACCCGATGAAGATGAATGGCTTGCTTTTGTCATCGAGTTTACTCATCGTCTGGAGCTGTGGCATGAGTCGTACACAACGCATGCCACAGCTTCTGCCCAAAGCTCTTTCGGCAAAATTCTTCGTCTTCAACATGCTCAACGATGGTCATGTTCTGTCATTCAGCCACTCCATTCTGGGGGATCTCGGAACTGTGAGTAGCCGTCGAATCCTGCTTTCTTTGCAAAATTCTAAAAACTCCCTGGATGTGAATTCTCCATCTCGGTCAGTTCTCATTGCTTTGATTTCTATACCACTTTTTTTCTCGGCAGCAACCTTGAACTTCTTAGTCTTCCAAGAACAATGAAAAAACTCACTCTGCATAATAATGCTCGCCAATGACAACATGATCTATGAATCTACAAGAACATGAGGCCGAGCTCTGATGATCTTAGTTTGTGCTTTAGCCTATAGTTGTAGAGAGAGTAATGAAGCTTCCATTCCCCAGGGCCAAACTTGAGCTTCTTCAAGAATGTCTTGTTTTGCATAACATCCAACACGCCGAAAATGTCCACATTCTCCTTCTTGGCAACAACGAGAGCATCAATTGACATTCCGATTTCCTTCTCCGTAGATGCATTGCTCTTGTTAGAGTTAATGTTTTCATCTTGAGCATCATTGTCAGCCATTCTCGGGGAACTTATCTCGGAGTAAAAGGCAAGAAGTACAAGTCATAAGATACAAATAAATTCCTCATTAACATCATGTATGCAGCTTAACAATATGAAGCTAATTCATCATATCGCTAACACGCCTTTCTTGGTATGATGAAATGAAAAGTGATTACTACTTCTATTCTATTCATTTAATTGATGCGATGAAATAAAGTAGGCAATGCAATGAAAGTTTACGTTTCATAATATATTATAGATAAGTTATCACTTGTGTCTTGTACTTTTAAAAATTTGTGTCTGCTTTGATATTATTAAAAACTAAACATATGCTCTAGTCATTTAATTAGTTATTAAACAATAATTGCATATAAACTATAAAGTATAATTAATGATTGGACAAAATAAAGTAAAAGGGAAAAATTTTAAATTGTGAGACTAAAGTAATAAAGACATGTAGAACCAAATCCAATCGTATCCCTGTTTCTACGTATTAAATAATTTTGAAGAAAGCATAAATGTGTGTTTCTAAAGTAATAAAGAAATGTAGAATTAGAACCAAATCCATTCGTTTATCCCTGTTTCTACGTATATTAAATAATTTTGAAAAGAGAGTGTTTGTTCTTTGCTTTGATGCTCTTTATTTTTAACTTTCATCTATAACTAAGTTAGAAGGCCTACAATCTACTTTGTCAAGCCCATAACTTTTAAAGTTAGCCCATTAAATCACAATTTTTTTTTTTACTTTTTTGTACAAACGCCGGAAATGTTCTTGTTTGCAGTACTGCTTACACTCATGCCCAAATCATGTTCGACGAAATGCTTGAGAGAAACGACGTTGCTTACACTGTCTATGCGGAAACATAAAAAAATCTGGAATCAGGTATAGCCTTGCTACCGAGCAAAAGAAGTGTAATATATGCTCGAGACATTTTAGTTGTAGAACAATAATTGCAAATAAAGTGTTGAAGGAAATAAAGTAGTAAAAGGTTAGAAGTTCAAATTACGATTCTACTAAAGTTGTGTGGAACCAAATACTTGGCGTGGTATCGAACCAAATCATTTGGTGTCCTTTTTCTACATGTTTAAAGAGAACATAATGATTAGTTCTTTGCTTTAATGTAAAACTAAAGAATATTTTTTTCAAGTATATATACGTAACGGTGTGATTCATGATTGTTACCTATCCAAAGTGTTTGTACAACTCTCACATTATCACATCTCTACATCCTTTTTGTTTGGTTTTTCTTTGAATGCATATGGTTCTTTCTTCACTAAAACTCTCATTGATTTCTTATGAGTTTTTCAGTGTTTTTTTTAAGAATAAGCATTTCTTAGTTTGTGTGGTGTCTTTTTTTTTATAGAATCTTAGTTTGTGTTGTTTCAAATCCACTTTTGTACAAAAACTCAAAATACTCTGCAAATCTCTTGTAGAGCTTGGATTGATGGTTGTAGATTAATTGTATGCATAAATTAGTCTTGCGACTTTTACATGCATTGATTTTTCGTGTTATCATTTTTCTAGTTTTGTGAGCAATTTGTGGAAATATTGAATCATGGAGAAGAAGGTTATTAACCAATTCTACCATGAACATCCTTTGATTTTCATTGAAAATGTGAGTGACGAGGTTAGTTCAAATTGTTATGGGTGTGGCGATCCTGTAACTAATTTAGAGTCAGCATATGTTTGCACGCAACAAAAAAATTGTGAGAATAGGATTGTCCTCCACAAGAAATGTGGAGAATTACCTATTCAAGTTTTGCACCCTAAACACCCTCAACATCCCCTTCACCTACATGATTACCACGGGAAGAGTGACTTCGGGTGGTGCAATGTATGTTTGCATGATCTTAAACCCGTGCTTGCGTACCGCTGTTCTATCTGTGATTTCGATGTTGATATAAAATGTGAAAAGATAAGCATAGATATGATACTAGAAGAGAACAGGCAAATAGAACACCCAAGTCACTCTGACCATCCTTTAACACTGATGAGAAAGCCTTCATTTCTCTTTCCTTGTGATGGTTGTGGCGTTGAAGATGTAGACATGGCGTATATATGTAGCACATGTGAGGTGTGGATTCACAAGAGTTGTGCAACGTTGCCCCTCATTCTCCCCTTAAATCGCCAATACCACCACCATCCTCTTTCTCTTGCCTTCAGTTTTCCATCAAAGTATCGCAAATATATAATCGACTGTGATGTCTGTCTCAAAAGATTAAATAAAACAAGTTGGGTGTATTTTTGTGGTATTTGCAGATTCTTTGCCCATATCAGATGTGTTGTTGCATCCACCACAGGAGACTCAAATTTGTAAGTTTGCCTTTGTTTAATAGCATTACTTGTTATTTTTAGTTGTTTAATTTGTTCCCATACACAACACTTATTATTCGTAAATACTTTAAACAAAATTTATTTATGATCATTCCAGACGACATGATGAGGATGATGATGGTTCCAATGTGATTGAATTCCCGCTACATGCCCATGACATATCGAAGGAGTTAATCACACCTTTCGTGATGAGAGAAAAAGGTCTTAACAACATCCCGGATGTAGCAGACATGCCAGCAGAAGTGTATATGCCACAAACCACCGCAAGTTTTTCGTTTCTGTTCAACTATCACAACCATCCTTTGCGTTTGGTTTCGGAATTGTCCAAGAAAGACGATGAAGTTGATCGCAACAAAATGATGGATGAGAGAGATGAAGATGATGAATATGATGAGTTGAAGGTATGTGATGTGTGTGTCACACCCATACTTTCTCCTCCATATTACGAGTGTGCTCCCTGCAAATATTTTGTGCACTCCATTTGCTCCTTGCTTCCAAAAACGTTATCTTCTTCTTCTCCTGTCCTGTATGGTGAGTGCCCAAAAACGCATGATAAAAACCACAAACTCACACTCTACTCAAGCTCATTATCCATAGATATGGATGCAAGGTTTTGTAGGTGTGAGGCTTGTGGTATTCTCACAAACGGGATGGTGTACAAGTGCGAAGGGTGTGAGATGAAGATAGATGTCAAGTGCGCTTCTCTACCGACAACTATCAGACACGCATCTCACCCACATCGCACACCACTAGTCTTGACTAGAATACCACCAGCAGGAGAAGAAGAAGCTGGCAAACCGAGACATTGCCATGCCTGCAGATATTTGTTGCGCAACTGTGTTGCATATTGCTGCAGCAGCAATGACTGCAACTTTGCGTTGGCCTTGGCATGTGCTATGCTGCCGGCGAGCATAACGATGCGTGAGTGGGACAAGCACCATTCATTGATGTTGTCATTTGATGCCTCTCTCGACCATCCCTCAGACTTTGTTTGTGATTTTTGTGAAACGGAATTGCATCCCAAGAGGTGGATGTATCACTGTCGCCAATGCGACCTTTCTTTCGACCTGTATTGTCTAAAAGCTGCCTCTGGTGGGTATCGAAACATCAAATTTGGGCGCCGATTTGTGTTGGACGGGATTCACCTTAATCATCCTCTCACGTTCAATCACATCACTATCAAGAGAAGATGCGACCTTTGTCATGTGAAAGTGTTTAACTACTGTGGATTAGAATGTGCATCGTGTTATTATGTTGTGTGCTTAGTTTGTGCTAGTGAAGAGTTATCTGAAATGAAGGTAATTGCAACTTAATCGGACAACATCTCATTATCTACTTGCCGGGGAGTGTAAATACATCTTGTATTTTTTATGTATCAGAATCAGATTTAAATCTTGTTAGTATAGATTCAATTGTTCTTGTTTTGTTTTCTTTCCTTAGCTTTTGTATACTCTCTATCTCTCTCTCCACTTTTTATTTATCATAATTTTCTTTTCGGTCTATCTATTAACATACAACCACCTTTTGAAGTTTATTTTTCAATTATTCAACACAATCCACTCACAACACATATTTAAATTAAATGAGACTCTTATTTCACTCTCAAAATCTTTTGCTAAGTAAGACAATTGAATAGTGAGTGGTTAGTGCTGTACACATAACTTTTGCATAAATAGTACGTACGTGGAGTATTATTCAAGCATAAAAAATAGTGAGATGACAAAGATCTAAATATACTATTCCCTCCTTTTAGTTGAGGGCATTTCTTTTGAACATAAAATTTTAAAAACAAATTGTATGGTGAGTTAAACAAGAGAGTGTTATATTGCTAATTCAATACTTAATTACTAATTATAATTAAATAATAATTCTTAGATATTTAAATAAAGAGTTTAGATCATCAGCCCCGGAATATCAATACGATCAACAAAAAACGTCGGTAAGGTTATTGAAGTCAATTTACAACAAATTATTTGTAAGTAACTTTTGTAAAATTTCGAATAACTTTAAAACGCTATAACTTTCTCAATTTAAATTATTTTTTCGCAACACATATATCATTCTTCAAGCTAGGGGTGGCAAATCGTGCGTGTCGGGTCATTATCGTGTCGACACGATAACGACACGAACACGATAACAACAAACACGAACACGACCCGTTAAGAAAACCTCAAACACGAACACGAACACGACCCGCTACCTCAGACACGAACACGACACGAACCGTTTCGGGTCAACACGACACGAACCCATTAATGACACGAAAATAAGTATTGAAAAATGAAAATAATAAGAATAATGATATTAAAATATTATGTGTTAACGGATAACACGAACACGCATTGTTAACGGATAACACGAACCCGACACGAACACGACACGAAATTTTCGTGTCCTTAATGGGTCGATCCGATAAGGACACGAACACGATAAGCTCTGACCCAAACCCATTAATTTCGTGCCGGTTCGTGTCGTGTTATCGTGTCGTGTCAAAAATTGACAGCCCTACTTAAAGCAATGTGTTGACATTCTCAGAGCATTGTGTTGATATTTTCGAAACACTATATCGACATTTTCACCTGAAACCTAATCTGGTAGGGTTTTTTTATCTTATTCGATTTATTTAATAAAAACGAAAATTACACGTGACAAATTTTAGACTACTAGATTTCTAAAATTCTATAGTTGCAGCTAGCAACTTGAGAGTGAGTTAACAATTGATCACTCCCCGAGTTAAACGAATATAAAATAAAATAAAAATATATAATAATATAGGAGAAACAAAATAAAATGGAGATTAGAAATTTTTATTTTTTATGGTGAAAATATATAGTTCAACTAATTTAGAAATTCCAAAGGATAGAATTAATTGTACATACATAACTAGATTTTTCAGATAATATATTGAAATTGAATTATAAATATTAATTAATATATATTATATTGCACAATAATTAATGTACAGTTTGTACTGAAATAATTTACGAAAATATATACAACCAAATACAAAAGGGTATTGAACCAAATCAATTCGTATCCTTTAGCTACATATTAAAGCAGAACATAAAAATTTATTCTTTGCTTTGATTTATAACTAAGGTACATTTTTTATAAGTGTATTGTCTGGAATGTTAATGCTCTTTATTCTTTACTTTGATGTATATCTATATATGGTTTGAAGGCCCACATAATACTTTGTCTAGTATTTTTATGTTTATTATTCAATCATGACCTGTTACACCTTCCACAATTCCACATCTCACACTATTTTTTTGTCTTTATTTCTGAATACCATATCATATTTTACATCTTGTATTTTCTTATGCTTGTTAGTATAGATTCAACAGTTCTTGTTATACTGTGTTCTCTTGTTTCCTTTCCTTAGCTTTTGTATACTCTTTCCACTTTTTATTTATCATAATTTTCTTTTGGTCCATTAACAAAATATTTTAACTTCCGTTTATAGTAACATACATGATACACCTAACCTTTTTTAAGTTCATTTGTCAATTATCTAACACAACCCACTCACAACATATGTTTAAATTAAGAGTAAAGATCAATTTTTGTCGTAAACATTCACTTTATGAAAAATAGGTCCATAATAAATGAAAATGTCGATGAAGTAGTCCTTTTCTGATGGTTCCCTAAAAAACCTAACGATCAACGCTAATTGCACAATGGCATGATCGTTAGTTTTTTGCCGGTGCTTGGCTGCTTGCTTTCCAAAAACACATAACCAGGTATGGGCTTGCTACAGATTAAAAGTGGCATTAATGTTATAGTCATTTTTACAACTTTGTGTCTGCTTTGGCATCATTATAAATTTAATATATGCTCCAGTCATTTTTATTACTATAAAACAATGATTGCAAAAAAGTAAAAGGTTAAAAAGATAAAATTGTGGGGCTAAAGTTGTGAAGATATATTGAATCAAATACTTGTGGGACAAAAAGGTTTCCAACCAAATCAATCTGCATATAAATATCCAAACTCGAGAGAATCCAAACTAGTATGTGTTTGTCTATAGTTGTAGTAACATTTTCAATTTCTTTGTGCTGTCTAGTATGTTAACACTCTTTATTCCTTACTGTCATGTGGAGTATATCTAAGCTTAGAAGGCCCACATTGCTTGCTCTACAATGCTAATGCTCTTTATTCTTTACCTTCATGTGTATCTAAGGTATATATTTGTTAAATTTTACATTATATATAGTGGTTTAAGCATGGCCTGTTACACATTACACTCCACATCTCACACTCTATTTTTTCCTCTGATTACATGTACAGATTTTGCTCTTTTTCGTGGGTACAGGTATTCTCGAAAGAACTACTAAAACTTTGTCTGTTTATGCTCATATCACTCTCTCAAATTTATATTAATATTTTGCTCTCTTATTTTCAGTTATTTTGTGAGCTGTTCTTGCATTGCACCGTAGAGATTCAGTCATGGAGAAGAAGGTTATTGACTGGGTCAACCACGAACATCCTTTGATTCTCACTGAAAATGTGAGTAAAGACGAGACTTCAAATTGTTATGGGTGTGGTCTTCCCGTAATTAATTTGGAAGTGGCATATGTTTGCACAGTGCAAAATTGTTCGAATAGGATTATTCTCCACAAGAAATGTGGAGAATTGCCTAGTCAAATTTTGCACCCTAAACATCCTCAACATTCCCTTCATCTATTTGATTACCACAAGATATTCGGTTCCTGGTGTGATATATGTTTGTGTGATTATGGTAAGGTGCTTATCTACCGATGTTCAAGTTGTGAATTCGATGTCGACTTAATATGCGGAAGAACAAGTGTTGATGATGTATTAAGGGGGAAAATACAAGTAGAACACCCTAGTCACCCTGATCACCCTTTGACACTAATGAGAAAGCCTTTATATCCATTTTGTTGTGATGGCTGTGGTGTTAACGATGTGGACATGGCTTATATATGCTCAACATGTGAATTTATGGTACACAAAACTTGTGTGTCGTTACCCCTCATTCTCCCCATAAATCTCCGATACCACCACCACCATCTTTCTCTTGCCTTCAGTTTACCAATGAAATATTACCCATATATATACAATTGTGATGTCTGTCTTGGGAAATTAGATAAAACAAGGTGGATGTATTACTGTGGTGATTGCAGATTCTTCGCGCATATCAGGTGTGTTGCATCCACGACTGTTGAGAAACACTCAAAATCGTAAGACTAGCAGTACTTGGCTCATCTTTATTTAATTTGTGTCTCTACTTTCTAACTAGTCTTGTGTACATAGAGAAATTAAGCTGGTTCAAATTTTGCTTAAAAATGTAGGAGTAATATAAAATCCATATGATATTGAGGTGCAGGTACTAACTAGTCTTATGTACATAGAGAAACTAAGGTTCAAATAAAAAAGTTTCAAATTTTGCTTAAAAATGTTATACACATTCAGTCTAGATTTTGCTGTACTGACATTGTTAAGATGAAACTACTATCATAATAATCTCTATAATAAGTTGTTGGTGATCATTTCAGAGACGGTGATGAGAAAGATGGTCTCGATGTGATTGAATTCCCGATACATGCACATGACATATCCGAGAAGTTAATCACACCTTTTGTGATGAGGGAAAAAGGTCTTAACGACATCCCAGATGTAGCAGACATGCCGGCAGAAGTGCATATGCCGCAAACCACAGCAAGTTTTTCATTTTTTTTCAATTATCACAACCATCCTTTGCGTTTGGTTACAGAATTGTCCAATAAAGATGATGAAGTTGATCACAACAATACAATGGATGAGAGTGACGAAGATGACGAGATGAAGATATGTGATTTGTGTGTAACACCCTGATACGACCATCCCACGCAACACTATGGCTGAGACTACCAATATTGAAGATGAGAGAACAGGGGAAGAGGAAGCAGCAGCAGAGAGAACAGGGGAGGAAGAAGCAGCTGATACGTCGGAGAAAGGAGCAAAGCAGAGAGAAGGCTCGACGGCAAGAACACTGCGCCCGAGAGATCGGCTGAAGCCACCGCAGAAGTTCTCAAATTACGTCGCTAAATAGCGCGTAATTCCTTAGCTAGTATTTGGAATTTCTTTAATTTTCTTTGGATATTAATTATTGTAATTTTTGAACTATTTTGGGTCGAGCGTTTTATAAGCTCCGTTCGGGTTTTCTTAGTTGGTTCTTTCCCGAACGTATAGGTTAGGTCGAACCAACCCTAGGGTCCTAGATATTATAAATAGGGCAATTTCATTAATCTTCTTCAATTAATGAAATCATTTTTTTGCCCACAAAATTGTGCATCAAGAAACTCTATTCAATCCCCGCTGCCGACGAGAATCCTCTCGCGCTCAGCTTTTCCGCCGGCTGATCTGCCGCCGATCCACACCGCGTGGACGCCGGACTGTCAACGGCTCGTTTCTTGATCGTATTGATTCGTTAAGGGTAGGCGACCCTTAACACACCCATATTTTCTCATCCATATTATGAGTGCGCTCCTTGCAAATATTTTGCGCACTCCATTTGCTTCTTGCTTCCAAAAACTCTATCTTCTTCTCACTTGTATGGTGAATGCCCAAACACGCATGATAAAAACCATAAACTCACACTCTACACAAGCTCAAAATCTATAGATATGGATCCAGAAGTTTGTAGGTGTGAGGCTTGTGGTATTCTCACAAACGGGATGGTGTACGAGTGTGAAGGGTGCGAGATGAAGATAGATGTCAAGTGCGCTTCTCTACCGACAACTATCAGACACGCATCTCACCCACATCGCACACCACTAGTCTTGACTAGAATACCACCAGCAGGAGAAGAAGAAGCTGGCAAACGGAGACGTTACCATGCCTGCAGATATTATATGGCCAACCGTATTGCATATTGCTGCAGCAGCAATGACTGCGACTTTGCGTTTCACTCGAGATGTGCTATGCTGCCGGCAAGCATAAGGATGCGTGAGTGGGACAAGCACCATTCATTGATGTTGTCATTTGATGCCTCTCTCGACCATCCCTCAGACTTTGTTTGTGATTTTTGTGAAACGGAATTGCATCCCAAGAGGTGGATGTATCATTGTCGCCAATGCGACCTTTCTTTCCACCTGTATTGTCTAAGAGCTGCATCTGGCTGGTATCGAGACATCAAATTTGGGCGCCGATTCTTGTTGGACGGTGTTCACCCGAATCACCCTCTCAGATACAATCACATCACTATCAAGAGAAGATGCGATCTTTGTCAAAGGGATGTGTATAACTACTGTGGGTATGAATGTGCATCATGTTACTATGTTGTGTGCGTATATTGTGCTACGACAGAGTTAGCTAAAATGATGTAATTTGCAACTTAATCGGACAACATCTATTTGCTGAGAGTGTTTATTACATCTTGTATTTTTTATATATCAGAATCGAGATGTAATCACAGTTCTTGTTAGAGTGTGTTTTCATGTTTTCTTTCCTTAGCTTGTATACTCTCTCCACTTTTGGTTTATCATAATTTTTGTTTTGCTCCACTAATAAAATAAAGTTGAGATTATATTTTCGACGAAATCAAATGCTTGAAAGAAATTCAAATGATGTTGCTTGCTATCGAAAAACAGAATCTATGTGGAAACATAACAATCAGGTATGACCTTGCTACAGATTAATTTGTAATCAATTTGAATTAAAGTAAATTGTAAGAAGTTAAAATTGTGGGACTAAAGTTGAAAAGGTATATACAACCAAATAAATTCGGATCCTTTTTCTACATATTAAAGCATAACATCAAAATTTATTCTTTGCTTTGATTTATTCGTTTGATAAAAAAGATGGGATATGAGAAGATATGTAAAACAAGATAAGAAATATGGTCTTTATCTCGAGATATGCAAAGATATGATTTTTTTCGTTGTTGTTTGATTGAAAAGAAATTATCTATTGTATAGTATATTATATAACATGGTTTAACTTGACAAATTGGTGGGTTACATAAACATGGTTAAAGTTATAATTATGGTAAGATTGGGTAGGGCCCTTGTCTTATACTGGGCTTTGATTTAAGCTTAATAATGATATCAAACAATTAGAAATATTCATATATAATTCTTTATCTTGGTATTACTAATTTAAGTATATTGTCTTGAATGTTAATGCTCTTTATTCTTTACTTGGATGTATCTCTATATATGGTTTGAAGGCCCACATATATAATACTTTGTCTAGATCTCATTTGTGAATTTTGTGAGGAGGAATGTTATAAAAAATACCACCAAAATTAGTCTATATATGTGTTGCTATTTTGATTTTCAGTTGTAATAAAATTGGAAATTTAAGTTAGTGCAATTGTGCTCGCTAAATTCAGACTTTATAGTACATATGTACACCTGAATATATTATCTTGATTTTTTTTGGTGGTGCTCTTTCATTCAAAATAAAATACAAATGTGCATTTCTATTCATTTACAATATTTTTCTTAGCATTAACAAATCAATAAACACACAAACTTAACGTAGTTCAAATGACACACAAACAAATTGTCATGTAGTAATTGGTAAAGTGTGAAAAAAATTGAACTCACCTTATTAGAGAGAAAAAAATACCAAAAATAGATAAAGACTAATTTTAAAAAACGATCTACATCATTGCTAAACCCTAGAGTTGCACTCGCGCAAAAGTTGGTCAGCTTGAAAGTCGATGTAATTGTCGTACACAACGCAAGCATCGCGTGCAGCTGCTTCGTCTGCGAATTTTAAGATGCATTTATCGTAATCAAGAGACTTATAAATGTTGCAGCAAGCATTGGATACGTTCCACTCCTTCAAGTAGCAAAAATAATTCAAAACCGAATTGAAGCAATTAGGAATTGTCTTTAACTTTTGATAGCATGGATCACTATATGGTTGTGCCGACATTGCAATTGTTGCTCCACGATTACTAGGAAAATAGTCACCATCATCATCCTATTCGATGTCGATATACTCATCGTGGTTTTATTATTTTTGTGTGTAGAAATATTTTGAAAGATGGGGTTGTGAGTCTTGTTAATTATACAAAGAATTTAGAGGGTGTTACAATTTGATTTACTGTATCAATTGAAACATAAGTGATTATTTAATTTAATTTGATTTATGTCGACTCAATTCAAAACGTTTCCGACCTTTCTTTTAAAGAATAACTAAAATTGTTAAAGGACTAAGAACTAATGTGCTGTATATATTTCATGTTTCATACACCACAACAATTTCCTATTTGTATCTTCTTTTCATAACACAATTTCAAACAATATACTATTACGTATTTTGAATTACCTATTTGTAATTTATAACAACCCATATGCAATAAGGAAACTAAAATTATTAATTGGTAGATAACTAGCTATTTACATACTACTACAATTACAATTCTCTATATGATTAGAAGAAGTAACCAATGTAACTGAATCAGAGGGCATAAAAGTCAATGGGACTGCTAAAGCGGGACGGAGGGAGTACCAATTACCAAAGGCCTCCAATATAGTCTGCAAATATTTATGAAATATAAACAAATTAACATTATTCCAAACATTAATTGAAAAAATATAAAATTTTCAATAATTAAATTATTTTGTATTAATAGAAAAAACTCACCAAATTTCCCAATTTGAGTGTGGAATTAGGTGACCAAAATTTCTCAACCCATGCATACTGATAGATTCATTTGAGGGAAAAACAAAACCTAATTGCATGCACTCCTCTCGACTTTTATGTATTTGCAACTTTACCCAAATCTTTTTCAAATTTCTTTTATGCATTATAATCAAAATTTCTTTTAGGAAATGTGGGCCATTAAACTAAAAATGGGATGTGTGCCTTCTTATAGAGTCAAGATATAATCATACTTAGCTAATTAATTTAATTAGTTTAGATAATAAAATCAAGTTGTGTACGTATATTCAATAGCGCATGATTATTTTCCTAACTATAAGTGGTATAATAGCAAAAAAGGGGTATTGGGTTATCATGGTTATAATTGAAAATTATGAGCCCCAAAAAATTAAGTTTGCCTTCTTAATTCCAAGTTGTTTCTTTGCTGCCAACTTAGACGCGCGTATAGTTCAGAAACCGTCGGTTCCGATCTGGTTCTATTAAATGTTGATTCGTCACCGGCCCGTCAATGATTTTGAACCAAAATAGGTGACCGGAGTCACTATTTTTTCATAGCTTAATATATTTTGTACACATATTATAACTGACTTTGATTTCCATAATTTCTGAAAAACACACAAATTTTTATTTATTACAAGAAACTTTTTTAGTAAGGAATATTTATTTCAAAAATATATGACTATTGGTCATGGACGGAGGAGGGAGTATGTACTAAATCCTAGAGTTGCACAAACGCACAAGATCTTCAGCCATCATGCCAATGTAATAGTCGTATAGAACACAAGCGTGTCGTGAAGTAGCTTCGTCTGTGAATCTGTGGATGCAACCCGAATCAAGAGACGCATAAATCTTGCAGCAATCATCGGATACGTGCCTCTCAATCAAGTAGCAAAAGGCATATAAAACATCGTCGAAGCAATTAGGGATTGTTCTCAAGTGTTGATAGCATGGATCATCATATGGTTCCGACGACATTGCGATTGTTGCTACACCAATCACTAGGAAACTAATGAGCATCATCCTATTCGATATACAAATCATGATAGTTTTATTTTTGTATGTAATTAAAAATATTTTAATTTTGATGTTTTTCTATTTATATATGAATATATGTAGAGGCTGTTACAGTTCAATTTAATGATATCAATTGTAACATATGTATGTGACCAATTCAAAACGTTTCCGACCTTTTAAAATGAATAAAGATAATGTTTCATTCACCACAACTTCATTGTAACTTCTTTTCACAACACAATTTTAGCTAAAACTACTTAGCTATTACATACTTAATTCAATATGTACAAAATCTCTAAATTATTTGAAGAACGCATTGTGTTTTTTGTTATTATACATACTTAATTCAATATGTATAATGACAAAAAAATTGAAAAATGTCAGAGATTTATGTCTTGTGTTTGGCGTATAGCAATGACGTGATTTAATAATAAAGTGAATTTATTTCACAGATTTAGGTCTGATCGACTGGTAACCTATTCATACTTGATAGATTCATTTGGGGAAAAAAAATCCAAAACCTAATTGCATGCACTCCCCTCGACTTTTATGTATTTGCAACTTTACCCAAATCTTTTTCAAATTTCTTTTATGCATTATAATTCAAATTTATTCTAGGAATTGTGGGCCATATAATTAAACTATTAATGGGGTGTGTACGTACCCCATTAATGCTTACCTTCTTCCTAGTTGTTTCTTTGCGTCTAATTTAATTAGACATGTCTATGGTTCAGAAATCGTCGGTTCCGGTTCTATTGAATATTGTTGATTCATCATCGGCCAGTCAACGACACATATTATAACTGATTTTGATTTCCATAATTTCTTAAAAACACACAAATATATTTACTTTATTTACTACAATAGCAAGAAACTTGTATACTAGTAAAGAATATTTATTTCATATGATTGTTAAGTGGTTATGGATGGAGGAGGGAGTATATACTATTAAACCCTAGAGTTGCACACACGCACAAGTACGTCAGCCTGCCGGCCAATGTAATTGTCGTATATGAAGCAAGCGTGTCGTGAAGTAGCTTCGTCTGCGAATCTTTGGATGCAACCCGAATCAAGAGACGCATAAATCTTGCAGCAATCATCGGATATGTGCCTCTCGTCCAAGTAGCAAAAGGCTAATAAAACATCGTCGAAACAATCGGGAATTGTCCTTAACCGTTGATAGCATGGATCATTATATGGTTCTGACGACAGTGCGATTGTTGCTACACCAATCACTAGGAAACTAACGAGCATCATCCTATTCGACATACATATCATGATGGTTTTATTATTTTTGTGTGTAAAAATATTTGTATTTGATAAGTTGAGCACAATATATGAATATATGTGTAGAGGCTGTTACAGTTCAATTTAATGATATCAATTGTAACATATGTATGTGACCAATTCAAAACGTTTCCGACCTTTTAAAATGAATAAAGCTAAAGTTTCATTCACCACAACTTCATTGTATCTTCTTTTCATAACACAATTTTAAACCAAAGCAAATCCTCGCACAACTAAGCTACTTAGCTACAAATCTCTAAGAATTGGAAGAAGTAACACTAATGCATGTTTCTTCTCATATTCAATTTTTTTTTATTGTACGTTTTTGTTCCTTTTAGCCGGCTTGAACTTTGTACTGATGATTGCTCACCACTTGTTGTGATTCGAGCCTTTTGTTCAATAAAAAAAAGTCGTTTCATGGGTTACTTTTGTAAAAAAGTAGATTTTTACAACAAAAATTCTGCCAAAACTAGAATTCATGAAACTGGCTCGGAAGATGGAACCGCCATAAACCGGCGATTTTAACCTGAACCGGAATGGCTGATTTTCGATTCGAAACTTAAACCGCCAAATCCTTGATGAACCGGAAAGAAACAACTAGGAAGAGCTACAAACTTAATTTATTTGGAGCTCATAATTTTCAATCATAACCAACACATCATGGTTTTATTATTATCTAATAAAGTCTAAACTAGTCATAACCGAAAAGAAACAACTAGGAGAGGACAAACAATGCAACACCCCCTTTTTCGCTATTATATTCCACGTATATCGGAATCATGCTATTGATTATTGAATATCTAAACTAATCAAATTATTTGGTAAGTAGTGTAATTATAGCTTGAATCTATAACAGAGGGTACACAATTCCAAAAAATGATTTATAATTATTAAATACTATTATTCTATTTTTGTAAATTAAGTTCAAAAGCAATTTCTGAATGCAGTTGCAATTTTGTAAATTTACTTTTATTGAGTGTAGTTACCTAATTTTCCATAACACACAATTCAGTAAGCAAGAGTGGTAAGGTGCAACGCAGCCGAATTGTGACATAATTTGAAAAGGTAAGGGGTAAAATGCAAATACATAAAAGTTGAGGGGCACATGCAATTAGGTTTTGGGTCTTATTGATTTCCCGAAATGAATCTCTGAATAATGCACAGCTCACACCTAAACTTGCCAAATAAATTCACTTTATTATTGCAGCCATACTGATACAAGATTACTTTTATATCGGGTTACGATTGCAGTTGCAGCGAACAAAACACGGAATTCGATCGTGAGAAGAGAGTTCTGAGCGTGATGGCGATCGTGAGGCGTTAGGGAACTAGGGTTTCTCGTGAAAACCCTGGTCGTGCGAGAAGGAGAAAAATAATAAATTCGTTTATTAGATTTCTTGGTTCAATTAGAAAGTAACAACTTTATTATACTCTCCATCCATGAAAATAATCATAGTAGGGTGAAATGTGTTTTGGTGCAAAATTCATAAAGTAAAAAAAATAGAGACAAAAAGTGATTAAAGTATGGTTAACAAAATATGAAACTCGCATTATTAAATAGAATAATGTCTACAATAATAGATAGTAAAAGTTAATTTTGACGAATAAACATATACTATGTTAATAAATATTTCAATTGTCAAATAATAAAGAAAATTGAACAACAAGTAAAATTTTAAGTGAGGGGGTAAACTTGCAAATACATAAATCTAGAGGGTGCATGCAATTGGGTTTTGGGTGTTTTCAATTTCCCAAAGTGAGTGTACCAAGAATGAAATAGCTCAGACCTAAATAAATCTATGAAATAAATTCACTTTAATATATTAGCACGTCATGCACAGCACATTAATTACATTCGAACGGTCAGACATAAATATAGGACGGTTTTCATACATTTTATTATGCATATAGTTAAGCTAAAAATTATACCATGACTCTAAAACTTAGTATTATATTTATTCGTACATACATGAATCAACATTAAAATGTTAGTATGATGTTAATCTGAAATTAAATGTATATTATACTATACAAATATTAAATTTTAGGAGATAATAATAAATAAAAGAAGACATAATATATCATCATTAATAAATTTTAGTAATAACAAATGGGGTAAATTGTCGTAAAATTAAGTTTGGTCAATCCCACAACTTAAAAAAATAGTCGGTTAATATTATAATTTTAATATTTTTTTCTATTATCCCATGGCAAAAATTATCACCGTGCTACACATCTGAGTAAAAATCAAAGACGTGGCTGACTAGGTGCATTAAACAAGCATTTTAAACGTAGTATCTTTTGTATGCGACACTATACATAATTTATCCGAAATCCCAAATTATGGGATAACTGATAAAAATACTATCAAAGTTATATTGTAATCGGCCATCTTTAATGGAAGCGCGGGATTGACCATAAATTGAGTGAAAAAGAACGAGTTATATATTAACAAATAAGTACTAAGTTAAATATCGAAAAGTGGACAACAATGCTTGACCAACGGGTCGCAGCATAGTTGGTAGCGCGGAGTTGTGGTGACCCTGAGGTCACGGGTTCAAACCCCGCCACTCGCTGGAAGACTTTCGGCCTTAATTCGCAAGCCCGGTCGAGCAGAATTAGTCGGATTTCGCCAAAAGGCGAGTTCAGTACACATGTGGTTAACCCAAAAAAAAAATGAAATGCTTGATATAAAAGAGAATTAGTATAGTTAGAATTAGAAAGTGAAACCCCATCACATGACGCCACATCTCATTTAGCTTTTTTTGAAAAAAAAGTTTATTATAGCAATATTAGGTATTTGAATTTATTAGGTGTGGGTTTGTGACTAAATTTTTATTCTATAAGAGTGGAGTCTCTAGATGCATAACACCACCACCAACACATATCTCGATCACATTAATCTCCCTTTCTCTCTCTCTCTTTCACTTGTGCTGCAAAAAATCAAAATTTGTTGGCTTTAGTTCTTTTGATCAAGACTTTAAAGGTTTCAATTCTTCAATTTAAAAATCTATGATGAATTCATACTTAGTTTGTGGCCTTACATTCGAAGTTTTATTTTTTGAAAAATCTCCAATTTGTGTGCATAATTTTTTAAAAGTCCTTTTAATAAAAATCTCTCAAGTAAGTTTTTTTTAGTTTTTCAATTTGAACAAAATCTCATTTATAATTAATTTCACTACTCTCTCTCTAGATGTTCAAGATGCATTGTATGATCATTGCCTGTTTACTAGCCGTAGCTGCTCACCGCGTGAGCAGCTCCGAGCTCGTTCCATTCACCAAAGTTGCCTTCGCAACCGAAAGGAGAGCAGGTGGCTTGTATACACCAACATATTTTATTTTTTCCCAATAATTTTCATTAATCATTTATTCATATATAATTATTTCGTTTCAGTTTGTATGGACGGGTCACCGGGGGGCTACCATCACTCGGCCGGATCAGGAGATGGAGCCAGAAATTGGCTCCTCTATCTCATGGTAATTATAATTTCAAACCTAATTTATTTTACTATATATAATACATTTTTTTTTTATCATTTCTCATTAATTTCCTCTATATAGGGAGGAGGATGGTGTGCAGACATTGCTACATGCCAAAGCTACTTCAATATAACTAAAGGGAGTAGCAGATTCAGCCGATTCGAAAATTTCACAGGGATTCTTAGCCCAGACAAACACATAAACCCGGGTAATTATAAATTTTTTAATTAATTAACCCTAAACCCTAGAAATTAATTCATTGTGATACTACAAATTATCACTATTTACATAAATAGTGTATATTTTTTTCAGATTTCTACAACTGGAACCGAATTTACGTGGTCTACTGTGACCAGTCGTCTTTTCTCGGAGACAGTGAAGTCGATGGCCCGGTAAGTTAATTCCGACATAATTGAAATTACTTTATTTTTTTAAAAAAAATATATACAAAAATGAATTCATGTTGTATTTAGGAGCACAAGGTTCAGTTCAGAGGGTCCAAGATATTTGATGCTGTCGTGGAGGACCTTTTGGTCAAAGGAATGGCAATTGGAAAAAATGTAATTAATTCCTTTAAATGATTTTAAAATAGTGCAATATCATTTGAAAATTAAGTAATAGTGTATTTTACAGGGGTGCGATCATATCATAACTCATATTTATGTGATAACCTAATAACCCTATCATTTTATGGGTCAAAAGTTTTATTTTTACTAAAAATGATATTTATACACGATAAAACGATATTTTTTCGGCATGCATAAAATGATACTTTTATTCCATAATATGATATTCTGTTCCATAAAATGATATTTTTCGTCCATAAAATGGGGGTTATTAGGTTATCACCATAAATATGGGTTATGATATGATCACATCCCGTATTTTACATATAAATTTATGTGTAGGTAATTCTCTCGGGCAGATCCGCCGGGGGCCTAGCGACCATCCTTCATTGTGACGGCTTTCGAGCACGTCTCCCCATTGCCTGCAGGGTGAAATGCCTTTCGGATGCTGGATTTTTCATTCGAGCGTAAGAATTCCAATTTATACACTAGTTATTTTATTTTTTTCATCTTATAGCTTTTCTTGTGTTTTTTTTGTGTAGTGAGAATGTCCCTCACGCGGACTATAGAGAGCAATTTTTTGCCTCGACCATCAATCTCCATGTATGTACACGTACTTTAATAACTTGTGATATTTTTCTTTATTGAAATCATCATTAATCATTTTTCATAATCTTGTACTCCTATTACAGAAAATATCCAGATTTTTGCCCGCCACATGCACAAAAAGAATGGATCCGAATTTGGTAATTAGTGACATCATATTATTAGTATTAATTAAAAAACAAAATGAAAATTTGTTATTTACTAGTACTAATATATTTTACAAAAAAAACTTTGTAGTGTCTCTTTCCAGAAAATATAGTCGGAGATGTTCGAACTCCACTATTTATACTTAATAGTGCATTTGATTATTACCAGGTACACTATTTTTTTTACATTTTGCAATTATTCATTAAACTACAAATTACAATAGAGTTCTGATTAGTTTTACAAATGGTATTTTTTAAATTTTTTTAGGTTCGAAACCGTTTGGTTCCTGAATCGTCTCCCGATTGGGAAAGATGGAAAATGTGTTCGAACGATCTGAGCATTTGTACGGCTTCTGATAAACAGTTGATAACTGGTATAGTATAGTATATAACATCCAACTTGACTTGCTTTTATTAATGTTAATATTACATTAATTGAGATTAATTTAAGTAATGGAAACAGATTTTGGGGATGCATTTTTCAAAGGCGTTAGAGAAATCCTCAAAAATCCTTCAGGAGGCATGTTTATAGATGCATGCTATGCTCATTCAGTATCAAATGATGAGCACTATTGGTCACCCAAATCCACTGTAAAATTGGGAAATTTGGTGAGTTTTTTCTTGTACAAATTAATGTCAATTGTTTAAAAATCTTTTTTTTTTATTAATATTTAGAAGATAATTAATTTATTTATATTTGCAGACCATATTGGAGGCCTTTGCTAACTGGTATTTCGATAGAGATTCAGTCACATTTGTTACATCTTCCAAATTTTTTGAGATTTGTACTTATTGAAGTATGTAATAGCTAGTTTTAGTTGTGCGAGGACTTGCTTGCCCATTTTAAGTATATTGTTTAAAAATGGTGTTATGAAAAGAAGATACAAAAAAAATATTAATGAATGTATGAAACATTATAGTACTATATATATATTATTGTAATTAAAAGGTCGGAACGTTATAGTGTATATGTTTCAATTGATATCATTAAATTGAATTGTAACAGCCTCTCTATAGTATAAAAAGAAATTAATTGTCACCACAACCCCATCTTTCAAATAGAAAAACAACAAAATTTTTACATACAAATATAAAACCATCATAATGTGTACTATATCGAATAGGATGATGCTCATTAGTTTCCTAGTGATTGGTGTAGCAACAATTGCAATGTCGTCGGAACCATATGATGATCCATGCTATCAACAATTAAGAACAATTCCTAATTGCTTCAATTCGGTTTTAGATGCTTTTTGCTACTTGGACGAGAGGCACGTATCCGATGATTGCTGCAAGATTTATGCGTCTCTTGATTCGGGTTGCATTCATAGATTCGCAGATGAAGCTACTTCACGACACGCTTGCGTTCTATACGACTATTACATTGGCATGATGGCTGACGATCTTGTGCGTTTGTGCAACTCTATGATTTAGTGCATACTCCATCTGTCCATAACCAATAACCATATATTTATGAAATAAATATTCTTTACTAGAATAAAAGTTTCTTGCTATTGTAGTAATAAGTAAATATTTATGTGTTTTTCAGAAATTATGGAAATCAAAATCAGTTATCATATGTGTACAAAAATATCTTAAGCTATGAAAAAATAGTGACTCCACCTATTTTGGTTCATAATCATTGACGAGCCAGTGACAAATCAACATTTAATAGAACCGGAACCGACGGTTTCTGAACCATAGGCGCGTCTAAACTAGCAGCAAAGAAACAACTAGCTAGGAAGAAGGCAAACTTAATTTTTTGGAGCTCATAATTTTCAATTATAACCATGATAACACAACACCCCCTTTTTTTTAATATAATTCTCACTTGCTTCGATTATTCTCGAATGACATTGGCCTCTCATATAATAGTAGTATTAATTATACAATAAAAATCCAAATTAATTATAAGTGGGGAGGGTATGTTAATTAAACCATAAAATAATACAAACAATTGTAGTATTCATACAATTAGTACAAAATGCCACATTTATTCATACATTGAAAGGAAATAGGAAAACTCAAGAACCAAATTACACTAATTTGGCTCTGAACCTCCTTGAACACAACATAGAAACAAACACACACAAATATACATACATATGTTGATGCATATCAACATATGTATGTATCCCATTATTCTATTTGATGACCTCTTAGCCGACCGTGGGAGTTACAACGACGAAGCCACGCGGATCGACAAATACCCTCACACGGGTGCATAGGAATGGCCACTCCCCCAAACTTAAATAATTGCTAGTCCTCGAGCAATGAAGAAAAAGAACTAAAAGAAGACTTTGATTTAAAGGGGTTTAGACATCATCATTGTTTCAAAGAGTATGGAATACAAGAGCATATCAAAATATAAATTCTATAAAGTCAAGTCGTCGAATACACTTTTACTACTAACTCATATATCACCTTGGATTCATGCTTCTCTCAAGATATGTGTATGTGTACCTCACTCTCAAAAGTGTATGTATAGAAATAATACTCTCAAATCAAAATACAAGTAGTGTACAAAATATCTTAAGCTATGAAAATTAAATAATAAAGATATAAGACAAAACAAATACAAATCAAATCATCCAATGTTTGACATCTACGTTGGTATACTGTTCAAACAACATATATATTAGAAGAAACCTCGACCTCACAGTTAAAAGTCTGTCTCAAATAGTCCACTACATGACTTTGTAACACTAGGCTAAATATATGACGTCCTTCAAACACTCTGAGACATTTCATGTTGGAATATGGAGGAGGAGTTTGCTTCAAGAATCCAACTTTGGTTAGGAGAATCTGTCAATCAATTTCAAACAACCATTACCATATAGGAGTATATACATACATATAGTAGTATGAGGAGATGGAGAAATGTACCTCTATAGTGTTCAAACTTAATGAAACTGAGGTTGCATTCCGTAATTGGTGAAGCATACTAAGAAAGTTGGTATGATTGTCACAGTGTATACTCTCATAAATGTCTAAGTAGACTTGTTCCAACATCGGGAGATTCACCCTTGCGCATTGCCAAGCTTTAGGAGCCTCGTATCTAAATGAGGTTAACAACGGAGCAGAAATCTCTTTGGCTGAAAAGGAATATGTTTTGTCGCTGATTTGATTGATTTCAAGAGCTCTAAGCTTTGGAGCGTTTATAACAAGGCCTTTCCAGTAATGATTGGTGAGAGTCAGAGTAAGCTTCTCCAGCTGCGGGAGGCCGGAAAAGGGGTCCCTCGTATGGTGATAATCGTCGAAGATGAAAAGGATGTTGTGAAGATGAATGGTTTTCAAATTTGGTAAAGAGAGGCGTCCAGGTACGATAACCGTGCCGAACCAGTCCCTGAGCTCGAGCTCCCGCAGCGTCTGGCAGGTGAGAAACGCTGCGGGAAGCCTCAGATCGAGGCCGCTGAGCCCGTGGAGGCGGAGGGATTGAACGCCGTGATTGATGGCGTAGAGCACCCATTCCTCCATGAATTCTCGGTTAACATAGCCCGGATTGTCGTATGAGAGGTGGAAGTCGTGGACGGCGGCTGTGGGGTCACGGTGAAAGAGAAATTGGGAGACGCGTTGGCACTGAGGGAGGATTTTGGGTCGTAACTCGATAGAGTTACAGCGGAAGCCGCTGGGGACGTGGAAGTGGAAGCGGAGGCCGGTGAGTGAACGCCACACGTTTTTCCATCTATGGGAGAGAATCATGGTTTTAACGGCTTCATATATGTCGATTTTAGCGAGGATGAGTAGAAGAACATCATCGGGGAGTTGGCTCATTCGGTCTTCCTCCATTGCTCCAAAATCTACTGTTTTAGGTTATATGTGATTTTACTCTAAACAATAGAGGCGGATATATATTTATAGAGTGGATTTTGAACCTAAATTTCATAATAAGGAAAATAGAAGATTTTGACAAAATAATGGAGAGAGTGGAATAATAAGGAAAATAGACATAATTCATAATAAGGAAAATAGAAGATTTTGACAAAATAATGGAGAGAGTGGAATAATAAGGAAAATAGACATAATTATAATTAGACATAATTCATAATAAGGAAAATAGAAGATTTTGACTTAAATTTCCTATATACTCCCTCAGTCCCAAGATAAGTGACTTACTTCTTTCGGGCACGGGATATAAGGAATGGTATTTAAATAAGTTAAAGTGGAGAGAGTAAAGTACTCCATCCGTTCCATAGTAATAGAGGCATTTTGTTTTGAGCTCTCGTTTTGAAAAAATGATAATAAATAGTTAAAGTGGAGAGAGAGAAAAGTAAAATAGAGAATAATGTAGTTAAGAGTCTTATCTACAATATTCTCTTTCTTACTTTACTATTTCTCCATTTTAACTATTTATTATTACTTTTTTTAAATTAGTGCTCAAAACAAAACGCTTTTATTACTGTGGAACGGAGGAAGTATGAGAGAAGGAAAAGTAGAGGAGAGAAGCGAGAATAAAGTAGGTGGAGAATAAAGTAAGAGAGATGACTTTTTGCTAAAAATGAAAATAGGTCACTTATAGTAGGACACTCCAAAAAGGAATACAAGTCACTTATCTTGGAACGGAGGGAGTAATTACGAGATCAACTAATTAAGGAAAATAGTAGGTTTTGACTCGGCTCATTTTCTCTTCCTCCATTGCTCGAAAATCTACTAATAGAATTATTACTAGTAGATCACCTAAATGTGCAAGGATTGCTGGTGCATGATGGATTTGGCTACAAGAGGTTGTTGTTGAGGGGCAAAAATGTCATTTCACTATCATCCAAATTTTATTTTAATTTCTTATTTTTTCTATTTTCCTTTTCAATATTTTAGTTTTTCAGCCTTGTATAAGTAACGGGGAAACTGTTTTCACGCAAGAGTTTTTTTTTCACTATAATTTTCACTTGCTTCGATCATTCTTGAAAGACATTGGCATGTCATATAATAGTAGTATTGATTATACAATAAAAATCCAAATTAATTATAAGTGGAGAGGGTATGTTAATTAAACCATAAAATAATACAAACAATTGTAACATTCATACAATTAGTACAAAATGTTACATTTATTCATACATTGAAAGGAAATAGGAAAACTCAAGAACCAAATTACACTAATTTGGCTCTGAACCTCCTTGAACACAACATAGAAACAAACACACACAAATATACATACATATGTTGATGCATATCAACATATGTATGTATCCCATGATTCCATTTGATGACCTCTTAGCCGACCGTGGGAGTTACAACGACGAAGCCACGTGGATCGACAAATACCCTAACACGGGTGCAAAGGAATGGCCCGACAACGGGTTGGGTTATTGGCACAATGATGGCAGTCACCGATGAGTTCTCTTCCTCAATTATGCCCACGGCCTTAAAGCCCAGAGTCCCCACCAGCTCCGGCCACGAACTCTTTCCTATACATACATACGTACGCACCCGTGAAATGAGTTTTTTTTATTAGAAAAAAGGCTCGAACCGCAACAAGTGGTGAGAAATCGTCAGTACAAAGTTCAAGCCAGCTAAAAAGAACAAAATCGTACAATAAAAAATAAATTGAATATGAGAAGCAACATGCATTAGTGTTATTGCATATAATTCAATGTATATTTACCTTGACAAATAAAACTCATTGCAATTGATTGGAGATGATATAGAAATATTGATTTGTGTGGTTTCTAGTGTTATCATAAAAGGGGTATTTATAGGATAAATGCAATGACATTGTGCATGCAAAACGTGCATTGTCTTATTTCTCTAGCCTCTCAATAGTTATCTTCATTTTGTGGTCTTTACATTTTTGTGTTTAAATTAAACTCATTTTAAATATCTAGATTTTTTTGTATGTAGTCCAAAATGGTCAAGCCATAAATATGGAAATCTAGAAGTACTTAGAATATAAAACAATTACAAAAACAATAAAATTGAAGCAAACGAGCAAATGTCCTCCTCCACCATCAAAGAGTATAGATATCTCAATGGCTTCAACATAAAAAAAAAAGTCCTAAAAATATGTTAAAACAAATAGTGGTGTTGTGTGTTGTCTACTCATACAAAAAACACGGACCATATATTTATTGGACGTTGTATAGCTAAACATAAAAGCGGTCTAACAACTATATATTAATAAAAATGTACTCCATCTGTCCCATTAAAAATGCAACGTTTTCCTTTTTGGATTGTCCCACTAAAAATGAAACGTTTCTTAAAATGGAAACATCACTCACTACTTTTCTCTCTCTCTTACTTTACTCTCTCTTCATTAACTCACAAAACAACACTGCATAAAATCTCGTGCCGAAAACCAAATGTTTCATATTTATTGGGACGGAGGGAGTATAAAATAAAAAACTGAGAAAAAAGAAGAAAAAAACATAAATTTGACGTTGGATTTAAAACATGTTGGATTATCAAATATATATATCTACTCGATTATTGAATTATTTTCGTACACATAAAAACATTATCAAGTTGTGGATCTCATGCATTTGAATTTTTTTAGGGATCAGCAATTATACGTGCAAAACGTTTTTCTTTTATCAAGATAAGATAGATGGTGTAGGACCACATCAAGATAAGGGTAGTACTAGTTACATAATGAAGAAGTATTGCTTTATTTATTCGACCTTTCTAAATTTGCATTATATTAAAATTTGTAAATTTATTTGTTGATACATTATTTTTCATAGTTGCAAGTTGCAACCCCTTTTTTAGGGCATTATATACAAATGAAAATTTGCAATTTCCCTATTCCATTCAAAATAAAATACACTTGTACTTATGTAGGTTCACATAAATAGTGGTCCTATTTCATTAAAAATAAAATAAACATGTTTTTATGTAGATTCACATAAATAGTGGTGCATTTCTTTCAAAATAAAATAAAATTGTCAGTGGTCCTATAGCCTCCTTGGTCCACAAGCTTATATTAGTGATCAATTGGTATTAATATATTAAGATAATGCATTTGTATAATAACAAGCAAATTATCTTTTTTCTATTAAAAACAACACCATTTTAACAATAGGTCCAATTTGCAATATTGATACTTTCGACAAACACGAGTTTAATTTGTTGAAAAAATAATTTTGGGGAACATTAGAAAAGCTGGTTTTGTAGGTAGATTAAAAAAATTTGTAAAAGATCAATTTTATCTCATTGTTTAGGTAATTATCATTTAATACACCATCATTTATTTTTTGGAATAACATGTTAGGTAAAAGATCTGTGGTAACATGACAACCAAAATTACACGTCAATTACTCAATACGCGTGTAATTTCAGTTCACATCGATATTCTGATCGTCGGATCTTTTTGCAGGACATAAATTTATTCCCAAACATGAACGATGAATACTAAATGGTAAACGGTTGAACATTTAATGGTAAACGGTTTAACATTTTTTGGCAAACGCTACAAACGATGGGACAAAATCGATTATAACAATAGTTATTTATCTATTCCGATTTCAATATAGTATAAAAACAATTATTTGCACTCACCCCAACTATTCTTGGAATATTCCTTTTATGGAAACCCATAATTACTTATCGTGACGTTCACCTAACCATACTACGACTATTTAGTTGAGTTTTCGTTTCTAAATTTTGATATTTTGTCGATTAGTGTGTTGTTTCCATTTATTTGATTATTGATATGTTATCAACGACTTTAGCACAAAATTTCAATATTTGGTACCAATAAGCCTCGAGGGATTTATTTATTGGGAATCAATTTATTGGGGGGATAATTATTTGTTGAATTTTCATTAAATAATTCTATCAACCTAATAATAAATTAACAAATAAGTAAGTACTTATTCATTACTCTAATACTACCTCTTTTCCCTCTATAAATTTTTTAAATAATTCATTCAAAATTCAGCTGAAATTGAGGGAGCTTACATGTTTTATTCCTTCTCAAACAGAGTTTTGTTCGACGAAATGTCAAACAGAGTCTACCCTTTACAAATTTACAACAAATTATTCCTTAACATTCCAATCGGTTCAGTTTAATGAACATTTCATCTTTTCCAAAGTTCTTGGATGATCAAAATAATTGGGTCGGTTTGCGAAGGAATCGACTGTCAATCTTTTGTTATGGGTTTTGGTTTTCATTTTTCATGCCCACCATATGTTCGACGAAAAGCTTAAATCAATTGTTTTTCTTTTCGACCTCAAAAAATTGTTATATTTTCATCTTCAAGTCAAGATTTTGATACTACCTCCGTCCACGAAAATTTGTCCCATTTTTCCATTTCCGTCCGTCCTCCAAAATTTGACCCACTTCATTTTTACCATTTTTTACAGTGGACCTCATATTCCAGTAACTCATTTCTACTCACATTTTATTATAAAACTAATATACAAAAGTAGGACCCACAATCCACTAACTTTTTCAACTCACTTTCCATTACATTTCTTAAAAACTGTGCCCGGTCAAACCGGGACGAATTTTCATGGACGGAGGTAGTAAGTTTTTTGTTGGAAGGATTTTGAATTTTTTATTTTATTTTTGTTTTTTTTTTCTTCAGAAACAAATGATTTATTTTCCAAAATCCATTGCACTAGTTTGAGAATTGGGCCGTCAATGGACCGCTTCAAATCCACATTGGGCTGAATAATGTATCGGCCCAATGCGAATTGGGCCGAGATGATAATTAACTAATACAATTGGGCCGAACAATGGCAATTACTTATATTTCCAAAAGAAATTGCATAGCTAATTACCTAATTTACATAAATTAAGAAATTGATAATAATTAATGATTAAGTATGTTCATGCAAGCACGTATTTTATAACTATTTCACTACTCACATATTGTTGTTTATACCAATTTGTCAAATACTAATAAGCTAGAAAAAAAAATTTAAAAAAAAAAGAGTATCATTTTACTCAAAAATGAATGTTTTATTTTTATATCGCAGCAAACACAAACCAATCTTTCATTTTTTATGGTTGTATAATTTTTTACCAAAGTTTATAATTTGATTGTATTATTTTTATGATTGCGGCAAACACATACCTATCTTTCATTTTTTGAGAATAATTGCATTCCTATCTTTTTCTTAGAAATAATTGTATTCCTATCTTGAAAAACTACTCATTCGTGAATCATGTGTGACCAATTAAAGTAGTAGCAAGAATAACACCAAATCGTTTGAAATATTCAAACATGGTTGCATTATAATTAGGTAGACATTCATTGAATATTGAAAAAAATGTATCATGGTGGGGCCCAAAGCTCCTTCACTTTTACTCACACTAATATCCACATTCTTAACAACATCAGAAAATAAATTGACCAAGTACTAGTTTAGTAGGTTGTTCCACATTTCCACAATTTGTGGTTCTTATCAATTTTTCCACAATGTGTTGCACTTATTTTACTAATCTTTCTTCTTTGAATGATCTTTCTTTCTTTTTTTCGACAAAAAAATTGGCATTAGAAATTTAGAATAGTATTCTCTTCCTATATGGAGTAGTATGTTATACTCCAAATAACTCTGATATTTTCCACAAGATTCAAATATGACTCGACCAATGAAATATGACTAATTCAAATTCATATATTCAATTACAAACTCACTTATTTTTTATCTTGAAATGTCAGCCAATAACATATGCCTCACATTTCTATTTTTTTGTAAAAAACCAAACAATGATATATACATACAATTATACTTTCTCTCTTACTAGGAACATCTTTTTTCTCTATTAATAATTAATATCTATTAAACTATTTTTTTCTCCACTTAAACGCACAAAAGTCAAAACAATAGTATCTCGTAAAAAAGTACTATCATCCAACAAACATGACATCTTAACGAAATGAGAAAACTCTAGACAGAAATACTCTTTAATTAAATATCATCTAGACAATAGACATAAGTATGATTTCAATGCTTGAAAATAACATGACTAAACATCACTACCATGAAAGGCCGAAACAACTATTTGGCTATACCCCACGTAACAAACAATTTGTCTAATAAAGCTGGATTTTAGCATACAACTTTTCTTAGATATTTGCAAGAATATGTGGTCTTGCTTCACTTATATAAAATAAAAAGCATCATCATACCTACGGAATAAGTATATAGTATTTTCTTTCTTTATAAGTACTTTTCCCCAGCAATTTTCATTTAATTCCACCTAAATTAATTGGCAATACTTGTTTTCTATTTTATTTTTTTTTTTAAATGGTAAAGGATTTTTCTATTTTACTTTAATACCCTTTGACACATTAGTCTTATATCCACATTCCACAGTTTCAAATTTATTAATTAATTATATTTATCATATACCCCCTCCGTCCGCTATTAGGAGTCTCATTCATGGCCAGACGGATTTTAGGAAATGTTAAGAAAAGTGGATGGAAAAAAGTTAGTGGAATAGGGGTCCCACTTGAATATATTAGTTTTAAATGAAATGTGAGTGGAATGAGTTAGTGGAAGGTGAGACTCTATTACCATTTATGGTAAAAGTGAACCGGGACTCTTATTCGCGGACAGACTAAAATGGAAAAATAGGACTCTTATTCGCGGACGGAGGGAGTAAAAATCTACAATTGATCAAAATATACATATTTATCTAATACTCCCTCCGTCCTGGATAATTCGGATCACTTTAACCGGGCACGAGTTTTAAGAATTGTAATGAAAAGTGGGTTGAAAAAGTTAGTGGAATGTGGGTCCTATCTTTATGGAGCATATTAGTTTTATAATAAAAATGTGAGTAAGAATGAGTTAATGGAATATGAGGTCCACTACCATAAATGGTAAAGTGAAATGGGACAAATTATGTGGGACGAATTGAAATGAAAAATTGGGATGAATTATCTGGGACGGGGAGTAAATAATAGTAGTGTTTTTATAAGTTAAAACTCGTGTAATATACAGAAAAATATACTTTTATTTTCAAATTACTATTGTTTTAATTGATGCAAAAAAAGTGGAGAAATCCATAAATTAGGTAGGTGATTGACATATCAAAAGGATAATTAGTAATAATATAAAAAAAAGTTAATTAAAATAAAAACAAAAAGTTGACAAAGACTACACCTTTCAAAGTCGTCAGTTTTCACAATAAAATCCCAAAACAGTTTACCAGTTGTGTCCAAACTCATAAACTAATCGCTTCGGCGGCTGCTGCTTCTCTGTCAAGAATCAAAATGGATAACCTTATGGGGCTGCTGAGGATTAAAGTGAAGAGAGGCATAAATCTTGCTGTTCGCGATGTCTGCAGCAGCGATCCATACGTCGTCGTCAAGATGGCCAAGCAGGTCTCTTTGCTCTGTTTTTGTGAAATTGGTTGCTTTTCTGATTCTGGGCTCGCCGCAAATTTTCATCTTTTTCACTTTTTTTGCCTTTTTTTGTTGATCAAGAAGGGTTTTTGGGTGTTTTTCAAGGGTTTATGAAGCAAGAAATGAATGAGTTGACTTTTGCTGCTGCTGAAATTGCTTTTTGGTTTGAGCTGTTGGCTAATTTCATGTTTTTTTTTATCTTCTGCTGAAATTGGCCATAGATGGATTAGGATTTTTGTTTGTGTGTGGATTGAAGATTGAGCTGCCTAGTTTTTTTGTTCTGAGCTTTGACTGAAGTTGAATCATTTTTTTTTCTTTTATTGAAGTTGAGAATTGATAAATTAGGATTTTTTTTTTTTCATGTTAATTGTTGCTATCATGAGCTGTTTCTGTGTGAATTTGATATTAAGATGGCTGCATTTTATGTTTTGGTTTTTGATTTCAACTGGTTGAAGGCGTTGTGTTTTGTTGTGAAGAATATTTGAACAGCTTCTGTGATAAGTTGCCATTGCTCTTTTGAAGGCTTGCGGAGTTCGTATGCATCTCTCTCTCGTTGCGTTTTGTGTGCGTTGGTGGAACACGAGATGTAACTTTGTAGCTATAAGGATATGTATGTGTAAATGCTTGTATTCAAGTATTGCTTGTGTAGATTGTTGTTGCTTTTGGGTTTAGCTATGGTGTTGAATCTTGTTCTGATAGATGGTTTGCTGCAGAAGTTGAAGACTCGTGTCGTGAAAAAGGATGTCAACCCTGAATGGAATGAGGATTTGACACTTTCCATTGCGGATTATAATCTTCCAATCCATTTGGTGAGTTCACTTTGATTGGCCTTGGTCATTTTCATTTTGTTTTTGAGCAAGATCGTCTCTGTCGTTTCACGTTTGATGGGAAGCAAATAGGACTAGGATGTGCACTTGTCGTCGTTTGATAGGAAGCAAATACGACTAGTAGTCGTATATCTCCCTTGTTCCGAACTTGGTGAAATGGAAGCTGTACTTCATTCTGCATGTTGTTCGATGTGCACTTGTCCTACTTATCTTTTCCCTCATCTTGCCTTCCGAGTTTTGGTGGAATAGCCGAAGATCTTCTTCGGCATTAAAACAATTTGACAGCTTTACATAATCAGACTCGGGTTAACGTTAATCCTTTCAAACTCTTTGATCCCTTGGAATTATGCTGTGTTTCTTGATATCGATAGCTTGTCTCGGTTGAAGGAAGCAATCTTAATTCAAATGATTGAATTGTCAAGAATTATTAGCCCTCTTTTATTGTTTGTGTTTATATATGATCCTTTTCTTCTTAGCCTTCTTGATGAATTAGTGTATTCACTATTTTGACGATTTCCTCCGTGTTATTCGCCAGACTGTGTACGACCACGACACATTCAGCCTGGACGACAGGATGGGGGACGCGGAGTTTGACATAAAACCCTTCATAGAAGCCGTGAAAATGAGACTCGAGGGGCTCCCGGACGGCACCATCATCACGAAGGTGCCTGCCTCGAGGACAAACTGCCTGTCGGAGGAGAGCTCCGTGGTGTGGAAAGACGGGAAGGTGGTGCAGGATCTGTGCCTCCGGCTGAGAAACGTCGAGTGCGGCGAAGTGGAGATTCAGCTGCAGTGGATCAATGTCCCTGGCTCCAGAGGTTTGAATATGGCTTACTAAACATGGCTTGTTTATATGCAATAAATATTGCTAAGTTTGTGAGGTTTGTATATTATATTTAGTGAGAAAATTATTGAGAGGCATATGTGATCTTAATTAGCATTGCTGCTAAATTTGTAAGCTAAAAAGCCTATGATCTTTAATGTAATATTAAAATTCTTGTATTGTTCAATAGTAAGTTTGGTGCTTGTGGTGTTCATTTTCAGTGAGATATTTAGTGTTGTTTTGTAAGTTGAGTAGATAATTGATACTAATAAATATAGAAATTAATGTTTTCATTTTAAGAAACGTCTCATTTTGTGTGGGACGTTGTGAGAAACAAGTTGCTTTCAATGGGACGAAGGGAGTATTGTGCGTCTTCAAATTATATGAAGTAAATGTTGACAAATTCAATTTGATATTAGTAGGCTTTTCCTTATTAGGATTAGAGATTGATACCTCATTTCCTTGAAATCTCAATAAACATTCTATTGAAGAATATAACACAAAGTTTTACCAGTTTTATGCCATCTTGCATTGGAACATAGAAAACATTTTTCACTTACATCAAACAAACACACACACACATACACAAACACTCATTTTATGATCAAACACAAATGCAAAACACACACAAACAAAGGGGTAATGCATCTTGTTGATTCCAAATTGCCAAGAATTTGAAATTGAACCCTTAAATAACTTTTCTAGCATTTTGGTGGATGTGGGATTTTGCACTTTTGAGGGAGTTTCGTGGCGAGGTTCGGGTCGATCCCAAGAGAAGGCAGCACCTTGGAGTTCTTGTACGAGCATAGGCACTTCATGTCCGCGTGCGAGAGGGCAGAACAGCAGGCGGCCGAGGGCGGGGGCGGGTTAGGGGCCGTGGCCGAGGGCTTGCAGTCCGTGAACCCGGCCACGGTCATGTTGCATATGGTCTGGGCATTAGCCCCTCCAAGAATCACTAGAAGCACACTCACTATTGCTATCTTTTTGTGTGATGACTCCATGTTTTCTCTTCTTGTGTTGTTATATGGTGTGGATATGTATATATATATATAGACACAAATGTGGGGACTCTTGTGTCACGGATTGTTGTGCTCGTGAGTTTTGGTAGTGCTTTTTTAGGTAGTGAAATTTGGTGTTTTGATTCAGAGTTCTTGTCGTTGAATGCACAAACTTTGATTCGATTAACGTAGTGTGGATTGCATGAAACGGCGACGTTCCGTTTCATTTAAAATTACTCTTCTTTAGTAAGAATTCATCCAAAATATGTGTATTTGCAGCAATTAAGCCTTGAATTTATAAACATTACTCAGGTTTGAGGTGCTTATTCAACGATTAGTTTTGCTTGTCCAAGCAATTGGTTTGCGTAAATTGAAACCAAGAGTGAGAGCATCCTTAACGCAGGCGGGCCGGGCCGCAACTCGCGAGTCCGGCCCGATTTTAGCGTTGGAGGGAGATGCGTCACGGCTCGGGGCGGTCTCGAGGACGCAGTTTGTATCCCTGGGCCGCTCCCGAGTCCCGTCCCGGCGTTATTTTTTTATTTTTCTATTTATACACTAGATATGAGTATTACGTTGCGGATGGGCTAGCTGACGGAATTGACATTGAGCTCGAATTGCACCGTGAGATGATTGAATACCTTCGCGCACAAATGAAGAAAAAGTAGTTCTTTTTTCTAGGATTTGTAATTTTTCTTTTCTAGGATTTGTAATTTTTTTTTCTATTTTCTGACTGAACAATGAATTTTCCCAATTTTAATTGTTCAAGATATTCTATTTTACGATTAAAATATTTAGTAGTTGTGAATAGTGCAAATGAAAAGTTATGGCCTGAGTTGTGACCCGAGTTGTGGCCTGCGGGGTTAATGGAGTTGTGGACTGGAACCCCTAATTTGAGGGAATGATGACGTGGAGGGGACTTGCGGCCCAAATCCGGGATGGGGTTAAGGATGCCCTGAACCATCGTTCCGGGCCTAATCCTAACCAGAATTGCGCCGTTCCAATACCAACAGTTTGGCTCAAATCTAGGAAAAAACTGGGAGAAACTGCCACTTTTGAACAAGAATCGGAATCGCCAAGACACTTCACGAGCCGACAGAGTTTTCTCCTGTCGAATTAGTACACATGATACAGAGCACATCATGAAACAGAGTTCATCTTCTATATGAAGACTGCAAACCAGACACAGATTACTAACTAACATCAACTGCAACTCAACATACAATGCAGTGAGACGAAACCACGGATTTGAGACGTGGATTCATCTCACTGCTTGTAGTACAGATCCTTCGATATAAACACAGCAAAGAATTCACTATCAATCAGCTGCAATTTAACACAATCGCGTGATTATGCAGTGAGACGAAGCAACAGATTAAGCAAAAGAGATACAGTTCAATACAAACACATAAAGAAAATTCAAGATTGGTGATTAATCCCTATTTTTGTGACTAATGAACCCTAATTTCAGATGTGTGCATCATACATCAAGACATACACAAGATTTTGCCTAAAACAAGCAGATAATAGTGAAATCTTCAAGAATTTAACAATTGGAAACAAGCCAAGATATTCTAGCATTCCCTACTACCATACCTTAACCCAACTGATGGATTCCAAAATATGGTTTATTTAGATACATGAACATATTTCATCGAAACTCATACAACGATACACCTCCATAAAACAAAAATCCATATTCGGACACAGCTAACCTTCTCAAAATCCAGCAAAACTCAACATAACTTTCTAATCGGACATAATCAAGAACTCTCGAAAAACAGAGCAATAACAGAGAGACTCAAACAGCAACAACTCCCACAAGCTAACCTGCATAGTATTCGAGTGAGACATAAAAGCAGGAGCCAAAAAATCCATATGATGCTACACCTCCATACGATGATACACCTTCATAAAACAAAAATCCATCCACGCACACAGCTAACATTCGCAAAATCCAGCAAAACTCAAACATAACTTTCTAATCGTACATAATAAAGAACTCTTGAAAAACAGAGCAATAGCAGAGAAACTCAAACAGCAACAACTCCCACAAGCTAACCTGCATAGTTTTCGAGTGAGGCATAAAAGCAGAAGCAAAAAAACAGAGCATTTTTCGAACCAGATATGCTAGCATTCCCTACTACCATACCTTAAACCGACTGATGGATTCCAAAATGTAGTTTATTTAGATACACATTCAAATTTCATCGATACTCATGCGATGCTACACCTCCATAAAACGAAAATCCAGCAAAACTCAACGTTAACATCCTAATCGTACATAATCAAGAACGGTTGAAGATAAATAAATAACAGAGAAACGAGCAAAAAACTCAATCACCTCCTCTCAACGCAACTTCGAATCCTTGCTCAGCAGATACTTCTTCAGCACATCCATCACCGAGCCAAAATCCGCCTTCACCTGCGTAGGCGGGTTAGCAAAGCGGCAAGCCATGTCCTTTATCTCCCTGGAGTGATAATCCACCTTCGACTGCGTGAACTTCAGCCCGTGCGCAGTGCTCACCACCACCGTCCTGTCGTTCGGCCCGATGATCCCGCTGTTCCTCAGCTTGAACAGAGCAGTCAGCGCCACACCGGTGTGGGGGCAGATGAACATCCCGGTCGAATCCGCCTGCGCCATCGCGTCCATCAGCTCCTCCTCGGTCGCCTCCTCCACAATGCCGTTGCAGTTCTGCAACGCGTACACCGCCCTGTCGATGGACACGGGATCCCCGATCTGGATAGCCGAGGCGAACGTCGTCCCCGCCTTCACCGCCTTGAAATCCTTCCACCCTGATTTGTAGTGGAGGTAAAGCGGATTCGCATTCGCCGCCTGTGCGCAGACGAGGCGAGGGATTTTATCAACGAGCCCTAATTCCTTGCACATGTGGAAACCCTTGTAGAATGCGTAAATGTTGCCGAGATTTCCGCCGGGAACGATCACCCAATCGGGAACCTGCCAGTCAAATTGCTGCAAAATCTCAATCGCGGCGGTTTTCTGCCCTTCCAATCTCAAGCTATTGAGAGAATTAGCGAGATATATCGGCAATTCGGAGGTGACTTCGCGAATTAGCTGCATACATCCGTCGAAATCGGTGTCGATGCTGAGAACAAAAGCCCCATTTGCAATCGGCTGGACTAATTGAGCTAGGGATATCCGATTTGCCGGGAGAAACACAATTGATGGAATTCCGGCGGAGGCGCAGTAGGCGGAGAGGGCGGCGGAGGTGTCTCCGGTGGAAGCGCAGCCGACGCCGACGAGAGGGCGGTTCATTTTCCGGAGGCGATTGACCTGGCTGACTAACACAGTCATGCCTAGGTCTTTGAAGCTGCCGGTGTGGCTGATTCCGCAGTGCTTCACCCACAAATCCTTCATGCCGAGGAACTGTTTGCCGAAACGCTCGGCCCAGAAGAGGTTGGAATTACCCTCAAACGCGCTGACGATGTCGTCGGAGTCGATTTCGGGGAGGACCCACTCCTTCTTGGACCAGACGCCGGAGCCGTAGGGCCAGGTGGTCTTGCCGACGCGGGAGTCGAAGAGGGAGCGCCAGTAGGCGCCGTCGAAGCGCCTGAGGGCGTCGAGGTCGTGTTGGACGTCGAGGAGGGCGCCGGAGCGGGAGCGGTAGACGATCTCGTCGAGGGAGTAGGACTCGGTGGAGGAGGGGGCGGCGTTGAAGGGGACGTACTTGGCGGAGAAGTTGTGGGAGGAGGTGTGGCGGCGGGCCTCGTCGCGGATGTTCTCGTCGCAGGGGCGGCGGGGTTTTGGTGTGGCGGCGGCGGGAGAGTCGGGGGAGGTGGCGGTGGCGCGGATGGAGAGGGGGGCGGGGCGGGGGGCGGAGGAGGGGGCTGGGGAGAGGGGTGGGGAGGAGAGGAAGGAGGATCTGAGGATGGGAGGAGCTGCCATTGGAGAGAGTGTGGAGAAGACGGTGAGAGGTTCGAATGGAGGAGGTGAATTGATTTGGGATGTGATTGTAATTAAGGGATTTAGGTCTGTTTAAGGATTACTTATCCTAATCTAGTAACTTTGGTTTTGTTTGGACAGCTATCACTTATTTGGACACCTATTTTCTCATTTTTTAGTTTTATAATACTCTTTCCTTTAGATGAAGATAATCCCTTCTTTATGGACCTGTTCAAGGTTTATCGGACCGGCAGTTAAATTCGAAACCGTCGATTTTTTGAACCGTGGTTCTGTTCATGTTCAAAATTTTTCGAACCGAAACTGTGCCGGGCGGTTTCAAACTGAAACCGCGAAAAAACACCGAAAAATTGTGAAATCAAGCCGGAACCGCAAAAAACTGCAACAAAATCGACGGTTCGGAACCGTGAAAAACCGCCGAAAAACCATCAGTTCGGAATCGAAACCGAAACCGGCGGTTTTGGAACCAGAACCATAACCGCGAAACACCCTCGCGGTTCGATTCCGGTTCAACAATATCCAAAACCAGAACCGGCAGTTCCGAACCGTAACCGTCGGTTCCTGAACAGTGGGCACCTCTACTTCTTTGGATGGTACGAGATTGCAGTTTAAAATTGTATATTGAGCCGAGAGAAAAAGAAGTAAGAGAGAAAGAATAAAATGAAGGCAAAGTGTTTCTATTTTAAGTAATGAGTTACCTTGGTTTGAGGTAAACTAAAAAAAAGTGGTTCATATTCAATGGGACATAGCGAGTACGAACTATTTATGGTGAATTGCAACTGTATATTGTAATTAAATTGTGCTATGGGGATTTAACTAGTATGATTTATTTTTGAATAAAAAATGCATAATTCAAATTATAAACATACTAAGTAAAAAAATTCTACACAATTAAAGTAAAGTTAAATCACTTAATTGAAATCAATTTAAAATATAAAATTGAAAACAATAGTCACTTAGGCATTTTTTATATTTAAGTATATGACTCTGTGGTGTATGTAGAAAATTGACGTCATCAAATACCCAATGAAACATTAACATCAATTATATCAACATGAACCAATGCTAAAAAAAACTTGTTGATTGTGTAATTACTAGTACTATTGGTTAATTTAACTAAATGACTTTGGATGCAGCGTATGCCAGGATTTAGCGTATTGAATATTTGATAGCAACATATTCCCCCTAATTAATTCATTTCATTTTCTACATTTCGTTATAAAACGAATGAAGTGTATCAAATAAGAGTCTGAATTTCAAGTCACCACAATTACCAAACAATAATGGTTACAAATAATAGGTCAATGTATCAACTCAACATCGAATTGTGAAGGATTTGAATCATCGTATATGTAGTCAATAAGTTGGAGGTTGAAGTCACGTAAACATTAGGTAGCTCGATGATTCTACTGCCGCTATTAAAAACATATAGATTGGGCTGTAATGCCCGAGGCAAGAGTAGGGATTGACGTTGGTCTAGATGCATAGACGAATGTGAATTAACTGAAACACATCCGAAATAGAAGAATCACGAGACTATATAGGTACGTGACTACATATTTGAGGAGAATTTAACAAATTTGATAAATTAATACCAACATATGCACCTTCTTTCCGTCATCTAAACGACGAGTAACCCATAAGAAGCTATAGAGCGTAAGAGTGCACGTTGGAAAGACTTGCATTAGTCTATGAGTACAACTGTCAGTCAGAGAATCAGGTCGTTGTATAGATTTTTAAGTCACTATTATCACGAGCAATACATGTCGATTTAAGTCGTTGTATGGATTTTTAAGTCACTATTATCCCGATCCATACAAATTTCTTTTGTCCAGAGCCTCTATCATAGTGCAAGGAGCTTAGACATTATTGTATGAGGTACCGAATTCGAGCCCACTTGACATCCTTAGTATGGTTTCCTCCTTTATATAAGAGTTTAATAAAAAAAAAAAAAACGACAATCACAATATAAATAAAAATCGTAATAAAACCATCATTAAACCCTAAATCATTAAAATGAAAAAAACCCGACCCATTTAAAATGGATATTGGGCCGAAACTGACCCTCATATTTAAAGAACTGAGACTAGAACCCTAAACCGCTCTTAAACCCATTTGCTTCAAAGGAAGAAGCTTTGGAGCCAAATTTAACAACTTCAGCAAAGAATTCAAGCGAAATCCTCCGAATCGACATATTTTTGAGAAATTAAGAAGAAACCTCAAGTAATAAGATGATTTTCATTTAATCCTTTCAAGTTTTCAGTGAATTCAGCTAACGTTTCAGTAACTTAAGCGAATAGTTTGGGATTTTATGCTAAAATTATTTTTGGTTTGCAGCTGGCTGTATTCAAATTTCTGAATGGCGGTCGACGGGAGCTTTTCACTTGAATCGGAGCTGCGGAGGTTTATTGATCGGTGCCCGAAGCTCAAGGCGATTCCCAGCTTCAGTAATTTGCTAGCGAAGGTACTGAGTTTATGTGTGAAGTGTTTAAAGAGTCGATTTTGTAGCTTTTGATGGAAAATTAAATGATAATTTGTGTGTATTTGGGGGAGTTAGGGTGATAAAATCACAGAAGATGAGGTGGTGCTGGCTGTGGGGGAGCTGGTTTTGCATCCACAGTACACAATTCGGTTGCTGGGATGCTTTAGGCCTATTGCACAGAGGATTATTGAGAGGAGTGTGCATTTGCTTCACTTGGTGCCGAATTTGAGGTCGGATGATGATAGTAATATGGAAGATTTTGATGAAAAAGTGTTTCTGGGGGAAGATGAAGATGATGAAGATGTAGATAGTCCAGAAGTAGCTCGTGTTATTGATGTTTACGTGAGAAGAAGGAAGGGATTGCGTCTTCACGAGATTGCATGTCTTGCCTTCTGCCGCGCCCTTGATTTGATACCCTTTCTGTTGGGGTAAAAAGATTAGTTAGCTTGGTTGATTCATTTATTTTCTGGAACTTCATTATGTCACACTTTGCAGTTCATTCGTGCTTGGGGTAATGTGGTTGTTAGTTAATATTTCTGTCGGAAAGATGTTGGATTAACTCGTGCAGACTGGGCTGTTTTTCTATGATGATCGGGAACTAGAATACTGATAAAAAGCACGGTTTTGAAAATTGTATAGTTTTGGCGAAATATAACATCTTATTGTTGCGAGTGAACTGCAGAATGATCTAATGCTACTTTTTAGTTATGTTGCAGTTACAGAGCATTTACTTTACTCTCTTGTGATCTTTGCATTCCTTTTATAATCCTAACCCTTTATACATTCCTTCTCGACCGGGATTTTATTTTTTGAAGTAATATCGTTCCTTGATGCAGGTCCATTTTAAATTATTTTAAAGTTGCTCCTGCTCCATTTGAAAGAATCGTTCAATGCACATCAGTTTCCAAGGCACTAACTGGGGTAATTTGTAGCTCAAGTATTGTTTTACTCAAACATAAGGCCTTTGGCCCAACATTTTTTAAAGCTCCCTCTGGTTTTCAGGAAGCCAGGCAGTTGTTAAAGGTTGTCCGAGTATCATATCGTTTCCTTACATTGGAGCCAGCTGTCTTCACTACGTTATGGGATTGGTCCTGTTTTTTGGACATTGTACAGCAGTCCGCAGACCTCACCATGGTTAACGATGCATCGTTGAGGACTATTTTGTTTGACATGAGATGGTGCAGTGCTGGCATTTTGTCGAGAGCTTTAAGATTAAGTTTTAAGGCATCTGCAAACCTTAATACTGAATCTGAAGAAGCTTTTAAGAGTTATATGCGGTAATTTTTTTTTTTACTTCTGTCGCAGTTTGATCTATGCTAACCCCCACCCCACCCCCACCAAAAAACCACCATACACCAAACAACATATCTACTATCTACTATTCTACTATGTCTACTAAAAACAAACTATTTTCATGCAACAGATATCTTTCATTGTTCAAATTCCAGGTTCAGTTACTAGTTCAAAAGCCTTCAACCTTTTAGTTTTTCTAGTAATCTTTTTTCCGAATGAATCAAAAAGCAAAATACTAGGAACTTTTCTAGCTTAGTAAAAACACTAATAAAAGTTGTATAGTGAGTTTGAACTAACTAACAATTACCGATATATTAAATGTGTTGATGAAATCTTGGTTATCAATTTGACACATATAAAAATAAAACTATGAAGTTATACGAAACGAATTAATTTTCGTCTATATCTGTGTAATTAATTTTTTAAACTATTTTTCTGTCTATCTTATAATAAGAAAAAGAATTCGATTTCATGAAAACAAATTATTTATTTGTTTCCCCTTATTTAGTTACCATGCATCACACCGGGCAAAACTAGTTTTTTGTAAATTTGCATCTGTAGATGTGGTAATTGTTTAATAGATGGACTACTGAAGGAAAGTTGTGTGTTACTACACATATCAAGTGGAGTACTCATTATATAAATAGCTCGAGCCTAAACAAAAATTGTTAGACCTCAAGTTTGATACAATATGACGGCTTACTGAAATATCCACATCTTAAAATCACGTTATATAGTTTTTCTCGTCTAGAACAATAAAGAATATAATTTTATGAGCTCAAATAATAGACATTGATGTTATCTCATTGCATCTAGACTCCGAAGAAATCATTTAAAAAAATGGAATATTTCAAAACAGATAAAGATGATGTAATTGCAAAATAAAATTATGTTGTTCTGAAATGTGACACCAATCTATTTGTACAATGTTAAAATTGTAATCATTACCAATTGTTTACTGTTTATACTTTTTAGTGCAAGTTTTAAGTTACTTAGGCTTCATGGTTGTACTGTTTGCAGTTGGCAAGAATTTTGTATGGATGTATCTTTGGAGAAAGGGGGTTGGCATCTCGAATACTCTGCAAATGACTATGGGGCAGTTGGAAGAAAAGACAACTCATGCTCTTCAATGATTGATAAGATTGTGCCCTTGAATCATTTTAGCATGCAGGGCACAGGGTACGATTTCTATCAATAAAGTGGTTACATTTCTTTGCATTTTTCCTTTGGTTTGTGTTTTGATGGTCTTTCCTTATAATTATCAATATACTGATAGTTCTGGTATGTTTCCCAGTGTTCCTTCTTAATTGGGTCCATTCCTACGCTTTTATGTTTGACTTTGACCTCAAATGTACTATACATAACTACCATGTTCTGAATCTTGATTTTATGCAGAAGTCCTGCGATGCCCTTTGTCTTGACGTCTGCTCTGAAAAAAGGTTTTGAGATGGTCTCTTTAGCTGTTAGTCAGAGGTGGCCTGTGCTTCTTTATGGTCCTGCTGGTGGTGGGAAAACTGCACTTGTTTTCAAGTTAGCCCATAATTATGGTAGTAGAGGTGGGTGGCTCAATTCTTTCTGGTCTCTATATTCAATGAAATTCTGTATTATTGGATCTCTGTAGAATGTTATTCTGATTGTTGATATTTCTGTTTGAACTACATAGTTTTGTCCATTCACATGGACGAGCAGGTTGACGGGAAAACACTACTTGGGACTTATGTCTGCACGGAGAAACCTGGTGAATTCAGATGGCAACCTGGTTCTCTAACTCAGGTTTGAAGTTAATCTTTTAAGTTCAACTTACTTCCTGAGCTGTCTTGTTGTAACCTGTATTTCGTATTCATTGACAGGCGGTCTTGAATGGTTTCTGGGTTGTTTTCGAAGATATAGATAAAGCACCATCTGACATTATGTCAATCTTGTTGCCTTTGTTGGAAGGTGCAGTTACATTCTCAACTGGCCATGGGGAGGTATGGCCATCTTTTGTCTCTAATATCTCAAAAAATCTTTTTTTTTTTTTTGGGGGGGGGAAGGGTGCTGATGTTAAATTGTTGTTGTTAGTTGCAGTGCTACATGTTACCTTATACTTCTCTCTGTGATTGAGGCAGTCCAGAAGTGTGTTACATAATTTACATTAATTTGATAGTCGCTGCATTATTTTGCACTATGCAGGCAGTAAGGGTAAACCCAGGTTTCCGGTTATTTTCCACAGTGACAAGCTCAAATCCAGACGCATCTCGTTTTAGTGAAGGTAAAGAGCTCTTCCTGACATTAAAACAACTTCATTTTATTGCGTCTGTGCTGATATTGGTTTCTCACGTCAGATCCTAGTTCTTCCTTAAAAATAGAACAAGATAATATTTTTTTCTGTGATGCTTAATGTCAGCGTATGTTATGCCTAGAGTCCTTTCCATGCCCTGGCATGATATGGAGCTGTTAATCACTTCCATCTATGCTATATTTGTGAAGGGAGTAGCTAAATCCCTATAATTAGATAAATTCTCACCATTTATTTGAGAAGGAATATATAGCACTAGATTACTTGTATTAGGCCTTACAAATGAAGTTGCCAAACACTACATGATAATGTAATTCTTATTTCATTGTTGTTTAATCGTTTGATATGGTGCCCTTTTGTCTTTTCTGTTCCTTTGGTAACAGGTAGGAATTCCCTTGGTGCTGTCTGGAGGAAAATAATGATTACGCCACCCAGTAAGCAGGATCTGATACAAATTATCTTACAGTGGTACCCAGAACTGGAGTATCTTGCCCTAAAACTCATAGGTCTGCTGAATGTTTCATATTCAAGAATAGTTTGTGCTCCTTATAGTGGTCACAGTGCTATTTACTTATATTTTCTGATGCTTTTTGCAGAAACCTTTGAAAGAGTAAACGAGCTTACAAATTTCCAATTAGGATTAATGTCATCTTCAATTTCTAATGGGAGGTTCACTCTAAGGTAGCAGCAGATTATATACATGCATATACTTCTTTATGTTTTTCCTGCACATGTATCAACCGAGCCTTTTCTGCACACAATGAAGGGATCTTCTTAAGTTCTGCAAAAGAGTTGCAAGTTTGCTCTCCTGCTCTGGACATGAAACAATCACCTCTTACGCCTGTGAAAACATCTGTAAAGAGGTTAGACACATCATGATAACTCTTCAATTTCTCTGCATGAGCAGGGCTTCTGTATGATAGACTGTAATCAAGCTGACAAGCTCCTTTTGTCGTTTCAGGCAATGGATGTTTTTGCATCATTCTCCACTTCGGCTGCAAATCGGTTGGCCATCATGAGAGAGATTGCTAGGTTGTGGGGTGTTGTAGGGGCTGAGACTTTGTATCCTGTTAACAAGCCAGTAATTCAGGTACTGCTAATTATGATATGTTTTTGTTTGGCCATTTACATGATATGCATATTTGTGGGCTGCGGCTCTGTATTGGTTTACACAGCCTTACCGTTGTTTTGTACTGTGTTCAGGAACTGAAATCCGAGTTCCGAATTGGGCGATGTAACCTTCAACATGCTGAAATGGCAGTGAGTGACCACATTGTATTCTTTGGTTTATCTTATTTTGAAGAAGCTTCAGAAAATTTATTAACAAGGCTACCATTCTCTTCATACAGCCGAATAGGAATAAGAAGCCGTTTGTTGAGCTCCGTAGCTCAGCACATGCACTTGAGAGAATAGCTTGCTCTGTTAAGTTCAATGAGCCTGTACTATTGGTTGGCGAAACTGGCACTGGGAAAACTACTCTCGTTCAGACACTTGCCACAAGGCTTGGTCAGAAACTTACAGTTTTGGTATGTTGAGTTTGTAACCTCCAGTGCTGATTTATTAATATTACTTTGAACACTAGAAGTGACAATTCGCCATTGTAATTGTTTTTTCTCTTCCAGAATTTAAGTCAGCAGAGTGATGTTGCTGACCTCTTAGGAGGATTCAAACCCGTAGATGCAGGGCTTGTTTGTGTTCCTCTATATCAGGAGTTTGTGAATCTGTTCACAAACACCTTTCCTTCAAAGGTATTGTTCACGAGAAGTATAGTGATTCTATCTCCTTTTTTTAAGGATGCCTCTAACATACTTCTATTTCCTTTCAGGACAATAACATATTTCTTACCCGTATGAGGAAATTTGTAGATGAGAAGAACTGGAAAATGTTGTTAAGTGGTTTCCAGAAATGCATCAGCAGAATAACTGAAATAAGAAAACCCAGTTCCGGTAAGAAGCGGAAGAGGCCTTTAAGTGAAGAACTATTGAAATCTTGGGAAATATTTTCAGCAAACCTTGAAAGAGCTCATGCACAGGTTAGTGCATCAGATGGAATGGTTTTTTCATTTGTGGAAGGAGCTTTTATTAGAGCCATGAAAAACGGTGAATGGGTATTGTTGGATGAAGTAAATTTGGCCCCTCCAGAGATCATGCAGCGAGTTACTGGGGTCCTTGAAAATGAGAGAGGGTCGGTATGCTTGGCTGAAAGAGGAGATACAGAATATATTCACCGGCATCCCAACTTCCGAATCTTCGCATGCATGAACCCTGCTACTGATGCTGGTAAAAGAGATTTGGCAGTTTCTTTGAGGAGCAGATTTACAGAATACTTTGTTGATGATGTATTAGATGATGAAGACTTGGTTTTGTTTATTAATCAATTTATTGACGATGACCCTTCATATAGAAAAATAGTATGTCAAGTCATGAAATTTTACAAAGCAGCAAAAGAATCTGAGGAAAGATTACAGGATGGTGCCAACCAGAAGCCTCATTACAGTTTACGCTCTCTATACCGGGGACTGGAATACTTAAAAAAGGCTAAAAGAAAGTTTGGGTTGGAAAAATCTATTTATGATGGATTCTGTATGTTCTTTATGAATTCACTAGATGACCCTAGTGCAAGATCAATGAACGCTTTAATCTGCAAAGAGCTATTAGGAGGTCGATCACTCCAGCCACTCCCTTATCACGAATACTTGGCGGTCAAAACACCCTCAAAAGATAATGATATATTGAAGCGCTATGTACTGACAGAAAGTGTTGGGGAACACCTTAAGAATCTTGCACGGGCTATTTTTATTGGAAGATATCCTGTGTTGTTGCAGGGACCCACATCTAGCGGTAAGACTAGCCTGGTTTGCTACCTAGCTGCAGTTACTGGTCATGAATTTGTAAGAATTAATAATCACGAACACACTGATCTCCAAGAATATCTTGGTTCTTATATAACTGATGCAAGTGGAAAGCTTGCCTTCCATGAAGGTGTCCTGGTGAAAGCTGTTCGTAAGGGTCAGTGGATTGTTCTTGATGAACTTAACTTAGCTCCCTCAGATGTCCTTGAAGCACTGAATCGGTTGCTAGATGATAATAGAGAGCTTTTTGTTCCTGAGCTCCAAGAAACAATCCGTGCTCATCCAGATTTTATGTTGTTTGCAACCCAAAATCCACCTGGTGTTTATGCGGGCCGCAAACTGCTCTCTAGAGCATTCCGTAATCGTTTTGTGGAGATTCATGTTGATGAAATACCGCAAAAAGAGTTGGTGCACATTCTGTATGAAAGGTGCAAAGTTCCTCAAAGCTATGCAAAAAAAATGGTTGATGTGATGAGGGAGTTGCATTTGCACAGGCAGAGTAGCAACGTTTTTGCTGGAAAACATGGATATATCACTCCGCGTGACTTGTTCCGATGGGCTGATCGTTACGTTGAATATGTAAGATCTTATGAGGATCTAGCTTATGATGGTTACTACTTAATGGCAGAAAGGCTGCGTGATGATGCCGAAAAAAGAGTTGTTAAAGAAGTTTTGGAGAGGCTGTTAAAGATCCAACTTTCTGATGGAAAGTTATACAAGCAGGTACTTATTTTCTCTATTCTGAATGCCTAATACCATTGTCTATGTTACAATGTTGCAAATTCATCATCAGCCTTAAAAGCACTTAAAACCAACTCTACCTCTTCTGAAGTGAGCATATTAGTGAAAAGGTGTTTGTTGCAGATCTAAGGTTAGAATGAACTCATCTATGTCATAGAGATATTTATTTTGATTAGGTTTACGTACTTGGTTAGTACCTTTACATGGCATCCTGCTCATGGATTTTTTTAAATGTTTGTCTAGGACGATAGAGATCAAAGTGGTGTTTTAGGTGGCATGCGAGTATCAGTTTACTTTATGTGCCTTGTCAGATTCTATGATGGCTATCGTCTTTCTCTCCTTTTGTCTTTCCTCTCTTTATTTGTTTTTACTTTTCGGTGGGGTGGCTGTGGTTATGACATGTCATGGACCATTAGAATATGATGTGCTCATATATATTTTTTTTTCAGGAAGAAAAAGGCCGAGACTATTTTTTGCAGTCAAATGACTATAAAAATCCTGAAAGTATTGGGCAGTAAGTATCTATAAGGTTACAGAATCTGTGCTCTCTTTCCCAAATAATTGAGGTCGTAAGTTCTCTTATCCTTTTGCTTTACCAGAATCATTTGGACAAAGAGTCTATGGAGAATGTATTTTCTGGTCGAACGGTGTTATCAGATGCGCGAACCTGTCCTCCTTGTGGGTGAAACTGGAGGAGGGAAAACAACTGTTTGTCAGCTGCTTAGTATCATGAAGAGGTCTAAGTTACATATACTGAATTGCCATCAATACACAGAGACATCTGATTTTCTTGGGGTATGCCCTTTTACTTCATTAGTTTTTCTATATGTTTGTTTTGTTGCCCTTTCAGTTATGGCCTCATCCTTGTCACATTACAATCGTGAAGTCACAGTTGTATTCAATTTTGTCTTTTTGGTTTAATATTGACCAGGGATTTTATCCTGTGCGTGAGAGATCAAAAATTAGTTTGGACTTTCAGAATCTTTGTGAGAAAGCTGCCCAGTCGAAGGCTTTTATACATTTTCCTGGAGATTCTGTATGTTGATCTCTTAGTTCCAAACACATTTTCCATCTTTGACGTCATCATCTTTTTTAATAGATTTTTTTTTCCTGCAGAAAATTTCTCTGGACATCAACCAGGCTTCTCAGACCCTCAATGTACTCTCTCTAATTATCAAAAGTTATAAAGAGCTTTCTGTGTTGAATTCTGAAGTCACCATGGATGAGCTTAAAGACATAGAAATTATTAAGGAGGAAATGTGCCAGCTTCTAGAGAAGTGGCGAACAATTTTCACGTGGCAAGATGGCCCTCTTATTGAAGCAATGAAGAGTGGCGACTTGTTTCTTGTTGATGAGATTTCGTTGGCTGATGATAGTGTTCTAGAAAGATTAAACAGCGTCCTGGAGCCAGAAAGGAAATTGGTGAGGAACTTATAGTATGTTGTTGTATTACTTTATCATTTTATTTTTTTGTTGCCAATGATCTGTATTCCTTAAAAACATGAAGGTTCAGTCAAACTGGACATGCATCATTATGAGTATCTTGTACTTTGACTTGAATGATCAGAGTGGTAATTGTCATATACAAGTTCAAAGATCTGGGAAAAACATGGCCTAAGTGTGTTTGTTGGGTCTGCCCAAGTGCCCATGACTAATACTCCCTTGTTCCTTTTCTTATGTCCTGAAATTATAGACTATTTTCTCCAATAGATGTGCATGTAATTTTTGTTTTCCTTAATGTGCTTCTACTTAAAATTGTTTGCAATCAACAATATTTTATTTTGATAAAGTAAATAAGGATATTTATTTTTTGTTATTCTACTTTGTTAAAGAAATTAAATGAATATTTTTAATAGTTGTGAAAAGGCAAAGGTGGTTATAATAATAGGATGGAGGAGAGTCTTGCTAATGTTGTTTATTGACTCTGGGTAAATTTTACTGAATATATGCAGTACTTGGCTGAGAAAGGAGGCTCTGATCTTGAGAACATTGTAGCTCATGAGAACTTCTTTCTTCTGGCTACAATGAATCCTGGTGGAGACTATGGAAAGAAAGAACTGTCACCTGCTCTTCGAAATCGATTCACGGAAATATGGGTTCCCTCTGTTACTGATATTGATGAACTTAAAAGTATTGCTACTGAGAGGTAAGCTTTTCTTTATAAGTAATACGTGATTAAATATAAATCCGGCAGAATATGATATTATGCCTTACAGACTTGCTTTGAAATGCAGAATATTGGAGCCAAAACTTCCTCACATTGTGGATGTCATGCTAAGCTTTTGGGAGGTTTGTTGTTTCCGATTCATGCGTATTGTTATTCATCCATTAGCGATCATTGTTATTGGTAATCATGAATTTTTTTGCGATACCCATTTATTATACTTGTAGAAGGATATCTTATTCTGCACGTTGTGCTGTTCATAATTAGTTGTTTAATTATATTCTTTCCGTATATATATGTCTATATTATCTAGTAAATCCCAAATCAAATTTATTCTCCTTTTATCTATTTAAAACCTTGTTAAACTTCCGAAGCAGCTGTAAATCTTACATTTTTCAATTTTTGTGTTTGTTCCCTTTTCAAATGTTTTTAGGTTTGGAAATAAATTTCTTTGTGGTTCATACTGGTCTCTTTGTTTCACTTCTTTTCTTATCTATCTCCTGCTTTGCAGTGGTTCAACCTTTTGCAGACAGGAAGAATTCTTACTGTGAGGGATCTGTTATCTTGGGTATCATTTATTAATGTGTCAGCAAGAAATTTAACAGCTGAGTCTGCATTGATACACGGGGCATTCCTCGTTTTACTGGATGGGCTTAGCTTGGGTATGTTTGCTAATCTGTCCACCAGAATATTTTGTTATTGATTGCAATCACTTTACTACATACATCTGGAGGAGCTTTGTTAAATGATGTTGATGGAAACATGGCTGACCTTAGTATTAGTTTGTGGACATGTGACTTGACAGGGTTTGGATGCTTCTTGAGATTAATTCTTGACTGTAGTCTTGATATCTACAATTTCATTCTACTTAGTCTTGTTCTTGTATTTTTATTTCTATAGCTATTGTGAACCTAGCTCTTGACCTAGGTATATAGGGTTTTCCCACATGTCGTGTAAAGCAAATGGGAACCTTATGTTCTTTTCTCTCCCAGTTACCGTGTGCTCTATAGGCACTGTTTAGTGACTAAGGATTATATATATCTGTTCATAATTGCTTTTATATCCTTGAATCAACTTTTTCTTACCTCTATTACTCTATATGCTATTCAGGTTCAAATATATCAAAAGTCGAAGCTGCAGAATTGAGGGTGAAATGCCTTGCTTTCCTGCTGGTGAAACTCAAGGTGAAGTTTATTTATCTGACCTGAAATATTTTGGTGACGGGGTGCAAGAAATTACATACACTTGCTATCCTGCTAGAGAAACTCAAATGCTGAGTTGTCCTACTTTTAGATGGTAGTAAGATGTATGCTATTTATTCGTTGACATTAATGTGTTATTTAGTCGTAGAATGTTAGATATATCTGTATTACTCAATGACTTAAAAAAATGAACGTGTTTCCCTGATACAGGAGATTGCAACAAGTTTTGATCCCTCAGGTCTTGATGGATTGGAGTCTTACGGTTGGGCCGATCCTAAAAGCTCAGCTATTCTTACTCCTGCTGATAACATGGAGTGTGACAATCTCTTTGGCATTCACCCTTTCTACATCGAGAAAGGTATAGGACTTGTGTAATTGCATACTGCATATTTATTGTTATCTCCAAGATTGAATGGAAGTATGAGTCGTATGACAACCTTCAACATTAGTATGAGCTGTATGACAACCTTCAACATTTCTAGAATGGTTTCAAACAGATGGTAGTTCAAACTACGGGGCCTCTACCTCTGGAGTGGGACATTGAAGTTGTTGATCCAGTGATTTGCCTTGAATTTTTGTTGTCTATATATTGCTGGCAGCTTAGTGGTTAACTTGAAATGATGACATGTAAGATAGTGACATGATATATATCAAATGATTAACTTCAACTGTGTAAGAGATTGACTGTGGACTCGAACCTGAACCTAGAACCTTTGGCCTCTGACATTAGTCACTAGACTAGACCAGCACAGCACTCTCACACGTACTTTGTAGTTTATATACTGCATGCTAGCCAGGTCATTTAATTGAAACTCCTTGTTCATTCAATGATCTCCTGTGAAAGGAAAAGTGTAGTAATTACTACTCTGTATTAATTAACACATGTATCTTTAAAGAGGTAGGATTCAGACGTGTCACTACGTTTGATGTTGGACTATTGTATTTTAGATAGTTTTAGTTATCTTTGTGTCATTCCTCACACCTTCTACTTTAGGGCTCAATCTTGCTCATCTTGTTCAGGTAGCGATTGTGTTACTGCAGAGGGTTTTCAATTTTTGGCCCCAACCACACAGAAGAATACTATGAGAGTGCTGCGTGCTATGCAGCTTAACAAGCCTGGTAAGTTTCGTTTTCACATGTTTTCGTGCCTGAGTTATGTGTTTACGTATATTCTGGTCGTATGTTTGTTTCTGATATATACCGGTTTTTAATTTCATATTTGTGCAAATATCCTAACAAACTTTTAATATTAATCAATGCATAGTGAGGTTTCTAATGTTTGATGTTTTCATGTTTGTTAGTCCTTTTGGAAGGAAGCCCAGGTGTTGGGAAAACAAGTTTAGTTGCTGCTCTCGGCAGGTTCTCTGGGCACACTGTTGTTCGAATTAATCTATCTGAGCAGGTCAGCAGAATTAACTTGTTTAATAAAACAATTTCCACAGATATGTTTGTTTTGTGTTTGTTAGTTTCATTCTACGTGGAACTTTGAGGTTGAGCAATGTTAACTGGATTATGTTGCTACAGACTGACATCATGGATTTATTGGGGTCAGATTTGCCTATTGAAAGTGATGAAGGAATGCAGTTTGCCTGGTCCGATGGTATCCTGCTTCAGGTGGGATGACCTCTTTCTTCATTGTTTTCTTTCATAGTAACATAGTGCTGAAAAGTCATGTGCTGATGTATTTTCTGTTTTTTTAGAACTTTTTTTCTTACTAAAAGTATTAAAATTTCACTAACTGTTATTTCAGGCTCTGAAGAATGGATCATGGGTCTGTCTGGATGAACTTAATCTCGCGCCACAGTCTGTTTTGGAGGTACTAAGTTGTTGTAATCAGTAATTGTGACCCGCCCCCTCCTTTCTATTCTTTTCTTTCACGTGTTTTTATCAAACCTTGCAATATTCTTCTTCTTTTTCATTGAATTTGGATCTATCCCCTTGCGCACCAACTCTGGATGTAACTATTATTCTAGTACTCTAGATAATGCTTTTTTATGTAAGATCTTCACTATTACTGGATCTAGTTCGCGGAGTTAATTATTATTAGTGATGAACGTCAGGGTTTGAATGCAATTTTGGACCATCGGGCCGAAGTTTTTATTCCTGAGCTGGGTCGTTCTTTCAAGTGTCCGTCATCTTTCAGAGTTTTTGCATGTCAAAACCCTTCCTATCAAGGTGGTGGCCGGAAAGGACTTCCAAAGTCTTTCCTAAACAGGTTTACTAAGGTACAGCATGCACTCTTTCACTAAACCTCTCTTGATATATGTGAACCTTGTACTTGTAGTGCATGTGGAAGGTTTTGTTTCATCCCATCTTCTGTTTTTTTTTTCAGTTTTATCGTAGTACTATTTTAAAATGGGGCATCATATTTTATTCAGTTCTACATATTTTTCCTTCTCAATTCTGTGATTTCATATACCAATACTGTACTACTGTACTACTGTACTTAAAGAACTGTTATTATCCAATTCCCAAATAACAGCAGCACTACTAAATGAAACCAGGGTACAACTCCTCATGTATTATCCAAGACATAATTTGTTTCTTCACTAATAAACACTACTTCCTAAATTGTTAAGCAAAAATTATGGAGACAAAACTTTGTAATATGAATTAAATGCTGCATGCCAAGTTCATTTCCATGCTACGGCAGTGCCAAGTTTATGTTTCTCAGTTATTACTTTAACTTGGTGTTGATGCAGGTCTATGTTGATGAGCTGGTTGATGAAGATTATCTTTCAATATGTAGTACACTATTTCCATCACTCGAAAAATCTCTTCTCTTGAAGTTGGTTAGGTTTAACAAAAAGTTATACCAAGAGACCATGATGGATCACAAATTTGGTCAAGATGGTTCACCATGGGAATTTAATCTCCGTGATGTGATTCGTTCTTGCCAAATTATTGAAGGTACCTTTTTTTTCTTTCTGTGTGTTTCAATTTATTATTTGCTCGGCTGCTTTTTAATATTACTGGAACATCTCAGATGCATCTGGGAAGTCAAAAGTTAACAGTTTCTTGAGCGCCATTTACCTACAAAGAATGCGCACATCAGCTGACCGGGTAGAGGTTATGAAATTGTACGAACAAACATTTGGATTGAAGCCATACATTAATCTGCACCCTAAAGTTAGGCTCACTCCCGATTCTTTGATTGTCGGAGATGTATCCATTGAAAGGTACCAGTTTCAGTCACCTGGAACATCCAATAGCAACCTTAAGATTTTGCCTGGTTTACGCCATTCCATAGAAGCTATTACCCGTTGTCTAAAGCATCAGTGGTTGTGCATTTTAGTTGGTCCTCCAGCATCTGGTAAAACTTCTCTGGTAAGACTGCTTGCCGAGCTGACTGGAAATGTACTTAATGAATTGAATCTTTCTTCTGCAAGTGATATATCTGAGATACTTGGATCCTTTGAGCAATATAATGCCTCCCGTCACTATCATCTCGTTGTTGCTCGAGTGGAAAGGTATATGAATGAGTACTGCAACTTGCAACTGGAGTCGTCCTCTGAGGCTTTCATTCAAAGGAAGGATATTAGCTCCCGATGGCTTGCGTTCTTATCTAAGACAAATAGTTTAGCAACCCGCACAGATGATCCAATAACAATCGATTCTATGGTACCATTGGTTGAAATTATTGAATGTCTGAAGCTTGATCTTGACAAACAAGCATTGCCTCTTTCTTGGTCTCAGGAGGATCTGGACAGCACTCTAGACATGATTAGAAAGTTGGAAGATCATCACAGAAGCCAAAAGTCTGTGAAGTTTGAATGGGTCACCGGATCACTGATCAAGGCTATAGAAAATGGGGAATGGATTGTTTTAGAAAATGCGAACCTCTGCAATCCAACGGTATGCAAATACTATTCTATTTAACATGTTCTTGTGTTCTGAGAGGGGCAATGACCTTCTTATCCTTAGGTTTCAATTTTATGCTTGCTAAAGTTCACTTTCTGCAGGTTCTTGATAGGATCAACTCATTGGTTGAACAATCTGGGTCTATTACCATTAATGAATGTGGGACTGTAGAAGGAAAGCCAGTAATTCTCCACCCCCATCCTAAATTCAGAATGTTTCTAACTGTTAATCCCACCTATGGTGAGGTGTCACGAGCAATGAGAAATAGAGGGGTTGAAATATATATGATGCAGCCTGATTGGCTGCCAGACCAGATATGTTCTAAAATACATAGTGAGATGGAGCTAAGAGAAATAAAGAGATTTATTGCCCTTTCTGGAATTCCCATGGCTAGGTTGGTTGATATGATGGCCAAAGCTCATTTGTTTGCTAAGCATGAAGGGTCCCATTTTAATATAAACATTACTTATCTGGAACTTTCGCGCTGGGTGCAGTTGTTCCAGCGCCTTATTACAAATGGAAATCAGACAGTTTGGAGCATCCAGATTAGTTGGGAGCACACATATCTTTCATCTTTTGGTGAGGAAAAAGGAAGAAAAATTGTTTCTGAAGCAACTAGTTCTTATTTGTCCATGTCTGAACTTTACAAGGTCACTTCATCTGAAGATTACTTGCTATGCTTACCCGGAGGATGGCCGAACCCTATGAAATTAAGTGATTTTGTCTATTACTCAAAAGATGCTTGTGTTAGGCAGAATATCATGTATCTAGAATCATTAGGAAATGAAATTGCATCCTCCTCATGTATTGGTAACTTGAAGAGAGTTTCTAAGGCAAAAACTCCTCCTAAAGGAGGCTCAAAGATGATTCACCTGATGGATGCTATGTCATTGCATAGATTTATGTTTCCTAAGGAAACAAATTGCTTTATTGCAAATGATAATGCTGGAAATGAGTTGCAGTTGGCTTTATCACAAAAGGTGCAAAAGTTATACTTTGCTGCTGACTGGGTAATGGAACAGGTTACTGACAGTGACTATTGTGTCTACATTTGGTGGTTTGAGTGGTTTGGTTCTGCATTGCAGTCTTCTCTTCCATTTTTTAGTTGGTTTTCAGATTTGCTGAAAGCGGAACTTAAGCATTCTATTTGGAAAAGAATATTGCAACTGCGTACTGAGCTTTTGTCTCGAAGTGAATTGAACGTCAATTCAATATCCAGCCCTGTACTCTCCGTTAACTCTATTGATATGTTTTCTTCTGGTGATGTGTTGAACCAGCACCATATCCTCCTAAGAAACTTGATCAAGTGTGTAATATTATTGAGACATAGCCTTCAACAATGGAGCAAAGAGAATGAGAACAATCATGATCACAAAACTAAGCAATTTGAACCAATTCTTACTTCGTTGCAGAAAATGGAGGAGAAAGTTCTCGATATTTTTGTCGAGTCTCCCTCTTTTGATATGCTTTTTAGGTCATATACTGATCTCCTTGAACACCACATGCTCTTCTGGAATAGTATCAATCCACCTCTGATTGAGCGACGGGTGATCTCTTGGCAGTTGTTGCTTAAAGATGCAGTGAAACTGAAGGATATTTGTCCTGCAGAATCTGAACAGCTAAAGGATATTCTAATGGTAAAGCTTTTTTTCCAATACCTCCTGCTATTTTTTTTTCTTTGCATCTTTGTAAGCTGTCTTTCAACTTGTTTCATATAGATTGAGATCAGAAAACTTGAGAACAGCTCATCCTTATGCTTGAATTCAAGCAAATCCTTGCTTTGGAAGCATGGTGGACATCCAATTTTGCCTTCATCTGCCGACTTACACCAGAAACAGTGTCAATTTGCTGACCTTTGTGAAGAAATGTGGCCAAGAGTTAACAAGTTTATGGAACCAGGCATGATTATATACCATAGTATAAATTGAAGTCTTTAAAAACCACATATACTATTAACTTATTTTTATTTATTTTATTTGTTTATTCTTTTACTCCACAGTCTCGTTGCCTGACATCAACTCCATAGAAGGGAATCAATTTCATGAAGTTGCGGTAGATGGCATATTGTTTCCTGATGTCGAACTTCGCATTCTTGCAATGCAAGGTAGATTCTCTTATCTCCTCTGCATGATTGCATCTCGATTTCATAATATATTTATGGACGAATGTGTCAGCTCCAACATTGCATGCCTTTGAATTTATTTATTATTTACTTTAATAAGGGACAATGTTGAATAACCCTTCTATCTTGTCATAGACTATTGCAAACCATTGTCTCCTTGAACTATTGCTTGTATATACAATCGCAACATTTATTTATTAGACCTTACTTTGATTGGATTGATCTTCTTAAAGGAGTTTGCATGTCAACATACATTATCGACAAAGTGGATGATAATGGTTCTGAAACTACACAGCAGTTAGATGAAATGCATCAGGTGTGTTCAGATTTTAATCTCTAGAACCTTAATGAGAATTTTTTTTCAAACTGTTGTGATTTTTCTGGTCCTCAGATGCTTTCAGAAAGGTGGGATTTTGAAAAGCAGAAGTTGAAAGTGAAATTGGAGAGTACTAAACTTTTCCCCGCACTCTGTTCTGCTTGTTGTGCTGTTACACCTGATATATTGCATATAAGGTCCGGCTTGGATTGTTGGATAAGGACACAGCCTATTGTTGATGAGACAAGTCTTTGCCTTGACTTGGAACTACTGAAACACCTAACACAGAGTGTTGTGGTTAATGTGGAAGAACAACACAATGTACGGGGTTCTCCTTTAGTTTTAATGAAGTGTACCTATGATTTCAAGTTCAATTTTGTAGTTGGTTAATCTTAATATGATTATTTCGTTTAACATTTTTAACTTCGACATGTATGACAGGCTTTGTTAGATTTGTCTGGGCTTTTAAAATCATCTTTGGGTTTCTCATTGAATTATTCTGCAAGGCCTCTGATTGACTTTTTGCCTCACCAAAAAATTTTATGGACCCTAGATGCCTGGGAATCAGTCAAAGGAGGTAGGAGTGATCTATAATTTAGTTATTGGGTTATTACTCTTAACTCAAGATTGATGTCTTCTCTTCTCTACTACAGCAAATGAAAAAATCTCTAGTTTCACTCTAGAGATGTGGTTTAGGTGGCATGCAACTCTCTGGGAAGTCAGCCCTATTCTTGCCAAGGTACATAAACTTCTTAAATCTTTAATACATTTTCATCAATACATTTTGTTCAATTACTAAGATGACCTGTGGTGCACTTGTCTTGCAGGCCCTTCCTCAGAATGAAGAGTGCAATATTGTAATGCCTCAGAAGCTCTTTTGGCCTCTTAAATTGACAATGGTTGACGAGATCCTGTGAGTTGCACTTAGATAGGAAATCACTTATTTTTTCAAGTTTCATTTTCAATCAAATGAATGGTCGACTTGCATCATAATTTGTCCATGAACCAGTTTCATTTACCGAAAAGCCAGGAATGGCTAAAAAACCCTAGAAGACTACACCAAAATAGGCATATCTATAAATTATATGCACGCAATAACACTCATGCTTAGATGTCATTTAGTTATTTTCATGTTTTTATGTACCTATTGAGTTTAGATTCCAATTTTACATGAATGTTACGTCTTCTCCACGGTAGTTGTTTTCAGTTGGAATGTGATATGTTAAGCAACTTTTTCATGCAAGTTGTTTTCATTGAGAAGTTCATATTTTAAGTGCTGCTATTTTGATCACCACCCTTCTGGGGTATCATGACAGTTCTTGAGGTTGTTATATGTAAAACGAACTTATCTTAGAAATGTTGTTTAATCCTGGCTTTTCTGTTTAAACCAGGAAAAATACAGACCCCATTAGAGATTACCACTTGCATAAGTTCAAGCTTAGAGCCACTTGTCGCAGTATTTGGCAGAGTTCTGAAAATTTAATTAGTTCGGGTGGAATGTTTCTCTCTGCTGCGCGCTCTCTCTTCCAGCAGGTATTCACTTTTGGTTTGGGAAAAAAATTAATTATTAATCTAAACTGTTTCTAATTTAACATTTCTTTCTCTACTTGTGCTTGCAGATTATTTGTGCCCACAAAAAGTCATTTGAGGATTCAAGATATGTTAGCATAAAAACCGCCCTTTGTTCTATTCAGGAATTAAGTAACCCGGTACATATATTTGCTTGTTCTCACATTTATCCATCATAATCTGGCAGTCTTTTTTTTGTGGCGTGTATTATCAATTATGTTGTGAATGTCTTAGATTGCTGACTTATATAACGTTCAGTTCTGGAGATTGTGCTTGATTCATGAAGTTTACTTATGGTCAAACTTCTTGTACTTAGATTTACTTACAAATGGCCGAGCTTTCTTCCCTCACACTTTCAGTACTTGATTCACAATATTACAGATGGAAAATATGAAGGCCTTGATTCCTCTCTTGGCATCATCAAATCATCGTGTATTCACATCCTTGATCAATTCTTATATTGAGCCACTGCTTACTGAACTCTATACTGTGAGCCCATCTGATGGTTAGTGCCTGCTGTACTTTTTCTGGGTTTATGGTTGATTGTATGATTTTCTGCACAACTCTCTTTCATGTCTGAATACTCAGTTTTTTATCACTTATTCCCTATTAAATCTATGCAGATATCCTGAGTGCCGGGTTCTCTCTATTACGAATTGGGGGCCTAAGGTATAATCTCTTGGTCCGCTGTGATGACTTGGATCCTACTTTGAAGTACTCAATCAAGTATTCAGAACTAACAGCAAAGATAGCATCGCTTGAGCTTGAGATTGAGGTATTTCTCTTGATTTCAAATTAATTAATTTTTATCTCCAGCCAAGCTTACATATTCTTCCCTTGTCTTTAAGCCCGTTTCTCCTTTTGCTTAGATAATTTATTTACTGGGTTAATTTGTCAGTGTGTATTGTGTAAAATAGTTTGTTTCCTTTGTATGATACCGTTTGTCAATATTCCCAAAATTGTGTGTGGTAGTCAGGTTTAACTACCGTAGGTTATGCTTTGGTATGCAAGACCTCATTGTAAGGCTAAAGCTCTCGTTTGCAATTGAAAGCCCTTTTCCTCCAAATTGACATGCATAACTTCAACTGATTGCGTGTCTTATAATTATTATACTGAATGCTCATTGGCGATTACTGTGTTCATTAGATAAAGATAATGTGGAATTTTGAATAATACGTTAACTTTTAATGTGTGGTATACATCTGAGGGCACTTCTGTAGTTCTCTAGGAAGAGTTCTAACATCTTATAGAAATTACATAATGCTTAGCTATTTTTTAAAAATTTTATTGATGCTTTGCAACTCTACTCCTCAGACTGATTGATCGTTTCGTCTTACAGGTTAGACAAGAATGTATCTATTTAGCTGGAAATTCACATCAGATGGAAGATGATAGTTACAAAATCAATATGCTAGATAAACTTAAAGCTGAAAGGAGGATGCTCCGGAGAAAGGTACCTGTGCATACTCTCTATATCATAAATTTGGTCTCTTCTTGATATTAATTTTCAGGGTAAAAGTTTTAACAGTCAGAAGGGGTTCTCTTACCCACTTACGGTGCTTTCACAAATGAAAATCATCCTACAGATAGTATTGGAAATAGAAAAAAGTACTAGGAACTCCAATAAATACCTTATGCTATAACCTTGGATATCTAAGTCAAATTTAGAATGCTGTTTATAGCTGGACAAAATATTTTCACACCAGCATAATGTATCTGTTGGAATTACCATGGTATCCACTGTGATTCCTCCTTTTTCTCTTCCCACCTTTGTTGAAATATACAGCTTGCTATCATGCTATGAGATATCTTACATAACATATACAGAGGTATAGATGGTTTCTTAAATTGGAATATCTTTGCATCTTCTGTAAAAGTTTTGATCTATATGGACCTACATAAGTAAGTTCTCATCTCACCCAATAACATCTTTCCTGAAACAGATGGTCTTCCGCCCAAATCCTGGAAAATTTAAGGAGCTGAAGTATCTATGCAACGATTTTCTTAAGTCGGTTACAGCAATTGTTGAATGGATCAAGAATTTCAAAAGCTTGAAAGTGGAACAGGTCTCTAACCAAGTGCACAATTGGCAGGTATATTTTACGTCAAATTCTATTTGTCATCTATACTTATAGATTACGACATGTCTATAATATGGTTTTACCCAATCTAACCTTCCATTGTTGTACTTCTCATTTTCAGGATATGACTTCACATTTCATTTACCAGTTGTCAAAATGCTCCGATTACATTGATATTACTGAACCTGTCCAAGTTGCAATATATGAAATAAAATTAGGATTGTCATTAATTGTATCTGATGTACTCGGCAGAAGTTATTTGCCGAATGGCGAGCAGAGTATGGAATCTGTTTTGGTAGGTAGAAGATACTTGTTTCATCTAATTAAGTCTGTTTTTGTTTATGGTTTCCTCCTTTGACTTTTTGTGCTACATCATCAACAGAGCACACTTCACAAGTTTGTTAGGTTCCCCAGAGTCTGTGCATCGAAAAGAGTCTCCATCGATGTTGGAAGGAAAGCCCAACTCTCCATAAATGATATTGAATGGCCAACAATTGTTGAAGAAACAGATCTATATGTACTGCAGAACATGGTTGATTTAACTGGTGACACTGTTTCAACCAGAGAAACTTCTTCTCATGCAACGGTTTGTCATTCTTTCATATTTGGAGTTCTTTGTGCATCTTCTGAGAAATATCTTATATCTTAGCTAGATTTCCTAATACTTTCTCTCTCTTCTACTAATTATGTTTGCCACATGTCAAACCTTGCAGCCAGCATCGACCTTGCCCTTTAAGGTTTCTGTTTACCACAATATTCTGGATCGACTTAAAGAGTCTATTGCTGGTTCACGATTTCTTAGCGCTTCTTCCTTTAAGGTAGAGTTTTTACTTGATATTGTCCTATTTTCAGAGTTTTATGAGTTGCACACTATGATTTTCCCACTCGGAAGTCAGAAATATGAAATTTTCCCTCTGATTTATCAGCTTTTGCATGAGATCTTCCATAAAATTGCAAGTCTTTGGATGAAGCATCGGGCAAAGTCAACTGACGATGGTCAGTCTGAACTGTTCAAGTTCAGATCTAGAACATTTAAGATGGAAAGTATTCTCGAGATTGATGTTTCCAACTGCGCAAATTTGCTTGCGAATGATAGCTTCTCTGAGTGGAAGGAACTTCTCTCAGAAGAACTAGATGACAAGGTAATGATACTCTTTTTGAGATCCATCCTCTCCAGTCTGCATGCTGGTGGTCATAGAAAAAGCTAGTTTGTCACTGAACATCAACTCACGAGTTAATTGCCCTGCAGATCAGAGTCAATGAGGAAGACGAAGGTTTGGAGCAAGAATGGAATGCCCAGGAATCTGATTTGGATGGCATTGTCAACATACACAACCAGTTATTTGGTTCAATTGACCTTATTCAAAGAGTTAGTTCTCAACCTTTTCTTCATATGAGCATTTGTAACTAAATATAATTCTGTCATATGAGCTCAAAGGGTTTCGGATGGCATGCTTACTTACCAAATCACATCTCTTGGGACTGCTGCTGTAAATACTGGATGTTTTCATATTATATTTCTGTCACTGGCTGAGCTCATTCAGAATATGATGTGATGTCCATAGCGTTACTGAACTTCTTGCTTTGTTTTTTCAACTATGAAACAACAGAAGTGCTTGTAGTTTATAAATATTTGTTTGATTTTCAGTACTCTTATAATAGATAAAGAGTGATACATCTTTGGTGATACCTTATTTCCTGAGAGAGAATGATAGAGCAATTAACATGCTTATATTTTTGTAACTAATCATATGTACTATCAACTCCAACAGCCTTGCAGTATTGAAGTGTCGGATGTGGATAGGCTGTCTTCCTTTTGTAACTCTTACATGCTGGGGATGAAGTTGACGCGAGGTGATCAATTATTGCATAATCATACTATAAATAGTTCAAGTATCTCTCAGACTCAATCTTTGCACCTACTTCTTGTCCAGATCTGAGAGGTTTATTTTCCTCAAGTTTTGATGCCAAGATTGCACCTGAACACTTGCTCCGCCTCTGTTTGGAGCACGATGACAAGTTCATTCTCCACAAATCAACTTGTGCATACAATTTCTACAAGGCACTTTCTGTTCTGTTGTCAGTAATTGTCTTCTTGTTTATCATGTTATCACTCTGCTCAGTGATGTGTATTCCATGTTTTGTTCCTAACAGGATTCAAATTCACCCATGCTGGCCAAATTGGTGGAACCGGTTACACATCTTAAACAGAGAATTATTTTCCTCCTAAAAGAATGGGATGCCCATACTGTTCATCATCTTTCTCTCATGAAAATTGTTGAAGTTGTTGATATGATCCTTTCTCTGCCACTTGACACACCTCTCGCCAAGGTAGAGTATCTCACTTGGAGAGGTTACACTAACCTCTCTAAAGACATACCTTGAGATTTAATAGTATTATCTGGACTCTGAAGTGATATGTTAATTGCCCTTTTCTTTTTTGTTTGTGGCATTTAATTGCCCGTTGCAATACATGAAACCCTTTATATATGATTTTCAGGCTCTCTCGGCTTTGGAATTTCTGATTAACAGGATTCGAAATATCCAAGAAACTGTTGCCAAATTTCCAATATCTGGTTAGCCAATTTTTTTTTTTTTTCCAGTGTTTTCTTTTCTCAATGTTCTACATTACTATCCCACAAACTCTTTTGAACATGGTTTGCTTTCTGATGCAATATAAACTTACTGCAATATTTTGTCCTTGTAGATCAATTGGAACCTATTTTCGCACTGGTTTCTGCATGGCATAGATTGGAGTTTGAAGCTTGGCCTTCATTGCTTGATGAAGTTCGGTCTCATTTTGTGAAGAATGCTGGAAAAGTAAGCTTTAAAGTTCCCTCTATAATCAGTCGCTTACAAAACAACCTGGTGCTAGTTAGTGATGATATTTTACGATTAAACTGGATCTGCATTTTACCAGATTGTTTATGAGCGGTTCTGTAGCATATCATGATATACACTTATATAATTTAACTCAAGATGTTGTCATAGTTCCAGTGTTATTGTACAACTAGTTGTTTTGCTTAATTATCCTGCAATCACTAATTACATATTCCCATACTTATCTGCAGCTATGGTTTCCATTATATTCTGTTTTTCTACGAGGTCCTGATGACAATGTTGATCAACATACGAGCTCAATGATTGAAAGGCAAGCATCTCAAGATAATTCTTTCATTCTAACCTTTCTTTGTTTTTATCGGATCCATATCTGAAGCTAAATCACTACAGCCTAGAAGAATTCTTCAAGACATCCACCATTGGAGAATTTAGAAAGCAATTGCAGTTGCTTCTTTCGTTCCATGGACAGCTAAGCAACAATTTGAACTGTAGATCTTATATAAGGTATGTCTATAGTTTGGTTTAATATTTCCATATTGGAAAGTGACTGAGCAATATTTTTGTATAGAGTGCTCTGTTAAGCTTTAACATAAATAGTCAGCTGCTTGAATAGTTCTTTAGATATCATTTTGATTTCCAAACAAACTTTAGACATGGAGATGCTAATCTATTGTAAACATTGCAGCCATTATCAAGAGGAGAATGTGAAAATACTCTACAATACTTTTGGATTTTATGTGCAATTATTGCCTCGGTAAATTTATCTTCTTTGAATAATCCTGCCATTTTGATAATCTCGTACTAAATGTTTTAAAATTTTATGTTTGTGCTATAAAGGGTTCTGGATCATATAGACGAAAATAGAAAGAGCATTGAGAAAGAGTTGAATGAGCTTTTAAAGTTATGTCGATGGGATCGGGTCGATAATCATTTGGCCATTGAGACCTTCAAAAGAACTAGGCTGAAACTCCGAAAGATAGTAAAGAAGTATATGGTAAGATTATACTCTCCTCTCATGGTCAAATGCAAGTGATTCATAAAACTTGGGCAAATACAGTGCATTGCCTAATCTTATACTTGCTTCCTCGTATGCACTGGATATTAGAAGGAAACTCCTTACATAGTTAACATCATTCTTTTGTACATAGGATCTACTCCAACAACCTCTCATGGAATTTATTGGCCAAGAATCTTCTCGAAGTGTGATCAGCAACCATCCTAGCCAAAAGTTCATACTTGACCAATTTGATGTCATTAAGACTATTCTTGATACGACTTGTAATGAGGCTGAATCTATAGCCAAGAACAGGTAACCTTTGTTTACCTCATCAATCATCTTATCTTTCTTTCTTTTTTTTTTTTTTTACGTTCTGAATTACATTAAAACGACTTCTTTCTTTAAACAGTTCTGCATGGTTTGCTGATTGGTGGAAGAGGCTGGCGATAGTAGGGGGTTAGTTTACTGAGTTATCCATAACCTCATATAGTTTGTCCTTCCAGTGTTTGATAATTTAACAGGATCCTAAATATTGCAGAGATATCGGGTAGCATCAAGGATGATACACCTCCACAGTCTTCATTCTTTTACTCGGAATCTAAAGAACAGTTGTGGTATACAATTGAAAAATTATGCGCCACTTTAGTACACTGCGGTGAATTTTGGGAAGAGAAAGCTAAGAAGTCTGGAAAGAAGAGGGCATTCGCTGAACTTTTAAACCTCCTTGATAGTTGTGGCTTGTCCAAGCACAGAAAACCTATCGAGGTACACTTTTATGCTTTAATTTTATTAATTTATTTTGTAGTACAAATTTTCTAATTGCTTTTCTATCAGAAGATTTTTTTTGTTTCTGCCCCCTGCATGCCCATTTTAATCGTGTCATATTTTTAAAACACCATTATAGGTTTACTTTCCATTTTAGGTACATTCAAGTAATATTTTCTATACCTTTAATTAGTCAATTTGAGATTAAGGCATGGAGCTCGTCTAGTTTGTTAACAATGTGTACCTGTGTTGCAGGGTCAATCCGACAGATCACATTCTTGGCTTCTCCAGCCATCTTATGAACCGCAACATTTACTTCTGAGACAAAGTGAGGATATTCAAAGCAGCGTTGATATCTGTCATCCTTCTTTTGATGCCATATGGCGAATGGTGAATAAGTTCTACTTTAAGAACATTGCATCATTTAAGATTTTGGAGAAAATATGTTTGAATTTTCATAAAGATCTTCAACTAATTGAGGTATGTATGCCAGGAAAATCCTTGCTGTCTTTGTATGAAATACAATAATCATATTTATTACATGCAATTGATACAATAACATACTCTCTGCATTGTAGATTGAGAGGTCCAGTTCTTACGTTGATCATCTTATTGAGATACAACAAGAACAAAGAGTTGTAGCATATAAGTTCTCAGACAATCTCAAGAACTTGAGACAATGCATATGGCCTTTGACAAATTTATTCTCAAGCTCAGCCACCTCAGCTCCGGAGACAGTTAGTGACTTTAGCAAGAACCAGCGTGCTACTTTCAAATGCATGTGGTCACAAAAGGTACCTTAAAACACCCTACTACTCGATGTCAACCTTATTGAGTCCTCTCTGATGACCACTCTGCCGATTTTGCAGCAACTCATTGATGGTTTCTGCACTTTGCTATACGAGGAACATTTGTTGCTACAAAAAGTTGTAAACAATCACCTGGATACATGTTCTCTTGTGAAGCGCGAAGCAGAAAAGATCCGAGCATTTATTCAGAAAGTCCTTCCTGACTTTCAGAAATCGAAGGTACTCTAGGAAGCATACATTTTTTGGCTTGTACTTTGAATGCTATTTTAATCTTGCATTGCTTGTGGTACCGACAGAATAAACTGGATCAACATCTTCTTGGAAGTTGCAAAGACATCACTGTAGGCGGTGTTGCATTGCATTGCTATGGTGTTACAGGAGAAATGGAAGAGCAGGTGAATGATAACTTCAAGTTGATTAACACATTCGAGGAGGATCTCTCGGTTTTCAGTGGGCACGGGGCCGTCAAAATCCTTCTTGGGCATTTTGAGGATCTATTTGCAAAGGTACTGAGATCTTCCATTCGTCGCATTTCTTACCTGTTCAGTAAACCAGTATATGGATAAAAAAGTCTCATATGAGGCGTTGTAAAATGTAATGTTTTGCAGGCTCATGATGCTGAAGAGTTCCATTTATCTTCTCAAACAAGAAAATCATCTGAGACTGCTGATTTTAGTGGTGAAAAAGATATAAATGAACTTGAAACATATTTCGAAACTGCCCTCTCGCAAACAAATAAGCGCATCCTCAGTATACTTCAGACCACTGGATCTCGGAACTGCGATTCTTCTTCAACTGAACAACCAGAAACAAAGATGATGGATTGGAAGATTATGTTTGAGAAAGATATTGAACTTCTGCAGTTGGACCTGATATATGAGGATATAACCAGAACAATTCAGTGTGCTGTAAGTTCATGGACCATCAATTTCCTTGCTTTGTTTTCCATTTAAATATTTTAATTGACCTTAATTTCTATATATATTTCATGTGTATCCTTAGGGAGAACTTCTCAACTATTCTGGGGAAAGTGCAAATTCGATTTGCACAAAGTTGAGAAAACTGCATATCCTATTGGATATGATACTCTCTTTTGGTGATAAAGTTCTGCAGGATTTTCTAGTCGCTCATAGCATGGTAAGCCTTACGTAACATTTATATCACCCTATTATGTTTACTTCTTATTAAATTGACAGTATTTAAGAAATGTTGTTGCTGTTCCATGTAGGTATCCAAAGTGACGTATGGACTCACGAATGTACTCGCTTCGCTGTTCATGAAAGGTTTTGGTACCATTGAAGAGCAGGAAAACGACAACTCGAATGAGATGACTCAGGATGCAAGTGGAACTGGTATGAGTGAGGGCGCAGGAGTGAATGATGTCAGTGATCAAATCCAAGATGAAGACCAGCTCCTCGGAGCTTCTGATAAGGTATGCACTGTGCAGATTCAGCGTTGACCTTTCGATGGTATTGGTTTTCACAGTACGATGTTCATATTAAATTTTGTTTTTCTGAAGCCAAATGAAGAGCGTAAAGATGACATGCCCAGTAAAAACGAGAAAGGGATAGAGATGGAGCAGGAGTTCGATGGCGATACGTTCAGTGTGAGTGAGGATTCAGGAGACGACGAGAACAATGAAAATGAAGACGATGAGCAGATAGAATCTGCCATGGGAGAAGTAGGTGATAAGAGTGATGTAGTGGACGAGAAACTTGGTGATACGAACGAGGATGAGGACCGCAGCGCGAATGAGAAGTACGAACAGGGTGCATCTGTGAAAGATCAAGCTCAAGATGAAGAGCTTCGAGCCAAGGAAGATTCTGAAGCTATGAATGAAGATGCCATTGATCTCGATGCAAAAGAAGCTGACGAACCTAATGCGGAAAACGGAGATGAAGAAGGTGCTGATGGTGAAGAAGATATGAAGGTAGACAAGGATGATGCATATGCAGATCCTACCGGGTTGAATCCCGATGTCGAGGACAAAACACCGGAGGAGGAAGAAACGCCCGGGGATGAATTGGATGGTAGTGAACCGATGGAGGAGGGAGAAACAGAAGATGTGGATGATTCTGATGCACAGAATGAGGAAAAGGTCGATGAATTCATGGAAGAGGCAGACCCCGAGAACCCTGATGGGGATGGCCCTGGAAACGATAAAGAATCGGATGCTAAGATGCCGGAGCAAGATGTTATGCAATCTGATCCTAATGATAATGCTGCTCAGTCTGCTGGGAAGTCGACGGATGACTTTGCAGCTATGGCTGAGCAAGGCGACTCAGCTCCAGACAACAAATATTCCGAGAGTGAACTCAAAGACAACCTTGCTCCGACAAATGGGCAGCCTAATGCCTCTGACCTTGAAGTCAGAGTTGCAGACTCTACAAACGGCCAGCAACTGAGCCACGAGCAATCGCAAACTTCCCTAACCCCTTCAGAGTCACGTATTCAGAAAGCTCAGCCGAACCCTTGTCGGAGCGTTGGTGATGCTCTCGATGGGTGGAAAGAGCGAGTTAAAGTCTCGGTCGACCTTCCCGACCAAGTTGAGAAATCAGATGATATGGTGGAAGATGCTGATGAGTACGGCTACACTGCCGAGTTCAAGGAGGGAACAGCTCAGGCACTCGGACCTGCAACGGCAGAACAAGTCAAGGGTGATATTGCTCAGAACGAGACAGAAACCGACGTAGGAGGTACTGATGCAAAGGATCATGCTGCTGAAATTGAGATTGAAAAGAGCACCCCCGAGACCTATCCCATTACAAATTCTGCTCTGTATTCTGCAAATGATGCCAGCAAGCAGCAAGGGACAGGGGATATGGAGCAGGATAGTGGAGATGCCATGGAAGTTGATGATGATTATAGTCAAGACGGGACTACCTTGTCGGACAGTCTTGTGTCGGTAAAGAAGTCGTACATCAACGAAGAAATTCGTCATATTAGCACTTCAGCAATGAACGATGATGATGATGAGCTTGGTAAAGGTAGTAAGTATGAGCCCTCCGTTGATACCAGGGATGAAGCTGCCATTCTTTGGCGAAGATATGAATCCCGTACGACGAGATTGTCTCAGGAGCTGGCAGAACAGTTGCGTCTCGTGATGGAGCCTACTTTAGCTAGCAAGCTACAGGGCGATTACAGAACTGGTAAAAGGATAAACATCAAGAAGGTATGTTTTCACCATATTATTTTCATTTTCCGATCGATCCATCAAATTCCGATGCTCCAAAGAGTAGTCCGTTGATATCTCTTGGTCCCCAGGTGATTCAATATATCGCCAGCCACTACCGGAAAGACAGGATATGGCTGAGGCGGACGAAGCCGAGCAAGCGCGATTACCAAGTCATGATTGCAGTGGACGACTCAGCCAGTATGTCAGAAGGCAGTTGTGGAAGGTTCGCCATGGAAGCACTCGTGACAGTCTGCCGCGCAATGTCCCAGCTGGAAGTTGGAAATTTGGCTGTTGCTAGCTTCGGGCAGCAGGGAAACATTAGATTACTCCACGATTTCGACCAACCATTCACCCCCGAGGCCGGAATCAAGGTAGCATCTTCATATATGTTCCAAATCTTGTAATTTGAAAAGTCTTTCATTAGCAAATGTTTAACATATAGATTCCTTGGTTTGGCATTTTACTTGGACCAGATGATGTCGAGCTTCACGTTTAAGCAAGAGAACACGATCGCAGACGAACCAATGGTAGATCTACTGAAGTATGTGAACAACATGCTCGATGCCGCTGTGATGCAGGCGCGGTCGCCATCTGGCTGCAATCCTCTAGAGCAGCTCGTACTAATCATAGCCGATGGTCGTTTCAACGAGAAGGTACCATTTTCTCTTCTTCCACCATTCTCCCCTCCCCAAGTAAAAACACACAACACACCTGTCACAATCCTTCGCCTTAACCCTCCGATTTTCCTTAAATTAAATCAGGAAAAATTGAAACGGCGTGTGAGAGACATCCTGAGCACTAAACGAATGGTTGCATTCCTGCTCCTAGACAGCCCTAATGAATCCATCATGGATTTACAGGTAAAAATTCTACTACTTAAATCGATTCATTCGTCCGTTCTTAAGCTATACGTTCATGAAATCATTAACATGTTCACGCCTTGCAGGAATTCACAGGTAAGGGAACAGAATTCAAGCTCTCCAGGTACATCGACTCTTTCCCATTCCCATACTACGTGGTCCTCAAGAACATCGAAGCACTTCCTCGGACACTCGCGGATCTTCTGAGACAAGTATGTGACGTCCACGAGTGTGCTCACAGTTATTGCACCGTCGTTCTTTCAAAGTTTTCGAAACTGACATTGATTTTCCAACATCTCTCCCTCTTGCAGTGGTTTGAGCTAATGCAGTACTCAAGGGACTAATCTGTCATACGCGAAGTTTAAACCGGTCGAGAAAATGCTCAATTTCAGGAGCTCGCACGCAGAGTCCACCAAAAGCGGAAACCTCATTGTCAGCTCAGCTCGAATCTCGACCATTACTTAAACAGGAATACGAACTCTTTCCCTCGAGCTGCACCATGCTCGAAAGCTACAGACGGGTACCCATTTTCCTCTTGTGGTGTTTTTCGCATTGGGTTTTCGCCATAGAGGTGTTAACGAGGCCCGGCCCAAGTTTGCACTTTTGAGTTCTCCAAGGATAGGCTCTTGTATTTTTTTTTTTTTACTTTACATTTTAGTATAATAGCCTCAATTTCTTTCTAAACAGAGTAGTATATAAATGGTATTAGTATTATTCTTTCCGGCTGTTGTATTTTTTGTATATACACATAATTAATGCAATTATTTTTTTATCAAGAAGATGTACAACAAATTTGTCGGCCCAAAAAACAAGGTACAACGGAATCTTCACTTTTACTGGTAGTCAGAATGTCTGATTATCAGATTATCTCTTTTGGTTTTTAATGTTGTAAAAAAGGTACGAATAGATTCCATTGGACAAAGCACACGTGAGTACTATTTCCGAGGTGGATATCCGCAGTCTGGATATTGTTTGACACGTCATTATTCCGAATTTTTTAAATTTTCTTTAATTCAAAAATGTCTTAATTTTATTTGATACTAAATTTTAAGAAATAAAAATAAAAATTAATGGAAAAAGTTAGTCAATTAATTTAAAAAGTTTGGAAACATATTATACTCCATTCGTTCCACTTTAGCAGTTCCATTGACTTTTCTGCCCTCTTTTTATAAAAATGATAAGAAAATAGTTAAAGAAGAGAAATAGTAAATTAAGAAAGAAAATAATATAAAGAAGAGTCTTATCTACATTATTATCTCTTTTATTTTACTATTTCTCTACTTTAACTATTTTTCATCATTTTTACAAAAAGAGGACAGAAAAGTCAATGAGACTGTTAAAGTGAGATGGAGGGAGTAGTTGACTTCGACGGAGAATTACACTTAGCAATAGCATTGATGTGTGTATGTTACCAAATTTACATGTGAAAGAGACATTTCTATTAACTAATCTTTAGCCTTTTGCAATTTGCAATTAATTAACCTATGGATTTGAGGCTGAATATTCCCCCACAATAATGTATAATTAAGGAAAATTCAGAATCTAAATGTAGATAAGATGAATCTACTACAAAACATTTTACAATTGCTGACAATTAGTTAAAAAGAGTGGTGGGAGGTGGGCCCCATTGTGTGGATTTTTTTACCCATAAAATAACAATTTCTGTTGCTATTTTTCTATTGCATTTCTTGAGCTTGTCAGCATTTTCAATTAGCATAAACAATTGATAAATTTTTCCGGCAAGATCCGATCTTACCGGATTTGAAAGGAGAGGAAATGATCGGTAAGAATTCTTAAAAGATGAAGAGCACATTTATCTTGTTCATTTTCCCGTCCAAAACATTCTTCCACAAGCGCAAAAAGTCGATTTACGTATCAATATGAATCACTAGATTGGATATTGTTTGCTTCTTTCTCTCCTTATTGCGATAATCTGTGCACAAGGCTGCTCAAGATCGGATTTTTGTCGAAATTTCTAGGTTATTGTGGATAGCCTTTGATTAATTGGATGTGTGTATAGAAATTGATGTGAATTTGATCAGTGGGAGAAAATTAGGGTTTGTGATTTGGTTTTAGGGGAATTTATGTTTTAGATTGAATAGAATTAGGGCTTTTGGATTTTGAGGATAGGGGAAGAATTAGTGAGTAAAACTGGGGAAAATGAGTTTGAGTGCTGCTGAGGAAGAATCAGCAGAGGAGGAAATCCACATTCCAGCAGATATAGAATGGAAAATGTTGGATAAATCCAAGTTCTTCTTTCTCGGGGCAGCGTTGTTCTCTGGTGTCTCGGCTGCGTTGTACCCGATGGTGGTGCTGAAGACGCGGCAGCAGGTGTCTCAGTCGAGCGTTTCTTGTGTTAGGACGGGGGTGTGGATCATGAGGTATGAAGGGCTTCGCGGATTGTATAGGGGATTTGGGACTTCCCTGACCGGGACTATCCCTGCTCGAGCTGTATACATGACTGCACTTGAGGTTACTAAGAGTAATGTGGGAACCACCGCGACGAGGCTTGGGCTGCCTGAGCCTAGTGTGGCTGCTGTGGCCAATGCGGCTGCTGGATTGAGCGCTGCCATGGCTGCACAGGTGGTGTGGACGCCTGTTGATGTCATCAGCCAGCGGCTGATGACACAGGGGAGCGGTGGTGGTTGTAAATACGCGAGTGGGGTGGATGCGTTTGGGAAGATTTTGAGGACGGATGGGGTCAGAGGGCTGTATAGAGGGTTTGGGATCTCGATCTTGACTTATGCACCGAGCAATGCTGTCTGGTGGGCGTCTTATTCGATGGCGCAGAGGGTGGTTTGGAACGGGGTGGGGTGTATGCTCTGCAGGAGCGGGGAGGAGAGGGTCGAGAATGGTGGGCTGAGGCCGGACGCCAAGGCTGTGATGGCGGTTCAAGGGGTGAGTGCTGCCATGGCTGGAGGGGTGTCGGCCTTGATCACAATGCCGTTGGACACAATCAAGACGCGCCTGCAGGTCTTGGATGGGGAGGAGAACGGGAGGAAGGGGCCGAGCTTTTGGCAGACGGTGAGGAGCCTGGTGAGGGAGGGTGGATGGACTGCTTGCTACAGGGGACTGGGGCCGAGGTGCGCCTCCATGTCCGTCTCTGCAACAACGATGATCACCACCTACGAGTTCTTGAAACGCCTCTCGGCTAAGAATCAAGGAGCTCTAACATGACAGAGAGAAAACACACACACATATGAGATTTCTTTCTCATTCTGATTTTGGCTTTTTTTCCATTTTAACCTTTTTTTTCCTGTTTTTGTGTTGATTTCTTTTCTGTTTGTAAATATCTACGGAGTCGTCCCCAAAGATGAGACGACTAGTGTAAGGCCTTTTTTCCTTTGTAAGATATCACGAACTTTAGAGTTTGGTTCGTTATAAGTGAAAGTAGAACTCATAAACTTTTAGATTAAGATGTCTCTTTCTTCTATTAACTTTGCTTAGAAATAATTTTATGTGCAACTTGCTATTTAATGAGATAGTATTTGTTTGGATTGAAATTGTGGTTTTGCTTTACTCATGGGAATACGCACTTTGCTTTGTTGTAATTATAATCGTTAGCGAGTAAAATATCAAAATATCAAACTTATTATACCAAAAGAATACTAGTACTATAAAATATCAAACTTTTTGTATATCATTCTATTTTTTAAAAACCACAATTTCAGTGTTAGATTTATTATTACACACGCCTTTATCATTCTAAATGTGACAGTTAATGCGAGACGAAGATAGTGTTATATAGGTGGGGTCCTGGCCGCACTTGCTCAAATTTCCACCCATTTACACCTGTTCAAGTATAAAGCACTACAATCAAACCTTTTGACATGTAAAGGGTTGATTAACATAATGGCAAGCATAACATGGGAGTGTAAGTTATCAATTCTATCGCATCGTATTAGCATGGACGGACGCAGAAATATTTATCGATAGGGATTGAAATTTTCAAATTTTGTTTTAAAGTAATATGTTTTTGAGTAATTTTGATAATTTATAGCTGCTTTTACATTGTAATTTACATTAAATTTAAATAATTTTTAAAAATAATTAATAGAAAATAATAAGTTCTAAAAAATCATCACACAATATAGTGTCGATTGAACTTGAAAAATTCAGGGCCTAGACATACACCAAGGACGGACCTAGCTCTAGAAAGGAGTTTTAAGGGAAAATATATTGTGTTCAGCTTAGTTTTTTGCCTTAAAAATTATTTTTGGATAGAAGACACCTCATCTTTCCATTTTCCCTCCAAAAAGGGCATTAAGGTCTTTTCACCAAACTTGCACTTTAGATTAGGATAGATTACGGTTTAGCCTTATATCTATCGTACCGTGCGAATTTCAAGTCATTTTCACAAAAAACGCAGTTCGAATTAAATACACATAAATTATTCAATTATTTAGGTTTGGCCTTATATCTATGGTAGTTAGAATGACAAGTATCGTGCGAATTTCATGTCAGAACGTTTTTGGCCCATTTCAGTGTGTAGTACAGGAACTGAGTAACATAATTCAAAACATTATTATTATATCATATAACATAATTCAAACTTAATCCCATCATTTCCTACTTGAACCAATTCACTCTCGATCCATCAATATCGATTCGTTGACCCAAAGTGCGGAGACTAGTTAACTGAGATACTTCTTGTTGATTGTACTCACACCTTTCAAAACTACCTACAACAATTAGGTGTTGGAGGTTCTCAAACAGATAGATCCATTCCGGAAGTTTTTCTACATTTTTGCAATTTTGGATATTCAACATTTCCATTTCAAACAATCTACACATTCTCCCTAGCATATATTGCAACTTAAGTCGAGATTTCTAATCTGATCCAAATCTCCAATTTCTTTCGTAATCTTTAGTAAAGAGCACTGTGATAACAAGAGGGTTTGTAAGAAGAAAAACATGCAAATGGTTTTGAGGTCATCATCAGTCAAATTGGTAGCACTTAACTCCAACCATCTTATGCTTATCAATTTCTCAAGTCCAAGTGGAAGACCATCTAGACACGCAAGCCTTCGCACCCTTACACTTGCCAGACAGTCACAACAAGCTACGATACATTTTAACTTGAGAAATTGAATGAGTATCACCAACTCCACAGGTTCTGTTTGTCACTTCAGCTACCTCCTATCTCTCTTCATTCTTCCTAAGAAATGTGGCAAAATCATGTATTATATCATGCATTGTACACAATTTTATGTTTTCTCGTCCATGTTTTCTTATACTCTTTAAACAAAGAGGATTACTCGTTCAAATACTTTTGCCCTTTGAGTTCCACTCCACCGTTTTCTCTAACAGATCCCAAGTATCCTACTGTCATCCACCGTTCTACCACATGATCTTTATGATCTTTAGGATAGATGGAACAATATGAAAAACAACGCTCAAGTGTTGGAGACAGTTCGTTGTAACCCGATACCAAATGAGGGAAAAGCTCCACGTCCTAGATTTTACTGTTCTCTATGTATTCTCACTCCATCTAGCTATATTTGAACTGCAGAAGTTTCCCAATATAATTGCAGCAAGAGGCAATCCATGGCATGTGGCGACAATTTTCATGCCGACATCCTCAAATGCGCGACACTCGTCGTCACTCCTTCCTAGAAGGGATATCTGACGCAATAGTGACCAACACTCGGCATCACTAAGCTATCCTGAGTGGTAGATCTCATTGTCTAAGGTGGCCATCATCTTAGCCACCCTTTCGTTTCTAATTGTGACCAAATTCTTACTACCCGAAGAACCGTATGTGAGATTAATTTTCAGAGGATCTCACTTGTTGTAGTCCTCTGTCCATATATCATCAAGGATAGAAGGAACATTTTTCCAACAACTGGTGTTTTCAACTTTAGTAGTACCAGCTCCAATTGATTGGCATTCGACTATTCGGAGGAATCGTTTTCGTTCCAACCACGTCAACTATATCTGTTGCAACCTTAGCCACGTCAAATGGATCATAAACGCATATCCAAATATTGGTATCGAATAACCCTTCAATTGGGTATCATTGTAAGCCAGTTGAGCTAGGGTTGTTTTCCCAAGCCCTCCCATCCCAACTACAGATATGATATGCATATCACCACCATCAATTTAGCCACTATGTCGTTCTTATTCCTATCTATGTCTCCATGAACTTTACAAGAATCATGAGTTGCAGCACTTTCAGGTAGGGAGATTGACAAATTCAAAGCCATCATTCTCCTTGAAAATGTCATCAAAAGTGGTTTTGACACGTTCATAATCTTCTTTGAAATATCACGGCGATAAGAAACTTTCTTAAACCACATGCATGAAGGAGATGGGTTGAATGAACAACCAGCCTTTTGCTCAGACTGAACAGCTTCTTCTTTCATCTTATACTTGAATAGAGTGTAGTTCCACTCATCCAAAATGTCGTCCTTATCATAAGTTGTGGCTTCAAGCTTCATCCAAAATGCCGTCCTTATCATAAAATGTGGCTTCAAGCTTCTTTAGCCAACATTTGACGCTATAATTCTTAGCACTTCTGGTTTTTTTTTCATCAGCCATAACCCTTTTGATTCTCTTGAAATTTGTTGATGAAGAAGCTCAATCCCAAATTTTGATTTGTTGAATATGCTGTGATTGAAATGTTTTGCAGCTAGAAAACACATTCTTACTATGGCGTCATGTGATGTGCATCGCGTTACTTCTCCCGGAATGGGTCGGAAACATTATGTGTCAGACATGAAATTCGCACAATACTTGCATATCAAGCTAAAAAGTCATTCTGACATACCATAAGACTAAATCCTAATAATTGAATAATTCATGTGTATTTAAATCGCATTGTGTTTGTGTCAGAATAACTTGAAATTTGCACGTGACTTGAATTTTGCACGTTATCATAGATATAAGGCTAAACCTTAATTAGAACAAGTATTATACTCGTGCTATGCACCGACTAAGATATTTTCAAAACATTGATTTAGAATATAAATTAATTAATGAAATTAGAAACAACATCATTATATAAAAATGGTAAACAAAGATTTATGTACTAAATAGATCAATAATAATATGATACAATTAATCATATAGTACAATATTCCATTATTAAATCATAGGAGATAAAACCTATCATATTAAATAATTGAACAAAAGAGGAATCACCCATAAATTTTGGAAAAAACAATTTTATACACTATGTTACTTGTAGAATTAAATGAATATAATTAAAGATCTTTATTGTAAAATAGATCCACTAACACCTTCTACAAAATATGTGTATAGGCATATAGGAATAATTTAAGTATAAATTATTTCTTAAATATTTATAAATTTGAAAATAATATGTAATGCCTATATACTTATTTTCAGTTTTATATATTATTTGATGCACACTTATTTTGCATGTATATATTGAGTTAACTTATTTCATTTTTTACGACACGTTTTCAATTAACTTATTATTAGTTGCATGTGTATTTTGTATTGTATTTTTTCAGAAAAATAGTATAGTTTTTGTTAATGATATTTTACAAAAAAAAATCAAGTTATTCAAGTAATCATTTTAGAATGAATCTATGAACAAGATTTTATATTTCGTGATCAATTATGAAGAATATAGTAATTTATTTTTATATTCAAAATCTAACACAAATTGGAATTCCACAAATATATTTGTTATAATATGAATACTGTTGACAATCTATTTCACTGCAATAGTATTATTATCACTATGACAAGTACATTTGTTAGTATATAATAGTATAAATATTGTTAAGAAATTATTCTTTTTTACTAATTAATTTATTTTGCATTCTGAAGGAATATTATAGAGGATGTAAAATAAAAGTAAGCTTTATTTCAATATAAGTACTCTTTATTTATATTTTTACTTATATTTTAGCAGAATACATTTCTCAAGTAACTACTTAAATTATTTGCATTAAAAATGTAGCAATTACTATTTTATGAAAATATATACCGATTAAGCATGCATAATCGAGTAATTGCTATAATAAAATTATATACTACATTAATAAATTAATTAATCAAATTTGATATAAATTAATCGCATTATACAAAAATTATACTACTATCAAAAGGCTAAGCAAACTCTTTTACTAATTCTTTCAAGCCCATAAATCACATGAGGCCCAACAACAATGTTTAACCTATGAACTACGGTTAAACATTGTTGTTGGGCCTCACCAATCATACGAGGCCCAACAAACTCTAGTTCACTGCCCGATTCTTCCTACTCCTATAAAAGAGGCCTCCTTATCTCTCATTTCATCTATGAACTACGGTTAAACATTGTTGTTAGGCCTCACCAATCATACGAGGCCCAACAAACTCTAGTTCAACTGCCTGATTCTTCCTACTCTTATAAAAGAGGCCTCCTTATCGCTCATTTCATCTATGAACTACGGTTAAACATTGTTGTTAGTCCTCACCAATCATACGAGGCCCAACAAACTCTAGTTCAACTGCCTGATTCTTCCTACTCCTATAAAAGACGCCTCCTTGTCTCTCATTTCATCTATGAACTACGGTTAAACATTGTTGTTGGGCCTCACCAATCATAGAGGCCCACCAAACTCTAGTTCAACTACCTGATTCTTCCTACTCCTACAAAAGACGCCTCCTTATCTCTCATTTCATCTATGAACTACGGTTAAACATTGTTGTTGGGCCTCACCAATCATACGAGTGGGCCTCACAAATCATACGAGGCCCAACAAACTCTAGTTCAACTACCTGATTCTTCCTACTATAAAAGACGCCTCCTTATCTATCATTTCATCTATCTTCACATCTCTATACCTCTCTGGTCTGTTCTTGTTGCCCTTGACTTTCGCCGTCGTCTTCATCATCGCAGTCTTTGCTGTCGAGCAGCTTCGTGCTTCGTTTAAAACTCACATTACTCCTTTTCTTTAAGTACTTGCTTTTCTTCTTGGGAACTCTCTATTTCAATGTAGCTTTCACTTGTTTATATAGAGCCAAAATAGTCTGGATTAATGTAGATGAAAAGTTTTAGCTCTAATATTTGAATTAATTATCCATGCGTTTCAATTACCCTCGTTTAACTTGAGTAATTTACAGGTTGATGGAGCCTTTGGCTTTTCATTTCTTTGTAACCACTATTTTTTGAATTTACCCTATATGAAAACTGCCATCTGTTAATGTACAAATTTATTACTAACAAAAACAGTCAAATTTACCAGGGTACCATTTGGTAATTAATGCTTGTTCAACAAAAACTAGAATATTTATAATCCTACAACAAATAATACTAATACTACACGAATAAACAAAATCCTCAATTTAGAAAGTTAACATTCACAGGTTAAGCCTTGATAATTTAGAACAAGGAAGAAGATAAATGGACCAGTCTTCGAAAAGTACAGACCTCTGAGGGTTCACGGTCTAGGCTTAGGCTACGGCTACTGGCGAGCTCTCTTGTTGCTGCACGAGGGGCACTTGTACTGCTTGATGTGCTCGGCTCTGGCAGGGGTGATCTTCACACATTTTCCATGAAACCACTTCTCGCATATGTCGCAGCAGATCCAGAATTCGTCTGATGCATAGTTATCGCCACAGGCACCACATAATGTGTCCCCGTGCTCGTCCTCATCTTCCTCGTCTAGTATGCCATCGTCTTCGTCTTTTGGCTGTGACTGCGGCTGTGGCCTTGAAAACTTTCCAGGAGTTTCAGCTCGCTGTCACCAAAAGAGTGAAATATATTACCATGTGCACGAGGAACAACTGGAACAACGGTTAAACATCAATGAAGATGCGCGAGCCTCTTTGAGATTATTGCTTACCGGTTTGGGGTTCGACTTTAACTTGTTGCTACTGTGATTTGAGATTGAAGATTTCTCTTTCTGCTGTTTTTTGGCAGCACCGGTCACAACTTCAAATACAGTCGGTAGATCATTGATCATGTTGAAGAGCCGCTTCCTGCACCAAAAAAATTAATCCACGGACATAAATATCAAACTCCAACAAAACTTTAAGCACATTTAATGATAGAAATGCTCAATATCTTAATGCTATGGAGCCAATCATAAGTAAACAATAATTTGGAATTTGGGAGAGACTTGCAAAAAGACAAACAAAAGCGCGATAAACAATACTTTTTCCCAAGTTTCCTATAAAATGGATAATCCTAGAAATGGTCATCCAGGCACACTATATAGACCCTAATTCAAAAAAAATGGAGTCGCGTTTGAAACTAAATCTTGAAGAAATTCAAGAAACTATCAGAATCACTATTACTAGTTAGAAATACAGTTGCCCATAGAGCCACGCAGATAAAATAGCTGTAGAATTAGTAGATACCTGTCTGCTTTATCGAATCCAAACCTAGCACCAAAGTAGAAGGAAACAGCAAGCAACCAAGCGTCGCTGTGGACAGCAACGAGAGATAACCAGTCCTTTTCTTGCATCCCATCCCTAGCAAAGTTGATCCCTAAAGCAGGCTCAGGGAGTTCCGGCGGAACTTCTTCAGCAGGTAAATTGACCTCCCATTGCTCACTAGGAAACCCGTACAAGCACAAATTCTCCTTTTCTGAAAGAAAATGTAAATAATATTAACTGCATCCGACACGAAACAAGAAACATGACATAAGCACTTTTCATTTATACCACAATCTTAAGACGAAATGAACCAAATAATACGACAATCAACACCGCCTACAATCTAACACAGAACAGAATCCACTTCCATATGCGACAGTACCACTATCATTTACAATAGACACAAAAGAAGTCGCTAAGCACCATTATTGCGGAACGTAAACATAATGTCAAAGGATCCAATAAAATTGCAAGACGTAAAAACCCAATTGCCACATATCAACAAACACTACGACATGTTTCCACATCGCAATGAATAGACGTCATCATGCACCCGCTTAACAAACTATCCCTCGTGCCCGTTACATAACAATAAAGCATAGATCTTTAAGAAAACCGAAATTATAATCTTTTATTGAATACAAAAACCAAAAAAACCACGAAAAATGTACACTGCTGCTCAATTCACACTCTCTCCGCACAGAATCAACAAAATCGAAGCCATTCCCCAAAAAACGGCTAACACAGTAACATCAATCCAGCGAATTAACACTTGAGAATTCATATCTGAACAAGTATATAACTCACACACATCACATTTGCAGTGAGACACAAAATTGCGATTATATAAAACACAACGTCTCAATTATCCAAACAAATCCACTCTCATTTCCAAACACACATTAAAACCAACAATCACCAAAAAACACACATTCAAAAACCCAAAACCACTGATTCAAAAATCAAATCAAAACCCTAACGAACACAAATCAACCTCAAATCAACTCCACAACACACTCTCTCCGCACAGAATCAACAAAATCGAATCCATTCCACTAAAAAAGCCTAACACAGTAACATCAAACCAGCAAATAAAACACCACAGAAAACCTAACCAAAAATTACACAAACGCAAACCAAAAATCACCATACCAGGATCACACTGCTGGAAAAATTCCTCAACATCTGCAAACAAAAACACAAATTTAACCACACCGCAAAAAACAAATCGAAAAAAACACCGCAAAACAACAAATGCAGCTACGAAACGGACCAATTCAGCTCAGCACCAATTCAGCGCGAAAACCTACCTGTAGTGAGAGCTTTGATGAGTCCAGCTCTCCTCCCCTTGAAATCCCTAAAAACCTCCTCGACAGTGCGGGGATTGTAGCCTGCTGCATCCATCAATCTCCCGAGCTCAAATTTACAACGGAAATCAAATGGAAAACGCAGCAGAAAAAATGTGTGCGTGGGTTTTATAGGTAATTATTAGCAGGAGAATTTCAGAGAGAGAAGAATGAATGAGTGAGAGAGATGGGATTGAATTGATGGAGCGGATTTGAATCTAATCAACATCGTCGGGTTTAACTATATTTGAATATTTGATGATGAGTCCGATAAGGATTCTTTTTCTATTTACGCTAGCTATCTCGTTAAATATGCAACATTTGCTTTTCTGCACGTGATTTTATATAGTGCTGTGAAGAGAGAGAGTAAAGTAAAAGAGAAGAAAAAATAGAGAGGATATTGTTTCTATTTTCAGAAACGTTTCATTTTTAATGGAACAGACCAAAAAGGAATACGTTAATGAGACGTCACATTAAATATGCAACATTTGCTTTTCGGCACGTGATTTTATGTAGTGCTGTGAAGAGAGAGTAAAGTAAAAGAGAAAAAAAGTAGAGAGAATATTGTTTCTATTTTTAGAAACGTTTCATTTTTAATGGGACAGACCAAAAAGGAATACGTTTCATTTCTAATGAGACGTCCCATTAAATATGCAACATTTGCTTTTCGGCATGCAATTTTATGTAGTGTTGTTTCGTGTGTTAATGAAGAGAGAGTAAGGTAAAAGAGAAGAAAAAGTAGAGAGAATGTTGTTTCTATTTTTAGAAACGTTTTATTTTTAATGAGACAAACCAAAAAGGAATACGTTTCATTTCTAATGAGACGTCCCATTAAATATGCAACATTTGCTTTTCGGCACGCGATTTTATGTAGTGTTATTTCGTGTGTTAATGAAAAGAGGGTAAAGTAAAAAAGAAGAAAAAGTAAAGAATATTGTTTCTATTTTTAGATAATTTCATTTTTAATGGGGCGAAAAAAAAAAGAAAATGTTTCATTTCTAATGAGACAGGAGGAGTATTTATTACGGATTTTTTTTATTTTTGTTAAATATAATTAGCCATATTCATAGTTAGGGTTTTCCATAATTTGAAAATAGTGGAGTATTGTTAATTTTTGGAGTGTTGTGTTTAGTTAGATAAGAAAGAGATTCGGTAGTCTTTTGCTTTGACCGTATTACTCCATATTTAGTTAATACTATGATGAGATGAAAGTGATTTGGATAATACTATTTGTAGTATTTTGTACTAATTCAACAGAAATTTGATTAGATAATACCTTTTCAACAATGATTATATGTTGCCTCGAAGAATCCCATCATCATATCTGTCGTTTTAAGACATTGATTTCATAAGTCTTGTGAATCCACAAAATAATCATCCTATGACATTAGATTTTTAATGATGAAATTTGTGCAGTAACTGTTCATGAAATATGAGAGCAGATGATTAATCATACATAGGGGTGGAAATACGGATATCGGGTATTGAGTATCCAATATTCACTTTTGTGGGATTGAGTATGAGATTGGATATTGAAATTTAAGATAATTCGGGTATTGGGTAACCCGAATGGGTATCGGGAATTATCCGAATAACCATTTATTATTTTAAGTATTTTTATAAGTTAAGTTTAGTTATTTCGGGCTTAAAGTGCCGGACTAATTTATTTACTAATTATAACTTTCTCTAAACTTATAGTATAAATAAGTTAATCTCTCTTACTCTAGGTCATTGCTTCTATATTTTAATTAAATGCGTAACTTTTACTGTTTTATTTACATTACCAATCCTCATAAAACATAATCATGTACACTAAAATAAAAATAACCCATTTTTTTTATAGTTTTATATTACACAATAAATGCAATAATAAAGATATTAGTCTATTTATATATTTTCTATAGTAATATAAATATAATTATAATCTGAATTTTTTTTTATTAGTTATTAACACATGTAAAGAGTCGGGTATTTGGGTACCCGATTCGTCGGGTTTGGATACCCGGGGCGGGTATTGGATTATCCGAAAATATATTGGGTCGGGTATCAGGTGGACATTTTAGATGATTTTCGGGTTTGGATACCCGGTTTTTTCGGATCGGGTATCCACGGATACCCGTATTCCCACCCCTAAATTCATATGCTTTCGGAAAAAAATCGAGAACTTTATTGGGAATTCTACAAGATCGTTTCGTTCTTTTTCCTGTGCTATGATAGATAGTCAGACTTCGTCTAAGTTCAGACTCTACTAAGAGGTCTACTAGAGATTATAAATTGCTGAAGAAACAATCCGATCTTTCCTTTATTTTTATTCTTTTTAGGCGATCAAAAAATAAAGAATCAGTTTTAAAATTACATTCTTTTAATACTAACAAGTTGAATTTTCAACCATCATATTCAATTTGTCTAAAAAATTAGGTGGTGCTCTTGGCTTGACTTTGTACGTTATCTTACATTGTAAATTACTAAATTTGTAATCCTATGTTTGTGTTAACATTTGGTGATGCTTTTGCAACAAAAACCAGCATATTTATCTGCATATATTCTCAATAGCAGCATTAAATTTACTATTAAGCCATGTCAGTATTTGAAAGTTGAAACAGAGATATGAGAAAGAAGCTGATACTATACGAATAAACAAAATCCCCAATCAAAAAGTTAACATTCACAGCTTGATAACTTAAAACAAGGAATGGGATATAAATCGACTAGTCTTGGAAAAGTTACAGACCTCTAAGGGTTCGAAGTCTACGCTAAGGCTACTGGCGGGCTCTCTTGTTGCTGCACGAGGGGCACTTGTACTGCTTGATGTGCTCGGCTCTGGCAGGGGTGATCTTCACGCATTTGCCATGGAACCACTTCTCGCATATGTCGCAGCAGATCCAGAATTCGTCTGATGCATAGTTATCCCCACAGGCGCCGCATAGTGTCTCCCCATGCTCATCCTCGTCTTCCTCGTCTAGGACCTCGTCGTCGTCTTTTGGGTCTTCGTCCTTTGGCTGTGGATGTGAGAACTTTGGCTGAGTACTTTCAATCATTCGCTGTCACCGAAAGAGCCAAGTTGTTATTACCACCCTCGAGTCGAGAAAAAAGTAAAGTGAACAATTTCAAGACAAAGTTCATGCTTAGATGATTGAGAGATTTTTCCCTACCGGTTTGGAGTTGGACTTCGACTTGTTGCTGCTATTGTTTAGAGTTTTTTCTTTCTGGTGTTTCTTGGCAGCACCTGTCACAACTTCGAACACAGTAGGGACATCATTGATCATGTTGAAAAGCCGCTTCCTGCAAGGAAAAGGGGATATTTCCATCACATAAGTACGAGCTCGGGCAAAAAGAATCATGCAAATTATGATCATGTCACTGGTCCTCTAATCGACCCAAAATCAAGAAAGGAAGATATAGAATTGGGGTACCTGTCAGCTTTATCGAATCCAAATCTAGCACCAAAGTAGAAGGCAACAGAAAGTAGCCATGCGTCACTGTGGACTGCAACTAGAGATAGCCAGTCCTTTTCTTGCATCCCATCCCTAGCAAAGTTGATTCCCAATCCAGGCTCAGGGAGTTCCGGAGGTACTTCTTCAGCAGGTAGATTGACCTCCCATTGCTCATTTGGAAACCCGTACAAGCACAAATTCTCTTTCTCTGGAAAAGGAAAACATCACATATTTAAAACTAACTGCATAAGCCACACAATAAGTCACGAAAGATGGCATACACACAATTAATTTCTACCATGAGAATATGACAAATATGAAACAGGTGATACAACTACATCTAATGTAGCATCTAACAAAATGATACTAGCTTGTGAATGCAACGATACAACTTCCAATGTCAATAGCGACGGGAACCAATAGCCATTTGTACATGCTTCTGCCAGGTCACATATTTAGCAAAGTATGAAGCAATTCTTGGCAATTCCCGAAGATAGACAAAATTTTCAAGCTCTTTCAAGTGTAGAGAAGCCGAGAAGACAAAAATTTGAAGCCCTTTGATGATTGACAATCAAAATAAATGCATTCCAGGAAGAGGATAAGTATGAAGCAGGCTCAAAAAATTGTTGAAGGGAACTCTTCTATTAAAGGAATTAGGTTCTTCTCAAACCAGGAAACCCTCGGATTAGCTAAAGAACTAATAGGAGACTGACTGAGAATCTTTTTCGGAAAGGAAAGACGAAGATATGGAGCACACATCAAAGTTTGTAACTAGTCAAGGTCAAAATATTTGGCAATATCTTCCAACAGTTTATTAACGCCCCCACCTATTCCACCTCAAGTTTGGTACATATCGCTTTAGATTTCATTGCAAGCCCTCCAAATCTACAGGATATGAAGTTGTGCTAGAGGCAGTTGACTTTTGGCAGGGACTGTAAACAGCTGAGCTTCCCAAAGATATGCAAGAATCTTAACAATTTGAGATCTCAAAAGAGGTAAAAACAGTGAAGTAGCTCTGGTGCAATCAGTGACGTCCAGAGCGAAGGTGCACCCGGGCAATTGGGTAAAAATTAGGGGCATAGGCTACGAGGAACACGCCCCACCTAATTAATTCATTCTAATTCGCCAGCTCAAAAATCACATTTGCAGATACATTAATCTTCAACCCCGCCAAATTTACGTTCATTCACGAAATCGAAAATCCGTACAAACAGAAGGAAGCAATGATGGAAACACAAATATGCATCAAAAAGCTTAAACCTTACATATCAAAATCCAAGCTTAACACTAATTTCATGCCATTATGTCAAGTTAACTTTGCAAACTATTCTCTCAGCACAAATTTCACGAAATTGAAAGCAATTCACGGATAACATCTGACACACGAGATGAAACCAGCAATTGGAAAAAAATACCACAAAAAATAAACATATATTCATAGATACAGAACCGAAACCCTACCAGGATCACACTGCTGGAAAAATTCTTCAACATCTGCAAACGGAAAAAAAAAACATCAACCACAAAGTGAGAGCGAAATTCAAATTAAAAAAACGCACACACCGAAGCAAATTAATTCTCCGCTTACAAATTCCACCATGAAAATTCGAAATTCGGAAAAGTTTGGGGGAATAAAACAGAAACCTGCGGTGAGGGCTTTGATGAGTCCAGTTCTTCTGCCCTTGAAATCCCTAAACACTTCTTCAACAGTCCGGGGATTGTAGCCCTGCTCCATCTCCGTTTCTCGAGCTCAATTTCACGAGGGGGAAGAGCAGCAATGGGGAAACGCAGCGGGAATTATCTCTGTGGGTTTAAGGTTAGGGGATAATAAATAGGGAGAGAGAGAAGAAGGGATGATTTTGAGCGGATTTGAATCTAATGAAAATCAATGGGTTTTAACTGTTTTTGAGAATTGGGTAAAGCCCAATATAAAAAACACTAATTTTTATTTTTCTTAAAGGTTTTTTCTATGATTTTTTTATTAAGTTTTCTTTAATTTTTTCGTCGAAAATACAATTCTGAGTTACTAGGGTTCGTGAAGTAAATCATTGCACGTGCATCAGTTCCTTTTTAGAGTGATTTATCCTTCTCGAACAATTGAGTAATAAATACTGCAATTTGGCTTGAATAGGAAACATCGTCACCGAAATAAGTTATCGGATCGACTGTACAACCGATTGAGAGAGAATCGGTAGATTTCTTTCCGAGATTGATTTTGGGGTTTTTTGCGGTAGTTGTTAGTCGGAGCCTAGGTTAGGAGGTTGGTGTGAGGGCGAGAAAGGTGGTGACAACGTGTAATCTTGGCCTACTATGCAGTTGACGGGAGATTTCGAGAGAGGACACTCTTGATGATACTAACTTGATGGATTCATTTATAGGATTCGATTAAACCATGAAAAGATGGTACACGACAATCGAATATTTATTCAGTTGTAGAAGTAAATGCTCAACACACTTATATATCTTGCATGTTTTTCATTGTGTGTCATCTAGTTAATGACATAACAAGAATCTCAAACATAACAACCATGAGTTGACCATACAAAAGACTAAAGGACATATTTTCACTTGAGTTGAGGTAATGGATTGTCTCCAACTTTCCTTATTTTAAGGAATCTTCCACCCTTTCCTCTAACTCTTCTCATTGCATGAAGATGTCTTGATTCGTGCAAATATGGCTGCCCAAAATAATACAGTATTTAGAAATAAACTCGATTTAGTACATGTTTTTTTGTGTAATATACTAATTAAAACGCTCAAAACTAAAAAGAGGACAATACAACGAAATCAACGTATAGAAGAAAAACGGTAGATCAACCCACAAAAATAGAAGCAAATGAACAACACCATTATGACATTATCCGTTAACCAAATCCACCCAAGGAGAGTGGCCTCATGGCCGAAGTTTCAAACAAATAATCACATAACACACGACAAAGCATTCATGGGCCAGACGATTTATAGTACATATTGATGGGATTCGAATTCACGAAAATTCAATCATGACAAAACCATCTAATCATTCATAACATAACAAACCTTTTTGGGCTTCTTGAGTTTATGCATCTTTGCTCTTTGTCTTCTACGTCGCAAGATCGCTTGATATTGCCTTGCGTTGACAAATATAGGCTCAAATTCTTGAATATCAAAAGGGACTAAGATTCTAAATAGAGGGTTTATGATGATCATTGTGTTTTGTGCTAGAAAAGAAGAAGTAGCTCTCGATTTATATAGATATAGATCAACTTTGCGGTTTTGAATTCTTTTTTACAAAGAAAAGAAAGCATCTTTGGACTAAGCCTAGTTGGTTGTTCATATAAATATTTAAGTTGAAATTTTGACAATTTTAAGGTTTTGTGGTTTTTAAGGATCTTATTACATGTCGTACGTAGTGTTTCCAGTGATTGAAATGGATGCATGGTTAAATATGCACCGTTGATTTGGCCATAAACGGACTGGCTATTCTAATTTTTAAATTGTGAGGGCCTTTGCCTAACTAAACACAATTTTATTGGTTCTATCGGTCCGATTCCAATATTTGGAATCGAGAATTGGCGTTTAACCGCCATTTTTTCCGAACTAGGATACAACTGAAAATTGTAAAAGAAATGTTGAAAAATTCAATAAAATGATCTATAAATAAAAAAACGTCGATTTTGATCGAAAACCGGAACTATTAGTTACCAATTCAAAACCAAAATGGACAAATATGTCGTCGGTGTGATTGGTTTCATTTCCCTTGGAACTATAACACCATTTCGTAACTAAAAACAATGGTTCTGAATCAATAACACACTTAGATTCGAGTGGTGCAGAATTATTTTTATTATTATTATTTTTTTAACTCTATATAAATGTTTTGCCAAGAATCATGAACTTAGTTTCCTAAACTATTGTAATGTATTCCATGAAGTGTAGCATCTATACTATCTATACCACCATAGGTATATTTGAGGAATCACTAGGTGAAGAAAAGGAAAGGAAATTATGCAAAGGGACGAATTGAAAACTTATAAAGTTATGTAGGTGCTCGAATAAGTAAGTTGGACTCACTTTATAATTTGAATATGTAGACTTGGAATAACGAATTCCATCACATCAAACTAGTGACTATTTAATTTTTATTATAGTACATATCACTTGTCATTATATTTATACTCTATTGTATACTAAACAACCACTCATATTCCAAAAAGTGAGTAAGATACCAGTCTTGATTTTCCACCAATATAGTTGCATTTAATAAAATTTCCATAAGAATTAAAATATCCTCATTCAATAAAATACTCCTTCGATCAAAATAATGTAATGACAATATGACATGGATTTTAATGAAGTTAGGTTTCAAAGTCAAAAGGCAAGAGATCTAAAAACTATTTAACGCTTATAGGTGAAAACTCTTTATAAAAATTCAAAGATATTTTTAGAGAAAATTTTAACTAACTAATAATCAATATATTAATTACCGATTCATATCAAACCCAAACAAAAAATTCAAAAGGAATACATAACTCTATGTTAGAACACCACCAAAGTTAAGAATGTGAAAATCACTCACTGTCACTGCCTTAGAAAAATTGTTAAAACCAGTAAGGGGAAAATTCCCCTAATGTCACATGGTCTCATCACTCTCGTCGTCTCAAGCTCGACCGCCACTAAATAACACATCGGCTGCTTGCCTCACACCAAAAAATCCCCAAGCAGCCTTGTAAAAATTCGAATCCCCAAAAACACATGTAGGTGGTGTTTGCCGTCATTTAGCAAAACTCTCCCTTCACTTGTACTGCATTTACTGCATAAGAATACAGGATTTAATGAATGGGGACGATAAAAGTAACGAGTTTTCAGCACAAGATACGTTGTGATTGTAGGTAGGTGGTGCTCGACAGAGACATGGGACAGCACAAATGCAACATTCAAAATCATGTTTTTCCTTATGAGATGTCATTAGATGGGCTCCATGAAGATTGGGAGATTGTCCACGTGCAAAATCATGTTTTAGTCGAAACGCATGCTAACAAGGTCGAAACAATTCTACTCGAGCTTCTACAACATAAAGTGGGAAAAGGAAAGAGGGGGGAATGGTTGCTTACGTGCGGATATGTGGGCATGAAGTAAACTGGCCGGTGTTGTCCTACTGTCATCTGTTGTCCATACTGCAAGAAAACTAATTAATTTTCCTCGGCGCCACAAAATTGTGGGCAGAATCCTGAGTAGAGCAGAATACGACTAACCTGAGGTCCGTTTGGATGGTAAAATTGTTGTGACATTGGTGTAGCCGGTGGATTATACATAACTGGCGGCTGTGCAGTAAACAAAGGTCCAGCCTACACAATCATAATAAGCCCAAAATGGATCGGTGTGAGTTAACTTTACTAAGAAAGTGCAGGCATATGATGATCAAGATGACAAGGAAAAAGTAGTTTCCTTCTCTGTGAACCGAAGATACCAAGGCTATGATTGATACTCCTGTACACAGATATTTCTTCACTTTTTTTTATAATGAAAACAGACTAAAACATACATTGTCCAATAAGCTCATTTTCTATTTCTTCTCCTAAAAAACACTCTTAAAGCACTCAAAAGCCATCCTTATGAATTACAATCTCAAAAATCTCGCAGTTATTGAATCATTAGATACAGAATTCTTTAGTTTATGCGATTTTTTTCTAATTTTGACATTATTGCTGTTGACTGATATGCAACTGAGGGGCTGAGAAATATTGAATGAAAAGAACTAGCATCCACTAGTTATTATACTACATGTGTTTGACAGCTAAGGTAAGCTCGATCGTAGAAATATACTAGACCATCTAAACCAAGATAAAAGGCAGTAGAAATAGAGATATGTGCACTCACCCCAACACCAGATGGCATGCCATGCATATGTGTTGCAGTAGCCATAGGTGGATAGTAGAAGGAATTATCTACAATAGGAGAAATCGGCCTAGGTGGCTGAAATGGGACGAAGCTCTTAGCATTTGCATTAAATTTAAATTCCTGAAAAAGACGAGTAAGAGAGTTAGCAAAAGACAAATCAAGCACAAGGGACATAATGACACAAAATTATGAGCATGCATCTGAATTTCCAATCATGTAGTTCACCTTGGCATGTGGATTAAGTGTTGACTTCTCTGAAGACAGTGAAGCAACAGATGAACTAGGAGACAATCCACGGCCAGCAGAAGCTGAGGTACCTCCTCCGCGATCAGAAGTGGACGACGCAGAGCTACTGGTCCGGGCAAGAGAGGTTGCTGCCCCTTGTGCTTCAGGACATGATGAACCCTTTGGTAACTCGTTGGAGAAGCTTCCCTTATCCTGAACTTTGGATGAAAAACGTGATGGATCAAATGCAATAGCATTCGCAGATAATCCAACCTTCGGACAGCTTTCTTTATTCAACGAGTTTGAACCTGAGAAGGTAATCACATCAACCTTAATGAACACAAAGATGAATATCATGGCTCAAGGGGAAATAGTCTATAGAACTCAGAATATGCAAAAGCAAAAGAAAATTAATTTAAAGAAATATTGTAATCCCTCCGTCCCACTCAAGATGTCCACATTCTTGAGTGGCACGTGTTTTAGGAGTATAAAGGTGGATAAAGTAGAGAGAAAAAGGTAGTTGAATATTTTAATGAGGGAAGAGAGATTTATTTCCAAATATAGAGAGCGGACATCTTGAGTGGGACAAACTAAAAGGGAAAGGTGGACATCTTGAGTGGGATGGAGGAAATCCTAAAGATTTTTGAAAAACTCATCCAATAAAAAGAAATTTAGGTCTAATTAAAAGAACGAAGAGCCAAACATATATGTGTAGCTGGAAAAATAAGAGAGATCACTCACCCTCAGTTTTAGATGCTCTCTGATCATGTACCTGCAAATAAAAGGAAAAAACAAGTGACAGTTAGATCCAACAACAACTACTCAAAGAAACGTCATCAAACTCCAGAGCACTCAATAGACTCTCACATCTTGCATTTCTTCATCCTCCAATACTGTCTCCACAATATCTTCATATGATCTCTCATGATTCCCCCGGTAGACTGAAGAAAAGCGAGTTTCTTCATCTATCTCAATGTTTCCATCAATTTGAATACCTCTTTCCTACACAATAACATAATTACATAACTGAGATAAACAAAAAAACACATACTGAAGGAAAGATTAAAAAAAACATGAAGCCACGTCTCAGTCCAACCTCTGCAAGATGAAGATCAAGGGTTTGTTCACCCTCAATCTCTCTAGCTATCTTTAGAGCTTCTCTTTCCAATTCTCTCGTTTGAGGGCCTCTATCGAGCTTTGTTGTGTAAAGCTCCTCATCAAAGGTGCTCTTAACTCCAAATAAAGTTTTATTTACCTCAAACTGATCCCAGCCTCTGTTATGCATATAAAAGTTACCATACTAATCAAAATAGCATCACATGTACTGAAATAATTGGAGATTTACAGGACCTTTTTTCATGAATAAATAGTAACTTTAACAATTCAAATCCTACTATACAATTTCCAAAAGGTAATATGTTGCTATCTCCGAAACCATGGCTGATGGCTTTTTGAACATCTAACCACAATGAAGTAGACAAGAGGTTTCGGAGTTAACTAAATTCATACATGCAAAATACCTGTTCCAAGAACCATCAAATATATTCTCCAGTTCAGGACACCCAGGATCATCTTCATCAGGGACCCATCGCTCCAATTCTCTCCCCGCCTCTACATTCCGAGATTGTGATATGCAGGAATCTGTCATAAGCTCTTGCTGCTTTCCACGTTGGAGCTCATTCAAGAAACCATCCCTAATTACAGGCACGTCCTGTTCCGGTTACAATTTACAAATAAGATTAATTTGGGATTTTAAATCCAATTACAAGATATCCATGTTAGCAGAATGCTCTGCATCATAATCAAGACAAAACAATTTACATAAGTTACAGGTAACTTTATCATGCAAATGCCAATGTAGCAGTCCAAATTTGGCATCAGAATTTTTTTTTTACAAGTACGAATACTGTTGTACCTTTGCCATGATTTGCACAAGATCCGTAGCAGGTATTATCAAAGTCTTAGAAGGAGGCTCGGAAGAATCTGAAATATTTTTCTGACCTTGAGAACCATTCTTAACTGAACATGCCATTTTCAGAATAACACCTATACCAACAAAATAGTACTATGTCAGGGAGATTTTGTAACTGCAGGGTTCAAAATAGTTCTTAAAACACAGCAAGATGCTTTTATCATTAGCCTTATTGAGCTATATTTTCTTAACGTACCATAATCCTCCCCGCTGATTGCATGAAAGATTCCAGAAAATATTGATCCATCTTGAACCTGTACTTCCACTTTATGCCCGATGAGGCATGTAGTTAAATATATAAGTCTATCACAAGAATTTGATTCATGTGAGTCTGCTACACCTAAAGTTACACGGCGTTAGATTTGGCAGATTATACACAAACTATGAGATCACAATCATGAATTCTTAACTAAACTGCTCCTGCTATCAGCTGAAACTTACTGTTAAATCTTGTTGCGGTATCTCCTTCGAATTTATGGTTACCATATCCATTAGAAGAGGATCTTGGTGGGAGAGCTTGCTGCATATTCATCTTCAACCGACGCAAGCAAATAAATTAAACCCAGGTAAAAACGTACTGCAAAGGAAACAAACAGTACAGTCAAAATCTTTCACCAAACACAAGATAAAGTTCAAGACTTTGAACTAGATAACTTCTCATGGTAATATGAAAGGAAACAACAAAACACCATCATTTAGGTGTGACCATGGATCAAATGCCTAGAATAGCTGAAGATTCAAGTGGTTGATATCCATAACCATTAACCATGTTCATTGAACAACCTAAAATTACATGATTTCCAGTTTGAGACAGGTTCGAATTATTCGCCAGAATTTTTCTTTTTACCAGCATAGAAGGTTGCATATCTTCTAATTGTGTAGAAGGCATCCGGATACATGAAACTTATATTTAACAAAAAAAAGGATAAATTAAACCAACAGAAGATGTCTCCATTGGAAGTTACTAAGACACTAGCAGAAGCAGGATCCAAACAACAAACTTGCCAAAAACTAGATTACAAAACTCACAAAAAAGGATAATGTAGTGAAAATGGTTGTTATTAATGTTCACACATAATAATTTAAAACCAATACTTCAAAAAAATGAAAGAACCTTGAATTCTAAAGATTCCACAAAGCTAGAAATCCAATCCTAGCATGCATCACAGATTTATTTACTAATAGGCAAAATATTGCATTTCAAAATCAAAAAACAACAAAAGGCTCCTGATAACGATCACCATTAACAAATACCAAAATCAACAAACATAAATAACTGTTTACAACGCACCTGTATAGCAATCACCAAGCAACAAAATGGAGCAACTACAAATTATATTTGCAGCTATTTTCCTTTGTTTGTGTTCAGCTATATCATTTTCCGAATAAATCCAAACGAATATAGCTACAATGGATAAAATCAACTAAATTGGGAACTATATCGCCCTAGAAAAAAAAATCCTCCTTGAACCTTGAGTTTTTTATTCCATGGAACAAATCGCATTAAGCTATGAATCCTGCGATGAAGGATGCCGGAATTACTCGCGGGAAATAGAATGGGAGATGTAGATTGTAGAGAGAGAAAGGGAGGCAATCTCGGAGAAGGTTTGATCGAGCAATGAAACGACGTAGTTTTGAAGGCTGCAGCCGCGAAAAATCCGGACCCGGCTCAGGAAATGGGGCTAATTGTGATTGTGAAATGCATTAGGCGAAATTTTGTCTGCTTATATACGGTACCCGGATACCCGACACGACCCGACCCGATATACCGTTGAATTTCGCGGAGGTTGGTTATTTCACTGAAAAGATTTTGAAACGCGTCATTTTGTTTAGAGTGAATATTCTATTTTGCTTCGTCTAATACTCCCTCCGTTTCTTCATAATTAAGGCGAAATTTTTCAGTATAGAGTTTTAGAAATGAATGTTGGATGTATTAAATAAATAGATTAAAAAGTAAGAGAGAGAAAAAATGTAGAGATAATAAAGTATAAAATGAATAAAGTAGAGAGAATAACGTAAGAGAGAATAAAGTAAGAAAGAAAAAAAAGTTACTGTATATCGAAATGACTCAACTATGAAGAAACTTTTCGAAATAGAAAATGACTCAACTATGAAGAAACGAAGGGAGTATTTTAATTGAAAAAAAACTTTTAAAAAATAATACTCCCTCCGTTCTATAGTAATGGATGCATTTCTTTTTTGGTACGGAGATTAAGAAAAATTGTGTTAGGTGAGTTAAGTAAAAGGATAATAAAGTGGAAAATGAAAAATGTAGAGAGATAAAGAGAGAAAAAAAGTAAGAGAGAGTAAACTAGGTGTGGAAAAATGTGTTGACTTTTACTAAAAAGGGAAATGACTCTATTACTATGAAACGTACCAAAATGATAAAATGACTCTATTACTATGGAACGGATGAAGTAGTAAAAAATATCTAACATTTAATTATGATTGGATGAATCGAAAAGGTATTTTATTTTGTTTCTCATTCAGATATGTATGATAAATTATGGCTTGTGGGACTCAACTTACTAAAAGAGTACACACTACGCATGTAGTTTCCGGTGAGGATCACCTCCCCCACACCCTACACCATTTGCTACCCCACCAATAAAATAAAGACATTTGTCTGCTCTTTAAATTATTAAAAAACAAGCAAAATCCTATGTGGCACCTTCTTCTCTCCAAGCCTCCCAAACCGGCACTCTGCCACCGCCTTCTCTATCACCTCCTCCGATTTTCCGGCGAAAAACATGTCCGTCGCCACCGCTCCCGGCGCCACAGCATCCACAGCTATAATCTTCAGTTCCTTCGCCAAAATCTTCACCATTCGCCTCCACCACCAAAATCTTCGCCATCACCACCGCCAAAATCTTTGCCATTTGCAGTTATAATCTTCACCATCGGCTTTACCACCGCCTTCGACGCCGCATATGCCACATAGCCTGGCTTCAGCGACGCCACCAGTGAGGTTGACAAGCATATGATCCTACCCCCACCGCCCGTCGCGCTTTATCCTGTCATCGATCGATTCAATTTCCATCTCAATCGAGCGAATCAATCAATCAACACAGTTAAAAACCAAAACTCAAAGCTAATCGATCGATCAATCGATTAACTGTTGGCAGCTTCTTTGCAGCAGAGGAAGGCGCCTCGCGTGTTGATCGGGATGGTTTTGTCGAAATCGAGGACGTCGGTGCCGGCAAGCGAGGGGTATTTCGAATCCAGCACGCCGGCGAGTTGATGTGGATGTGGGGAGGAAGGTGACACATAGGATTTTACTTGTTTTTTAATATTTTAAAGAGTAGACAAATGTCGTTATTTTATTGGTGGGGTAGCAAATGGTGTAGGGTGTGGGGGAGGTGATCCGTTCCGTGTAGCTTCTTGTATTGTTCAAAATTCAAATTTTGGGCTAAAATTCGATTTATCGTTTTATATTGATATAGTCAAACTTTTACGTATCGTATTGGCCTGTAAGGTTGTTGTAAGTCGTAACGTAGTTAATAGCTACTAAAAATTATAGATGACAATCTAGCTTTGAACTGATGAATTGCTCTAAATCGATCGAAAAGACTAGAGTTGTAGTTGAAAATTTCTAGTTCAAAACGATTCCAACTCAAATTTATTGAAATTTTGTGGATGTCAAGTCAATCCAAAACGAATAGATTGCACAAAAAATGATGTACATGGACAAAAGATAAAGTTTACTACTATAGTTTATTTTATTTTTAAAAAAATGGAAAGAAAGAAGAATATTTCTGCGAAGTAATTGGAATGAAAATCTAAACCAAAGAATGGATACACATTTTTTCTTTTTTCTCTACCATGTTTCTTGATCCCACACAACAACAGTAGGATCATATAATACAAATGTCAGCACATTCCCGCTTCAGAAGCTCGATCACGCTGAAGCAAACGCCTCTCTTCGTGCGTTGCCTCAGCCACCGTGCACCAGTGCCACTGTTCGAGTCAAGAGTATGATGTAGCAGAATGGAATCCTCAATCGTGATGCACCGTCCTGCTTCAAGAAGACAATTTGTATAATTTACAGAATGGAGCCTTGAAAGCCTATCATACAGGTTGGGTTAGAGAGGCAGTTCGATCCTTTCGGACCAGCTGAAGATGTCTGAGTACACCCGATCACCTCCCAGCTCCTCCCCTGTGGCACCGGCAGCAACCCTCATAATGTCCTCGATCAAGGCAAAGTTTCCCATGATGTCAACATGAGCACCACTCTGCGTGCCGCGGCCTTCAAGAAGATTAGACGGGGGAGCATGATCACACTCCCGTATATAAGTTTTCATTCCTGAAGGATTGAATCTGGTTTTTCCACGCCACCCTTTTGCGCTCATGTAGCCTGCACTTAATACAGGGACAGTTTCGTCCCCATCAACGGTGAGAACACCATCTTTTATGCATCTATCTATATTTTCCTCAACCGCAGATGTATCAATTTGAAAAGGAATGTAGCAATCTGTAGCCGCGACCTGTCTGTATACATAAGCTCTTTCAGTAGGAATGCCAATTCCATACATAGAAAAGATCTCCATCTCTGGGGCATTTGGTAACCTGCAAAAAGGGTGTTGTTAATGTATATTACAAAATGCTGCAAACCTAATAAAATCGCGGAAAAAAATTAGTTAACAGAGATCAAAAGTTAAGTACACGATGCTCACTGTCTAACCTTGTTTCTAATGGATTTGACCAATATTTGTAGTGCGAATACTTGGGGTCGTCCAAGTTATCAGCAATACCATAAGAAAAATGAGCACCGCCACGCTCCATCATTTTGGGGGCAACGTAGTTTAGCAGATCCAGTATATCTCCAGCAGTATAAACTTTATATTCAGTAACAGATGTGATGCCACTAATACCCATGTCATGATACTCTGTCCACACATCTTGACAAGTATCGTTTGCAAAATTGTTGCCCTTTACAGCATCCTGCAAAAAACAACTTGATCGTATCAATAAAAGGTTTAGTAACAGTCCATGACACAATTAAAATGACACATTCAACTACATCATGTTTATACACCATCCAGGCACATCATGTTTTTTCTTTGAGCTGTTTTCAACTGAAACATATCCAAAGGCAGGTAAAATAAGTTGAAAGAGATTGAGATCAGAGTAATAACTTGTGACATTGATTTCTCATGACTAGGCTGCTGTTTTGTCATTATACAGAGAACAATCACTTTCATTTTTGTTTGTTTTATGAACTCTTAAAATCAAAGTAATCTAGCTTGGAATGTAAAGCACATTCACTTTGGTGAAAAATCAAAATTTAGTTTAGCTAATCTTCTAATATTAACATTAATCTGATGCTGCTATTTACTGTTCTTTTTAATCATCGTCATGAAATCATTAATTTGCCAGATGTCTTTATTTTTTCCCCGTCGCAAGAAACAGACCAGATAAATGGCAAATATGGAACTGGTGGAACTAAATTAGGGACATCCCAAAGTAGGGACTAATTAACATGCGATAGATATCACAGAAGAAAATAAGAAACGTTACCCTAAAATCAACTCTCTGAATATCCGAAGAATCTGCCTCGGCTACATCTTTCCCAAAGGATATTATTCTTCCATAATGGGCATGTTTTACTTTTGGTTCAATATTTTCATCTTCCGTACCGGTTGAGTTCTCAGGTTGGCTGGTATCTTGCTTTCTTTTGCTAGCAGCATAACCCTGCTCAGGTGACCAGTCAAGTCCACCCCAAATGGTGTCTCCACCTTTTGGTATCATTGACATTGTTGAATCCCATGTCCTTGTCATCCTCATTACGTGCTGCAAGGTTTGGATTCGGAATAGATCCTTATCCAGGACACCAGGAGCAATTGTCCTGAATACAATTGACCGAAAATCGGCTACGGGTAAGCACAGGAACTAACCATACAAAAGTTGGCTGGCTATCAATCTTAACGAGATTTGCACTAAAGTAAACAAGAAGTTCGTACCTGGCCACAGCAATATCTCTTGCTTCTGCAGAGAAAAGCCCAGAAACAGCTTTCGGAACACCTAAAAGTGGCCCCCCAATGTTCATCACAGCCTTTATATGTTTAGCACACCAGTCTGGTCCACCTCCTCCACCCACTGGAGCAGGTGCCTCCACCCATTTCATAAAATGGAGAAAGTATAGAACACCCATGGAATGTGGAATGATTACTGCCCTGTGTCCACTTGTAGCAACCATCAGTTCTATATTACTTTTTATTCTGCTCAGTGCTCCATCACGCACCTGAAAAGTAAGTATTTGATAACAAAAGTGCGTCAACAAGAACAGAGGATTGATATATGTTAACACGTACTTCTGTGTTCTGGAATGAAAGCCTCCAATCATAAGCAGCCATGTACATGGCTTTCTCTTCATACCCAATCTGAGCAAGATTTTCTATTAGAACTGCCCAAACGAAATACCCCGGAGCAAAGTAATCTGCCGCGACAAGGCCAGTGACAGGCCTGACTCTCACACCCGGAGGATCCAAGCCAGTTTCATTATCCAATGACATATGCTCCGCCCAACATAGTGGCCTAACAGTAAAAACAAAAATACAGGTTGAAACTTATATAAGAAGCAGGTCAATGGTAGACAAGAAACTTTTGAGGAATAACTGATTAAAAACTTCATCTCATGTATTGTGTCTCAGAAGCATGAAAACATCTTACAGGAAACTCAAGAGTCTTAAACACACACAGACACAAACAAGGCAGTAGGCTTCCACTAATAAGTGGTGAGTGATAGTGTGATACCACCACTAATTACTACTTTACATAGTAAAATGTTGGGTTTTTGGCTTTTTAAACCAAAATCTTTCCCCGAATTCCGGTTTTTTCCATGAACTATGAGATTTGTTTTTAAAACCACGAACTTCCATTTCGCTAGGATTTTCCCAACCCGACCCGAATAACACATTTCCGACCCGAATAGCATAATTCAAAATGTTAAAGTTGTGTTTTGTTTATTCATAAGTTGTCATTTGTTATGTAATAATTGTGATTGTATGTATTATTGTGCGAAATAGGATCCAAGTAATCAATTTAGTGACAACTAAGATTAAATTTGACATGTAGACAACCCGGGTTTCGTCGTTGACCCGCCAGGGGAAAATCCTAACGAAATGAAAGTTCGTGGTTTTAAAAACAAATCTCATAGTTCATGGAAAAATCCGGAATTCAGGGAAAAGTTTTGGTTTAAAAAGCCAAAAACCCTAAAATGTTCATTAACTAGTCCTGCAAATACCAACACAACTCCTAACTAGATAGAGATCTAACCTTTTAGATACACAATTACTGTACAAAAGCTAAAACATTATTCCAATCTTTACTTTTCCTACTCTATCTACCTTTTCAAAAACCAAACAACCAATTTTACCTCAAAATCAAGAAATAGTGTAACATGGAATAAACTCAAACAAAAAGAGAGAGTCAAGTAATATCTTCACCTCTTGTAAACATCACCAAAAGTGCCTCCCCACAGCCTCTTCCTGAACAAATCTTCAGCACAGCTATGCCCCTCCCACAGCTCCAGCCCTCCCGTGACGATTCCCGGCACGAACACCACCGGATGCTTCGCCTGCAGCCCCTCCTTCTTCAGATTCACCCCGGGCGGGTCGGGCATTGGCCCCGTGATCGCCTCCGTGACGTACTGCGGGAACGAGGAAGGCATCATGTTGAACAGGAACAGCAGCGCCCACCACGCCACGCAGACGCAACCGATGAACCAGCAGCAATTGTCCAGGCACGACCATTTCCGCTGCCTCCTCGGTCTCCGGAGCTCCGGCTTCCTCTCGTCCGGATCAGGATCGCGGACCGGCTCCTGCGCCGCGGCGCGCCTCCGTCGCAGCGATGGCATCGCGGAATATGAGTGTTGGCGGGAAAATCGACCGATCCGGATTGATTTTTTTTTTTTTTTTAATAATTAATTCTGTGAATAGATTTGGATTTTCGATGATCGAGGCTGCGATTAGTACCTAGCTGCTGCTTGTGTGTGAGCTCTGAGAATGAAACTGGCGGCGGCGGAGGAGGAATTGGTGGCGCGAGGCTGAGTTTCTACCGATTGAATGAATGATCCAATCTCGTGTCAGTATCACACGGCCGATTCGAGTCGGGTCGGGTCGGGCGGGTCGGGTCTAATTAAGTACTGTGTAACTGTAATTGCCTACATTCTATTTTTATTAAATAAGTTAATTTTAATATATATAAAAGGGATATTGGCATCTAATATCACGAAATTTTCAAAAAGTTGAGCTTTTCTTATGAATTTTAAAATTGGTAAATAATATCACGAACTTTACCCTCAGTTTGTTTTTTCCCACGATAAAAAATTTTATGTTATTTTAATAGATTAAAAAACAATTTTGGAGGGTATACTTCAAGAAAAACTATCTTCAAATACTGAAAAACTTGAAACTCTCAAAATTGTTGTCGAGAAATTACGAAAACAAATCCGTATCATAATATTATTTGTGAAAAAATTTTCATTCGTGGAAAAACAAACACTGGGTAAAGTTCGTGATATTATTTGCTAATTTTAAAGTTCGTGGGAAAAACCCAACTTTTTGAAAATTTCGTGATATTAGATGCCAATATCCCTTTCTAAAAAGAAATTATCATTAATTCATTCTAATGTTTTATTATGTTTTATGTTTCCAAATTTTGCTATGAAATTATTTTTAATAGTTTAATAGAAACCCGAGTTTTTTTTATGAAACATATTCGAAATTATTTTCACTTTTTTACTAGAAAAAGATCAATACTTATATGTTCAACAGTCTTAAAATCGCCACGGTCACATTGAGCTTTAATTTTGTAGAGATTCATGGAATTTATGTATTCATTATATTATTCATATCGTGATTATTGGATCTAATAAAGGGATTTAATTTGTAATTTAGATTGGTAACGTTTTTTACACTAAAACTTTCTGGAAAATTTGGGCCAAATTATATATTAGCTTGAAATTTAGGTGGGCCTGAATTCTGATTTGTGTTCACTGACCATTCCCTCCAAGAGATGTGATAAATAATGGAGTAATATGTTTATTAAACAGAGAAAACATATTATAATAATGATTAATTCACCTACTCTCATAATATACATTTGGATTAAATATGAGCTATCCAAAGTTTATCAAGGAGTATGTTGAATATCTTATAAGAGAGAATTAGTACTACCTCCGTCCACTAAAATTTATTTCATTTTCCATTTTCGTCCCAAAAAATTTGTTCAAATTCACTTTTACCATTTTTAGTAGTGGACCTCATCTTCCACTAATTCATTCCTACTCACATTTTATTATAAAATAAAACTACTCCTTCTATCTCAGCTAAGATGCTACATTTTTTTTCGCACTTGTGTTTTGGAAAAATGATGATAAATAGTTAAAATAGAGAAAAAATAAAGTAAGTTTGAGAATATTGTAGAAGACACTATATTCTATATTACTACCTCCATCCCCCAAATTTTGACATAGTTTACTATTTCGGTCCGTCCCCTAAATTTTGCCACACTTCACTTTTACCATTTTTGGTAGTGGACCCCATATTCCACTAACTCATTTATATTAACATTTTATTATAAAACTAATACTTTAAAAGTAGGACCCACATCCCACCAACTTTTTCAAAATTTAGGGGACGGAGGTAGTATTATCTTTTTCTTTATTTTCTCTTCACTTTAACTATTTATTATCATTTTTCCAAAACACGTGAAAAAAAGGGACGTGTCATTTTAGCTGGGACGGAGGAAGTAATATATAAAAGCAGGACCCACAATCCCATAACACTCACTTTCCATTACATTTCTTAAAACCCGTGTCGAGTCAAAGTGAGACAAATTTCGATAGACGGAGGTAGTATCAAATACATTAATCCAAAATGGACATTTTGGTAATTTCATTTTCCTTAGTCCGCAACTACTTTCACTTCCATTTCCACTTAAACCATTTCAAATTTCCCCCAAATTTTCGCAATTATTGAAAACCTAATTTCCGAAAAACCCTCGCTCCCAAACCCCCACTCTCAGCCGTACTCTTCTTCCCTCAATGCAAAACTGAAAATCAATCCAAAACCACAGTCTCTTCAAATTAGGGTTCGTTGTCGGTCATCGGATACATTTATTCCGATTCTTTTCTCGACGAAGTGACTCTCGCTTTTCGGACTGCTGATCCTCTCTTGATTGCTGGACTGGAGATGGTTTCCGGTGCAAAAATCGACGGCGGGGCGCAGGTGTTATCGGCGGGAGTGCGGAGAACTATCCAATCGATTAAAGAGATTGTGGGAAACCATTCTGATGCTGATATTTACGTTGTGCTTAAAGAGACCAACATGGATCCTAACGAAACCACCCAGAAACTGCTCAATCAAGGTTCCTTTTGTTTAAAGACTGTCTTTTTTTTTTTCCCTTTCATTTGTTGATGGTGTATAGATTTTTATCTTTTTTCAAATTCGGGTGGGATTCTTGTGTTTTGAATCTTTTTTGTATGGAAAGCTGGAAGCTGAGAATTTCAATCAGGGTGGGGGTGTGGAGAGGTTAACACGTTAGTGTTTGTTTCTAGCTAAGTGCATTGGTTTGTGCTTGATGATATTTGTGGTTTCTCTACAATGCATGTGGAATAAGAGATGTAATCATGGAAATTGAAATGTTGGTCTCAGACTGCGTGGAGCTCATACGAATCATTTATCTTGACTCCGCAGCAGATATTAGTTGTCTTTCAAACAAGTTGGTAGTCTACTGTGTATTTATTTTGTGTAGCTCTGAATTCGTTTCATATGGTTTGTGGTAGTGCATGGGTTGGTGCAAGAAATAGGTGTTATGTTAGGCACTTAAATAACCTTTTAAGGGAATCTCTCATAATTCGTTGCTTGCAATAATGGCGAGGACAGAGGGAATATGAAAGCATATTCATCCACCTAGGAACCAAAATTTCTTGCACTTAGCTAGAAGCCTATCCCTATATTGTGGCAGAAAACCTATCAATTCATTTATTTATTCCATTCATCTAATAGTTCTATAAAAAACCTCACCACTACAACTTCTTCTGGAGTGTTGATTCGTTGTCTATTGTAGAGAAGCCAATTTTTTCTTTGCTCTATAGTCTATATTCTCTACTACCAAGTACTTTATGCTACATAGTTGTTTTTTATGCAGATCCATTCCATGAGGTGAAGAGAAGAAGAGATAGGAAGAAAGAGGTATAGATGGCTGTCTTTTCTTTATATATTTTTGGATTTCTTATTAATATTCATAATATGTTTAATAGTAAGGTCAATATTAATTGCTAATTGTGTAGTTTTATTCTAAAAATTTCCCTCTGCTTTAAGTTTATTTTTTGCATGATCTTAATACGTTAAAGTTGACATATCTCGCTATTTAAGAGGTTGTCATGGCTCAATTTTACTCTAGCTTATTGAAGTTATATACCAAACACGATGCATGAAGTATGAACTTACCAATGTTCTATCTGCAGACCCCGAATCCAGTGCAAAATAGTTACACTGCAGTGGAGCCCACTACAAACAATGATGTTGCACGTATGCCTGCCAAGTATAATACTTATCCTGACCGCAGTTCTCGAAGAGGGGGAACCTCTCGAAATACTGCATCTGGTAATAAGATCTCCTGAAAAAGTTCTATGTGTTTACCACTTCTTGTGGTAAAAATATCTTTAAGGGTAAAAAATCCTTGTGAAATATTTTTGATGAGTTTAAATGATTTTAGTTCTTCAGTAGCGTTCAAATTCAGTAGCAAAAATGGTCTCCATCTTTCTCCATTTCAGTTTGCTGCCTATCTCATTTCAGTAATGGGTGTAATTTAACTGGATGCAGGGGGCACTCGGGAGTTCCGGGTTGTTCGTGACAATAGAGTCAATCATACTAGCGTCGCAGATTCAAAGCCTGGCCTAAATTCAACTTCAAAAAGTCCAGGGGTGATCTCTAGTGGGTCATTGAAGAGGTACTAATAGTTGGATTGAATTTCACTTGATCTAGTTGTGCTTTCGTTGTCTGTGCCTTATTGAAGATGGTGGTACAGTTCAGTTATAAGCTTTATGGTTTTCATGAAGGAGCTATTGCATCATCAAGGCGGCGTATAAGATGTCCATCGGTTAATTGAGTAGGAGAAAATTGAATTAAATAATTTATCATTGTACAGTTTTAGGCATTAGTGACTGTCCTGTTATGGTCAGTCAGTTGCATGGGGGGGGGGGGGGGGAGAAAACTTGTCACTTCCACTTTTGGAACTAAACTATTTTATGTAATTTGTGTCTTATATGAGTAGCTTTCTAAGATATTCCTTTCACAGTTCTCCCAGCGGTTCTGGACGTCAAGAACCTGCTGTATTTCAGCATTCATCTCAGTCTGTCAAGACCGCTGATTCACAAACAAGGCAAACTAAGGATGCTGCTTCAGTTGGTAATGACAGGAAAGAAATGGCTGGTGATAAGGTCTTTCCAATTCCGAGTGCTACTTCACATGTGCAAACAAAGGCAAATGCTTCCCAGCCACAATCTACAACTTTGTCCAGTAGCTCCGTCGTGGGTGTTTATTCTTCCTCCTCTGATCCTGTTCACGTACCATCACTTCATTCTAGACCTGCTGCTAATGTTGGGGCCATCAGGCGGGAGGTTGGGGTAGTGGGACCTCGTCGCCAGTCATCTGAAAATTCTCCTAAGCCATCATCATCTCAAGGCACATCTTTGCCAAATCCGCAATCCAGACAAGATGGCCAATTGCAAGAATCTGTGCAGTCATTTAATGCTAAATCAAAGAATGGCCACTCAAACCAAAATGTGGCATCTGACTCTGCTGTAGCTGGTCCACCTGCTGGGAGATCATTTTCCAGTAATTCCTATGGTAGCCGTTCTCATCAACCCATTGGACACCAAAAAGGCAAGATAGGTATTTTGCATTCCTCAGTTCGTATATTAGTGACTAAAGTTGAATACTCCCTATAGTTATTTCCTTATACTACATTTAGCATCTGGTGAGCTTACTGAATCTTTCTTCTGTAGCTCATCAGCCCAACAAGGAATGGAAGCCAAAAGCAAGTGTAAAACCAAGTGCAAAGACAGTCTCTCCTCCCGCAGACAATCCAGAACACACGAAAAAAGAAGCAGCTGTTTTGCAAGATAACATTTCACAATTGAATCTTTCTGAAAGTCAAAATGTGATTATAGCTGCACATATTCGCGTCTCTGAGGAAGACAGATGCCGTCTGACCTTTGGAAGCATAGGCGCTGAATTTGAAATATCTGCTAATTCAGTTGGCATGGCTGCTAATGCTGTAGAAGAATTATCTGCCAATCCTTCTGGAAGGTTGTTTTCATTTAACTTTGTCAGATGCTTATTTATGAATTTCTCTCCCTTCTCTTATTTTGGTGTCTTTTTACCTTTTCTTACTAATTTAATTACTTGTACTCTTCATTGGGAAGTTTAGTCAGTTAGTTTCATGTTTGCCTTGACATTCATATGGATATTGTTACTTTTATACTTGTACTCTTATGTTTTGTATCTGTTTACCCTTTCCTACTAATTTTTATTTCTTTACAGTTGTACTAAAAATGACTAAGCAATGTAAATTTGTAGTGTTTCAGTCTCTGCCACTGAAGCCTCAGGAGATGAACCTGTTACTACCAAATCCTTAGAGATGATGGATGGCTCTGTCCGAAGTTCAGAATCCAATTCGCCTGCTTCAGGTGATCTGTCTGATCGGACTGAGAAGAAAGACTCTTCAAGTCCACAGAACTTTAATGACTATGCTGATGTTGGCTTGATGCGTGGCAACAGCCCATCTTATACTCCCGAATCACTACAGCAGCATGATACGACTGAACTGCCAAGCTTCTCGGTGAGTGAATAAATAACTTTCTTTGAGCAATTGATTTATTAATAACAGAAGCTGCAACTTGTTTTATTGTTTTTTACTGCCCTCAGGGTTATGATCCCCATATGGCTTATGATATTTCCTACTTCCGCCCAGTTGTTGATGAAAATGTTAGAGGGCCAAGCCTTACGTCATCTCAAGAGGTTAGGATCGAACTATTGTATGCCATTAATTAAGCATGAATCCTTTTTAGTCGTATGCTGTGCCTGTCACACAGAACCAACCTATATACGCTCTTATCTAGTTGTACTTATTACCGGACACATCGTGGTCATATTTATTACCACTGGTTGCATGCATTCACAGCCACATTGATGCTAACAATCCCCGTACTTAGATTTGTTTCATTAACCAAATAATTAACAGGTCATATGCTCTGCACTGCATATAAATAACATAGAAGTTGGTTTGGGAGATTTCTTATATATAATTATTTTAAAAACTAGAAATCCTTGGGAGTTTTGCAGTGCCACTAAATATACTATTTCTCAACATAGACTCTTAGTTTTGAACTTTATATTCTGTCTGATGACTTTGAACTTCTTGTGCATGCAGGTCCTTGGTTCACATGCAACCAATGTTGTTCCAGCTTCCACAATTGCAATGGTTCAGCAGCAGCAACAACAGCAACAGCTGCAGCTGCAGCAGCAACAACAGCAGCAGTTCGCCCAGATGTATCCCCAACTTCACGTCTCCCATTTTGCTAACATGATGCCGTATCGTCAATTCTTGCCTCCTGTCTATGTTCCGCCAATGCCTGGTTACTCCAATAGTCCCACATATCCTCATCCTTCAAATGGCAGCAGCTACTTACTGATGCCCGGGAATAACTCCCATGGGACTCCAAGTGGTGTCAAGTATGGTATCCAACAGTTCAAGCCTGTGCCTACTGGTACTCCAACTGTTTTTGGAAACTTCACCAGTCCTGCTGGTTATGCCATCAATGCTCCTGGGGTTGTTTCCAGCTCCGCAGGCCATGATGATTCATCTCGTATAAAGTATAAAGATAATCTTTATGTTCCAAACCCCCAGGTAACTAAGGCAACTCTATATCATGCATGTTATAGTCGTACTGAACTTTATGCATGAACATGAATAATATCTATATTTCAATGAATTGATATTAGGCTATATGACAAGTTTCTCTTTAGAACAGTCTTGGAAATCATTTGTCATTTTGTCTTGAATTAATATCTACAAATTGTGATTCCCTCCTCTCTTACATGTTCTAAAATACAGGCGGAGACCTCTGAAATTTGGATGAATGCAAGGGATGCTTCTGGTATGCAGTCGTCATATTACAACATACCCGCGCAATCGCCTCATCCTACTGCATATTTGACTTCACACAGCGGTCACGCCTCTTTCAATGCTGCTGCTGCACAGCCCTCCCATATGCAATTCCAAGGCATGTACCATCCTTCCCCACAACCCCCTACTATTGCAAGTCCTCATCATATGGGCCCTGCCATGGGCGGTAATGTGGGAGTTGGTGTGGCTGCTCAGGCTCCCGGAGCACAAGTGGGTGCGTACCAGCAACCTCAGTTGGGGCACTTGAATTGGACCGGTAATTTCTGAATATAGTATTTCACTGGAGCCCTTTAGCTTCCAGAAATTGACATTAGCTATAGTTATTTCCAATCTTGTGGTTATTAAATGTGAAGAATGCTATTATTTCAAATCAATGCAGTAAATTTTGTGTTGTCATTGTTCATTGTTCTACACTCGTCCGATATTTTGTGATATTTCGTTCTCCTAACACACCTCACTGCGCACGAGAATCATTCCCTAGTCCAGCACTACGCAGCATTTGCAGTAGTGAACAAGGTTGTGAGTCTTTAGCAGCAACTCTTGTCTCTTTCGTCTTTAAAGCGTGCGTTATAAGGCTAAAGCAGGACACATGGGATGAATAAGTTGGGAAATGCAAAGGTAGAGAGACATGGCTTTTGTCGTAGCTTTAGAAAAAGAAAACCTGCAAAGCACCCGAGCCTCGGATCACTCCCACCTCACCTGCTATATTTGTTTTAAAGTTTTGGTCTCTTGCATCATCATCTTTATTTTGCTGCTTCTACTAAAAGAGCTTGTGTTGTTGAACAATGGAATGATTTGGGCTTTTGTCAGAGAAAGAAAAGGTAAAGAGGGTGGCTTTTGATTTGTTGTATGGATTTGGATCACTTGGAAGTTCATCAGTTCTTAGGGATTGTGTGAATATATTCTGTTATTGGGATTGGTGAAAAACATCTTTGTTTGATGATTTGGTGATCGTGCATGATTCCCATGTTCTTCCTATCCCCCACCTTCTTTATAGCTCTGAAACTAAAGCATTTCACTCTGTGCGTGCGTGCGTGTGAGAGGTCTGTCTCCATACTAAAGTAGTGCAGTGTGTGTGTGTGTGAGAGAGAGAGAGAGAGAGGCTATTTAATTTCTTCTAAATGTAATCTATTTGAATTTATGTACAAATAGAAACCTTTAACTTAGCACAAAATTCTCACACTTGTTAATTCTCATACAGTATTTTGATTCATAGTAAATCTCAACATTGTTAATTTTTCAATAATGTCACAAGGCTCATATTTTGGTTGTTGATAATACAATGTAGTAGCAGTACTCTCTCCGTCTCACAAAAGATGTCACACTTTTCATTTTAGTTTGTCTCACAAAAGATGTTACATTTTCCTTTTTAAAAAAAGTTTTCTCTCACATGAATATAAAAACTATATTTTCTCTCTCCATTTAACATAAAAAAAAAACCTCTTAAAATCATGTGCCGTTCCACAAATGTGACATCTTTTGTGGGACGGAATGAGTATATCTTAGACATTGGCATGTATATAGTTGGTTGTGTATGTACACTCCAAGGTGTGTATAGGTCCAAAGTAGCTAGTATAGTTGGAATTGATGAAAAAATGGAATCTCTTGTGGCCAAGCATCCATATGACAAGAAAGGAATCTATAATAGCTAGTATTCTCAAAATTGATTTTTCCATGTGAATAAATATTGTTTGATGTAGATATATGATATCACCCACTCATCATGGTTTTATGTTGTCTCTATTATCCTTGGCATGATGCAATACCACTGTATGAGTAATGTTCCCCTGCACAAACATTTATTTCTATTTTGTTTATTAAATGGTAATTGTCTCAAAATATATATTTTTGATGCAAATGAAAAGTTAAGAGGATAAAAATTAGCAAACAACATACTAGTAGTAAAGAATACAAAGCAATACGCATCCTAACGTTATCTGTCAACTTCATTAACAACTTCATTAACTAATGAAATCTGAAACCAATAGAAAGAGAGAGCTTCTTGTAAGATTTTTTTTTGAGTAAAAATGTGCTAGTCTAGACACATTGCCACGTAATGTATTCACTCAGTCAAATATTAGTACTTGATTGTTACACATTAACCATAAAATGAAGTATGATCTTGTCTCTTATATATATCAATTAATTTTACACCCTTAACTTTTGGTTGCATTCTTTATTTCAATCAAATCAAATCTTGATTAATATTCTTTCCGTAGAATTTCTTCCAACTTTGCATCACATCCGAACCCCCAATGTTGTAAAAGTGATTTTTGAGAGCCCCACGAATGCAATCACCCCAATATTAATTTTTAATAAAATCCTTATAAAATGAGATACTCTACAATGGTAGAGGGTCAAGTGGCAAATGATTTCGAAAAATCGAATTTAATAGAAATTTCTGGTTTTCATGTACAACCGATGGTTTGACCGACTCGTACGACACCTCGTCTTTGCTCATACACAAGTCGACCCTATACATGCACGTGCGCACATGCACACACACATTTTAATTTTATCAATAAATGTAAAAAGAATTGATAGGTCATTCTTAATATTCTCAAAATTTAAAGAACCGGTTGATATTGCAATTTTTAGGGGAAATTAAACATTGGTTTTGTGCAACAATAGTTATATACACGGGCCATCGATATGATGCAATTTTTTATAACATGTTATGTTATAATTATATCTATGTATGTTAGTATAATGATTGTGCTATTTATATGATGAACACTTTCACGAACACAAATTGATATAGATATCACACGATCCATTATATATGTTGAAATAATTCCAACAATTATAGCACGACTTGTGTGTTTCTTTTACATGAACTAAGTTATAATTAAGTGGTAGCATGATACCAAATCTAAGGCCCAACTTCATTGCTTTCCCCATTTAAATGGTCACTAACTTAACTCGATCGAATAATTTGCACTATATGCTCCATTAAAAAAATGTTTACCATTTATCATTGTGTTTAAATTAATTATTTTAATTTAAATGTAATGATTTTGTAATGTAATTTGAATTCATATCGCCACGTGATAGGTTAGACAATCACAATTACATAAATATTTTCTCTTTTTTTTTTTTTTTCTTTTTAATTTTGTAATTGGCTAGATATATACTCTGTATATGCCAATGTGATCGTACCAATAAATTTTTACTCATCTTGCCACTTAAATTTGACCAACTTAATTAGCATTTTCTTCGACTACTTTTATCACAATCAACCTCTAATGTATATACGATACAAGCTAAAACTAAGATAGTTTGAATCACACTAGTATACTTCAAAAAAATAATAAAGAAGCGGATCAAAACTAGAAGCATCATTTTCTCAAATCTATTTAAATGCTCCATTTGTCGCTTAAAGTTTGTCCCATTTTTCTATATTCGTCCGTCCCACAAAATTTGTCTCATTTCACTTTTTACTATTTTTTGTAGTGGACCTCATATTCCACTAACTCAATCATTCTCACATTTTATTATAAAACGAATACTATATAAAAGTATGACCCACATTTCATAACTTTTTCAACTCACTTTTCATTACATTTCTTAAAATCCGTGTCTGGTCAAGTAGAACAATATTTGAAAGACGGAGAGAGTAACAAATAGACATATTACTCAACGTTAACTTGTCCCGACAATTCGCGAAATTGGACCGACTCGATGATGATATTATTCAAGATTAATTTTATTCAAGAAAAACTAAGATGCATAAGCCAAAACTGATCTTACATTATTCAACATGGGATAAATATTGAGCCATATGACCTATTTAATCAAACACAAAATTTATAATACTAAATGTTACTACCTCCGTCCCTGAAAATTTGATACATATTACTATTTCGGTCCGTCCCTGAAAATTTGATACATTTCACTTTTACCATTTTTGGTAGTGGACCCCATATTCCACTAACTCATTCCTACTCACATTTTATTATAAAACTAATACTTTAAAAGTAGGACCCACATCCCACCAACTTTTTCAACTCACTTTCCATTACATTTCTTAAAACCCGTGTCGGGTCAAAGTGTATCAAATTTTGGGGGACGGAGGTAGTATTATCTATTAGAAATGGGTCACTCAACCTTTAAAATGCCTTATAAGGGGGAGGGTTATCCATACTTATATAGATTAGATTGGATCATCACCAAGTCGATGTGGAATAGAATTTAGAGAATTTAACACGTCCCCTCACGTATGGGCCGGAAAGGACATCGGTCTTCCATCACGTGGGTAGGCAATGCTAGAGATAAGAGAACCATCATCGATGTGGGCCGGAAAGGACATCGGTCTTCCACTCGTGAGTGAGGTAGATAAGTGATAAAGAGAAAACCATCATCGACTTGGGCCCGCTCTGATACCATATTAGGAATGAGCCACTCACCCCTTAAAAGGCCTCATAAGAAGGATGATTATCCATATTTATATAAATTAGATTGGATTATCACCGGTGGTGGGATAGAATTTAGAGAATTTAATATTATGAAATTGAAACCAACATAACTAGAAAAAAATTTGAAATGAGAGATACACTTGCCAGCCCATTCCCCCCCTATATAAAGCTCTCCCCATAAGATGGAGAAAAAACAACACAAAACAGAACTCTCTCAAATTCTCTCTCTCTTTCTCATAAGCGTGCTGGCAAGCTTTGAGTAGACGATGCGCCACTCCATCTCCTTCCCCCACATCAAATGAGTGCCATTGTTTCAACTGTTTTGTGTGCTGCGTGTGTAACCATTTCTGTTCCTTTCACATGATTGTGTTTCCCTTCTATCGCATCCATCTCTCTCTCTGCAGCTTTTGCCTCTCTCTCAGCAGACAATCCCTAATTTCTCCTTTTTCCTGATCTCTCCGCTTGATTTTGCGCATAATTGGCCGATCATGGTGGAGAGGTGCGGCTACGGCAGGGAGAGCGAAATCTCCTCGAATTCGTCGTTTTCCTCGAGTTTGCTCGACGCGATCTACCGCTCGATCGATCGAGGAGACGAGGAGGTGCCGATCTACGGCGGAGGAGTGAGGAAGAAGAGCTTCGGCGGCGTAGGAGGCGCTAACGTGCGCCGCGGCGTGACTGAGCGTGACGAGGAGATGGAGAGGTTCCAGCGCGCTTGCATGGTTGAGAAATGGGTGGAGAAGAAGGTGAGCGAGAGATCCGTCGGTCGGAGGAGATCCGTCGCTGATTTTGATCAGGTGAAGAAGCTGCGGAAGGATCGGGAGAGTTCCAGCTGGAGCTCCTCCGATTCGAGCTCGGGCGGCGCCGGTGGATTCTTCTTCTCTTCGTCGGAGGCGGAGTCGATTCAGGCGCGGCGGCCGAAGCCGATCAGGACGGGGATCGAGAAGGAGAAAATCGCGGTGAATCGCCGCGAATCGGAGCAGAAGCCTAAAATTGAAGGCGGATTCTCGAAGACGAAGCTGCGCGCGCTGAAAATCTACGGCGATTTGAAGAAGGTGAAGCAGCCGATATCCCCCGGCGGAAAACTCGCCGGATTCCTGAACTCGCTCTTCAAAGGCAAAATCGGCGACGAATCGCCGATTTTGAAATCCACAACCTCCGCGTCGTCGTGCTCTTCCCGATCCTGCCTCAGCAAAACGCCGTCGTCCAGAGGCAACCACTCCTCCGCCGGCGCGAAGAGATCCGTGAGATTCTCTCCGGTGAGCGTGATCGCCGACTCGGAAATCAACAACAAAAAGCAGACATCGTCAAATCACAGCAGCAAAAACAGCATCAGAAGCGTGATCAACGAGGAGCTAATGGCGCACGTGATGGATCAGAACCGCTGCGCCGAGGAGGTGGCGAGGGATTTGCTGAGGAATTACCAGAGGCAAAATCAGCAACCACAGGTTTTCGATCGAGATTTCGACGACGATGCAGCAAGCTGCGCGAGCTCAGATTTGTTCGAGCTCGATAATCTCTCGGCGATTGGGATGGAGATTTACAGAGAGGAGCTGCCGGTTTACGAGACGACGCGGCTCGATTCCGCCGGCAACGGATTAATCTATTAAAATATTATTTTAATAATGGTTTAAGTATTAATTAATTAAGAATATTATGTATTTTTAGTTTTTTTTTTTAATTATTGGTTTGGGGGGTTTATAAGTAGTATCTGACTGTAATTAATTTAATTTTGTGCATTGTTTTCATGGTAGTGTGTGTCTTTGGTGGTGGTGAGTAAAAGTACTATGTGAATTCAAATAAATTTGAAAATGTTGTTAGTAAATTAATAATTTGGGATTAAATGGAAATGTGAAGCATGCAGTGGAAAAGTAAAGGTGAAGAATCTGAGGTGGACAAGATTATGAAAAGCAAATGCTCTATTTAGTTAGTGACAGAAATACACATTGAGAAACTTTTATTTTATTGAATTTGGGGGTCTAAATTTATTTAGTTTTTTAATAATTTAATTTTTGAATAATATGTTTATGTTTTTGAATTCGAAATATTTGGGCAGTAACATACTTTTATTTAATTATGTTATTTATACTCCCTCCGTCCTAGATAGTCTGTCTCATTTTGATCGGACAAAATTTTTAAGAAATGTAATGAAAAATGAGTTGAAAAAGTTAGTGGAACGTGAATCCTATTTTTATGGATTAATTTTATAATAAAATGTGAGTAAGAATAATTTAATGAAATATGAGATTCACTATTAAAAAATGATAAAAAGTGAAATAAGATAAACTACATAGGACGGGCAGAAATGATAAAAATGGGACAAACTTATAAAAGATGGTTAGTTTTGAAAGTAAAGATGTAGCAAGTGATAAAAATGGGACAAAATGCTCTGTTTTTGTGACTGTGAAATACACATTGAAACTTTGACTTTTATTTTCTTGAATTTGGGGGTCTAAATTAATTCGGTTTTTAAATAATTTAATTTTTGAATAATATGTTTATGTTTTTGAATTCGAAATATTTGGGCAGCAACAATTGTTACCAAAATGTGTATTATTTTCACTTTTAAATAGTACTCTGCCCGTCCCACAGTAATTGTTACTCTTATTATGGGTACAAGTTTTTAAGAAATATAAAGAAAAGTTGGTTGGAAAAGTTAGTGGAATGTGAGATCCACTTTTTTATATTGATTTTATAATAAAAATGTGAGTGAAGTGAATTAGTGGAATGTAGGACCTACTTACTATTTATGGTAAATATGAAGCGTGACAATTATTGTGAGACGGACTGAAATGGAAAAGAGTGACAATTGTTATGGGACGGAGGGAGAAGTTGGTTATAGGCGAAAAAAATATTTAATTTTTTGTAAGCTTACTACCTAAGTAGTTTATTAAATATTACTACTATAGTTTAGTTGTTGTTTATCTTCGTGGTTTTTGGTTCCTGTCTTTGAAGTTATTTATTTGTGTACTTTTGCTGTTTGTTTTTGTGTGTTTTGTCTTTGTAGTTTTTTTTTTCCTTTTACGTTTGTTCAACTTTTGGATATTTTGTTATGTATTTTGTGATTGTTGTTTGAAGCTTTTCCTTTGATTTGGAGGTGCTTATAAAGTTTGGCTTGAACATTTTATGATACTAGCTACACAACATATAAGAGATGGTTAGTTTTGAAAGTAAAGATGTACTAGCAAGTGATGAAGATAAAGAAGATTGAAAATGAAAATTGGATGATGTGTGTTTGTCGCCAAAAGATTGGGACATGAGATCTATGGTTAGATCTTTGTTGGCTAGGCAAATTAGTCAGAAATAGAAATGATAATGTCCTAAGATAAATGGAAACCAATTGTACAAATGCAATTGTTAATTTTATTTTTTACAGTTAGTAAGCACTAGCTAAATCATCTATCATTGATTGGGTTGTCACTTTTTTGCTTCATATTTCCACTACTTCACCACCAAACTCATTATATTTAATTGAGTATCAAATTAATAATGTACTTAGTCATTTGGTATACAATGTTGGGGTGAAATAGTGACAATTCATTTTTGGTGGATAAGGTTTATAGATAACTCTAATATGTGATTTTTCTTTTGTTTTGGATTTTAATAAAATGTTTACTTGTGTTTATATGTTCAATTTACTATTTTTTATATTAGTTTTATTTTTAACTGATTCTGAAGTACTACTTTGTTTCTCATCAATTTTGACTTATATGATAAAAATTATTGGGGGTGAAATTTGTCCTCATGCATTATGTCATATTTAGGTCTTGACAAAACATTATATGTAATGCTGACATGCGCACATGACATAAAACTGAATCCCACTTAAAGCCCGACTACTCTATGTGTGCGCGTGCGCGCGATCGATAAACTAGATTTTGACCATCATGGTTATTCTAGTTTTTACACAAAGTAACTTGCATTGTTTTCATATTTCACCAACAAAGTTAACCAAAAATGATTAATAATAATTGTAGAAGAAATTCTTGCTATCAGGACCACCTTGAAATCGTGGTCAAGTTATCATAATAAAGTAAGTATATTAATTAACAATACATTAAACATAACTAACATATTAATGCCAACACCAAGATTCTTTAACTCTTGAACTAAAGAAAAAGAAAAGCCTAACCTACGAACAATTTCCTAATAAAAAGTGTGCTATATAGGCTCTAATTATAATTGTCTATATTCAACCAACAAAGTTGGATGGATGTAGGTGGCAAAGTACGATGTTTACATTATTCAAGTTCTCATTCATTATTTATTCACTTATTATTCAAAATAAAAATAAAAAATAGAACCTTTAAAAGTAAAAATATGAGTCATTTTCAACCCCTAGATTGTGAAGATCTATGATAGTTCAATTCAATCTAATCCCACAAGAAATGAAAATTTTAATTGAATTTGTATATATTCGCAATAAATTCACTTTTTCTAAAGAGAATTCATTGGTAGTAAATTCTACTTCCTCCATCCCCCAAATTTTGTCACTATTTGACCCGGTACAGGTTTTAAGAAATGTAATAAAATGTGGGTTGAAAAAGTTAGTGACACTTGGATCCTATTTTTATATATTATTTTTAAAATAAAATGTGAGTGAGAATGAGTTAGTGGAATGTATGGTCCACTACCAAAAATGATAAACGTGAAAGGTGACGAATTTTTAGAGACGGACAAAAAATAAAATAAGTGATAAATTTTCAGGGACCGAGGGAGTATTTTAAATGGGATTCAGTAGCTTAACCATTCTATGCATAAGTGTGGTATTTAAATTATTGAAATATTAATCAATGGTTGGGCTCTAGACTTTACGCATGCAGCTTCCTTTGGCTCAATTAATTGAGATTTTATGAGGACCCCTACACAAAGTTAATAATTTTTTGGTTGTTTAAATTTTTAATCACCAAAAGTAAAAAAAAGGTGGGCCAATTGCATGCTAAACTCATTTATGTTCACATTAGGAAGTGAATCATTCTTTTCTTTTCCTTTTTCTAGTGCTATGAATTTTATTTTTAACATTTGATCATCGTAATATTTTATGATTATAAAAGAAGCATAATTATAAAATATTATGCCTTTTTATAGAATATTTCGAAATATTATTGTGAGAAAACATTATCCAAAATCTAAGGTACTATATTTTAGAATTATTCAATAGATTTGGATGAAGTCAATATTGATTTGAACAGGTATAAAATGGTATTTTGCTGCAAAAAATCGTTTTCTAACTACATTAAATCAATATATTTCATACGAGCTTCACGTGGAAACATTGACCTTTTTTTCCCTTCTGCGAAATAATAAATGTAAATTTTTCGAAAATAAAAATAAAATCACTTAAGGTATTATGAACATGACTATATATAGTTAAGCATGAATTTAAGATGCTACTATTATCTAATAGTACTAATATTTTGCCAAAATAGCATAATTAAAACACGAAAAGAGGCCCTAATTAAGATGATGTGTGCAATTATAGTAGGAGCACATTAATTTTAGGCTTCTTGCACGACTCGAAAAAGCACTCAATTAAATAATATTTGCCCACTAATTCCAAACTAGATTTAAAATTATATAGAATATATTTCTAATGATTAGAGATAGATACAAGGCTACAATTTAGTCAACAACTAAAGAGTTGTGGTCTTTTCATTAGTATATAGCCTAAACTACCTATGATCTCATGATCATAATTAAGTTCCCTAATTAGCCACACATACACATAATTAAACTAATGCTTATATTCATAACATATACTAATACAATAGTTCGCCAAAAAGTTTTACTCCATTTTATGTTTTTTTTTTTCTTATATAAACTCATTAAATTTCTTTTTTTTACGTCCCCTCCATTCAACTTTTGTATGCCAATAACTCCATTCTCTTAAATTCAGTGTAAAATTTAAAGTTATATAGTCTATTATCCAAGATAAAAATCACAAAGATTTATATATATACTATTTTGATTGAAATGATACTTAGAGCACTCCCATTGGCATTGGCGAAAATCCGGCGATAAATCGCCGAAAATCGCCGGATTATCGCCGGCCGTTGTGGCGAAGTCGGCGATAATTCGGCGATTTTCTTACCGATGCTTCGCCGAGTGGCGTTTTTTCGCCGGATTATCGCCGAGCGATCGCCGGCCACTGTGGGCGACGCTCGGCGATAATCGGCGATAATTTAAATTTTTTTTTTTTTTTTCGAACCCAACGGCTATTTTACATCCCACCCCTATAAATATTTCCTCCACTTCCTCCATTCATCACCCACAATCTTCATTCTCTCCATTTTCAATCTCTTCTCCCAATCTTCAATCTTCATCAAAATTATGAGCTTTTGGAAGAAAAGTTCCCGATCGGGTAAGGGTAAGGGTAAGGGGAAAGAGTCGAGTTCACAAATTCCCAACACGGATGAAGCAAACGAGCAATGGATGCACTCGTTGTTGGCGATGGGTTCTCCTCCCGGCCAACTTCCATACGGGGGTCCGTCTCCTTTGCAGACTCCTCCGGCGCGGAGACTTTCTCCGTACTTCAACTCTGCCGGCAGAATGCCCTTTCCAGCCGACGATGTGTATCGGCCCCAGTTCGACACCCCCGGATCAACCCCAGGCGACCAAGAATCTCAGGCCGCGACACTGAGCGCGGAGGACTTCGAGGTGGAAGAAACGCCCACCGAGCTGCCTTCTAGGAGCGGGAGGGGGAAGGCGCCGGCGTCATCGGCTGCGACTGATACGGGTTCCGATGAGAGGCCGAAGCGGGTAAGGACTACTTACACTCTGCAAGAGTCCGAGCTGATAGCCACCTGCTGGGCGGACACGTCACAGGACGCGGAGCGCAGCAACTACCAGACTGAGATCATATTCTGGGAGCGGGTTGCCGCGAAGTACAGGAGCCACAAGACTGCCTCAATGAAGGACCATGGCAGCGAGGCGATCCGTCGGCATTGGGAGCGCCTCATGAGGGACTGCGGCCACTTCAACGGTATTTATTCTAACTTGATGACTCACATGACGAGTGGCCAGAACGAGCACATGGTCCGAGATGAGGCCATCCGGATGTATAGTAGCCAGTACTTGTCGTCGAAGGGCTTCAAGTATTGGAACATCTACGATAAGCTGAAGGATCTCCCCAAATTCCGGACGGGAATGCACGCCGCGCTGCACGGGAAATCGGTGCGCTCGCGACTTAGCGTTTCGGAGAGCGAGGGGAGCGCGGCCCACATCGACTTGAGTGGGGATGGTCCGCATGAGCGCCCGGAGGGAGTGAAGAAGGCGAAGGGGAGGCGGAAGGGGAAGGGCACAACGTCGGAAGTCGCGTCGGAATCCCACATCGACTTAGAAAAAGCCACTTATTCGAGCAATGTCGCCAATCTGACGCAGATGTACACGCTGTACTTCACCGGCGGCGGGACCCCTGAAGAAAAGGCGGCCCTCTGGAAATGCATCCAACACCTGCAGATTACGCTGGGCCTCGATCCCGACGCCCCTCCGGCCCCTCCGTCTTAGATTTTTTTTTTAAATCTTTGTTTATTTGCGTTTTTTATTTGTAGTTTTTTTTTTCTCGTTGTATTATATTTTCCAATGATTAATACAACGATGAATTGTTCATTATTAGTCTATTTATTAAATACATTTGTAGGGAAAATTAAATAATATAAAAAATAATGATGTAAAAATGAAATGTTGAGTTAGGGAGAAATAAGGGAGAAATAAGGGAGAAACCAATGTAGCAGTTGGTTAAAAACTGGGGATAAATTTTGGTGCTGATGTGGCGCTGATGTGGCAGGAGTTAGGGAGAAATAAGGGAGTTTTTAGCCGGACCATTGGGAGTGCTCTTAGAGCCTTCCCAATGCTCTCTCTAAAAACTTCCTTATTTCTCCCTAACTCCTGTCACATCAGTGCCACATCAGCATTAAAATTTATCCCCAGTTTTTAGCCAATTTTTAGCTAACTGCTCTAATGGTTTCTCTCTTATTTCTCCCTTATTTTTCCCTAACTCAACATTTCATTTTTACATCATCACTAATATTGTTTAATTTTTCCTACAAATGTGTTTAATAAATAGATTTATAATGAACAATTCATCGTTGTATTAATAGGTTTGGAATTATAGCCGTTGGAAAAAAAAAGGCCGAAAAATCGCCGAATCGCGCCTACAGTGGGCGCCGATGATTCGGCGATGAAACGGGAGTTGGCGTTAATTCGGTAGAATTAACGCCGAAAAAACGCCGAAACACTCCCAACGGTCGGCGATAACTCGGCGATTTTCGGCGAAAAATCGCCGAGTGTTATCGCCGGACCATTGGGAATGCTCTTAGGTTTATTGATTGTACAACAAATTTTCCTTAAAAATATCCGAAAATTAATTGTACTTGCATGTCACAATTCACAAATCCATGAAATTTGATCATATCCTAAAAATTTCATAAATCAAATATATATAGGAGAACAAATTTATCAATCAATCTATTTCTGTTTATAAATGAACATATATCAACAGCTACAATCAAAATCAACTCCATATACATGTCCAATTTGGTTAGTCCATTTCTGAATTGCAACTATCGTATTTTAATATACATGTCTCATCATCCAGATTGAGTTGTTACAATCACTGTTCACAAATTTGAGGGCAAATTTTTCTTTACCAACCGTGCATAATTAATGTCACAAAACTTATTAAACTTATTTTTTTAATTGTTCAATTTTTATTGTTTTAGATGTGTTACAAAATTCCGAATAACATTCGCAAAACACACGACAAAACAACTAGCAACGGAACGAACTAAAAAGAAGAAAAAGCCATGAAAATAAATCATACCAAAACAAACACCAAAAGTACACGAAAGATGAGAAAACAACAACAAACATAAACAGAAAACCTACGAAGGTAAACCATAACCCTAAACTGTTTCAGTCGTCTGTTTTTCGTAAATATAAATGTATCATCTGGTACACTAGTCGGCAGTTTCAAGAATTTACATGCGTCTTATGTTACACCATTTTTCGATAATTTTTGTGGCTACATTTGAGTTTTCTTATCTCTCTTTGTCATTGATTTTTTCGTTCCTACAATAATTGGAATCGTAACCACTCTTAAAATTTTTGTCTATTCATAAGGGTGCATAAGGGGTCGATGACTACACAATAACCCATTGATACATAGTTTTCTTGTCTCATTTCTTGAATTGCATTTATATCTATATCTCCAATATTGGTGATTCCCCACACGTTTGCGTCATGCACGTGTAATTTATAATTGTGTAAATACTACTAAAAAATACTATCTATATTAAAATATTTTGTGTTTTTCTTTGACGCGAAAAATATTTATTAAACTTGCAAATTTATCTGTTTTGGATCGTATTTATGCCTTTGAACATTTATCCATGTATAGATGTGGGATGTGTTTAGTTTTGCATCAAATTAAAAACTTATATTTACATGATTAAGTATTAAAATGGGAATAAATTTTTGTGTATGGATGTTCATGGGAAAGTCAAAAAAAGAAAAGGATGGTTGAAGTAGACTATACTTATTCTTCGTTGATGATTTGCCTTCTCTTATAGGGAACTTGAATATGACATGTCTAATTCAATACTAGTTGGGATCTATTTTAAATGGATTCATTACTAAATGTTTTTATTTTATTTTATATCATTGTATTTGTATACGAGAGCCATTTAATTCCAAAATGTGAGATTAGTGGTTTTAACTCAACTTTGGCCATGTTGATAAAGTCATGAATAGTATGATAGTGACTGTGATTTATTTTTTTATGATAATGGCTACGAATAATTGAATTCTTGTTGCAATTTTGAATTAATAAATGGAATTCTTATGTGGTGTGAGTTTCAAGAATTTGGATATTTAATAAACAAATAATGGTGAGTAGGGAAGCTTTTATACTTCATCGCAAGAAAATTTTGAAAAAGTAATTCAATGTGAGTTCCAAATTTGAATGGAAGTTTGAAGTTTCCCATTGTTTGTTCACATAACTGAATATCCAAATTCTTTTAACTCACACCACATAACAATTACTCCATATTTATTGATTTTAAATAATGTAAACCTTGTCATGTAGCGTTTAGTGGTTCATATATACTCACACAACCACTCATAAAAATAAAACCTAAAATATCATTTCTAATTAAAAAAACAAATTAAATCAATTTTATTTTCTTCATGATACTCCTGCCATGCATCCGATATATATTGGCCTATTTCTTTTAGAATTAAATGTTTAAAAGCAATGACAAATGGTCTATTTGTGATTAATCAAATACTCACTCCGTCCCATGTTACTTGCACCGTTGGTTTTCAGCTCTTCACAAACTCCTTACACTATTTATAGTTTAAGTTAGAATTAATGCATTTAATTCATATATTAGATTAAATGAAGAGATCCTTTATTAAGTGATGTCTCATTATACTTAAATTTGTAATTTTTTTTTCTTTTTATTATATATAAACTCCTATGAAATGAGGAAATTACAACTGAGGTTAAGAGGGCTCGAACTCGGCACCTCATACATTGAGGTCTAAGCTCTTTGCCGCTAGGACAAAGGCTGTTGACAAATTCTAATTTAATTACACTAAAAACTCAATCCCAAAATTACGGCCTAAAATGAAAAGTGCGAGTAACATGAGACGGAGGGAGTAATATTTTAAATGTGTGTAAATAACAAAAAGTATTTTAACTAATAGACTAACAATATAATTTGGGAATGGGAGTATGACACTAGTAAAACAACAAAGAAATTAATTAAAATTTACTAATGTAAGTATATTTACAAATAATATTTGGTATGGGCCCACCTATGAACTGGCAGCCTCAACTGAAAAACTATTTGAAAGCCCACAAGGCTTTTGGGCGCACGTGGTGGGCTGGTCCATATGGGCCCAGACGTGTCGGGCGTGTACACGTGTGCTGGCTATATTAACGCCACGTGGGCCCTTTCCGTTAATTAGTGGCAGCCAATTAGAGAGTGGCGCGTGTATCACTCGCACGTGTGTCTTTCTTGGTACCGTAATTATAGGGTGGGTTTAATAAAAAAAGTAAACTCTATCACCAAATTTCACCTATAATTATTTAGCAATTCGATTTAAATTCAAACGAGTTTATCTAGAAATTATTAATTATTTTATGTGGAGATGAGAGTGTGCCTCCTCCTTATAGTTACCCCTCACTTGGTAGATGCTTGTTGAGAGAAATTAAGAAATTATTGCAATTTTTTTTTGATTTAAATTCAAACGAGTTTATCTAGAAATTATGAATTTCTCCCCTCATCGACAGTAGATGACATACCAAAAAGAAAAGTGAAGTCCAAACCTTTAAGGAGAGCTACCGCACCGTTCATTGGCCCACAACAATTAAAAAAATTGAATTTAATACTCCATCTGTTCCACAGTAGTAGAGTCATTTTATTTCTGCACTCGTTTTTGAAAAATGATTAAGTTAAAGTGGAGAGTGAGTAAAGTAAGATAGAGAATAATGTAGAGAAGAGTTTTATATATAGTATTCTATTTCTTACTTTATTTTTTCTCAATTTTAACTATTTATAATTAATTTTTCAAAACGAGTGCACAAAATGAAATGACTCTACTACTGTAGAACGGAGGGAGTAAATTTTGCAGTCCTTATGGAGTATTAATGGGTCGTTTGACCCCTTTTAATCTATATTTATATTAAGTCTAACTCATAAATTAGACCAAATACCTCATATGGTTTTACTATTCTTTGATAACCTCTTTGTAGCCATTGCAAAATTTTATTTTACAAATCTGTCCACCCATACAAAAATTATTTGACAATAATTGAAACTTGTGAGATATTGGAGAAGAAAAAAGGGGCAGAGAAAGAAGAGACATCACAGCTTTAGTAAAAGTTGTATTAGTAGCAAGATGTAAAGAAATCAAAAGATTTATGGAGAATTTTCTTTTTTTGTTGATCCCAAGAAGATTTTGTACAATTTGATTTGATTTGATTTATAGCCAGACAAAATACCTTTTCTTTTCATTGTAGGGGAAAAAGAAGTGGTTCTAAACCTAATGACAAATTTGAATTTTTTAACACATGATATTTCCTTCTAATTGTGATTTAGCCATGTGAAACATGTTTCTCTTAATATATAAATAGCTACTCCCTCCGTCCCCCCATCCCCCAATAAGAGTTATTAATTTTCATTTTGAGACATCCTCAATTAAGAGTAGCGCTTCATTTTTACCATAAATGATAAGTAGATATCACATTCCACTGACTCATTTCACTCACATTTATTATAAAATCAATATATAAAAGTAAGTCCCACATTCCACTAATTTTTTCAACCAACTTTTCTTTACATTTCTTAAAATTCGTGTCCGGTCAAAATGTTACTCTTGGGGATGGAGGGAGTACTTACGTAGTTTCATGCGTCATTAATATTTTTTGGGGTAGGAATAGGACATTGTCCTAGTCAAGAAATATATGATGGAATTTTAATTAACTTCCTAAAAATAGTAATAATAGTTGACATGTCCTTTTATTTTTGCCTAAAAGTCAAATTACAACACACTAAATATATCGCTTGTTAAATTTTGATAGAGACTTTAAAAAATTACTAATCAAAATTACAACACATTATGCAAATATATCATTGGTCGATTTTTTTAGTTTTGAAAATTTGTCAAGAATAGTTAGTGATAATTTTCGACAGTGACTTGAGAATTTAAGAAAAGTCGACTTCAAGTAAGGCTATTTTCATGGTACCTTCAATTGCCTCAGTTTTCTTAGTTTTGGACTATCCTATCTTTTTTTATTGTGAAAGTCAATAGTCCCCCCACCAATTTTGATGTTTACTATATTATAAATACATATATTCATAAGTTAATTTCGTACACTTAGCTCAGGTGATTGTCAACTCGGCCTTTTTACTGTTAAGTACTGTATTCGAATCCTATAGGCTGCAATGTTTAGTATTTTTTATGTTTATTATTGTTTTAGCTTCAAAGGTACAATTTATCCTTAGTCTTTGTTCCATAAAATTCTAAAAGATCCATAAATGTATCTTATGAATTTTATTAGTGAATTCAATTTTTAAAGTTATTTCGCACATATTATCCATCTTTGTCGCAATCTCAACTTAAGTCGCATCAGTTCTTGGCGAAGACGAAACAAAAATATCTCACAACCTTGAAGAGTTGGTTGGGCCCCCAACATTAAAATTCTGGCTTCGCTGCTGCCTATATTACTTTCCCTTTTGTGACAAAGAAATATATCGATCCATTCGTCTTTATTCATACATGTTTGTTGTGATGTGCCTGGAATTTGATTATATGGTAGGTAATGAGAAAAAAAATTGTGGATACTTTTCATGTTTGATTGAGAAAATTGTGGTACCACAAGAATTTGGTAACCATAGTGCGACAAAGAGTAGTGTCATTATCTTATCTTGCCTTTCATTATCTTTAAATTTTCTTCTTGTAAGCATGCATGTATATGTAAGTGTTTGTACACACACACCATGCACAAATACAACATATCTAATTCTAATGCATTGCTTGCCACTAAGTAGGACTAATATACAATGCATAGTGAAATAATTTGCTATGCATTATTTGTGAGTATACCTAACAAGGAATTTTAATGATTATTTATTAGATATTATTGTACATTAAACTTTTAACAAATGGCATGCCTTGATGCTAAGTCACTTTCATTGGGCATGAGGATTCCAATAATTGATATTATTAATTGTTACAAGATACATGTGTTTAGGTATATATATTGATTAAGTTGGTGTTCAGCTACTTAAGATAATTAAGGTGGTGTTCGATTTTCAAGATAAAATAATACCAAGATACAATCTAGGATTGAGTTGTGAGATTATTTTAGTCATAGGGGGTTAGCTATGACTAATTATCTCATGATTATCCATCTAGGATTGAGTTGTGTGGTCGAATCTCATGAACCAAACACACTATAAATTTAATCCCAGATACAATTTTGCAAACCAATCACCGCCTAAATTGACATGAGATTATTCGAGATTAATTTTAAAGCCATGACTAATTCTACATGTAATTGTCGCTAGATTAAATATCAGGATGAATTCACACAATCGAAAAATATTTATTAGATTGATTTCTACGTAATCTATTAAACTGAACACTTTTTTTTTTTTCTCATATTACTCGATATATTGATAGTGTGATATTATTATTATTTATTAAAGTATTATTGTTATTATTATAGTGTTTGGGCATACAGTTAGGCCAGAGCCCATTATATTGCTATAAAGCTCCTTTGCTATGATCATGGGCTGGACCATCCATCACAATATATTTACTACTCTCCTAATATAATTATTACTATTTAAAAATATCTTTATGTGAAATAAAATAAAGTTCCTACCACGCAATGAAAAGTTCCATGCTATTGTTCATATCAATCAATTTAAAATTTTAAGTTAAATGCATATAGCAAATTCTATTATCATTTCGTAATTTTAAGTTAAATTCACAAAATTCACAAAATTCACGAGACTCTGCTCATATCTAATCCATAGATTAAGTATTCGACTCTACTTGCATATTTACACAACCGAACAACACTCATAAGACTAAATCTGATCTAATCCATCAAACCGAACAACTGCTAAATGTTACACATGGGAAGACAAACACATTAGTCATTTATGCCAATGAACTGATATACATCCTCGCGCCTTTGCTTCAGAACAGGAAGGCTCTCCCTAGCAACGTAAAAACGACTTAGTAAATGGAGTAAGAGTAAAAAAAACTAGAATAGTATTCGACTCATACCTAGTGATCCGAACCACAGAGTAATCAACTTCGGCAACAACAACCGACTCATCATGCCCTACGGTGGCGACAATCTCACCCAACTGATCAAAATTGAAAGCAAACAACAAAATTACATCTTCTTTCAACAAGCTCTTGAGCACTACACAGCAAATAGAGAGTTTTTTGATCTAGTACCGGATTAACAAGAGTAGAATGGCCCCATATCGGGTAAGAACCAGCAGAATCACGGGAAGGTGAGCAAGTAGCAACGAAAAGCTGAGACGACACACTCATAGAGGGTTCATTTCAAGCATGAGTGGAAACAGTTTTTAAAACAAAATTGGGAATTCTTAGAAATTTCCGGTTCAACAATTGGCATAAGCATTTGTAAGATCAGCTGATCAAGTATACCTGGTTATCAAGTGCCCTGAAAGTTCCAAGAATCGATTGGTAAGTGCACGGAAATAAGAAGATGAAGCATGATAAAAGAGAACACGGGAATACTTGCCTTGCTCGTTGCTTGAGTTCCCAAAGTGCTTCGCCAGTGCTAATGTTGAAAGCTCCAGGGTAGCAAATTAAATGAGCACCTAATCATATCACACAGATCAAGAATATGGAAACTAAACAAATAAATAGTTAAGAAACTGGTTTAATTTCAGTAATTAGAGAAAAATGTATATTGGGAGGGAGATCGAAAACCAACCTCTGTCCCTGTACAGCATAGCAAGCTCAGGGAAGCCAATATCATGGCAAATGCCAATTCCAATACAACCAACTTCTACAGAGAGAGAGGTATAGCATTCAGTTTTGATTTCATCTAACTACTAAAGCAATATTGATTTGAAATTTCAATCAAACCAGTGTCAACTATTGTAGGATCAGATCCGGCTGCAAATGTATCCGACTCACGGAATGTAATATCCCCTTCGATGTTAATATCAAACAAATGTATCTGCAAGCAATTATCACGCTGCCATCTCAACACCGTGTTTCCAAAGAGTCCTATATTAGATCATCTAGCTGTTGAGGTACTTCTTTGAGTTCGAGATTTTGATATATGGTAGGAGAGGCTTATATACACCAAAAGTACATGATCCACTTACGAAATTCTAGTTTTGCACATAAACTATATAAAATCCAGTCGACAAGTATACGAAATTTCAATTTTTCTCATGTCGTTCCGGCCTCCACATTGGCTTAAACCTTAAATCTATGGGAAGAATGAAAACAATTGAAGTCGAATTTATAGTTCATATGCCAAATCGAGCCAAGGTTCGTTTATTTTGATGCAATTCCCTCTATCAATACAGTCTAAATATGCATCTCAAAGTGTATAATAAGGTTGAGAAATCAATAGATTCTTACTTTTCTGTGCTTAGCTAACAATTCTCCGTTGCTTGAGAAGACACAGCAAGTGTTGTACAACCGATCACCGCTCCGTTCAGGAACCGAACCTCCAACAACAATTACCTTCTGTTCACGAGCAGCTTGCGACATCGTTTTAAACGAAGAAGCACTTTCTCCATCCTCAAAATCCTCAGCAAATAGCGCGATGAAATCGCTCGAATTGGGGCAGTTCCACAGCTCCTTGAACACAATAGCGGAGATCAGTTTCGAAGGGGAACAAATGAGCATAAATCGAGATGAATCGAGCGCTGAATTTACAGGTAAGACTACTAATCTGGCGCCTTGCTTGGAAGCGTGCTCGATCGAGCTTCGTGCTTTCTCGTTGTTGACTTTTTTATCTGAGGTGACTGATAGCTGACACAGCCCGATCTTCAGCTGCGGTTGATCACAGGAAATAAGAAGATCACAGTTATGTTAATGGAAGGAGCAATTGTTGATTTTATTTTACACTAGCTAGTATCAAATTTTGATGTTTACCTTACTGGTTTCCTGCATCCTCAGTTGATGATGAATCGTGATCTTAGCTTGATGAAGTAACGATCGCCGTCGCTGAGTCGCCGCCGGTGAACACCGCCTGCGTCGTCAATTACAAAGAGGGCAAGTTGCAGAGAGGAAATGGGGAAGGGGAAGGGGGGCGGGTAGGGCGGTTGACGGTGGGAAATTTTAAAATTTATTTTATTTAGTTTTAATGTTTATTTTTTAATTTTAAATCATTATAATTTATTTATAATAGTTTCTTTCAATTTTAATTTAGTAGTAATTGGTAGTAGTATATATTTTTTTTTATTTTTGTTATATATTTATTTTAAATTAATGGAGATGATGCACATAATTAATTTATTTTTATGAAAATACCATTTGCAATTGCAATGATATTGGATGGAGAAACGAACATACTACTACTATATAAATAGAGGTGAGAAAAAAATGAAAACCGAATATCTGAACCGAATTAAACCGAAAATTTGAAATTCAGTTCTGTTTTTTGATTCGGTTCGGTTTCAAAAAGGAGTACAAAATATTTGGTTTTTCAGTTCGGTTCGAACGAAAAAATAAATCGAAAAATCGAATTATATTTTAAATATGATATAATATTATATATAATTAATCTAGTATTAATTTAAATATAATATGTATTCATTTATTATATTTTATATAATATGTAATATATATTTATATGAATATATTCTCCATATTTTTTTTTCGATTTTTCAGTTTTTTTGAGAATTTCATTTTTTTCGGTTTTGTTAGGTTGTTTGGTTTTCAGTTTTTTAGTTTTGGTTTTTCATTTTTTCAGATTCCGTTCAGTTTTAAACTGAATTCAGGTTTTCGGTTTTGGTTCGGACAAAAAATCGAACCAAAACCCGAATGCTCACCCCTACAATATAAACATAAAACGTGGATTGATAGATGAATAAGAATGTAAAAATCGCTAAAGTGATAAAACGCATTCTGGGGTTCAAATTTAGATTCTCACATTGCATTTTAATCTCTACAGAATATTCACGGACATAATCTAACTATTGATATCCCCAAAACAGAGGAAGTTACTTTCTTTTCCTTTTCTCGACCCCGCTATTTCTCGGGTCATTTCTAACGGAAGTAGATCCATACTGCATTGGCGATGGAGCCTGCGGAGGGGTAGGAGGGATGCTGGAAGCCGCAGCTGGGATGGTAGTTGGTGGCAATGCCGGAGGGGCTGCAGAAGCTGGGGTTGCACTAACGGAAGATTCTGGAAGTGGCTTCGGTAGAATGTGCTTCAACCGGTTGTTTCTGTAGTTTTTCCAGAAGTAAAACTGCTGTCTGTGCGCCAATTCCTACGACCAACCACAGAATGCATAATGGTGATTAGTACCTAAAACAGACTTGTCTATACACTTTGAGCCGACAGAGACAATCTTTTCGCGAACAGCCTCTTTCGTAATGGAAAATCAGTCCATGAAAAAAAGAATATGAAATTCAAAAGTCCATAATGCTAAACCTTGTTTGCAGGATGTGCCATTGCGTTTCTGAAGTTGGCATTCTGCAGAAGCTCGAGAAAGAAGAGGCAATGAGGATACCTGATGAAAGAGCGGACAGAAGTATCTCAAAATCATAAGTACATCTTATATTTAAATTGGAATACAAAGCGCAGAGCTGACAAGTGACAAGTGTGTTATGTTTTCTCTAATGCTAATGAACACAAACACGAAGCATATAAAAGTTAAAACGGACACAAGATAAGTGGTGATTTGAACTTGGAGAATATTAACTTACATAATAAACTTTAAGTACTCAGGCCTTTGCCAATATTGAAGATATTTCAGGTATCCGATAAACGCCTCATCTTCAAAGTACCTGTTTTGAGCTAAATCTGAACTGGAATGAAGGCAGAAATCAAATAACCGAGCCCAGCTATAACTGTAACACTTAAATCAAACCTAGTGCAACCAACATATAAAGAGATAGAGGGCCAGAAAACTCATAACACGATATCAGATGTAGTGACATTAACTTATTTTTTTCTAAGATACACCATCATCTAAGCAACGGGATAATGGCTAATGCAATGTAGCATACTACTAGTATGCAGTGTCACTGCCACCAATTAAAAATTGTGAAGGAGTGAATGAACCAAGTTACGGAAAACTGCAGCATATATGGAAATACTTAGCATATCTAATCAGAGAAGCATATTACTCCTAGTGCGCAAACAACAGTCAATAATAAAGATTCTCTACAGATCAAATTCCTAGCATAATTTCCAACAAAATCTCAATTCGCATCCAACAGGTACCCTATTGCCAAAAACTTTCCAAGATATCTGATCTCTCCATAAATTTAGACAAACAGAGTAGAAAGACGTAAAAAAACTAGGATTTTAAAACCACAGTCCAAGCATTTATGGGATCAAAACCATTTTACAATCACTTGAGAGACATTATCCGTCTATTACATATTCTCGTACACAGCCTATGTGCAACGCCCCCTTCTGTTGCATTTCTTCGAGCACCTTGTTTGCTTGATCAAACTCTACCTTCACTCCAGATAAAAGGCCTCTCAAACTAACCACATCAGTCAACCTAAACCCATCTAATCATCAAAAATCTAGCTTTCTATAACCACAATCAATTCACCCTCGTCATCTTTCATATTCGGTAACAGCTTCGAGTATCATACAAAAAGAGCAAAATCAGCTCCCAATCACTCCTCACACTACCCAAAATCATCTCTCCCCTCGTTTAATTTTTAGTTATAGCTTCGAATTTCATACAGGGCGGTGCATTTCTGCTACCTTTTCCACGCAACAAGAAGAACAGATCCAACAACTTCTCAAGCTACAAATTCAGTGTTCCAATTAGAAATAGCAAGCGCGAAGGAGTTACATACAATGTATATAGGTGGGATTAGCAAGGCACTGGACGAATTCAAGCTCAAGCAAGAAGCGCTGGCGGCCATCATCTGGATCCTTGTACACATTTTTGGGCCTGTAATCGAACAAATTTTCATCAAATATGTGCCGGCGGAAAAATTTGGAGCTGAAATAAATTAGGAGACTTACGGCGAAGGAGGATCTGTTGCTTCGACAGAATCGGACGCCATGGCTGAGCTTCTAGTGGATTGTGTTAGGGTTTATAATTCATAGAGCTAATTTCGTCGAGAGTAATTTCCCCCAATTTTTTTCGATTGTTTTTCCCTTTTCTATGGATTTTCGCGAATAGATTTATTTTCCTAAAATTTAGATTTTTTTATTTTCGATTAATTTTTATAAAAACTGAAAAAAATATAAGAAAATTATGTTTGATGAGATGCTTGATCAATTTTTTCCTAATTAAAACTACCTAATAGCATCTCCAGCCGCGGACGTCCCGGCGGGCGTCGGATCAGCGTGCCTGACGTCCGCCATAAGACGCGGCGAGGATGGATGCAGACGTCCGTAGCGGACACGGGAGATCCGTGGCATTCTCGGGACGTCTGTCGCGACGGCGGGCAGACGTCCGCCATTGTGGCATGCCGACGGACCTCCGATGCGATTTTTAATTTTTCTTTTACAAACTCTATATGTACGGCTCGTTGCAAACTCTATAGGTACGATTTTTTTAAAAACTCTAACGCATGTATTATCGTTGAAAATGAAGGCCTAAAACAAAAACATATCATACCGTCTGGCTCGGGGGATGACGTCTCCCCCCTTGACCCCCTGACTCGCTAACCGGGCAGAGAGACCCCGTTCGGCTAGCGGCAAACTATATAGATTCAAAGCATATGTATGCTTTTTAAAAAATAAAATAAAATCGTTGCATTTTTTTTTATTCGTGTCTAAATTTTAATTCCGTAAATTGTTTAATTTAGTGAATTTGTGATTTTTTTTAATTGCGGGAAGTCCGAGGATGTTCGCTACTTTGCAGTGAGAAGTCCTTATGACGTGGCAGTGCTGTGGAAGGTCCTTATGACGTGGCAGAAGGTGGAAGTCCGTTGGGAAAGGTGAGGGACATCCGCCCCATTAGAGATGCTCTAAATAGCAAAAGAAATAAGAAAATCTACGTGGAAATTAAAATGAATCCATTGGATGCCACGTCGACGTCATTATTAGAATGATTGTTAGGTTGTCTCCGGTGGCGCCCCTCCCGTTCGCCCCTCCCACGCGCCCTTCCCATGCCACGTCACCATTCGCCCCTCCCATTCCACTGCCACATCACTCGCCCTTCCCACTGCACTCGCCCTTTCCACTCGCCCCTCCCACTCGCCCTTCCCACAATTTTAATTCACAATTAAAATTTAAATTCACGGAAGACATAATCCGACAAAAATACGAACGGGAAATACGAAAATTTCATTAAAAAAAACATACGTTGGAGGAGCCCTATTTATAGAGTTAAAAAAAAAAGTCGGACGTCCGAGTTGGGACGGGCGACCTTCGCCACAGTGGCGCCCGTCCCACTCGCCCGTCGACGGGAGGGGCGAGCTCGTCGCAGGGGCACCCGGGACGGGCGTGGGCGCCCTTCCCGCCCACTATGGCGCCCGTCGGGTCGCCCGTCCCCGAGGGGCGAACAGGAAGGGCGCCGTAGGAGATAACCTTACAGAAACCATGTTTGTGGAATCAATTTCAGTATAAAAAGTCTAATCTTCCAAAGCAAAAAATCTCATGATTCAATCTAAGAATTTCATTTTTCATATTCTCGATGTGCTGATCCTGTGAAACTCATCATCAACAGCATGTATAACTGTCCTAATATGCGTCGAGCTGAGATCAAATCTAATCTGTAGTCTTGTTGTAGCTGATGCTCAGAAGCTGTTCGATAAAATGACTCAAAGACTGGATATTTGTACACAATTTATTTTCAGCAATTGGTATGGCTTCCTCCTTTTTTAGCTTCCGTGTAGAATTCCTTATGCTATTTCGTTTATCATTTCACTCAAAATTACTTTTGATCAAACATTTCATCAAACATTTTCTGTGCATAAATTGCAACATGTGTGCTGGTTTTATATTAATACTATAGCTTCTGTGTGATTTTTCTCCAACTATTTCATTGATTTGATGGGAATTGATTGTATTCTTGGGAATTAGAGAAATGTAATTTAGGTACATGAAGATGATAATATGTGGATTGCTATTATTGTCCTAGTCCCTTTGTCTTTTTCCCTCTGTTGATTTTAAAGTATAGCCTTTTATCTTTTATACCTACAACTAGTCATGCTTTTTCTTGTAAAAAGTAATGAATGCCAGCTATGAAAGAAACAATACAGTTTCAATTATTGAGTTGAATTGATAAGAATAGAGAAAATAATTGATCTTGAACAGTTAGAGCACTTTTCTCTCATATTATATGGCCAAATTTTGAGAATTCAGTAGCATTCTCATTCACGCTCTTCTCTCATATTCCACTTTTAAGAAACACACCTACAACCATGGCGGCTTATGCAGCTCTGCTTTCTCTGATGCATATCATAGATAACCTTCGTCTTCATCCTCGCCCTCCTATTAATCTCCACCACAAACAAGCTCATTTCCTCACTGAAAAAGTCACACACCTCCTAGATTTTCTCAGGCGCTACAACCCTCGTCTCGGCTACAGCCCAGAAGCCGATCCCTTGGAGCTTCGCATTGCAGATGCAGCTTATGCAGCTGAGGACATAATCGAGTCTCATATCGTGGATCAGATCATAGGTGATGGCGGAGAGATGAGCTTCGAGGCCTTGTATCAAGCTCTAGACAAGGTGATACAAGACATGAATCTGATCGAAGAAGAAGCCATGGAGATTGAAAGGGGACTCGGAGTTCTAGATCATGTTCAAGAAAACTCGACGTATTCGGATTCAAAGAGATCGTCTTCCATGGTGGGAGTCGAAGATGTCAAAATTCAACTGATGGATAAGCTCACTTCTGATTGCCGCGATCTACTGATCATTCCCATTGCAGGAATGGGCGGAACGGGTAAGACGACTCTTGCTCGAGCTATTTATCAGGAGCGTCTTATTACAGAGCATTTTCATACTTGTTCTTGGGCTACCATCTCTCAAGAATATAGTGTTACACAAATTCTAGCAGAGATTCTTGGATTGGGTAATGATCAGCATTCAAGTGTGGGTGAATTAGGAGAAAAGTTGCATAAACATCTTTTTGGTAGAAGATACCTGGTTGTAATGGATGATATGTGGGATATTCAAGCATGGGACAGAGTTAGGGTTTATTTTCCGAACAATAAAAATGGTAGTAGAGTAGTCGTAACAACTAGGCTATCAAATTTGGCATCTGATTTGTCGAGTAAAAGTAGTAGTCTTGAGATGGGGCTTTTGGATGAGGCTCATAGTTGGGACCTTCTCTCTAAAACTGTGTTCGCAGAGGAAAGTTGCCCTCTTCATCTCGAAGAAATCGGGAAAAGGATTGCGAAAAGTTGCAAGGGACTTCCTTTATCAATTGTTGTGATTGGAGGACTTCTGTCCAAGTCTGAACATACGAGCGAATTCTGGGAATACATAGAGAAAAACCTAAGTCCAATTGTGAACTTAGAGGATGACGAGCGTTGCTTGAAAATCTTACACCTGAGCTATAAGCAATTGCCGGTTCATTTGAAACCATGTTTTCTCTATATGGGAATCTTCTCCGAAGACGAGGTGATTCATGCCTCTAGGGTTGTTAGGTTATGGATTGCGGAAGGATTTATAAAACCGGTAAGTGGGAAGAGCTCTAAAGAGGTGGGGAAAATGTATGTGAAAGAGCTTGCCGATAGAAATCTTGTTTTAGTTCACAAGATAGGGAGTATTGGAGGCATCAAGGAGTGCAAAATGCATGATTTGTTGAGAGACTTCTGCTTGAGAGAAGCTCGGAAGGAGAGGTTTTACAGTTTTGTGGATGGAGAGGACGAAACAAATGCGCGACGCGGCATTGTTATTCCGACCACGTCAATGGAGGAAGTTGAGCATGCCCTGCAGTCCATGCCACAAACCCGTTCTCTGATTTGGGGCCAGGACGGAAAACCACCATCGCTAAGATTGAGATGGCTAAGGATCATTCAATCTACGAAGCCTTTCGTTTATCAAGAAACGATGCTTCAGTTAGTTAATCTTCGGCACGTTACTGACCTGTCTCTGGAGGAGGAGAGCGTATTTCCTTCAATGCAGCGATTTTGGAATCTTGAGACTTTGATCATCAAAGGCAACGGCTCGAAATTTTCCTTGCCAGCTGAGATTTGGTGCATGCCTCATATGAGGCATATTCAGGTCAAGTATGTCCATCTCCCCGATCCTCCTGTTGGTCACGCTGCTGCTGATGACAATGGCGACGATGGTGGTTGTGTCTTACAAAACTTGCACTCGCTGAAGAGGATAACAAACTTCAAGTGCAGCGAAGATGTGGTTAAGAGAATTCCCAATATCAAGAAATTGGGAGTGTACTACAATGAATTCGACGAAAGGCTGCAAGTCGAGAATCTAGTCTCTTTAGATAAACTCGAGTCGCTGAAGTTCGTTATATTCCAACCGCCCCCGAAAGGTATGAACTCTTTCCTTTTTAGCCCGTCCCTGAAAAGTACGAAAATTCTTATTTTGGAAACCTTTTCACCTTTAATGAAGTGGGACTCAGTTTCCACTAACGATACTTTAAAAACTTTTTCTATCTCTCTTACTGTACCTATTATGCATTAAAACCCGTGTCAAACAAAATGTTCATACTTTTCAGGGACGGAGGGAGTATCAAGAATGGATGGACAGAGCCTTAACTTCCCTCATTCGCTCAAGAAGCTGACTCTTGGATTGCACTACTCCAAGTTTAGCCAACAAGTGTTGGGAATGATGGGTGTTTTGCCCCATCTTGAGAAGCTCAGGCTCGATAGTGGCAGTTTCGAAGAATGGAAGTGGGAAACAGTTGAAGGGCAGTTCAGCCGCCTGAAGTTCTTGGAGATTTCGCGGTCGACTATAGTAGAATGGAAGATGGAGGGATCCCACTTTCCGCGCCTTGAGAAGCTTGTTCTTAGAAGGTTGTATTACATGCAGGAGATTCCTCTAGAAGTTGCAGAGATTCCGACTCTTGGATCGATTTACTTCGTATTTGGCCACACTCATGCTCTCAATTCACTTTTAAAAATAGTAGAGACGCAGGAACTATACGGAGACGTATCCATTCGAATTCTACTAAGGCTTAAATATAGAGTGCAATGTGCAGATGAATGCAGCGAATTAATGAAGCAGTGTAGGAACAGTCCCTACATTCGATTTGAAGTTTGAACCATGGTACGAATGGATTTCACTTGATTCTGTTTTTAGTATTTGATTTATACTACTTTTGGCTAATCTATGAAGCGTGCGAACAGATAAGGTTGATCAGGCTTAAGAAGTCCAGGCCCACCAACACAAGCCTCGTTCGAGACAGCTGAGCCTTGAACCATTCAAGGCCCATCAACCATGTCGACGCGTCTCCTCAACTAGGCGTAAGGTTGGTTATGTTATTTTACTTGTTTTAAAGTCCTTTGATTGTGTTGAGCGTGGTTATAAGTTCCGTTGCGTGCTTTCTTTATCGTTTCTTTTCCATGTATTAAGAGAGTTGAACCACATGAGGTTGTGCATGTTTAAAAGAGTCTTGTCATTTACCATGTATTCTAAGCAACATTACTTAGATAAAGGAATGATTAAAAGGAAATACTTAGATAAAAGTATTTGTGAATGGAATTAATAAGGTTTCGAATTCTTGGGGAATCAAGATGAATTCATCAAATTTGGGAATAGGGTTTATCAGAGTAGAGATTGGGGACTGAAATGAAAGCATGGGTAAAATTGATACAAATTTTAATTTGGGGAGTGAATTAGTAATCTTGAGAGAAGATTAATTTTAGTCTACAAATATTAGGTTAAACTGACAAATTTATGCAAAAGGCTTTCTTTTTATTTTAGGAATATTTAAAAGATTATGTCGTTAGTGTTTAGATGGAATTAACTTTTTTTGATAAGAAAGGTGGGACAAGATAAGACGAGATCCTTATCGATATTTGCATAGATAAGATTTTTTCGTTGTTGATTGATTAAAAAAGAAATTATGTAAATTGGTATAGAATAACAGTGACTTAACTCGTCAAATTGGTGCGTTACATAAACATGATTAAAGTTATAATTATGGCAAGATTAAGGCGGACGTTGTCTTATGTTGAGATTTTACTTAAGCTTAAATATGATATCAATTACAAATGTCCAAATATAATTATCTATTTTGGTATTGCTATCTTATCAAACACGTCCTTTGCATTTTAGATGGAGTTAATGTTGGCAATTGAAACTAAAAATATAACATATAATTGTCCCACATCGGTGTCAAAAGAAAACTGAAACTAGTATATAAGTCTCATGGGCCCTCCTCCTATTACCAATTGGTTTTAGGATGGAACCCATGGATTTCTATCATGGTATCAAAGCGGGTCACCGACTGTGGGTTGAATTTAACTGACCCAGCAGTATATCTGGGACAAAACCGAAAAAATAACTGATCCAGCAGTATATCTCGACTTAAAAATTTGGGTATTTGGGCCAAGTGGTCCAACCGATCGAAAAAAAATCGGGCCGATCATCCAATCGATTAGAAAAAAGTCCAACTCCTTCAAGGTTCCTTCAAGGTGAGGGAGGGTGTTGGCAATTGAAACTAAAAATATAACATATAACTGTCCCCTTCTCCTATTACCAATTGGTTTTGGGATGAAACCCATGAATTTCTATCAATTAAATCTACGTGAGATGCAAAATATGAAAGAATGATAATACTTTTTTATCCTTATAAAACAATAATAAAATTATTTATACTAATAAAAATAATGATAAAATTTTATATGTCTCACACGGATGTTAAGTTAGCCCATTTCGAGTTTAAAACTTATAGAATAAGTTGTGGGCACCTGATATCTACATTGAACTCTACATAGTAAAATCCTTCACATTCATATTTAATGTAATTCAAATAGTACGATAGTAGTACTTTTATTGAATTAAACGTAACATAGCACATTGTAATGAGCGATTAATGATCTAAAACAGATAATTTCTCTAAATCAACTGCCTTCAAGTCCCCTTTTGCGATCATGTCTTTCCCGCAGAAATAGTAACAAATGAAGAAGTTGCATAATGCACAGTAAAATCCTTGGTGTTCATTCTCATTGCAACGACAAATGTCACAGCGGCGTTTTGTGGTGAGAAGTTGAAAGATGAGAGGGTGTGGATGAATTGCGTCAGTGATCACATATTCCTGCCCCAACTTGCAGTTTCTATAGTAGCTTGATGTAGTTTTAAAGCATCGTGGATGGAAGGATACATCGCAGGCGCGGCAGTGATACATCCAACTCCTGGGATTCATTTGTGTTTCGCATTGGTTGCAGTAGAAATCGCCAGGACGGTTGAGAGTGGCGTCGTACGTCAACAGCAGCGGGTGGTGCTTGTCCCATCTACGGCTGCTGACTGATGCCGGCAGCACAGCGCATTTAAGGTGCACAATGAAATCACATAAGCTGTTGCTGCACCTGTAACAATCATCATAGATTATGTTGTCGTGACAACCAGCAGCACACGACAAGCACCATGAGTTGATAACCCTGCGTAGATCCGAATGAGTCACATGCTTGAGGAGATGTTGCGGGTGAGCTGCATGATATATGGTATCTGGCATAGAAGCACACTTGACATCTACGTTGAAGTCGCACTCTGTACAAGTGTAAAACAGCCCATTAGTTTCATACTTACACACACTGCATCTTTTACTGTCCCAAGGTCGAAGTTTGTCGCATGATCGAGTTCTAGAGAGTGATGATAAGCGTGGTGGTGGAGTGGAAGTGAGGAGAGTTGAGGTGGCAAATGAAAGCAAGCCAAGTGAAGATTGTATTTGCATTCGCTGCAGCTCATATAGTAGTATGATGATGAAGATATAGGAGTGATGCAAGCATCACATATCAATTCCGATCTCACTCCATAATTCTCCTCGTCTTCTTCTTCTCCTAGGATTTGAGGGTGTTGAGATGTGGATGAGACTAAAGTGAGCTCATGTTGGTGATGAAGGAACTCATATTTCATTTTCACCAACTCATCATTAGATATGATGATGGGTGGTTTCAACGTTCCTCCTTCTCCTCCTCTTTGTCTCATCACAAATGGTGTAATTAGTTCCACGGCCACCTCATTCGTTGGAATATGGACTATGTCTTTCCCGATGGATGCACTTGCATAATAGTGAAACAATAATAAGTTAGTACTTACTACTATATATAAAAGTAATGACATGAATGATGTAAAAATAAATCATACTCAGTGATGCGAGGAGGCGGCTTGTTGAAGGCACATTTGATGTGGACAATAAACCTACATATTCGACAATGATATATCCAATATTTGAGCGGTAAATATTTGCTGCATACATCACATTTGTAATTATATTTGATATATTCAGGTGGGATGTATGAAGAGAGATACAGAGAGTGATGATGGTCTTCCCTTTTTAGAGTTTGAGGCAATGAAGCACATCTCTCATGGATCCAATATTGGCAATCACCCTTGATACATGTGTAGGGACTCCCCCGGCTTGTGATCCCGCAAGCATCACACTTGAAGGAACATCTTCTCCTCCACAGCTTCAATTCATGCTCGGGGTGATTTGCATCGACCACGCCCTTGTCTTGCGCGCATCTCAGGTGCACCTGGAATGTACATCCCGAGCTTGTACATTTGTAACCAATGCTAAAGGTAGGCTCTTTGCAGATATGACATCGCATATAACTGTGGCATTGGCTGAGTATGTGTTGAGTGTGCAATGGATGTCGTATCTCTCTCACCGTCCCTGCACATTCTTCGTGTAATAGCTTCGAATACTCGCATCCCGGGATGCTGCACCCATAAGCTTGCTCTCCGCTACTAAATGAACGTTCACAACCATAACATTTATCTCTTCCAGTGGTATCCACCAGAGTAAGTGGATGGTCGTGGCTCCAATGATCAATCATCTCCTTCTCCTCATCCTCCATCTCTCTCTTTTTTTCTATCTCACTCATTATATGTGTTTTGTTTGTAGTAGTGACTAGTTTTGAAAATAATATGAGATGCTATCCCATCTCTCAAATCATTTTATAGCCAACATTTACCTCAAACCGACAATAAAATCAAACAAAACTTCCAACCACTGCAAAGAATATTGTACTATTACTCCACTGTCACATCAGTCAAAGACTCTCTCCCTCTTTCTTTGCCATTTTGTCTCTGTCTTTTTCTTTTTCATGTAATCACCAATCTTCTTTTTTGTTGAAAAAGAGGAATACTAAGACAGTAATTAATTAAGACTTGGTGAGTAAAAATTCTAATCTGTTCGTCCCCGAAGAATATGAACATGTGGTTCGACACGGATTTTAATGCATAATTGAAAAAGTAAGAGAGATAGAAAGAAGGTTTTTAAAGTATTGTTAATGGAGAATGAATTTCACCTTAAAAAATTCATAATATTTTTAAGGGGCGGACGAAAAAAAAATAGTTCATATTTTTCTGGGATGGGGGAGTATCAATTATACCAATCGAATTGTAAAGCGTGAAAGAGAATGTTGTGTTGATCAAGTAAATATTCTAATTTAGTGGTAAGGATTGAATAGAGTCATGGAGAGTAAAATTATAATACTAAAGGCTATTAAGTAATATAACAAAAGACAATTAATTAGAGTTGTAAATAACATTAAATATTTACATTTAATCTTTGCTAATGGAATAGAAGAATCATGGAGTAGTAGAGTACAAAACTTCACAACTAATTAATTCAATTACATAATCTCCTTTTATCTCTTTGTCTTTTGCTTTTCTTAAAGTTTGTATTTGTCTTGAGTTCTTCTCTTTCTCTTTCTCTTTAATTTATCTTTTGCTTTTCTCACGATTTGAATTTCTCTTTTGCTTTTGCTTTTGGATTCAACTCAATAGGGGTGCGTTATATTGCTAACTATTTAAATTGCTAACTCTGCTAACTCATCAATATTGTGCATTAAAAATGTCAATACGATGACAGTAAAATGTCAACACATAATATCAACACATTATATTGAAATTCAACAAAATTATGTGTTGACATTTTAAGGTCATTGTGTTGACATTTTTAATACACTGCGTTGATGAGTTAGCAAGTTAGCAACTTAAGAAAGTTAGCGATTGATCACTCCCCCAGCTCAATAATATCTTAATGCTATTGAGAGTCATTTTTCCTCACATTTAATACTACTAATAAGTTATGTTATACGGGGTACTACTGATTTAGGCAAAAATTAATCATATTAAACTATTGTAACTTTATAGAATATTAGGGTTTAGGGTCCAAATATAGACTTACATCAGTGTCCAAATATAGACTTACAAGACAAAAAAAATTGCTAAAGAAATACTATTAGTGGCCGCCCCTCCATTGCAAATGCCCTTATATTTAATCTGCATGAAAAATATTTAATCACTATAAAACTTTTGTAATATTATCCTACACACCACAATGAATACTGTATTTGTGCAAAGGACTGAAGTAGGTACATCACCATGGGCCAAATTCAAGTTGGTGATAGTATAATTGGATGCATGGAGTATTTATTAAAAATGAATAGTTTTTTATGAAACTCTCAATCAAACCCAAACAGATTGGAGCATCTATATTTAAAAGTCGAACACCCAATATTTTCATAGCATAAGTATAATTTCCAAAGTACTATAATAAGTTCAACGAAGGGGACCCAGGTGGGGGCCGACCCCACAGTCGGTCCGTGAGTGCCGCCGGAAAGCTCCGTGATTGGCCGCTGACTCATGGCAGCTCCGCCTCCCGACCCCACGACAACTAGTTTTGATGGAAAATTAGAGAAAAATTGTGGAGAGAAGAGGATAAAAATACAGATAAAAGTACAAATGGATTTCACTTGATTCTGTTTTTAGTATTTGATTTATACTACTTTTGGCTAATCTATGAAGCGTGTGAACAGATAAGGTTGATACAGGCTTAAGAAGTCCAGGCCCACCAACACAAGCCTCGTTCGAGACAGCTGAGCCTTGAACCATGTAAGGCCCATCAACCATGTTGACGCGTCTCCTCAACTATGCGTAAGGTTGGTAATGTTATTTTACTTGTTTTAAAGTCCTTTCATTGTGTTGAGCGTGGTTATAAGCTCCGTTGCGTGCTTTCTTTATCATTTCTTTTCCATGTATTAAGAGAGTTGAACCACATGGGGTTGTGCATGTTTAAAAGAGTCTTGTCATTTACCATGTATTCTCAGCAACATTACTTCATCAATCCAGATTCAAGATAGCAATTAAAAGAAAGAAAGGGAATGATTAAAAGGAAATACTTAGATAAAAGTATTTGTGAATGGAATTAATAAGGTTTCGAATTCTTGTTGAATCAAGATGAATTCATCAAATTTGGGAATAGGGTTTATGAGAGTTGAGATTGGGGAATGAAATGAAAGCATGGGTTAAATTGATAGTTACAAATTTTAATTTGGGAGTGAATTAGGTTAATTTTAGGTAAAATTGTGTTTAGATGGAGTCAACTATTTTAGTCTACGAATATTAGGTTAAATTGACAAATTTATGCAAAAGGCTCTTTGCATAGATGGAGTCAACTCTTTTAGTCTACGAATATTAGGTTAAATTGACAAATTTATGCAAAAGGCTCTTTGCATTTTAGTTAATAGATTATGTCATTTGTGTTTAGATGGAGTCAACTCTTTTAGCCCGTTTGATTAGAAAGGTTAGATATGAGAAGATATGTAAAACAAGATAAGAAATATGTGCTTCATGTGAATCTATGCACATATAAGATTTTTCGTTGTTTAATAAATAAGAAATTATATAAATTTGTATACTAGTAATAAATAACAGTGGCTTAACTTGAATAATTGGTGGATCAAACAATTAGAAATGTCCAAATATAATTCTTTGTGTTGGTACTGCTTTGTATTTTAGACGGAAGTTGAATCTTTACGTGAGATAAAAAATACTATGAAATAATAATAATAATGATAATAATAATAATAATAATAATAATAATAATAATAATAATAATAATAATAATAATAATAATAATAATAATAATAATAATAATAATAATAATAATATTTTTTATCATTATAAAACAATATTAAAAATATTTGTACTAATAGTAAAAATAGTGAGATAAAAAACCATCTGTCCAATCTCCTGGACTGAATACTCTGGCGCGCATCGTCGCCATCTGTTGCGTGTGGTTCGGCTGGCATCGTGTGTGACGGAGAATTTGCGGGGGAAGAGAACTCAATGTAAAGCACCAGATGATAGGGCTAGGAACCCTATCGTGGTGGAGAGCACTTCGAACAATCTGTAATTTCCAAACTTGAAGAACAAAAACGGCGAGAGAGAAAAAAGATTGTAAACTAGGGTTGAGACAAAAAAGTATTTTATTACTTTAATTCTCAAAAGACTCGATCTATGGGAATTCTATTATATAGAATTCCCCCTACTTGATTCGGACAATACGATTCAGGAAAGAATCAAGAAGAAAACCCGAAAAGATTTGACTCTATCTTGCTATAAAATAATCGTTCCAAAAATAAGGCAAAAACATAAATTAAGGGAAATAATTTAAAACAGATCTTCATGCATCAGTCGCGATATTTCGCGGGCTTCGGGGCGTTCCTCTTGGGTCTTTCCTTTGTGGGCTGCACATTCTTGATCTTGTTGTCTTTTTTGGTTTGGGCCTTGGTTTGCTGCTGTGGTGCTGTTGCTGCTGTATCTGCCTGAGTTGGGGTTGATGAGGTAGGTTGCCTGGTTGGGACGTGTTCTGGCATTGAGTCTCTATCAAATTCCCCCTACTTGATTCGGACTTACGACTTGGGAAAGAATCAAGAAGAAAACCCAAGAAGATTGACTCGATTTAATTCTAAATTACAACGTTCAAAAAGGCAAATAAAATATTACATCAAATATCTTTCTAATAAGTCACAAAATCTCCATATCTATTTGGCAGATTCTTCTTCTCTTTCGTCGATCGCTTCTTTGCTCTGTTTCTTGATCATGATCGTTGCTCCTCGTCCCTTCTTCCCTCTCGGACTCATGTACGCTCTCGGCATCATCAGTTATGGTGTTTGGGTCGGAGTTCCTATCAAGATTCCTATAGAACTTGCAGAGATTCCGACTCTTGAATCGATTAACTTCATTTCTAGCTACACTTATGGTCTCAGTCTCAGATCTCTTTTAAAGATAATAGAGAAACAAGAGGAAATATACGGGGACGTATCCATTCGAGTTCTACTAAGGCTTGAATATATAGTGGATACTAGTGAAGTAATAAAGGAGTGTAGGAACAGTCCCTACATTCGATTTGAACTTTGAGCCATGGTACGTATGGATTTCACTTGATTCTGTTTTTAGTAGTACTTGATTTATTTTTATGCTAAACTATGAAGAGTGCAAACAGATATATAGAGAGCACGGGGGAGGTTGATATGGGCTTCAGAAGTCCTTTTTCCTCTGTTGATTTTAAAGTGAACCCTTTATCTTTTATACCGACAACTAGTCATGCTTTTTCTTATAAAAAGTAATGAATGCCAGCTATGAAAGAAACAATACAGTTTCAATTATTGAGTTAAACAATAAAATCACAAGAGCTCTTGCTGCACATGTAACAATCATAATAGATAATTTTTACATAGTAAAATCCTTCACATTCATATTTAATGTAACACAAATAGTAGTACTTTTATTGAATTAAATATAGCACACCACAAACATAAGAATACATGGTAATGAACGAACTAATGATCTAAAACAGATAACTTCTCTAAATCAACTGCCTTCAAGTCCCCTTTTGCGATCATGTCTTCCCCGCAGAAATAATAACAAATGAAGAAGTTGCATACTGCACAGTAAAATCCTTGCCATTCATAATTATTAAAATGACAAATGTCGCAGTGGCGTTTTGTGGTGAGAAGTTGAAAGGTGAGAGGGTGTGGATGGGTTTCTGCATTCACATCATATTCCTGCCCAAACTTTATCTTTCGATAAATGCCGGATGTAGTTTCAAAGCATTTAGGATGAAAGGATATATCGCAGGTACGGCAGTGATACATCCAAGTTCTGGGATTCATTTGTGTTTCACATTGGTCGCAGTAGAAATCGCCAGGACGATTGAGAGTGGCGTCGTACGTCAGCAGCAATGGGTGGTGCCTGTCCCATCTACGGCTGCTGACTGATGCCGGCAGCAAAGCGCATCTAATGTGCACAATGAAATCACATGAGCTGTTGCAGCACTTATAACAATCATAATAGGTTATGTTGTAGTCACATCCAGCAGCACACGTCAAGCGGCATGAGTTGACATCTCTTTCTACATCCCAGTTGGTCACATGCTTGAGGAGATGTCGGGGGTGAGCTGCGTGGTGTACGACATCCGGCATACAAGCGCATTGGATATCGACATCGAAGTTGCACATTATACAACTATAAAACAGCCCATTCATAGGATACTCACACACCCTGCATATTTTCCTCCGCCAAGGTCGAAGTCTGTCGCAAGATTGGAGGACAAGCTGTTGATCATCATGCTGATGGAGTGGAAGTGAGGAGAGTTGAACTGGCAAGTGAAAGCACACCACGTGAAGATTGTATTTGCATTCACTGCAACTCATATAGTGGTATGATGATGATGATGATGATGATGATGAAGATATAGGAGTGATGCACCCATCACACATCAATTCCGATCTCACTCCATAATTCTCCTCATCTTCTTCTTCTCCTAGGATTTGAGGGTGTTGAGATGTGGATGAGACTAAAGTGAGCTCATGTTGGTGATGAAGGAACTCATATTTCGCATTCACCAACTCATCATCATCATCATCAAAAACAGCAGCAGCAGGGATGATGATGGGTGGTATGAATGTTCCTTCTCCTCCTCTTTGTCTCATCACAAACGGTGTAATTAGTTCCTCGACCACCTCATTAGTTGGAAGACGGACTATGTCTTTCCAGATGGATGCACTTGCATAATAGTACAACAATAATAATTTAGTACTACTGTATATAAAAGTAATAGCATGAATGGTGTAGTAGTAAGAAATCGTACTCAGTGAAGCGAAGCGGCTCGTTGAAGGCGCAGTGAATGTGGACAATAAACCTACATATTTCACAATGATATATCCAATATTTGAGCCGCAAAATTTTGCTGCATACATCACATTTATAGTTAAAATTGAAATATTCAAGAGGGATGTAATGAGAGAGAGAAAGAGAGTGATGATGGTCTTCCCTTTTGAGAGTTTGAGGCAGGGAAGCACATCTCTCATGGATCCAATATTGGCAATCACCCTTGATACATGTGTAGGGACTTCCCCAGCTTGTGATGCCGCAAGCATCACACTTGAAGGAACATCTTCTCCTCCACAGCTTCAATTCATGCTCGGGGTGATTTGCATCGACCACGCCCTTGTCGTGCGCGCACAAAAGGTGCACCTGGTATCCACATCCCAAGCTTGTACATTTGTAACCAATGCTATGAATAATATCTTCGCAGATAAGGCAACTCGATAATACTTGACAGTGGCATTGACTGAGTATGTGTTGAGTGTGCAATGGATGTCGTATCTCTCTCACCGTCGCTGCACATTCTTCGTGTAATAGCTTCGAATACTTGCATCCCGGGATGCTGCACCCATAAGCTTGCTCTCCGCTACTAAATGAGCGTTCACAACCATAACACCTATCTCTTCCTGCAGTACCCACGGAAGTAAGTGGATGCTCGTGGCTCCAATGATCAATCATCTTCTCCTCCTCCTCCACCTCTATCATTTTTTCTATCTCACTCATTATGTGTGTTTTGTTTGCAGTAGTAACTAGTTTTGGAAATAATATGACATGCTATCTATCCCATCTCTCAAAACATTTTATAGCCAACATTTAGCACAATAAAATCAAACAAAACTTCCAACCACAACAAAGAATATTGTATCACTCAACTGTCACATCAGTCAAAGAATCTCTCCCTCTTTCTTTGGCATTTTGTCTTTGTCTTTTTCTTTTTCATGTAATCACTTAATCTTCTTTTTGGCAGAAAAAGAGGAAAAAGATGAATACTAAGACAGTAAGTGAGACTTGCTAAGTAAAAATTTATCATATCTATTAATCCGATTGTAAAGTGCGACATCGAATTTTGTGTTGATCATGAATAGAGTCATGGAGAGTAAAATTATACTCCCTCCGTCCCATTAAATATGTAACATTTGCTTTTCGCCATGGGATTTTATGTAGCGTTGTTTTGTAAGTTAGTGAAAAAAGAGTAAAGTAAGAGAGAAGACAAAGTAGGGAGAGTATTGTTACCATTTTTAGAAACGTTTCATTTTTAATGGGACAAACCAAAAAGGAAAACGTTTCATTTCTAATGGGACAGATAGAGTACTTACTAAAGGCTATTAAGTAGTTTAATAGGAGTATATCAAAAGACAATTAAATTAGAGATTTAAATAACATAGTCAAATATATACATTTAACCTTTGCTAAAAATTGAATAGAAGAATCATAGTAGTACAAAACTTCGCAACTAATTAATTCAATAACATAATCTCCTTTTATCTCTTTGTCTTTTGCTTTTCTAAAAGTTTGTATTTGTCTTCTGTTTTCTCTTTCTCTTTTTTCTTTATCTTTTGCTTTTCTCACGATTTGAATTTCTCTTTAGCTTTTGCTTTTGGATTTAGCTCAATAATCTTTTGCATCTCTTAATGCTATTGAAAGTCATTTTTGCTCATATTTTACAGTACTAATAAATTATGTTATACAGAGTACTACTAATTTAGGAAAAAATAATCATATTAAAATATTACTAACTTTATAAAATACTAGTCAAATATATCATATTCATAACTTTAAATATTTCCTCAATTCTCTCATAACCAAAAAAATTTGGTGTCTTTTGTTTTCATTTTTACTCCCTCCGTCCCACAAAAGAAGTCATACTTTCCTTTCTAGTTTGTCCCACAAAATATGTCAAATTTTTCTTTTTGGAAAAAGTTCTTTCTCACATAAATATAAATTAGAAATGGACCACTCACCCCTTAAAAGACCTTATAAGGGGGATGGTTATCCATACTTATATAGACAAGGTAGGATCATCACCAAGTCGATGTGGGATAAGATTTAGAGAATTTAACTGAAGGATTTATAAAACCAGTAAGTGGGAAGAGCTCTAAAGAGGTGGGAAAAATGTATGTGAAAGAGCTTGCTGATAGAAATCTTGTTTTAGTTGACGAGATAGGGAGTATTGGAGGCATCAAGGAGTGCAAAATACATGATTTGTTGAGAGACTTCTGCCTGAGAGAAGCTCGGAAGGAGATGTTTTATAGTTTTGTGGATGGAGAGGGCGAAACAAATGCGCGACGCGGCATTGTTATTCCGACCACGTCAATGGAGGAAGTTGCGCATGCCCTGCAGTCCATGCCACAAACCCGTTCTCTGATTTGGGGCCAGGACGGAAAACCACCATCGCTAAGATTGAGATGGCTAAGGATCATTCAATCTACGAAGCCTTTCGTTTATCAAGAAACGATGCTTCAGTTAGTTAATCTTCGGCACGTTACTGACCTGTCTCTGGAGGAGGAGAGCGTATTTCCTTCAATGCAGCGATTTTGGAATCTTGAGACTTTGATCATCAAAGGCAACGGCTCGAAATTTTTCTTGCCAGCTGAGATTTGGTGCATGCCTCATATGAGGCATATTCAGGTCAAGTATGTCCATCTCCCCGATCCTCCTGTTGGTCACGCTGCTGCTGATGACAATGGCGACGATGGTGGTTGTGTCTTACAAAACTTGCACTCGCTGAAGAGGATAACAAACTTCAAGTGCAGCGAAGATGTGGTTAAGAGAATTCCCAATATCAAGAAATTGGGAGTGTACTACAATGAATTCGACGAAAGGCTGCAAGTCGAGAATCTAGTCTCTTTAGATAAACTCGAGTCGCTGAAGTTCGTTATATTCCAACCGCCCCCGAAAGGTATGAACTCTTTCCTTTTTAGCCCGTCCCTGAAAAGTACGAAAATTCTTATTTTGGAAACCTTTTCACCTTTAATGAAGTGGGACTCATTTTCCACTAACGATACTTTAAAAACTTTTTCTATCTCTCTTACTGTACCTATTATGCATTAAAACCCGTGTCAAACAAAATGTTCATACTTTTCAGGGACGGAGGGAGTATCAAGAATGGATGGACAGAGCCTTAACTTCCCTCATTCGCTCAAGAAGCTGACTCTTGGATTGCACTACTCCAAGTTTAGCCAACAAGTGTTGGGAATGATGGGTGTTTTGCCCCATCTTGAGAAGCTCAGGCTCGATAGTGGCAGTTTCGAAGAATGGAAGTGGGAAACAGTTGAAGGGCAGTTCAGCCGCCTGAAGTTCTTGGAGATTTCGCGGTCGACTATAGTAGAATGGAAGATGGAGGGATCCCACTTTCCGCGCCTTGAGAAGCTTGTTCTTAGAAGGTTGTATTACATGCAGGAGATTCCTCTAGAAGTTGCAGAGATTCCGACTCTTGGATCGATTTACTTCGTATTTGGCCACCCTCATGCTCTCAATTCACTTTTAAAAAGAGTAGAGACGCAGGAACTATACGGAGACGTGTCCATTCGAATTCTACTTAGGCTTAAATATGCAGATGAACGCAGCGAATTAATGAAGCAGTGTAGGAACAGTCCCTACATTCGATTTGAAGTTTGAACCATGGTACGAATGGATTTCACTTGATTCTGTTTTTAGTATTTGATTTATACTACTTTTGGCTAATCTATGAAGCGTGCGAACAGATAAGGTTGATCAGGCTTAAGAAGTCCAGGCCCACCAACACAAGCCTCGTTCGAGACAGCTGAGCCTTGAACCATTCAAGGCCCATCAACCATGTCGACGCGTCTCCTCAACTAGGCGTAAGGTTGGTTATGTTATTTTACTTTTTTTAAAGTCCTTTCATTGTGTTGAGCGTGGTTATAAGTTCCGTTGCGTGCTTTCTTTATCGTTTCTTTTCCATGTATTAAGAGAGTTGAACCACATGGGGTTGTCATTTACCATGTATTCTCAGCAACATTACTTAGATAAAGGAATGATTAAAAGGAAATGCTTAGATAAAAGTATTTGTGAATGGAATTAACAAGGTTTCGAATTCTTGGGGAATCAAGATGAATTCATCAATTTTGGGAATAGGGTTTATGAGAGTTGAGATTGGGGAATGAAATGAAAGCATGGGTTAAATTGATAGTCACAAATTTTAATGTGGGAGTGAAATAGTGATCTTCAGAGAAAATTAATTTTAGTCTACAAATATTAGGTTAAATCATGACAAATTTATGCAAAAGGTTCTTTGCATTTTATTTAATAGATTATGTCATTTGTGTTTAGATGTAGTTAACTCTTTTAGCCCGTCTGATTAAAAAGGTGAGATATGAGAAGATATGTAAAACAAGATAAGAATTACGTGCTTCATGTCAATCTGCGTAGAGATAAGATTTTTCATTGTTGTTTAATAAAAAATAAACTATATAAATTTGTATACTAGTCATAAATAACAGCGGCTTAACTAAAATAACTGGTGGGTTACATAAACACGAGTTGAGTTAAAATTATGGCAAGATTGAGACGAACCCTTGTCTTATGATATCAAACAATTAGAAGTTAAATATGTGCGAGATACAAAATATGAAATTGTAATAATATTTTTCTATCCTTGTAAAACAATAATAAAAATATTTGTACTATTAAAAATTAATGATAAAATTTTTGTATATCACGCATATATATAAGTTAGCCCATTTCGAGTTTATAACTTATAGAATAAGTTGTGGAATTCAGGCCCAACTAACTATACATAAAAAACACAGATTCTTGAATGAAAATAAACATTTCATGTTTACAAGCGCACTTGATATTATCTACTCCCTCCGTCTGTGAATAGGAGTCCCGTTTTTCCATTTTGGTCCGTCCACGAATAGGAGTCCCGGTTCATAATTACCATAAATGGTAAAGAGGCCCCACATTCCACCAACTCATGCCACTCACATATCATTTAAAACTAATATATACAAGTGGGACCCCTATTCCACTAACTTTCTTCCACTCACTTTTCTTAACATTTCTTAAAACCCGCACTGATAAGAAATGGGACTCCTATTGTTGGACGGAGGGAGTACTTTAAAGTATCTCTGTCTACATAGTAAAATGAAAATCCTTCACATTCATATTTAATGTAAAACAAATAGTAGTACTTTTATTGAATTAAATATAGCACACCACAAACATAAGAATACATGGTAATGAACGAACTAATGATCTAAAACAGATAATTTCTCTAAATCAACTGCCTTCAAGTCCCCTTTTGCGATCATGTCTTTCCCGCAGAAAGAGTAACAAATGAAGAAGTTGCATAATGCACAGTGAAATCCTTCACATTCATATATATTACCACCACAAAGGTCGCAACGGCGTTTTGTGGTGAGAAGTTGAAAGGTGAGAGGGTGTGGATGGGTTGTAGCATTCACATAATATTCTTGCCCCAACTTCATGTTTCTATACATTCCGGATGTAGTTTTATGGCATTTGGGATGGAAGGATATATCGCAGGCGCGACAGTGATACATCCAGCTCCTGGGATTCATTTGTGTTTCGCATTGATCGCAGTAGAAATCGCCAGGACGGTTGAGAGTGGCGTCGTACGTCAACAACAGCGGGTGGTGCTCGTCCCATCTACGGCTGCTGACTGATGCCGGCAGCACAGCGCATTTAAGGTGCACAATGAAATCACATGAGCTGTTGTTGCACCTATAACAATCGTAACGGCTTATGAAGCCGTAACAACTAGCAGCACACGTCAAGTGCCATGAGTAGACATCTCTGTCTAGATCCGACTTGATCACATAGTTGAGGAGATGTTGCGGGTGATCTGCGTGAAGTATGGTATCCGGCATACAAGCGCACTTGATATCTACTTTGAACTCGCACTCTGTACAAGTGTAAAACAGCCCATTAGATTTATACTCACAAACACTGCAATGTTGGCCCTCCCAAGGTTGAGGTTTGTCACAACATCGGAGGACAAGCTGGTGATCATCATGTTGGTGGATTGGAAGACACGGGACGTTAGCTGGCAAGTGAAAGCAGGCAATGTGAAGATTGTATTTGCATTCGCTGCAATTCATTTAGTAGTAACATTTACTACTATTACTGCTACTACTTGATGATGATGATGACGACGAAGATATAGGAGTGATGCACCCATCACACATCAATTCCGATCTCACTCCATAATTCTCTTCGTCTTCTTCTTCTCCTTGGATTTGAGGGTGTTGAGATGTGGATGAGACTAAAGTGAGCTGATGTTGGTGATGAATGAACTTATATTTCATATTCACCAACTCATCAAAAACAGCAGCGGCAGGGATGATTGGTGGTATCAATGTTCCTACTTCTCCTCCTCTTTGTCTAGTCACAAAAGGTGTAATCAGTTCCTCGGCCACCTCATTCGTTGGAATATGGACTATTTCTTTCCCGATGGATGCACTTGCATAATAGTAAAACAACAATAATTTAGTACTACTACTGTATATAAAAGTAATGACATGAATGATGTAAAAAAAATATCATACTCGCGAGGAGGCGGCTTGTTGAAGGCACATTTGATGTGGACAATAAACCTGCATATTTCACAATGATATATCCAATATTTGAGTAGCAAAGTTTTGCTGCACACATCACATTTGTAGCCAAATTTGAAATATTCTTGTGGGATGATTGAAGAGAGAGACAGAGAGTGATGATGGTCTTCCCTTTTGAGAGTTTGAGGCAATGAAGCACATCTCTCATGGATCCAATACTGACAATCACCTGTGGTGCATGTGTAGGAACTCCCGCTGCGTGTGGTGCCGCAAGCATCACACTTGAAGGAACATATTCTCCTCAGCAACTTCAATTCATGCACGGGGTGATTTGCATCGATCACGCCCTTGTCGTGCGCGCACATAAGGTGCACCGCGAAGCTACATCCCGAGCTTGTACATTTGTAACCAATGCTACGAATATTATCTTTGCAGATACGGCAAAGATATGATCTTCGTAAGTGGCATTGGCTGAGTATGTGATGAGTGTGCAATGGATGTCGTATCTCTCTCACCGTCGCTGCACATTCTTCGTGCAATACGTTCCGATAAGCGCATCCCGGGATGCTGCACCCATAAGCTTTCTCTCCGCTACTGAATCGCCGTTCACAGCCATAACATATATCGGTTCCATGAGTATCCACCAGAGTAAGTGGATGCTCGTGGCTCCAATGATCAAGCATCTCCTTCTCCTCCTCCATCTCTATCTTTTTTTCTATCTCACTCATTATGTGGTTTGTGGAGTAACTAGTTTTGGAAATAAAATGACATGTTATCTATCCCATCTTTCAAAACATTTTATAGCCAACATTTAGCACAATGAAATCAAACAAAACTTCCAACCACAGCAAAGAATATTGCATCACTCAGTTGTCATTTCATTCAATGAATCTCTCCCTCTTTCTTTGGCATTTTTTCTTTGTCTTTTTCGTGTAATCACTCGATCTTCTTTTTTGTTGAAAAAGAGGAATACTATGACAGTAAGAAAGACATGGTGAGTAAAAATTCTACTCCCGTCTCCAAACATTAAGAACATCTGGTTCGGCACAGCAAACTAGAAAAGTAAGAGAAATAGAAAGAAAAAGGTTTTAAAGTATAGTTAGTGGAAAATGAGTCTCTAAAGAGAAATAAGTTTTTAAAATTAAAAAATCATATTTTTCAGAGACAGAGAGGAAGTATCAATTATATCAATCCAATTTAAAGCGCGACAGAGAATTTTGTGTTGATTAAGTAAGTATTCTAATTTAGTTGTTAGGATTGAATAGAGTCATGGAGAGTAAAATTATAAAATTAAAGGCTATTAAGTAGTTTAATATCAAAATACTATTAATTAGAGTTGTACTCCCTCCGTCCCCGATTAAAAGTCACACTTGATCGGGCACGGATTTTAAGAAATGTAAAAAAATGTTGGTTGAAAAAGTTAGTGGAACGTGGGACCCACTTTTTTATATTGGTTTAATAATAATATGTGAGTGAAGTGAGTTAGTGGAATGTGAAACCTACTTACCATTTATGGTAAAAATGAAGTGTGATACTTAATCAGGGACGGACCGAAATGGAAAGTGTGACTCTTAATCAGGAATGGAGGGAGTATAACATTAAATATATACATATAATCTTTGCTAAATGGAATAGAAGGAATAGAAGAATCATAGTAGTACAAAACTTCACAACTAGTTAATTCAATAAGATAATCTCCTTTTATCTCTTTGTCTTTCGCTTTTCTTAAAGTTCGTATTTATCTTTAGTTCTTCTCTTTCTCTTTCTCTTTCTCTTTCCCTTTCTCTTTAATTTATCTTTTGCTTTTTCTCACAATTTGAATTATTCTTTTGCTTTTGCCTTCGGATTAATGCTATTGAAAGTCATTATTGCTCATATTTATACAAATAAATTATTTTATACGGAGTACTACTAATTTAGGCAAAAATTAATCATATTAAAACAGAAGAGTCACAATTGCTAACTCATCATTTAATGACTAACTACAACTAATTTAAGGCCACATGATTTTATAAAATGTGTGGCCTACAATTTACCACGTGTAATTTTCGTTTTTATTAATTAAATCGGAAAAGATAAAAAAAAAACGCCAAATTAGGGTTTCAGACGAAAATATCAACACAATGCTTTGAGAATGTCAACACAAATTTAGGATTGACATTGTATATGCTATATATTGACATATTATCTTAGCTGCATTGACATTAACCTGTGTACGAAAAATACGAAAATTCTAGATTTTTTTTTCGAATTTTGACGTCGGAACATATGCATGTAGTATATCGTTGGAATCCTTATAAAATTATCTTTAATTTGATATATGTTATATGAATTTAAAGTTTTGGGATTTCTTTTAAGAGTTAGTTATAATTAACTTGACATTAATAGCCCTATTGATATTTTTTGGAATTAATCTTATGGCCTTATTGACGTTTTTTTATCGTATTGACATTTCGTGGTTGATGATCTAGGCCTTTAATTTGATTATCTAATAGCTATTATTGAGTTGTAGTTAGCAATTAAGCATTGAGTTAGCAATATAACACTCTCTATTAAAATATTACTATAACTTTATAATACTAATCAATTATTATATTATAACTTTGATACTTTTCTCAATGGTCTCGTAACCAAAAAGAATTTTGTGTCCTTTGTCTCTTCATTTTTAGTAAAAAGTCATATTTGGACATTTTTTCTATCAGAGTGTTCAAATATAGGCCGTCTATTGCAAATGCCCTTATATTTAATCACTATAAAACTTTTGTAATATTATCCTGCACACCTACAATGAATACTGTATTTGTGCAAAGGAGGTAGACCACCATGGGCCAAATCCAAGCCGGTGATAGTATTGGATGCATGTATCTAAAAATGAATCGTTTTTTATGAAACTAAAAATCAACACCCAATACTTTCATAGCATAAAGTATAATTACCAAATAGTACTATAATAAGTTGATCCTCTCAATACAAAGTACTGCTTGGTACTCCCACTGTATAATTACCATACACCAATTGTCCTATTGTTTTTGGAAGGAGGGAGTATGAAATAGTAATAATATTTTTTTATCCTTATAAAACAATATTAAAAATATTTGTACTAGTAACAAATAATGATAATATTTTATATATCACACGTACATATAAGGGGTAGTGATAAAATGCAAACCTATATATTATACAAACTCAAAACACCTCAATACAACTTCAACACAGTTTCAATACAATATCAATACAGTGTAAAATTTCAAGATTTTAATGTCAACACAGTTTCAGCACAATACCAATACAACATCCATCATAGACTACCGTTGAAATTTTGTTGACATTTTTCAATAGTCCAGATCATAGTTTTGTGTTTGTACAATATTTAGAGTTTTCATTTTATCACATTCCTAGAATAAGTTGTGGGCTTCAGGCCCAACTAACTATACATAAAAAACACGGGTAAAGGACACTAGGCGGTTTTGGCTTTTGTTTTATTTAATTTCATTACTCCCTCCGTCCCAAATAATTTGGGACACTTTAACACGACATGAATTTTAAGAAATCTAATGGAAAGTGAGTTGAAAAAGTTGGTGGGATGTGGGTCCTACTTTTAAAGTATTAGTTTTATAATAAAATGTGAGTAGGAATGAGTTAGTGAAATATGAGGTCCACTACCAAAAATGGTAAAAATGAAGTGGGACAAATTATATGGGATGGCCCGAAATGGATTACTTATCTGGGACGGAGGGAGTATTAACAAAACATTACTTTCTTGAATGAAATGAGAAATATTTACATACGCACTTGATATCTACTTTGAAATAGCACTCTCTGCATAGTAAAATCCTTCACATTCATATTTAATACTCCCTCCGTCCCAAGATAAGTGACCACAAACTTTTCGGCACGGGATTTAAGGAAATGAGGTTTTGTTAGTAAAGTGAAAAGTGAATAAAGTAAGAGAGTTAATAAAGTAGAGAGAAAAAGTATAAGAGAGAGTACCAAAAAAGGAAATGAGTCATTTATCTTGGGACGTCCCAACAAGAAATATGAGTCACTTATCTTGGGACAGAGGGAGTATGTAAAACAAATAGTAGAACTTTTATTGAATTAAACATAACACAGCACAACGTAATGAACGGACTAATGATCTAAAACATATAATTTCTCTAAATCAACTGCCTTCAAGTCCCCTTTTGCCATCATTTTTCCACCGCAGACTCCGAGACAAATGAAGAAGTTGCATAATGCACAGTAAAATCCTTGTTGTTCATTCACTATGTAAGGACAAATGTTGCAGCGGTGTTTTGTGGTGAGAAGTTGAAAGGTGAGTGGGTGTGGATGGGTTTCTGCATTCACATCATATTCCTGTCCCATTTTGATGTTTCTATAGTAGCCGGATATAGTTGGAAAGCATCGTGGATGGAAGGATAGATCGCAGGGGCGGCAGTGATACATCCAACTCCTGGGATTCATCTGTGTTTCGCATTGATCACAGTAGAAATCGCCAGGACGGTTGAGAGTGGCATCGTACGTCAGCAACAGCGGGTGGTGCTCGTCCCATCTACGGATGCTGACAGATGCCGGCAGCACAGTGCATCTAAGGTGCACAATGAAATCACATGAGCTGTTGCTGCACCTGTAACAATCAAGATAGTTTATGCTGTCGCGACAAGCAGCAGCACACGTCAAGCGCCATGAGTTGACATCTCTTTGTAGATCCGACTTGGTCACATGCTTGAGGAGATGTTGCGGGTGAGCTGTGTGATGTATGGTATTCGGCATACAAGAGCACTTGATATCAACTACGAACTCACACTTTGTACAAGTGTAAAACAGCCCATTCGTACGAAACCCACACACACTGCACTCTTTCCTCATCCAAAGTTGATGTTTGTCGCAAGAACCGAGGACAAACTGGTGATCATCATGTTGGTGGAATGGAAGTGAGGGGAGTTGAGGTGGCAAGTGAAAGCAAGCCACGTGAAGAAGGTATTTGCATTCACTGCAACTCATATAGTAGTATGATGATATAGGAGTGATGCAAGCATCACATATCAACTCCGACCTCACTCCATAATTCTCCTCGTTCTCTTCTTCTCCAAGGATTTGAGGGTGTTGAGCTGTGGATGAGACTAAAGTGAGCTGATGTTGGTGATGAAGGAACTTATATTTCATATTCACCAACTCATCAAAAACAGCAGCGGCAGGGATGATGGGTGGTATCGATGTTCCTACTTCTCCTCCTCTTTGTCTCGTCACAAAAGGTGTAATCAGTTCCTCGGCCACCTCATTCGTTGGAATACGGACTATTTCTTTCCCGATGGATGCACTTGCATAATAGTAAAACAATAATAATTTAGTACTACTACTGTATATAAAAGTAACGACATGAATGATGTAAAAAATAAATCATACTCGCGAGGAGGCGGCTTGTTGAAGGCACATTTGATGTGGACAATAAACCTACATATTTCACAATGATATATCCAATATTTGAAGCGCAAAGTTTTGCTGCACACATCACATTTGTAGCCAAATTTGAAATATTCTTGTGGGATGATTGAAGAGAGAGACAGAGAGTGATGATGGTCTTCCCTTTTCAAGCTTTGAGGCAATGAAGCACATCTCTCGTGGATCCAATACTGGCAATCATCTTTGGTGCATATATAGGAACTATCCCTGCTTGTGATGCCGCAAGCATCACACTTGAAGGAACATCTTCTCCTCCACAGCATCAATTCATGCTCGGGGTGATTTGCATCGACCACGCCCTTGTCGTGCGCGCACAGAAGGTGCACCTGGTATCCACATCCCGAGCTTGTACATTTGTAGCCAATGCTAAAAATAAACAGATTGCAGATAAGGCACGTATATAATTCTCGACGGTGGCATTGGCTGAGTATGTGTTGAGTGTGCAATGGATGTCATATCTCTCTCAGCGTCGCTGCACACTCTTCATGCAATAGCCTCGAATACTTGCATCCTGGGATGCTGCACCCATAAGCTTGCTCTCCGCTACCAAATGAACGTTCACAACCATAACATCTATCTCTTCCAGTAGTATCCACCAGAGTAAGTGGATGCTCGTGGCTCCAATGATCAATCATCTCCTTCTCCTCATCCTCCATCTCTCTCTTTTTTTCTATCTCACTCATTATATGTGTTTTGTTTGTAGTAGTAAGTAGTAACTAATGTTGGAAATAATATGACATATAACATGCTATCCCATCCCTCAACATTTTATAGCCAACATTTACCTCAAACCGACAATAAAATCAAACAAAACTTCCTACCACAGCAAAGAATATTGTACTCCCTCCATCCCCGATTAAGAGTCGCACTTGCATTTCTGCACTCGTTTTGTAAAAATGATAATAAATAGTTAAAGTAAAAAAATGGTAAAGTAAGAGAGAGAATCTTCTCTACCTTATTCTCTCTCTTACTTTACCATTTTTTCACTTTAACTACTACCTCCGTCCCCCAAAATTTGCTACACTTTGACCCGACACGAGTTTTAAGAAATGTAATGGAACGTGAGTTGAAAAAGTTGGTGGGATGTGGGTCCTACTTTTAAAGTATTAGTTTTATAATAAAATGTGAGTAGGAATGAGTTAGTAGAATATGGGGTCACCTACCAAAAATGGTAAAAGTGAAGTGTATCAAATTTTCAGGGACGGACCGAAATGGTAATATGTATCAAATTTTCAGGGACAGAGGTAGTATTTATTATCATTTTTACAAAACGAGTGCAGAAATGCAAGTGCGACTCTTAATCGGGGATGGAGGGAGTATCACTTTACTGTCACATCAGTCAAAGAATCTCCCCCTCTTTCTTTAGCATTTTGTCTTTTTCTTTTTCTTTTTCGTGTAATCACTCAATCTTTTTTTTTTGTGGAAAAAGTGGAATACTAAGACAGTAATTAAGACTTGGTGAGTAAAACTTCTACTCCCTTCATCTCCAAAGAATATGAACATGTGGTTCGACACGAGTTTTAATGCATAATTTGGAAAATAAGAGAGATAGAAAGAAAAAGTTTTTAAAGCATTGTTAGTAGAGAATGAATCTCACTTTAAAAAATTTATATTTTTCAGGGATGGATGAAAAAAAATGTTCATATTTTTCGGGGATGGAGGAGTGTCAATTATATCAATCCAATTGTAAAGCGCGACAGAGAGTTTTGTGTTGAATAGAGTAATGGAGAGTGAAATTATAATAATTAAAGGCTATTAAGTAGCTTAATATATCAAAATACAATTAATTAGAGTGGTAAATAACATTAAATATATACATTTAATCGTTGCTAAATGGAACAGAAGAATCATAGTAGTACAAAACTTCACAACTAATTAATATAACTTAATATTCTCCTTTATCTCTTTGTCTTTTCCTTTTCTAAAAGTTTGTATTTCTCTTTAGTTTTCTCTTTCTCTTTCTCTTTCTCTTTAATTTATCTTTAGCTTATCTCACGATTTGAATTTCTCTTTTGCTTCTGCTTTTGTTTTTAGATTCAGCTCAATAATCTTTTGCATGTCTTGATGCTATTGACAGTCCTTATTGCTTACTCCCTCCGTCCCAATAAATATGAAATATTTGGTTTTCGGCACAGGATTTTATGCAAGTGTTGTTTTGTGAGTTAATAAAGAGAGAGTAAAGTAAGAGAGAGAAAAGTAGAGAGAATGATGTTTCCATTTTAGGAAACGTTTCATTTTTAGTGGGACAACCCAAAAAGGAAAACGTTGCATTTCTAATGGGACAGGGAGAGTATATTTTATACTAATAAATTATGTTACACGGAGAACTAGTATTAAAATATTACTATAATTTTATAAAATACTAGTCAATTATATCATATCTTTGATAATTTTCTCAATTGTTTTTATCTCTTCATTTTTTATATACAGTCGTATTTGGACATTCTTTCTATGTGTCCAAAGGACTGAAGAAGGTACACCACCATGGGCCAAATCCAAGTTGGTGATATATAATTGGATGCATGGAGTATTTATTAAAAATGAATCGTTTTTTACGAAACTCCCAATCAAACCCAAACAGATTGGAGTATCTACATTTAAAAATCAACACCCAATACTTTCATAGCATAAGTATAATTACCATATTGTACTATAATAAGTTGGTCACTTTTAATGGGACAATCCGAAAAGGAAAATGTTTTATTTTTAGTGAGACAGGGAGTAGTTTTTATTTGGAAAAATGAAATAATCAATATTTTATCTTCAAATTTTGGAAAGTACTACTACTTTGACAAAAAGTGATTGTTTTTTATTGTAGTAACGCCCAATCAAACAATACTAATGTACTATTGAATTCTTATTTATTGAATAAACATTTCATATTTACAAGCGCACTTGATATCTACTTTGAAGTAACACTCTCTTCATAGTAAAATCCTTCACATTCGATTTTACATTCATATTTAATGTAAAACAAATAATACGATAGTACTTTCATTGAATTAAACATAACACAGCACAATGTAATGAACGAACTAATGATCTAAAACAGATAATTTCTCTAAATCAACTGCCTTCAAGTCCCCTTTTTCGATCATTTTTCTACCGCAGCCGTAGATACAAATGAAGAAGTTGCATAATGCACAGTAAAATCCTTGTATTTCATGCCTATCGCAACCACAAATGTCGCAGCAGCGTTTTGTGGTGAGAAGTTGAAAGATGAGAGGGTGTGGATGGGTTTCTGCATCCACATGACATTCCTGCCCAAACTTCATGTTTCTATAATAGCCGGATGTAGTTGGAAAGCATTTGGGATGGAAGGATATATCGCAGCTGCGGCAGCGATACATCCAAGTCCTGGGATTCATTTGTGTTTCGCACTGATCGCAGTAGAAATCTCCAGGACGATTGAGAGTGGCGTCGTTCGTCAACAGCAGCGGGTGGTGCTCGTCCCATCTACGGCTACTGACTGATGCCGGCAGCACAGCGCATCTGACGTGCACAATGAAATCACATGAGCTGTTGCAGCACTTAAAACAATCATAACGGTATATGTTGTCGCCACAACTAGCAGCACACGACAAGTGCCATGAGATGAAATCCCTTCGTAGATTCGAATAAGTCACATGCTTGAGGAGATGTTGCGGGTGAGCTACGTGAAGTATGGTATCCGGCATACAAGCACACTTGATGTCTACTTTGAAGTAGCACTTTGTGCAAGTGTAAAACAGCCCATTCGTATCATACCCACAGACACTGCAACAGTGGTACTCCCAAGGTTGATGTTTGTGACAAAATTGGAGGACAAGCTGGTGATCATCATGTTGGTGGAGTGGAAGAGAGGAGAGTTGAGATGGCAAGTGAAAGCAAGCCAAGTGAAGATTGTATTTGCATTCACTGCAACTCATATAGTAGTATGATGATGATGATGATATAGGAGTGATGCACCCATCACATATCAATTCCGATCTCACTCCATAATTCTCCTCGTCTTCTTTTTCTTCTTCTTCTTGGCTTCGATCGCCAGATGAGACTAAAGTGAAGTGATGTTGGTGATGAAGGAACTTATATTTCATATTCACCAACTCATCATTAGATATGATGATGGGAGGTACCAATTTTGTTTCTCCTTCTCCTCCTCTTTGTCTCATCACAAAAGGTGTAATTAGTTCCACGGACACCTCATTCATTGGAAGACGGACTACATCTTTCCCGATGGATGCACTTGCATAATAGTAAAACAATAATACTTTAGTACTTACTATAGTATAAAAGTAATGACATGAATGATGTAAAAATAAATCATACTCAGTGATGGGAGGAGGCGGCTTGTTGAAGGCACATTTGACGTGGACAATAAACCTACATATTCGACAATGATATATCCAATATTTGAGGCGCAAAATTTCGCTGCATACATCACATTTGTAGTTAAATCTGAAATATTCTTGTGGGATGCAAGAAGAGAGAGAAAGAGGGTGATGATGGTCTTCCCTTTTCAAGTATTGAGGCAAGGAACCACATTTTTGATGGATCAAATATTGGCAATCATCTTTGGTGCATATATAGGAACCATCACTGCGTGTGGTGCCGCAAGCATCGCACTTGAAGGGACACTTTCTCCGCAACAACTTCATGTCATGGCTGTGGTGACTTGCATCCGTGACGCCTTCGTCCTGCGCGCATCTCAGGTGCACCTCGAATCTACATCCCGAGCTTGTACATTTGTAGCCAAGGCTAAAAATATACTTTTTGCAGATAAGGCACCTCAATAATTCATAACTGTGGCATTGGCTGAGTATGTGTTGAGTGTGCAATGGATGTCGTATCTCTCTCGCCGTCGCTGAACATTCTTCGTGTAATAGCTTCGAATACTCACATCCCGTGACGCTGCACCCATAAGCTTGCTCTCCGCTACTAAATGAACGTTCACAACCATAACATTTATCTCTTCCAGTAGTATCCACCAGAGTAAGTGGATGCCTGTGGCTCCAATGATCAATCATATCCTTCTCCTCATCCTCCATCTCTCTCTTTTTTTCTATCTCACTCATTATATGTGTTTTGTTTGTTGTAGTAACTAGTTTTGGAAATAATATGAAATGCTATCCCATCTCTCAAATGATTTTATAACCAACATTTACCTCAAACCGACAATAAAATCAAACAAAACTTCCAACCACAGCAAAGAATATTGTATCACTCAACTGTCACATCAGTCAAAAGAATCTCTCCCTCTTTCTTTGGCATGTTGTCTTTGTCTTTTCCTTTTTCATGTAATCACCAATCTTCTTTTTTGTTGAAAACGAGGAATACTAAGAGAGTAATTAATTAAGACTTGTGAGTAAAAATTCTACCCCCTTCGTTCCCAAAGAATATGAACATTTGGTTCAATACGAGTTTTAATGCATAATTGGAAAAGTGAGAGAGATAGAAAGAAAAAGTTTTTAAAGTATTTTTAATAGAGAATAAATCTCACTTTAGAAAATTTATATATTTTAGGGACGGACGAAAAAGAATTAGTTCATATTTTTCGGGAATGGAGAGAGTATCAATTATATCAATCCAATTGTAAAGCGTGAAAGAGAATTTTGTGTTGATCAAGTAAATATTCTAATTTAGTGGTAAGGATTGAATAGTCATGGAGAGTAAAATTATAAAATTAAAGGCTATTAAGTAGTTTAATACAGTATATCAAAAGACAATTAATTACAGTTGTAAATAACATTAAATAACGTTCAATCTTTGCTAAATGGAATAGAAGAATCATAGTAGTACTAAACTTCACAACTAATTAATTCAATAACATAATCTCCTTTTATCTTTGTCTTTTGCTTTACTAAAAGTTTGTATTTGTTTTTCTCTCTCTCTTTCTCTTTCTCTTTAATTTATCTTTTGCTTTTCTCACGATTTGAATTTCTCTTCTGCTTTCCTTTTCGAATTAAGCTCAATAATCTCTTGCATATCTTATTGCTATTGAAAGTAATTTTTGCACATATTTAATACTAATAAATTATGTTATACGGAGTACTACTAATTTAGGCAAAAATTAATCATATTAAAATATTGTAACTTTATAAAATATTAGTCAATTATAGCATAATTTTTATAAACCAAAAAGAATTTGGTGTCCTTTCTGTCTTCATTTTTAGTATATAGTCATATTTGGACATTTTTTCTATTGGAGTGTCCAAATATAGACTTGCAAGACAAAAAATTGCTAAACAAATAGTACTATTAGTGGCCGCCACCACATCGCTCAATAGAGCCGGCAAGGCGACGCCTCCATTGCAAATGCCCTTAGTAGTAAAAGAAATAAAAGAGTCACATGGAAAATATTCTAATAAATAAATAAACAATCCGGAAGCCAAGTACTTACTCAACATTTATTTCAAAAGAAGTTAAAAAGAATAAAAAAATATGGAAGTAATGGATTGGAATGGGCTTTGTTGGGCCTAGGAGAAGAAGATGGATACAAGTCCACAAGGCCACAACCTCTCTTATAGTGGGAGTACCAAGTAGAACTTTGTATTGATAGGATCAACTTATTATAGTAAATTATACTTATGCTATGAAACTATTGGGTGTTGATTTTTAAATATAGATACTCCAATCTGTTTGGGTTTGATTGAGAGTTTCATAAAAAACGATTCATTTTTAATAAATACTACATGCATCCAATTATACTATCACCAACTTGGATTTTGCCCATGGTGGTGTACCTCCTTTGTACAAATACAATATTCATTGGAGGTGTGTAGATAATATTACAAAAGTTTTATAGTGATTAAATATTTTTAATGCAGATTAAATATAGTCTCCTACCCTTCTACATATAGTCTTTCAAATTGATTGTTTAGTGATTTAGATTGGTCCTAGAATTGGATCACTAGTCAAAATCAAAAAACCTAAATATTTGGATTTGAAATAGTACTATTTTTTAAATTTAAAATAGTAGTACTATCAAATGTAGAAAATGAAGTGAAGTCCGAAAATGTGAAGAAACATAAAGTTGGAGAAAACATCTTGTTATATATTCAACACACAAGTTTGTTGACTTGAACAAGTCAAGATAAAATCCCTCATGAAGTAAAAAAAGATGAAACCACATATCTAAGGCAGTGGCGTATCCAGAATTTTTTTACACTGGATTCTCGAGTCCAGCAATGAAGCTCGTCCAACTCGGCCGCGAATGGTGTTGCGACTACGTACGTTGTCTTCACCTCCATTGAGGGAGGATGAAGATTTTACTTAAACCCTAGATGTGAGAGGGAAGAGAAAAGAGAGAAAAATCTTTAATGACTACATTCTGATTAATTGGTAACTACAAAATACAATGAGATGTTTTATATAGGCTGAAAACCAAATGCTAAACAATCTAATTAATCCTAAGCAATACATTTTGATTTTCCAATTCTGATATCCATCGTTTTCATATTAGGTGAGATTAATCATCGCATTTAACGTGCACGATGAAATCACATGAGCTGTTGCTGCACCTGTAAGAATCATACTCTGTAATAGATTATGTAGTCGTCACAACCAGCAGCACATGACAAGCGTGATGAGTTGACATCTCTTTTTAGATCCGACTTGGTCACATCACATGGTTGAGGAGATGTTACAGGTGAGCTGCGTGAAGTGTGGTATCCGGCATACAAGCGCACTGATATCTACTTTGAACTCGCACTCTTTACATAGTAAAATCCTTCACGTTCATATTTAATGTAAAACACATAATACGATAGTAGTACTTTTATTGAATCAAACGTAACATAGCACAATGTAATGAGCGAACTAATGATCTAAAACAGATAATTTCTCTAAATCAATGGCCTTCATGTCACCATTTTCAATCATTCTTTTACCGCAGTTGTAGAGACAAATGAAGAAGTAGCATAATGCACAGTAAAATCCCTCGCATGCATGTCTATCCCGACCACAATTGTCGCAACGGCGTTTTTTGGTGAGTAGTTGAAAGGTGAGAATCATGTGTGGATGAATTGTGTCATTCACATAATATTCCTGCCCTAACTTCATGTTTCTGTAACTGCCGGATGTAGTTTGAAAGCACCATGGATGGAAGGATATATCGCAACTGCGGCAGTGATACATCCAACTCCTGGGATTCATTTGTGTTTCGCATTGATCGCAGTAGAAATCACCAGGACGGTTTAGAGTGGCGTCATATGTCAACGACAGCTGGTGGTGCTCATCCCATCTACGGCTGGTTACTGATGCCGGCAGCATAGCACATTTAAAGTGCACAATGAAATCGCATGAGTTGTTGCTGCACTTGTAACAATCTTCATAATAGATTGTGTTGTAGTCACAAGCAGCAGCACACGTCAAGCGCCATGAGCTGACATCTCTTTTTATATCCGCCAGCGTCACGTGCTTGAGGAGATGTTGCGGGTGAGCTGCATGAAGTATGGTATCCGGCATACAAGCGCACTTGATATCTACTTTGAACTCGCACTCTCTACAACTGTAAAACAACCCATTCATCGGATGGAAACAGGCACTGCAACGTTGCCATTCCCAAGGTTGAAGTTTGTCATAAGATTCAAGGAGTAGGTGGTGTTTTTGGTGGTGGGTTGGAAGTGAGGAGAGTTGAGGTGGTAAGTGAAAGCAGGCTATGTGAAGATTGTATCTGCATTCACTACAACTCATACAGTAGTAGTAATTTTTACTATTACTACTACCGCTACTTGATGAAGAAAAAATAGGAGTGATGCACCCGTCACATATCAATCCTGATCTTTTCCCATAATTCTCCTCGTCTTCTTCTTCTTCTTCTTGGATTTGATCCAAAGAGACTAAAGTGAGTTGATGTTGGTGATGATGAAACTTATATTTCACATTCACCAATTCCTCATCATCCTCATTAGGGATGATGGGTGGCATCAACGTTCCTCCTGCTTGTCTCGTCACAAGAGGTGTGATTAATTCCTCAACCACCCCGTTTGTTGGCATGTGGATAATGTCTTTCCCAATATCTCTGCAGGGCATAATAGCATATAGCAAGACAATCATTTAGTAACAAAAAAAGGATGGATAGTCTTTGAATGAGAGTCTCATTTGTTTCCGGCACATTGAAGTGTGAGTGGAGTGAGTTAGTGGAATGTAGGGCATGTTATCATTTATAATAAAAACAAGTTTTCGAGGACAGATAGAGTAAGTAATAACATGAATGATGTAGTAAGAAATCATACTCAGTGATGCGAGGAGGCGGTTTGTTGAAGGCACATTTGATGTGGACAATAAACCTACATATTTGACAATGATATATCCAATATTTGAGCCGCAAAGTTTTGCTGCACACATCACATTTGTAGTTATATATGATATATTCAGGTGGGATGTATGAAGAGAGAGAAAGAGAGTGATGATGGTCTTCCCTTTCAAGAGTTTGAGGCAATGAAGCACATCTCTCATGGATCCAATACTGGCAATCATCTCTGTTGCACAAGTAGGAACTATCCCTGCTTGTGATGCCGCAAGCATCACACTTGAAGGAACATCTCCTCCTCCACAGCTTCAATTCATGCTCGGGGTGATTTGCATCGACCACGCCCTTGTCGTGGGCGCACATAAGGTGCGCCTCATATCCACATCCCGAGGATGTACATTTGTAACCAATGCTAAAAATAAACTCTTTGCAGATACGGCACCTCCTTAATTCGTGCTCGTGGCGTTGGCTGAGTATGTGTTGAGTGTGCAATGGATGTCGTATCTCTATCACCATCGCTGCACATTCTTCGTGTAATAGCATCGAATACTTGCATGCACTGCACCCATAAGCTTGCTCTCCGCTACCAAATGAACGTTCACAACCATAACATCTATCTCTTCCAGTAGTATCCAACAGAGTAAGTGGATGCTCGTGGCTCCAATGATCAATCATCTCCTTCTCCTTCTCCTCCTCCATCTCTCTCTTTTTTTCTATCTCACTCGTTAATTATGTGTTTTGTTTGTAGTAGTAACTAGTTTTGGAAATAATATGACATGCTATCTAACCCATCTCTCAATACATTTTATAGCCAACATTTACCTAAAACCGACAATAAAATCAAACAAAACTTCCAACCACAGCAAAGAATATTGTATCACTCAACTGACAACTGTCACATCAGTCAAAGAACATCTCCATCTTCTTTGGCATCTTGTCTTTGTCTTTTTCATGTAATCACTCAATCTTCTTTTTTGTTGAAAAAGAGGAAAAAGTGGAATACTATGACATTAAGTAAGACTTGGCGAGTTAAAGTTTTTAATGCATATATAACTGGAAAAATAAAAGATGGATAGAAAGAAATTTTTTTAAAAGTATTGTTAGTGAAAAATGAATCTCACCTTAGAAAATTTATATTTTTCAAGAGATCGGATGGAAAAGAAAAATAGATCCTACTTTACGCGGATAGAGGAAGTATCAATTATATCAATCCAATTGTAAAGCGTGATAGAGGAAGTATCAATTATATCAATCCAATTGTAAAGCGTGATAGAGAATTTTGTGTTGATCAAGTAAATATTCTAATTTAGTGGTTAGGATTGAATAAAGTCATGGAGAGTAAAATTATAAAATTAAGGGATATTGACAACTAATATCATTTAACTTTCAAAAAATTGATTTTTTTCACGAATTTTAAAATTAGCAAATAATATCACGAACTTTACCCCGAGTTTGTTATTTCTCACCAAAGAAAAAATTCTGACTATATTAATAGATGAAAGAACAATGTTAGGGGGTGTGATTCAAGAAAAACTATCCTCAAAGATTGAAAAACATGAAGCTCTCGAAGTTGTTGTCGAGAAATTACGAAAAAAATTCCACATTATGATATTATTTGTCGAAATTTTTTCTTTGGTGAAAAATAACAAACTTGGGGTAAAGTTCGTAATATTATTTGTCAATTTCAAAGTTTGTGGAAAAAACTCAATTTTTTGAAAGTTCCGTGATATTAGATGCCAATATCATTAATTCAATAAGTAGAGTTGTAAATAACAAACTCAGGCGATTAAGTAGTTTAATATATCAAAAGACAATTAATTAGAGTTGTAAATAACATTTAGAGTTGTAAATAACGTTTAATCTTTGCTAAATGGAATAGAAGAATCATAGTAGTACAAAACTTCGCAACTAATTAATTCAATAACATAATCTCCTTTTATCTCTTTGTCTTTTGCTTTTCTAAAAGATTGTATTTGTCTTTTGTTTTCTCTTTCTCTTTTTCTTTCCCTTTCTCTTTAATTTATCTTTAGCTTTTCTCACGATTTGAATTTCTCTTTAGCTTTTACTTTTGATTCGGCTCAATAATCTTTTGCATATCTTAATGTTATTGAGAGTCATTTTTGCTCATATTTAATACTAATAAATTATGTTATACGGAGTACTACTAATTTAGGCAAAAAATTAATCATATTAAAATATTATAAATTTATAAAATACTAGTCAATTAAGTATATCATAACTTTGATAATTATCTCAATTGTCAAAGAATTTGGTGGCCTTTATCTCGTCAGTTTTAGTATATAGTCATATTTGGGCATTTTTTCTAACAGTGTCCAAATATAGACTTACAAGACAAAAAATTGCTAAAGAAATACTGTTAGTGGCTGCCCCTCCATTGCAAATGCCCTTATATTTATTTAATCTGCATGAAAAATATTTAATCACTATAAAACTTTTGCAGTATTATCCTACACACCTACAATGAATACTGTATTTGTGCAAAGGAGGTGCCAAATCCAAGCTGGTGATAGTATTGGATGCATGTATTTATTAAAAATGAATCGTTTTTTTATGAAACTCTCAATTAAACCCATACAGATTGGAGTATCTAAATTTAAAAATGAACACCCAATATTTTCATAGCATAAGTATAATTACCAAATACTTAGTACTATAATAAGTTGATCATCTCAATACAAAGTACTATTTGGTACTCCCACTATATAAGAGGTTGTGGGCTTGTATCCATCTTCTTCTACTAGGCCCAATAAAGCCCATTCCAATCCATTACTTCCATTTTTTTTTCTCTTTTTAACTTCTTTTGAAATAAATGTTGAGCAAGTACTTGGCTTCCAGGTTGTTTATTTATTTATTACTACATTCGTCCCTGAAAATTTGTCTCAGTTTATTATTTTGGTCCGTCCTTAAAAATTTATCCCATTTCACTTTTACCATTTTTGGTAGTGGACCTCATAGTCCACTTATAACTCATTACTACTCACACTTTATTATAAAACTAATATATAAAAGTAGGACCCACAATCCACTAATTTTTTCAACCCACTTTCCATTACATTTCTTAAAATCCGTGCCCAGTCAAAACCGGGATGAATTTTCGTGGACGGAGGTAGTAGAATATTTTCCATGTGACTTTTTTATTTCTTTTACTACTAACACTTTTTTAACGACTAAACATTGCATCGCCAAATGTACTATACACCATCTTTTTTTTCAATTGTCTATTTCTATTAATTTTAATGATTTAAAATGTGGACTTTTGATTCTCGTGATCAACAATTCGTCCCGCACACTAATAATCCAATTGAGGTCAACATTGCAACGAGTAAGAAGAAAATTATGTACCACGTGGTCTCCTTCCCTTCTACATATAGTCTTTCAAATTGATGGTTTAGTGATTTTGATTGGTCCTAGAATTTAATTACTAGTCAAAATCAAAAACCTAAATATTTGGATTTGAAATAGTACTAACATAAAATTCGAGAAAACGTCTTTTTGTCCAACACGCAAGTTTGGTGACTTGGACAAGTCAAGATAAAATCCCTCAACTAAAGGTGTCATGAAGTAAAAAAGGATGAAACCACGTATCTATCGCAGTGGCGTGTCCAGAATTTTTATTACACTGGTTTCTCGAGTCCAGCAATGAAGCTCGTCCAACTCATCCGCGAATGGCGTCGCGACTACGTTGTCTTCACCAATTCCATCGTTTTCATCTTAGGTGAGATTAATCATCTCAAAATTTATCGACGGAATATTCCAAGATTATTGATTGTGCTAAGCAAACGTAGGCCTAATATTTAGCTACAAGTTGGTGGAGAAGACGTTTCTGAACATCTTGATCACGCGCCTCACCGGCGCGTGGGAGGATTACGACTTCCGGCGAGCTGTCGTGGTCGTGAATTTGCAGGAAGGATCGGCCGCGCTTCTCGTGGCGTTCTTCGCTTATGTCGCCGACGTTCGGTCCGGCCGCTTCAAAATGGCGGTTTTCTCCACCGCAGTTTGCATCATCGTGAGTTGTCTTTGCATATACCAAAATGAAATTATAGATAAAATTTTTGGAGGTAGGTAGACAAATTAAAAAAAAATTGGTAGATATTGACCTCAATTTACTCAAATAGATCCCAATAATTTTATAAATTGAATTAGTACACTACATTAACTTATTTTAGCCTTATGCATACATATTTTGACCTTTCTCATTTACTTTCACTACTCATTTGAATATCAATTATTTGCACTTATTTTTTCATTTTTTCTCTAACCTAATCCTCCTATATTTGATCTGATTTCGGATAATTTCGACAAAATTAAGAATGAAAAGAAAAAAAACGTGAAAATTTCCGTGTAGAGACCTTTCGTTTGCAGTATGCCTCATTTAAGTTCGATATGTATTTAAAGAAATGCGAAGGAAAATTGGCGAAAAAGTTAGCAAAACATGGACTAGTTTTAAATAGTATATTAATTTTTTAATTAATAGTTAATTGAACGTGTAATCTATTTACTAAATATAATAAAAGTAAAATGAGATATGTAAGGACAAACATGTGAAAAGAGAATTGAGAATTTTAATGACTTATGGAGAGAATATTTCAGGGACTGTCGCTCAACGCTCAGGCAGTTGGAAACAACGAGCAACGCCTCGATTTCCGTTTATTCTACCCTGCATTGGGCCTCATGACTCTGGCGCAAGCAGCGCAAACTTTCACGCTGCGTGCGTTTCTTGATGATCAGCTGCGGCCGAGGGATGCCACTGTAGCCCCCGCAGCCGCCCACCTCACGGACGGGAGGCGCAGCATGTTCTCGTGGTACTTTGTCGCCTTCACGGCCGCCATTTTCGCGCAGTTTGGGCCTTTAGCGGATTACGAGTTCAGGAAACTCGCAATAGTGTTAGCGGCCATGATGGGATCTAGCTTCTTATTGTTCTTGTTGGGTACCAAATACTACGTCTTCGTCTCCACAGTTGCGAACCCTTTCAGAGGCGTTGGATCCGTCCTTGTCAAGGCGGTCGCCAAGAGAAAAGTCGAGTATCCGCAATCTCCAGAGGGGTTGTTCCACAACTTTAACGGCGATCTGCATATCCCGCCTCGTGTTCCGTGGTTGAGGTGGGTAAATAATGTTTTGTTGAGATATTCACATATAAATTGTCTCGTAACGAAAATGTTAATTAATTGAAAAGTTGATCAACTTAAACATCTGTTGAATCACTCAGTCCTATCACCTGTTGATTTTAATATAGACAGTCATTAGGGTTTAATGTGAATATGTGATCATACCTAGTCCCCCCTAAGAGACTAGGGTTTAGTTGTGTTCATATTTAGTTGTTCATGACAATCTCTCATTCATTTATTTTAGGGATATTGGCATCTAATATCACGGAACTTTCAAAGAGTTGGGTTTTTCCCACGAACTTTAAAATTGGCAAATAATATCACGAACTTTACCCCGTGTTTGTTTTTTCCCACGAATGAAAAAATTCTCACTAATAATATTATGATACGGATTTTTTTTGGCAATTTCTCGACAACAATTCTGAAAGCTTCAAGTTTTTCAATCTTTGAAGATAGTTTTTCTTAAAGCACGCCCTCCAAAATTGTTTTTCAATCTATTAAAATAATATGAATTTTTTCATTCGTGGGAAAAAACAAACTCGGAGTAAAGTTCGTGATATTATTTGTCAATTTTAAAGTTCGTGGGAAAAACTTAACTTTTTTAAAGTTCCGTGATATTAGATGTCAATATCCCTTTATTTTATGTATTTGTAGCTTGGATTGATATATCTCTAATTGCATTCATAGAAAAGGCTAAATTTCTACTTCATTCTTTGATATTTAACCATCTTTCCTTAATTTGGTTAAATTGATTTTCTCTAGATTTCTCTCTTCATTTGACACTAATCCACTATTAGGCTCAGATAATCTACATCATCACATGATTCACATTCATCACCCTTACAGGGTAATCTAAGTATAGAAATATGAAATATTTTCTAAGTATGTGAGAGTAGGTCAAGCGGTAGAGATGTTAATGCCTGAGGTCTGGCACGGCCTTTAAATGTAAATTCATTTATCCATCCAAAAATATGAAAGATTTTCTAACTTGTTCTTCTTTCCAACACGACCAGGTGGGTAGACAAAGCGGCGGTCGTGCAAGGCGTAATCCAGCCGGGCGAGGCCGTCCCTTCCACCGTCGAACAAGTGAGGAGAGTGAAGCTTTTGCTGAAGATGCTCCCACTATGGTCATGTTTCCTCACCTTGAGCCTGGTTGCCGCTTCCGGCTCCACCTTCTTCTTCGAAGAAGCCCTCAGCCTCAGCGATAACATACGCCACGTCATCTTCTTCGCCAATCTACAGAAGTTCACAGAGGTAGTAGTCTCAGAAATATGCTACTACACAATCGAGCGCCTAAAGAGATACAATGAGCAGAAAATGGAGCTCGTGAGAATCGGAATTGGGATGTCGTGCTGCGTGCTATGCTGCATGGCTGCCTGGGCGACTTCGCCCAGGCAGCACAGGACTGGCATGAGCGTGTACTGGCTAACTCCGCGCTACTTCTTGTTGGGGATAACGCGGGGACTCGCCGGGGATGGGCTGGAATTGTTCTACAAATCTCAGGTTTTGGAGAGTTTGTTCCGATTCGGGCCGCCGTTTGTCGAGATCATGATGGGGGTTGGTAGATATCTGAGCATCGTTTGTGTCTTTGTGTTTAGCGGAAAGTGGTTTCAGAAGGATCTAGAAGACAGTCGCCTCGATAATTACTATATTTTTTTGGGGTGTTTGAGTGTTGGGAATTTCGTGGCCTACTGTTTGGCAGCGCGGTGGTATGGAGACGACGACTTCCTGGTAGACGAAGAGATGGGGATCGTAGAGCAAATGTTGGCCGAGATAGAGGGGCGCCAGCGGGCTCTGTCAGAGCCTGAAGAGAGAAGAATGCGTGGAGAAGGTAATAGAGGGGAAAGCTCCGCCTCTGTCTCTGGCTTCAGACAAGAGGCGGAGGTATATGAAGACCCACTTTTGGGGTCTTTGGAATCCAATAAAAATATATCTACGTATAATTATGTGTTGATGCGCGCAGTGACAGTGTTTTCGCGTCTGAACTCAAGGGCGGCGCGCAGGCGGCAATTGAAGGATCAATAGTGTAAGCAGACACGGAGTATATATATAGTATTCCCACCGTCTGCCCATAAGAGCCTCACTTTGACTTACCATGGATTTTAAGAAATGTAACATCGGTATGTGATAAAATTAGTGGAATATGATGTCCTTTACCAGAAATAGTCAAATGGACAATTATATGTTAATAGACTATTCCGAATGCATAGACTGATTTTTTTTTATGTATATATAGATTTGTAAAATTTGTATTTCTATAAGAAAAGGTGTAAAATTGATAAACTTTGGGGAGTGTATTGTATGAATTTTATAATTATTCATAATAATAATGAATCTTTTATAGGAATACAAAATATGAACTAACGAATCTTTTATATCACCATAAATAATATAGATTAGACTTGATAACATCTCAATATAGGTGACGGAATGTATAAAAAAAAACAGAAATAAAGCTTTACAAATATTTATTCAAAATGCAATTCTTTTTTATACCATCGTTAAACAAACATTGAGATTAAAGAGAAATTAAAAACGTACTCATTAAAACACAATCATGTTTAATAGATAATGATTTTTGGTATTCCAACTCAAAATAAAATCCTAACAAGTGATCTACTATAATATCCTTGCATATAGCAATATCTATCTCAATGGATGTTAGAAGCTATTTGCGACAAGTAAATAAACATAGTGATGAAACGAAGCCGCATCAAGAAGAGGAGGTGGTTGCATTAGGCTCGGGGCCGGCTGTCCAATAGTATATAGTGCGCAACGGTAGCCTGCACCATAATTAAGGCCATAATTAATAGTATTATAAGAAATTTTCATTAAAACTAAAATAGTTAAAATCAGAGAGTTGTTAGTTTACATACTTTATTTTGTAGGTTGGCATGCAGTGAAAGAATAAGGTAGCCCCTCACAAACCCTAACCCAACAACTTGCTTAATGATTTCATTATCAAGCTGCAACAATAATCGAACTGCATATGAATTTTTTTGAAACTTGTGATAAACAAAATAGTTAATAAATTTATTACCATATTTAGAGATTGGGGTGCATTGAGAGCTAAATAGGGAGGAAGATTTGGTTGGAACCAAGGCAAGGATAGCGTCGTATACCATCAATGGTTATCCTCCTCGCTGGGTCGACGACCAGGATCCTTTCAATCAAATCACGAGCTCCTGCAGACACGTGGCTCGGACGAGAATACGTTGCAGTCTAAAATTGATCATAAGTTAGCTAGGTGTATAATGATACATCTCAATTGAAAGCATAATTTAGTACATAAATATACATACCGTTATTTTGTTGCATAGTGTGGAAAAATTTTGATCATCAAAAGCAAGAGTCCCACAAAGAAGAAAATACAAAATAGCACCACAACTCCAAATATCCACTTCATGCCCATAATGCCTCACAAAAAGAATCTGCCATTTCACTTAACTTAATTAACCCTAACCCTAACCCTAACCCTAAATAAATACAATTATATTTAAAAGAATTAGCAAAAGCAACCTCAGGTGCAATATAGTTTGTGCTTCCACAAGCTGTTCTTATTAAATTGCCATCCCTCATAATGTTGCTTAATCCAAAATCAGCAATCTTCACGTTGCCTTGTCCATCTAAAAGCAAATTCTTTGGCTTAAGGTCGCGATGAACGACATTTTTACTATGGCAATGCTCCACTCCTGCAATAATCTGCTGGAAATATTGTTTAGCCTCATCTTCTGGCAACCTCCCTTTTCGAATAATGTAATCGAAGAGCTAGCTCACCTTGCACCATGTACTCCATGATCATATATATATTTGTTGGTGTGTCTATAACCTCATAGACACGCACCACGTGTGGATGCACACACAATCCCCCTAATTGTGTTTCTCGTCTCACTGCATATAACTCACTCACTCTTAGAAACAAAAAAAAAACATTTTTTTCTAATTTATTAGCAATCTAAAAAAAAGGGGTATGCATATCAGTGGCAAAGCCAAAATATTTTTGCTGGCGGGCCCAAATTATTGATAACGATTGTGGGTATATTCGGTTTTCAATAGTAGCTCCGGCCTAAGGAGCAACGAGAGAAAGATGGATAACGAGGAAGAAGTATTTATATCCTTTTTCCACTTACTAAATCATAAATATTGTACTTAATTTCACTTGTTATTTCTCATCATAGATGAACTTCAATACACAATAGTAATAAACAAATGTATTAAATATATAATAAAATTATAAAAAAAAAAAGTAGAGATTTCTATGAAACAAAAATGAACATTAAATATAAACAAACTAAACTATCAAATTCATGGGGGTCCCGCCCATACATATGTGGCTTCGCCACTGTCAAATTCATGATTTTTTAAATTTGAATCATCATGGAGATAAACTGATAAATCATTATTAACAATCTAAAAACAGTATACATGTGTTATCAATTCATAACCTTTGAAATATATGACATTCCAATGCAACAAGCATTGGAAGATTGGCAATTGCCAACGAAGGGTAAATTTTAACATTAATAAAACAAGTGCAATCTAAATGTTTTTACCCCACGAATTCACCCTTTTCTTGCATCTCCCGAAGATTAATTATTTTAACAGCTACATAATTTCTCGTCAAAACATGTTGCGCAATTCTGACCGTTGCAAAGGTGCCACGACCAACCACCTTCCCGACTCTGTAGTTCCTCCTAAGTCGACTGAAAGCCTCCATATATTGATAGAAACACAAAATTCACGAGATTTGATTTGAAAGTACGAGAGATTTTGAGCAAATTCATTAGGAGAAATTTCGGAATATAGGTCCCATGTCACATGCATATTTGTAAAGAGTGACATACTATAACCAAGGAAATTAAATAATATGAAATCATTAAATTATTATAAAAGAAATAAATCGTAATAATGGAAATATATGGTTATGTGGCCGCAGTCACTATTTTTTTCAATCATCTTTGTTTTCAAAAGGAATTTAAATTTACAGGCTATAGCGTTTCACTCATCAACTTAAAATCTTATTTTTTTGAGCTTAATTAATTTTGACATTTGTTAATTATGGTTGATTGTACCGACGGTGATCTTCTAATGGAGTAAGAAATTTTTTTTGATTCTTATGTCCTACTTTAATTAGTTAATAATATAGGTAGTATTAGTTATAAATTAATACACATAGAACATGAGCTACATATTGTCAGCCCATTTATTTAAAATTTTATGTAGGCATTTAAGGTTTTGAAATTGGTCTTCACAATATAAAACAAGATTGTGGGCTCGTATCCATCTTTTCTCTCAAGCCCAACAAATCCCATTCCCATACATTTCTCTCCATTCGATAATAAAATTCTCGTTTTTCATTTCGGTCGCCTGCTCTCGTTTTATTTTTACTATAAACAATAAATAGACTTCACATTCACTTATATAGTATTATATTATAAAATTAGTACTCCTATTAAATCTTTTCCTATTTTGAACTCCTCTTGAAATAAATGTTGTGTAGGTTTTCAGTTTGTTTATTTATTAGGTCTATTATCATTGGAAAAAAAATTCAACTCTTACTGTATGGAGAAACTAATTGAAATATACATTGTCTGAAAATGGGGGAAAATAAAAATATAAAAATTAATGTAGGAATTGCAGAAATGGAAGTCAAAGCAACACAAAAATAACAAACTAGGCACTGTGGAGCAAAAAATCAAAGATGATTGGTTGGGAGCAAAAATTGCAATATTTTGGTTGGGCACCAGAAAAAGAGATGGAAAAAAGCATGTTGAAATTGCAGAGTAGAGGAGGAAAGTAAATGTAGGGGATGGGCCATGGAAATGTACTAGTCTCGTCACTATTTATTTTTCCTATTTTTTCTTTTCTTTGTCATAGTTATAAAATATAATCTCTTTGTATTTTGCTGTTTTATATAATTTTATTTTCATTAGATTATGTATATTCAACATAATTAATAGTAGTACTTCATATAATGTTGTGTTATTTTGTAAACAGAAGTGTTAGACAAGGAAACAAATCACACCACAATCTTATTATTTACCTTGTAGGAATTGCGCTATTTTAATGTGTATATTAGTATTTCTTAACTTAATGTCCTATTTTATAATTTTATTTAAAAATAATGCCGAACTATCAAATTTATACTACAATAATATTACACCCCTTAACATTGATATTTCTCATACTAATTTTGTATTTTTGGAAAAGCTCTAGTAATACTTTTTTTTTTTAATTACTAGGGTATTTATCGGCTGGCTCAGTGATTATTTCCATGCTGATTTGTAAGCACATTAGAGCATCTCCAGTGGTGCATAGGCCAGCCATAGGTCAGCCATAGCCCAGCCATTCCCTCCCCTGCCACGTCAGCAGCACTACAAAATCCTCCTGCCACATCAGATTTAGGCCAGCCATAGCCCAGCCATAGGCCAGCCGCAAAAAAATAATTCAAAAAATACTGCATTTACGGAATTAAAATTACGATTAAATTACGGAATTCAATTTACGACACATATACGGGAAAAATTCGTTAATTTTATTTAAATAAAAAAAAAGTACATTAACTAAAAATAAAAAAAATTACATAATAAAGAAAAATCCGGACTTCCACACTACTTTATTAAAAAAAATACATTAAAAAATGTTAGTATGTCTTGAATCAGTTATAGTTTGCCGCTAGCCGAACGGGGGTCTCGCTGTTTTAGTTCTTAATTTTGTATTGGGCCTAGTTGTTGTTGTCCATCGTTAAATGTTGTTCTTGTACCGAAATTTAGAGAGAGAGAAAATCGCGTTTATATAGGTTTTAAAAAAAAAAAAAAAAAACGAAAATAGGCGCTGGCCGATCGCTAGCCGATCGGCCAGCGCCCCCCGATCGGCCAGCCCTAGCCGATCGTCTAGCCGATTTGCCGCTCGCCGGCCCCAATGGTTCGGCTAGCCGACCGGCTAGCGCGACAAATCGGCTAGCCGGTGGCTAGCCGACCACTGGAGATGCTCTTAGTGAATGGAACATTTGGCACAAGAATTTAAAATTATTCCATACCCAAAAATAAATTTCCCGCCGTTCCAAGATATGAGACTCGTATACCACTTTTGGGGTGTCTCAACACACTCGAGCCATTTTTATTTATGGTATTAATCTACTTTATTAGCAAGTCGACTTACACCACTAAACAAGACCTCGTAAATTCTTGTGTCAAAAGAAATGAGTATAATACGATAAGTATCAAAAAAAATTTATTAAAAGTATTTCACAAACGAAAAACAATTATTGTGAGAGCTTAACCAATCGTCTAATGTTCATTAATTATTGTCAAAGTCGACAAAAAAAAATGATGGCCTTCTGTTGGAATGGGGTTGAGGTTTATGACCAGTCGGCACACATTTTAAGACGACCCTCTCTTTTTCTCTCTCTTATACAAACACACACATCTATATATACTCATTTGATTATATAGATACAATTATTTACAACACAAAAAATTTCATATTATTAGTATTACTATTGATTTAGGCACGTGAAATATAGTAGATATAGAACTACTAAATTCAAATTCCATATAATTATGAAACTCGATAAAAAAAAAAAAAGATAAAGAAGAAAAACGATTTTTTAAAAAATTACAAATTGAACATACTAATAAATCATAGATACAATTTTCAAACCTTAGTATGATTGATTGTGTGAACACTACCAAGAAAAGGTAGCAATTCCAATTTAAATATACAGAAGTCCTACTATTGTCCTCTCAATAACCAACAAAAACTTGGTTTCATTTCTCAACTTACACAAAAAAGACATCATCCATTGCAAAATCATCTTTCCCTTTTTTCCCATCTACATCACTTGAGCCACAATAAGTTGTGTATTTTCCTACAAAAGTTGACAAAATCCTAACACCAACCCTATCATGATCTAAGTCTTGTCTGAATGCCATTCACTCACTCCACAAAGCAAATGTAGGAGCCTCTTGCACCAATCCCACATCGGGCTCGGCCCGGCCCGAACCACCGAGATCGCACCCCACGTCCACGTACTTCTGTCCCTCCAAGAAATACCCCCGCGAATACCCACCCCCATCTCCGATCACCTGGTCCATCCGGGGCGGGCTCATGTGTGGGCCCGGTGATTCCCCACTCCCTTGTCCCTGGCCCGGTTGCGCGTCATCCTTGGTGGCCCGATTGTCGTCCGGGTTGGCATTCCACATCATGTCAGCAAGCTCCTCAGCTTCGCCTCTCTCCTCGCCATTGGTTATCAGCAACGGAGCCTGAGGCGAAGCCGACGAAGCGCAAGAGTTGTAGTCTTCAACGCCCGTGAGCTCCGGGTGTTTTGGGGACCGCTTGGCTAGGTCTCCCGCTATCAGGGTCGAGCTCGAGCAGATCCTTTTCACGTCGTACCTACTTATGTCGAAATTTGTGACCGCGCTCGTCCCTCTAAACTTGATCGCGGCAATGTCATAGGCTTCCGCGGCTTCCTCCTGCGTGCCTAAGTAGGATTCAAAGTTTAGTTCTTTTTCGACAACCATAAGCGAAACACGAGATGTAATATCATACATAATATTAGTCGGTTCTAATGTTCGAATTCAACCTTAAGTGAAACACGAGATGTAATATCATATTAGACGATTCTTGAGGCCGAATTCAAGCCCTACGCAACCATAAGTGAAACACACGAATGTATTATCGTATTTAGACAATCGACGATCGTAACAAATAGGCATCAATTTTGACCTAGGGATGCAAATTAAGGAGCATTGTTCAAAGATTCTAGCATTTATGAGACAGGTCCTATATAAAGCAAGTGTATGACTTATGAGATGAGAGAGCATTTATTTTTCAATGTGGACTTGTGAGGTACAAGCAGTGGAAGCTACAGAATGTGAAAATTGAATTAGAAAATAACAGCACACTTACTAAAAGTACCAAGGTACAAGTCCTTGTTGCCTGCAACTCTTCCAATTCTGGCTTGCCATCTCCCATGTTGATGATGCCTGCAAACCATAATAAGATTAGACCAAACCAAATTGATGTATGCAAGAAACAGACAAAGACCAATCTGGTGGGTGTCTTAAATTCCATACTACTAAATTTATTGAATTTTGAATTATTCAATTATAGTACTATTGTCTATTGTAACTCAACAATGCACATGAATGATTGTTCTTGTTCTTGTTTTTATTCTTGATTGTTACATATGAGCATTGCAACAAAAAATATCAGCAAACCACCTTGTTACTCCCCTGTACATCGATGCCCCTCTCGAGAATCCGCTGCTTTTCCTGCGAAATCAACGAGAAATCAAAATCGAACCCGAAAACGCAAAAACCATGGCATGGAAAAGCATCGAACCTTCTCAAATGGGCTACAAATTCTTGCCGAGTCATGCTCTTCATGTCCTCGAGCTCCCTCTCGTAGTCACTTAGCTGATTTGCGAACAAATTTTGTTACACGATCAATCATAAACACAAACAAAATGTAAGGAGAAAAAACTACACATACTGGGAAATTTATGTGAGTAGTTGGTCCCCAATATTTCAAGGCGGCAAGATCATAAGCCCGAGCAGCTTTCTCCTCTTTATCATATCCCCCTACACAAAAACACGAAAACAAACACGAACAAGAACATGAACATCTCCACAAGCACACATTAATCAAAATGCTAAATCAAATCGCAGAGACGGTATAATCTTACCAAGATACACTGTTTATTCGCGGAAAGGAAGCCGGAAACAGAACAAAACCCAGAGTTAGTCCAAATCAAAACAAGAAAGCTACAAACATTGAGAAAGTGAACTAGAAATGATCCATACATACATACACAAAAAAATAAAAAAAAAGATCAAAATTTTTCACCTTGCCTTCCTTTTCTTGTCTGCCCTTCCTTTCTACAACTATTGTCCCATAAATGAGCTTCATATCTACCTGTCCATCGATGCCTAAAACACATTTTTGCCTCCATAAATAACTAAATAAAAACAATTAACCCCAAAAAATAATAAATTGATTAAAGATCAAATCTTTCTTTGAAATTAGTTAAAAAAATCGATAAAAATTTATTAAACATCCAATTTGTTTTCTAGTTTTTGTTCTGCCAGTCCATCTATGCTATACAACACATTTTTTCCTCCATGAATAACTAAATAAACAATAATTAACACCAAAAATTTATTAAATTGATTAAAGCTCAAATCTTTGTTTAAAATTAGCTAAAAAGCTCAGATAATTAACTAAAAAAATAAAAAACTGATTAAAGATCAAATTTTTATTTCTAAATATTGAATAAAATTAGATAAAATCTCTACCTAGTAACGCCGCGATACTGAGAAGTTCTCTGCCCAAAAGTATCAATCGATTTTCTCGGCACGGCCTCCTTCGCCGCCCCAGACTTCGCCACGGCCCGTTTCTTCCCCTCCGCCACCGCTTGCAGCGGCGCCACCACCTGAGAGCTCGGATGCACGGTCAGAGAAAGAGCCTGAAGATCGCCGCCCTCCGCCGCCGGCTTCTCCAGCCATGTCTTGAGCCCTCCACCGCCGCCGCCGCCGAAGTAAGCTCCGGCGGCGGCGTACTGATACGGCGGGTAAAACAGAGGCGGATTGCTGAAGCCTTCTTCCCTCTTTTGATCATCGAAATTTGGCGGCATGTTCATGTTGATCTCTCCCGGTTCATTTTGAGGTGAATTTGAGTAGCAACACCCCAAGAAATCTTCGAATTTTGGAACTTCTTCTTCATTTGGGTTTGATCCATTCATCTCATTGTCATATCTCCAATCTAAAAATAGCCAAAAAAGTTTAAAAAGATTAAAAAATTTAATACATATGTAGCATAAAAATGCAATCTTGAAGTTTTAGAGCAAGGAAAGTAGTAACATCCAATCTCCAATCTACAAATATCCCAAGAATTTTTGTACTAGAAAAAGTAAGAACTTCAAGAATCAAGAAATACAACATGAAAGCTTAAAAATGCAGTCTTGAAACTTGAGAAATGTGAAATAAAATCCTATTTCCAATATACAAACAGCCCAAGAATTGCTTAAAAATGCAATCTTGAAGTTTTAGAGCAAGGTAACATACAATCTCCAATCCACAAACATCCCACTAATTTTTGTAGAGAAAGTAAGAGCTTCAAAAATCAAGAAAATACCATATGAAAGCTTAAAAATGCAGTCTTGAAATTTGAAATAAAATCCAATTTCCAACATACAAACAGCCCAAGAATTGCTCAAAAATGCAATCTTGAAATCTGAGAAAGGTAGCATACAATCTCTCCAACATACAAATAGGCCCAAGAATGATTTGTTCATAAAAATGCAATCTTGATATTCAAAATTGAAGAGAAAGGTGACAAATGTATACAATTCTCAGAGCGCAGAGGCATAGATGGAATATGAGGAGGCAAGCAACCGCTTCCACCGCCGCCGCCATTGCTTTCCTCCGCCGCCTCTTCGCCGCCGCCGACCCTGAGGTGGGGGGTGAGGGAAAACCCCAACCAATTACTCATACTATTGGAATAAAGAGTTTTTGTTTTTCTCTCAAATCCTTTCCTTCTCAAACTATGTTTGTTTGTGGGGTTGGAGAAAAGCTCAAACTTCAAAGCTGAAGGAGAGAAAAGATATTTACACACACTAGATATATAGGGATGATTTGTGAATATGTCATCAAGAACAACCCATACACCTCATGCAAAAAAGAATGGTTATTTAATTAATTTATTGAGTCAAAGCTAAAACTGGTCCTGAATATATACTTTCTTCGTCCCAATAAATATGAAACGTTTATTTTTCAAAACAAGATTTTATGTAGGGTTGTTTTGTGAGTTAAAGAAGAGAGAGGGGAAAAGTAGAGATAAAGTTATTTCTATTCTAAGATACGTTTATTTTTAATGGGACAACCCAAAAAGGAAAACGTTGCATTTATAGTGGGACAGAGGGAGTATATTTTATGATTTTGATCATATATTTCATCTTTTTAATTTTTGTATCCTGAACATTTTAATTCGGATAAAAATTGGTCCTACACTAATAATTTCGTCAACTTTTAAACGGTTTTAATCCGATTTTGACCGATTTTAAAACAATTTTAGTCTGAATGGGACTATTAAAATCATCCAAACTGGTTAAAATTGGGTTAAAACCGTTTAAAAATTGACGGAATTATTAGTGTAGTACTATAATCCGAGTTAAAATATTCATGATAAAAAATTCAATACACAAAATATATGACCAAAATTATAAAATAAGTATATATTCAGACCAGCCTTTACTCGAATTTATTAATTGTGTATTGATTTTTTATGTAATTTTATTAGAATCTATTGAATAAATATCATCGGCTATGTTTCTCTCTCTTGTTGTTCTGAGCAATTCTGAAACATGAAACCTCGTTTTTCGTTCCTCTCTCTGAGGTTTTTGCAGGTTTTTGTGGTTAAGAGGCGGGACACGATCAGATGGGTCGCGGGTGCATGTGCCTTTCTTGGACCCGAGTTGTTTTGATTCCAATCATTCTATTGGCCCGATTTCGCAGCTATATTTACGTCGATATTTTAATGATATTTTTAATGCAATGCACCGATTGGAATAATTAGACTGACTTGTGTTGTCAATTATCCATCAACTTTTATAATTTTTTTTATATTTTTAGCATATTTTAATTTTTCTTTTCTTTCCCGAGAATTTTAGACAATTTTTGTGACTACTATATATCACCGTGACATGTACATAGTCTCACAATTCATTATAAATTCGATTCAATATATTTTCATAATTAGAGGCACATCTCATTGGTGACGTAGGTTTAGTAGTTTCAGTTCATATGGTATTTTGCTCCCTCCGTCTCCAATTAAAAGTCACACTTTTTCATTTCGGTTCGTTCTCAAGTAAGAGTCACACTTCATTTTTACTATAAATAGTAAGTAGGTCCCACATTCCACTGACTCAATTCACTCACATTTTATTATAAACCAATATAAAAAAATAGGTCGCATATTCCACTAACTTTTTCAACCAACTTTTCTGTATTTTCTTAAAACACGTGTCCGGTCAAAGTGTGACTCCTAATAGGGGACAAAGGGAGTATTCAACAAGTAATTTTGAGCATCAATATACTTTCTCGGTGCATGAATAAATTCCTCTCGTTGACCAACTTGGATTTTCTGAAATTATTTAACTTTATGAAAAAAAATGGTATAGTATAAAAAAACTAATGGAATATAGATCATACTTTTATATAATAGTTTTATAATTAAATATGAGTGTAATAAATTAGTAGAATACTAGGAAATGATACATTTATTGACTAATGAAAAAAAAGATATTTAGTGGTAAAAAGAGAGTATATTCATTGTATAACAAATAGTCTAAATGAAATGAGACATTTATTGATAGATAAAAATAAGAAAATAAGATATTCAATGGCTGGAGTAGAGAGTATATTTGTTGTGCAATAAATAATTGTAATGGCTAAACTCTATGGGCTATCATTTTTTTCTCTTTACTCTATAAATTTATTTCTCATTTTTCAAAAATTTTTTATGGATGACAAAGTATTAACTTAAACCGTTCAAAGCTCAAATGACTACAAATATTTGAAAATAAATTACTATAATTGGACTTTTTAATTTGATTGAAGCATAATGATAATACATATACAATGAAAAACAACAATATTAAGATATAACTTCTAAAATAATGTTAAAATTATAGAATATACTTATGAAATTTTATAAAGTAGTTAACAATAGAGTCTCATTATTTGATCCACGTGAATATGCAATTGTACTCTGACTTGCATAAAATGTCTTTTACTATATAAAAAAGTGTGAAAAGTATAACAAAATCTGTCGAGTATAGTATGTTTCATTTATTTGTAGATGGTATGTGTGTTTATTATAGCAAAAGAATATGGGTGTGACACGTGGGATCTTATTACTGGTGGCTGAGATAGGCGTTGATTGGGTGTATTCTAGCTTAAATTTTCCATGCTGTGTGAAGACTCTATTGCCCTTGTATCTTTCTACTTGCAACAAAGTTGAAGAACACAACATACATTTGTCAAATCATAGAGATAGAGTTCTAAAAAGTAGAATGGTGGAAGCAGCTTTCTCTCACACACACATACAATCCACAAAAGAAATGGTTGACTAAAAGTAGTATACATTTAACAAAAAAAAATTGCACATTGGTCGACTGTGAAAGAAAATGTGGAGGTAGAAATTGGCATCATATTTTTATGAGAGTCCCGTTTTTTCATTTTAGTCTGTCCGCGAATAAGAATCCCGGTTCACTTTTACCATAAATAGTAATAGAGTCTCACCTTCCACTAACTCATTCCACTCACATTTCATTTAAAACTAATATATTCAAATGGGACCCCTATTCCACTAACTTTTTTTCACCCACTTTTCTTAATATTTCTTAAAACCCGTGCTGCTCATGAATGGGACTCCTAACGACGAACGGAGAGAGTATATAGTAACATATTTTTATTGGATATATGCATTTTCTTAAGTTTTTTTTTTTTTTTTGAAAAAAAAAAACAGTTGAAAAGAATCTGAAACTATATTACTCCCTCCGTCTCACTCAGCATGAAAAAAACCGGTCATATATTGCACGGTGGGCTCACCTAAATTAGAGCTTACCGATTTCAATTCGGGTGTTTAGGGATAGTTTTGAATACAACTTTGTAAACTATGATATGTCCAATGCTTAGAGAGAGTTTTGAACTCAATTTTGTAGAAGATCCATCTGCAGCTAATACTAATAGAGAAGATGCAAAGAAACCAAAAGAAAGAGATTCAAACTCCCCATTGCAAGTCCTACACAATCGGTTTCGCCAGCTGAATGCAACACGAACTACAGCGAAACCTTGCACCAATGGGAATTGAATAGCAATCTCCAAGTCCTAAACAGGACACATACCTTATATACAGTAATGTGATCTTGGTAGTAGTCATCCCCATGCCATGGAACACGCATAATTCACCACCAATTTACCATCAAAACCGAAGTTCTGTGACACAAAAACACACGGCTAAATACCATGATGAAGCGTTCTACATTTCGTGCAAAAAAATTGAAACATATGATGACTCTATGAAAAATTCCATCCATTATCTGGGGGAGGTTAATTTTAAAGTTCTAAACAACAAAATAACTCAGTTTCAAAGAGTTTGAGCATAAAGCAAGTAGTTTAGCAGTAGTTAAAAAATGATTTCAAGCAAACATGTGCTACACCATCAATATAGATAGCTTATATGGTTAGATCAATTCTTCCTAGCATACCTCTAGTTAGAGAAATATGTTGCGTTTAATGGCTTAAAAGACTGAATATTAGCAACAACACAAGAGTAAGCAAATTCTTGGATAGAAATATAGAGCAAATTCTGCAGTTAATGAAAAGTTCATCAGCGTAAACACAGGAAAAACAAACATCAAAGCACACAGCAAATGCAACTTACGTTATATAGGTCCGTGACTAGCTCATCAGGATTTGGTGAGAAGGCGCTGTTGAGATACACGAACTAAAAGAAAAATATGCAACTTAGTCACATTGTCAAAAGGGGATATTATAAAATGACTAACACAAATACAGTGATTATTCAGCCTGACTTACAAAACTCCCATTACTAAAAGAAATTTGAACAACCTCACTTGGATAAGCCATTGAAAAGATTACTTCAATCGAATGATTGTATCGTGTCATAGAATCAGGTTAAATGTTACTTGACTGTGTTATCCAATAACATGATGAATGAGTGATATCAGCAGCTAAGCACGCAACAATACTAACCAGTTTTTGCGAAGTACACAATTATGTTAAGGAACGAATAACAGTGACTCAAACCACAAAAAACCAAAACAATTTTTTCTTATCCAAATGGCTAAAAACCAACATTTACACCTATAGAGTAACTCACTAATGTCTCCCTGTGAAGTTGACGGCGAAGAAAATCGATCACTTTTAAGAACTTCTCATCTCCACCAATCTGGATAGCAAAATCCATAACACAGCGATCAATATCCAAAATCAACAAAATTCAAACAGTTTTCCCTCAGAAGCCCTATCACAAGCATAATCAACATTAATTTAAAGGTATCAGAGATTGGGGAATACAATTTCATCGACCCCTTCGATGCTTCTAATAACCTCATTGTCAAGCATATGTGATTAATCAGGAATCCAAATTGAATCGCATATCAACGATGATCCATAATTAGAGCTAAAGTTCACTGAAATACTCATCTCTAACAACTTAAAGCAGCTGAATATGCGATTCAGAAACAAATAGATTCAACATATAGGCAAATTTATCAGTGTATACACTAAATTAAGAGGTAGATCACCTTGAATTTGGATTGCTTGAGAATCGGTGCGTCGCCGGTGGCTCGTAGATGAACTACTACTGCAAAATATCGAAATTTTAGCATCGATAGATAGCTGAAGAGAATACGATCATGATCGGCGGCTTGCACCGGCGATTGATTGATTGATTGAATTTCAAGGAAAAAGGGAAAAGGTATACAAACCTTTTTGAGTCTCCGACGCCATAACCCGTTTGCGAAGTAAGCTGCAAATATTTGAACTTTTGATTTCACTTTTACTCGACGGTGTGTTTGCTGCGGTTTTATGCGGTTTGACTAGAGAGCGTCGTTGCCATATTTTCAATAATAATGCCTCATTTTTATTAGTGGTTTATAATTGAAATGACTTCCTCATTTTTATTATACTTTAAAATTGATTAAACTGGTTAAATATGTTACAAGTCACAGTTTAAGCATGTTTAAAATTAAATTATCATTAAAAAATTTAATACGAAATTAAAAATAATGCACTTTAATTATTAGTTTTTTTAATACGATATTAAAAATAATGCACTTTAATTATTAGAGGTTAGAGAATACACAATTGGAAATAAGTATCGGGCAATATATTTCAATGTTTGAAACTAAATAAAATATTTGAAAATCTGAAAATACCGGGTATTATCAGGTTTATCGAGCATACCTGCGCGGGTAGCGCGCAAAAATTTAAAACACACTACCTGATCTCGCCGCGTTTTTCATTGTTGTCGGATAGTTGGTACCCGATACCCGGCGGTAGCGGGTCGGAATGTGAATTACTCGTCAACGGATGCCGTTTCAACACTCCTAAGTCAAACATAGATTTTTTTTTTTTTTGTAATAATAATAATTATAGTGAATTCAATGATGACCATATAGTTAAATGGAATATATAGTGTAGTTACTAAAAGTAAAACGGAATAATAGATTATAAACTGATTAAAATAGTAAAATGAATCACTACTTTGAAATAGCCGAGTTTTTTTTCTTGTTCTTCTCGTCTTTTTCTTTTTCACAAAATATTTAATGAGACTGAATTTTGTTTTACAAAGAAAGGGATGAGGTTTTTTTTATGAAAATATAATCAATAATGATTCTCCATTTATCTCTTTGAAGATGAAAATTTACCATGGATGTGGACAATTATAAGTTAATTATCCCTAATTAATGCATTGGAAACAGAAAAAAGTATAGCATCAAAAACTAAGAAATTTTGACAACATTTTATTATGGACTAAAACTTGCACTTTTTAACTGAAATCAATCATATTACTATGGAAAGATATGTACATAACATAATCCTGCAAATACACTACAGAGTGTCCAAAGCAAACTTGAATCATGGCAACATTCATCATTTTATTTAACTTCCAAATAAGATGGTAATTAACTTAAATTACTATAATATAGACTATATAGATAGATAGATCGATCGATCTTCCAAGAAGCTATTTGTTGATTTGGTTATGCTACCAGCACAAGGCAAGCCCACCGCTGCAACAAGATAACGCAGTGTTAGCACATCCACAAAAATATTTACGTATGTATAGCTTTTTTCATGAACATTATCGCATAGGCGTCGCAGCAATTTAAGAGACTTGGAGAGAAATAAACTTACCGAGCCATGAGATTGCAAAAGTGCTGGTGGTGAAGCGAGAAAGAGCACTGCAGAAAAACGTATCATTAACAAGAGATGATCAAAGAAGAAAAACAACTCTCCCATTTTTTCTTGTATGAACAGCTAGACATGTTGGAAGGAGAGGAGAGAAGAGAAGAAGAGAGAGAGGATAAAAATATATAAAGGTATAGAGCAAACCAAAACAATATATGCTACCAAGGAGTCCAGACATAAGTTTTCGTTCAACTTGTTACAAAATACTCAATCTATCGCACTCAAAGCAACACTTTCTTGTTTCGTGTAAGATTTTATGCAGTTTTGTTTAGGGTGTTAAGTGAAGAGAGAATAAGCAGGCAAGAGAGTGATGTTTTCTTTTTTTTGAAATATATGTAACTATGAGTGGGGCGGGGAAGTATAAAACAGCGATAATTATCAGTAAACATAGAAGGTCTCATATTCAACTTGTAATCAAATATATAAGAGAACATCATGCATCTATATTCTGAGAGGAGATACCTTCAGAATCTAGTATTCTGCTGCAGCATTTGGGGCACAGCAGACTGTGAAACTAACTGCTCGGAGCTTGGAGAAGGTCTTATCATATGGTTTTGACCAACTTGATTTCCTGATCCCTGCCTGACCATCTGCTTAGCTCCACTATTTGTCTCAGATTGTACAGGTTCCGTCACGGTGCGAATCTAATGATAAATTTCTTGATCAGCTCGACTCGTTGAGGGAGGAAATGGGAGAAAGTAGATGCAAAATAGAGAGAGCTTACCACATCCATACGCTTTTTGTGGGCATCAGTAGGGGGCTGCGTGTAATTTCAAGTCGGTTTCAGTATAAAGGATATGTATTTTCTAATGCAAAGTTCATCAAATAACCGGAAAACACGTCTGTGTAACTAAGAGATTGTTACTATTTCCATTGTGGCATAGATTTAAATACTAAACAACAACTAAATTAAAGAATTTTATATACTATTGAATTAAAAATAACGAACAATGCATACAAAATTAGAAAATAGTACTACTACTACTTTATAAAGACAGAACCAATCTTACATTTTCAGTATTTTGTTTTTTCTCCTCGCTCGAATAACCAGGAATGGTCAGTTTCCAGTTTTTCTCTGCAAATAATTCTTTCAGTCAGTACAATATACTACAACATAAAATGAAAAAATGTGGTCATTCTGTGCTCATAGACATTTTATGGGGCATTTAAATTGGAATGATATTTGGTATCACTCTTGGTTGTAAATATGCAAAAGTCAAAAGGACAGTTCCATCCTATCTTTTACTCGTGTGAGGTATAATGTAAAAGTTAGACCAAAAATAGTTGATTTTTTATATTTTTTTAATGGAGAAAATTTTATGTTCTGCTTGAAGAAGAGATATAACAGCACCAACCTAAATGCAGCAAGACATCCTTGGCCTCCAACGTTGAAGATTTGCGATGCTTTGCCAAGGTGCATGCAAATGTAGTAACCTGCATTATATAAGACATGTTAGACATCAAAAAGGAGAGTGCACATTTACTGGTCAAGAGAAGAAATCATCCATCAGGTATTGCTAAAATATAATCAATGGTCATATACACATTTGGAATTTCAAGAAATCGGCATCTGGCATAATAATTAGATTGAAAGATGATAACAATGTATATCCTCAAGTAGCGCATCTGCTTAAAGAAATAGCGAGATACAGAGCTGACAATTCCAAATAACCTCTGCCTAACATGGTATAACCTCCTACTACTTAAATTCACATTAGATGTGCAACCAAGATTCAAGATAATCTCGAGGTAACTGCCAAATAGTGCAAAAAAAAGAAAATAAGGAAAGAAATTCAAGTTGGGCACAATACCCAAAAAAAAACAATGTGGATACAACTGTACTAAGCACACAATTAAAGCACAATGCAATATCATCAAAGATTGAGACGCACAAAGACAAAGCATAACCGCAAAAATTCACTCTTATACAGATTGCAGGTTATGGTGAGCCTACCGAATCAATAAAGTTATCAGCAATCTCTAACAGAAGCTCTTCAACTTCAGGGTCCAGTTTCCCATTGAAATCCAACTGCAACAAGTGAACAAACAAAAGTACTAATCAATCCACACATATTCGTTACCCATTTCTCTTAAAAAAAAAACGTCAGCAGAAACTTCTGATATGTATCAAATCCTGCCCTAATCTAATCATAAATCACTAGCAAACAGATTGAAGAAATTTCAAATCATCAAAATAGTCTAACACCAAACTGATTCTCGTGATCAGAAAAATCATAATTTGCGAGGGACAGAAGGAGTACTAAAAGAGAAAACTCACAAACCTGTGACACTAAATCTTGTATCTTTCTCTTCCCAAGAAGTTGATTACCAGCTTCTGTGCCATGGCTTGAACTTCCACCTGGTGTAGTTGCTCCTGATCCAGTGGCATCAGGCTGTGATCCAGTCAAACTCACCGATTTCTGCCCTCCCGGTCCAGCAATTCTTGGTGACTGCTGCTGATGGAAAAGCTGCTGTTGTTGAGGCTGCTGAGGCTGCTGCATTGGCGACTGCAGCTGTTGCTGTTGTTTCTGCTGATGCATCTGTGACTGGGCCTGTGTTTGCTGCTGTACTATTTGAGACAACTGCTGTTGTTGCTGCAACTGGGAAGAAGCTAGTTGTTGTTGCATGATCAGCTGTTGTTGAAGACGATATGAAGAAGTGTTGGGGGAGGATATTGCTGGCATTTGCTTTAACCACTGCTGTTGAGATATAGCATTCTGCATCATACCCGGTTGTCCATTCTGAGCCAGCCCAGCAATTTGCGCGTTCATAAATGACGTCCTTGCAATATTCTGCCCCTGCAATTTCTTAGAAATCCTATCATTAAATTCCAACCATAAAAGAAAAGTATAACGACATAAAAGAGAGCAAGCGAAATTCAACTTGTAATTTGCTTATTTCAACGGACTGACATCATCAATTTAGGACAACCCCTTAAATTCCTCGGAAAAAGTTCATAAAACGAAAATAGGCTTGGTAGCAACGCTTATTTAGAGCATATATCATTTATTGCAGGCGCTCCTTTATAGAAAGTAGATCAAGTTTTCCGTTGACATTAATATTTTATTTCATGAAGAACTAATTGAAATGTATAAATGTGTCTTGAAAGAAGATTTGTGGAAAAGAAATTAAAAGAGTACTGAAAATCTGATGTATTTGGAAAAACGTATATTTATGTTCATCCACTCCTAATCTTTGAGCAATTATTTGTGAACCAATTGGTGATAGATTCAAAAAATGTTTCTAATTATGCTCATCTATGTGACCAAAAAAGACAATCTTCATATTTGCTTTGAGAGGTGAATATTTTAATGTATTCAATTAGTCAAGCAGGCAAACTAAATTAAATCTTGAGTATTTTCTCACAAGAAAGTAGCAAAATATTTCCAGTTAAGTTAATCTATTAAGGAATAGAGGTGAATCATACTTTGCAAAATAAGTGAACCGGGAAAACACAATCAGGCACAAAATAAAAGACAATTATAAACACATCAGAGGCGATAAACTTAACCACTCGAGATTCGCATAACCAATATTTACTAGTCAAACGGAGATATGCCTTATACATGTTGAAACGCCTTTAAGTACTACATGCCAATGTACATAACAAACAACATTAATAGAAGAAATTGGAAAACAAAAAAAATCAGGCAACTTTGAAGCTATACCTTTTAATTGTATGCCATAGATCAAGATTATCATGTACACCAATACCAATTCAACCACATCAATAAGAATAAAGACACATTTTTCCCTTTAAAGGAAGTGTTAAGGGCTAACAGTGAAAATTCCATAAAAGTAACCATTATAATTTAGAATGTGTACATTCAGCATAATTTACATGTCAATTCAAGGTGACATATTACATAATCAATTTTTCCTCAATAGTCGATCAAACCCTTTCACACGAGACAGGCGCACACATTAAACCTCGAGGATAGATAAGATTGACTTAGTAACTTATACCTGGCCAGTAGTAAGTGCATTTTGCTGAGAAAGATGCTGCCTTAGTTGGCTTGGAGTCATTCTCTGCTGCTGGGCGTAAGCAAGTGTGCTATTTGGTCTTAGTTGAGAAGCCAGATTAATTGACCCCATCATTCCCATTGCTTGCATTCCTGGCAATGACTGCCCAGGAGAATTACCCTGGTGGAACTGAGACCCTTGCATGAACCCCGCCTTCTGACGTGGCTGCACTCAAAACACCAGGTTGCTCAAAAACTCATCATAAAACCCCATAAAAGAAAATCAGAAAAGGTACTCAAATGGGTTAAATCTCTATGTTAATAAATAAGCTCTTGCATAAATAATACTGATACCAATAAATTATGGTTGGTGGGCACAAACCAAGTTCTGTTATCCACAAGCAATGCGTGAAACACTACAACTAGAATAGGCCTAAATTGTACATAGGCAAACATAAAACAAATATTAAATCCCCTCTAGAAACTTGTAAGTTGATAAAAATCAACAATTCCATTTCTTGTCAAAAGGAAAAAACTGCAAAGCACAAATAAAAAAATGTAATTGAGCAATGATTCATATATATAAATGTACATACATGACTAGATCAAATCATGATCACATAAATGGTCCCACATCACAGTCAAAGGAAATGGGAGAGCTACATGCACAGATCACCTTTTGAACATGTTAACACATAATCATGCAATCTTAAACCTTCACACAATCAAGAGATCAAAGTTCACAAAATACACAAACATAGATCACCATCTATCTTACTCCGTACCGAATTCAAATACTGATTTTGCAAATTAAACTGGGCTGCTTGACCAGATAACATAGGCAAATTCCCAGTCCCCATCAGAGCAGACCTCGACATATTCCCACCAGCCATCTGCCCCATTTGTGATTGCTGCAATTGCCCCTGCCCCATTTGCTGCTGCTGCATCGAGCCCTGTCCTCCTAGTTGCTGCTGCAACTGACTCTGTTGCCCGACTTGCTGTTGCAGTTGACTTTGCTGGCCGATCTGCTGCAACTGATTCTGTTGCCCAATTTGCTGCTGCTGCTGCTGCTGCTGCTGCAGCAACTGGTTTTGCTGCCCCAGCTGCTGTTGCAACTGATTTTGCTGCCCTAACTGCTGCTGCAACTGGTTTTGCCCCATTTGCTGCTGCAATTGGCTCTGTTGCCCCATTTGCTGCTGTAATTGGCTTTGCTGCCCGATTTGTTGCTGCAATTGGCTTTGTTGCCCCATCTGCTGTTGCTGCTGCTGGCTGCTATTGCCTCCATTGATACCAACACTACTGCTCTGCTGCTGCTGCGTCACGCTCATTCCACCGAAATTCATCTGACCGTAAATTGCCGACGAATTCTGCTGCTGCTGATGCTGCTGCCTCATCATTCCTAACTGGCTATTAATACTACCACTCTGCTGCATCTGATTAAGCCTAGCTATCGAAGGATTCCTCTGCATACCTTGAAAATTCGAAACTCCTATCAAATTGCCACCGCCGCTACCTCCATTGACGCTGCTGTTGTTGCCCTGCTGCTGCATTATCTGCTGCTGCAGCTGCTGCAATTGCTGCTGCGGCTGCTGCTGCTGCTGCTGTTGTACCAGCTGCTGCTGCGATTGTACCAATTGCTGCTGCTGCGATTGCATCAATTGCTGCTGCTGCTGGTGGTGGTCGAGCGACGGAGATGGCGATTGCAGCGGCTGTAATTGCTGCGAATTAGAAGGAGGTTCAATCATGGCGGAGCTCTGCTGCGCTGGCAAGGGTTTCGGTGGGGAAGACGATGACGGCGAATTCTCCGCCATCTTCGCGAGGAATCAATCTGAATTGCTTCTCTGGATTGATCGTAATCGAATTGAACTTCAATTCATGAATTTCGTTGAAGGCATTTTCTTCGCTTTGTTCAATTCGATCAGACGAAGAAAAGGAAACAATACGCTCAACTCTGTCTCTTTTATATTTTCTAAAATTATTAATTAGGGATAATTATTTTTAAATTAAATTCTAAAAAGAAACACAAATTTTCCCCTTTTCTATTAAATTAGGGATAATTAGGAAGAATTTTATCAATTTGTATCTCAATCTTTGAATTTATTTAACTAATTAGGAATGCGATGAAATGAAAACTCTAAATATTGTACAAACTCAAAACTATGATCTGGACCATTGAAAAATGTCAACAGATCACAAAAATACATCGACAAGAAGATGTCAACAGAATTTCAATGGTAGTCAATGACTGATGTTGTGTTGATACTGTGTTGACATTAAAATCTTGAAATTTTACACTGTGTTGATATTGTATTGAAATTGTGTTGAAGCTGTGTTGAGGAATTTTGAGTTTGTACAATATATAAGTTTGCATTTTATCACTGCCCTAAGAGCACTCCCAATGGAGTTCCCTTATTTCTCCCTTATTTCTCCCTAACTCCTGCCACATCAGCGCCACATCAGCATCACATTTTATCCCCAGTTTTTAGCCAACCCCTACAATGGTTTCTCCCTTATTTCTCCCTTATTTCTCCCTAACTCAACATTTCATTTTTACATCATCACTAATTTAATTGTTTTATTTTTATATATAATAAAGCTAGCTTATTTAATTTATAAAGATAAATCAAATAAATAGTAATAAAGTTCGTTGTATTAAACACGGGTACACATTACAACGAAGAAAATTAAAAAAAAAAAAAGTACACGAATGGAAATAAAAAATCAAAAAAAAAATTCAAAGAAAAAAAAATTCAAGGGCGGTGGGCGCGGTTTCTATTTGCCCACAATTCTTCGATGATATCGTGTTGTAGTGCTTGATGGGCCTCCTTCTGGTGTATGTCCATGAACGCCTGGAACCGTTCATGTTCGTTGTGCGGTACACCCTGGCGGGCGGACTCGGTTGAGACACCGTGACTCGATGATGCAACACTTGGGTCGTTGGTGACGTCGAGGACGCCTTCGTGTTCATCTTCGATGATCATGTTATGCATGATGATGCACGCATACATGATATCGGCAATATCCCCCTGGTAGAAAAAGCGCGTCGGACCCTTTACCAGTGCAAATCGCGATTGGAGCACCCCAAATGCCCTCTCCACATCCTTGCGCGCAGACTCTTGCGCTCGGGCAAAATACCTTCTTCTATCTCCGAGTGGGCATCTGATCGTCTTCAGAAACACGGGCCATTGCGGATAGATGCCGTCAGCCAGGTAGTACCCCATGTTATGCACATTGCCATTGGCCGTGAATTCGATGGAGGGGCCTAATCCGTTGATCCGCTCGTTGAAAAGGGGCGAGGAATTGAGAACATTTAGGTCGTTGTTCGACCCGGCTATACCAAAATAAGCATGCCAAATCCAAAGCCGTTGGTCGGCAACGGCTTCAAGAATGATGGTGGGATGCGTACCTTTGTAGCCGGTAGTAAACTGGCCTCGCCACGCGGTTGGGCAGTTCTTCCACTGCCAGTGCATACAGTCGATGCTGCCGAGCATCCCCGGAAAGCCGTGGGTCCTCCAGTGCCAATCCAGTAGGAACTGGCAGTCAGCTGCGTCCGGCGAGCGAAGGTAGTGCTCCCCAAATATCTCTCGCACGCCCTGACAGAAATTCTTCAGGCACTCGTTGCCAGTCGTCTCGCCGCATTGCAGATACTCATCGAACATGTCGGCGGACCCTCCATATGCCAACTGCCGGATGGCAACAGTGCATTTCTGTAGGGGCGATAGTCCGGGCTTCCCTGCTGCGTCTCGCTGGAGCCGGAACTCGGGGTAACGCGCGGACAACGCATTAACAATGCGCAGGAAGAGGGAGCGGCGCATTCTGAACCGGCGACGAAATACATCTGCCGGATAACGTGGTTCCTCCGCGAAATAATCGGCGAACAGCCGATCGTGCGCACCAGTGTGGTTGCGAGGGATGTATCGGCGCCGCCGGCGGATTGGCCGTTGGGGGGGTGGCTGCTGCATTCGAGCGATCTCGCTTTGTATGCAGCGGGAGATATAGTTGTTGATTGGGTTGTTGGCGAAACCCGCTACATCCCATCCGGTGGGAGCGGGAGGTACCTCTTCTTCGGAAGAAGAATGTGATATTTCCTCGTCGGACTGAGCACGAGACGATGAATCAGAACTCATTTAATAAAGATGGAGAGAAAAAAGATTGAAAATTTGTGTGAATGAAGTTTGTGGGTGATGAATGGAGGAAGAGGATGAAATATTTATAGGGGTGGGATAAAATAGCCGTTCGGCCAAAAAAAAAAAAAAAAATTTTAAAAATCGCCGATTATCGCCGAGCGTCGCCCACAGTGGCCGGCGATCGCTCGGCGATAATCCGGCGATAAATCGCCACTCGGCGAAGCAACGGTAACATTATCGCCGAATTATCGCCGACTTCGCCACAATGGCCGGCGATAATTCGGCGATAATCGGCGATTTATCGCCGAGAATTCGCCACCTCCATTGGGAGTGCTCTAACTAATTAATACTCCCTCCGTCCACAAAAAATAGATCACTTTGTGTATGACACGAGTTTTAATGTAGAATTAGTAAGGTAAGAGAGAGGATGAGAAAAAGTAGGTAAAGTAAAAGAGATAGGGAGAAAAAGTGAGTAAAGTAGGAGAGAGGGAAGAAAAAGTGGGAAAAGTACAAGAGATAAATTTTCCATTTTAAGAAAGTGATCTATTTTTTTTAGACGTCCCAAAATGGCAAAAGTGATCTATTGTTTGTGGACGGAGGGAGTAGTATCTATTATTTCGAATTTAACTCCAATAGTAGAATCATAACATAACATAACATAATGTTTAAAATTTTATCTGAAGCTTTAAAATCTAATTAAGAATACATGATCACTTGTCGACCAAAATCTGAAGTATTATCCGAAATTTAGGTCTAATAATTATCTGAAAATGATTGATTGGATTGAAAATATTAGGATAGAATTAGTAAAACTGAAATATCATTCCAAACTATACAAGAAAACTGTTTTCAGGATTTTTCTAACTATACAGCATGAGGGTTCAAGATTCTCATTGTTTCGACCTTCCACCGCTACAACGCCTCCATCGCGTTCACGTGCTATGCAAACCAGTCATTCCGATCGCTCTAGAGCAAGGTTGTGGTCGAGGGATTTGCATAGAAATGGATTCGACATATCAACCTCGGTTTTTTGCATTTACCACCAAGAAGATTGGCCAGAATGGAGGGAGGCTGAGACGATGTCATCTGCTGCATTTTTCGCGGAGTTATGTGGTTATCCAGAATCATCATCTGTAACAGCTGTCTGCAGCTCTGCAAGGCGTTGAATTATGCTGTTAGCAATAAATTACGGAGAAATGAAGTGAGTTAAGGAAAGTTGACAGTGATTACAGCAAGCTGCATTCTATAGGAAAGGCAGTTTAGGTGATTGAAGGCATTAAATTACGAGAAATGCAGCGAATTAAGGAAGTCGAGGATAAATATATGGAAGTTCAGGAACTTGATTGAAGACTATTGGTGACTGGTAAAACTAACGTCATGAGGTGAATAGAGTTAGAATTTCCAGCACGGTTTTATTTCTCGAAAGCCTTTCAACCGTAGACAAATGATCTAGTGCTGTGAAATATGGTTATTGAGATGAAAACTGTATTTTGTAGATGCTAAGTTGAGAACAAGAATGAATAGTTGAAAGATTTAAACCGTAAAGCTTTCGAAATCTATTTCCTGATGTAATGTGCTTTCGTCTTTTGCTGAGAGAGAAGAAAGTTGCATACCTGAGGATTTAGACCTTGCATCTGATTTATGATTTCATCCTGTACATAAAGACAGAAGAATATAAGAAATTGTATCTCAAATTAATCATAAAAAGCTGGTTGATTTGAATGCAACAGATGATTATGAATCATTGCAAAAGAAAGCAGACCTCTAATATCCCTGGATTAAGCATGACAATACCAAGAACGCGGCGAAGAAGCCTGTGGTATACACGCTCATTTACAGTACCATCTCCATTCACCCATGGCAACAGGGGTCTACTTATACGATTTGAACGAGTACGAAAGCATTCAAGATTTTCTACTCTAGCCACTTTGGTTGAAGCAACTTCAGAATGTTGATGGCCTGTAATCTTAGTCCCTGCTAATATTTCTGAAGGCCGATTTGTGAGATCGTGAGGACGATTTAAAATTGTGACCCTATGTCCTTCATTGTCATTTGAGTTGATCGTGCCCTCTGAAGCGGCCAAATCTTCCATGGGATCATCAAGATTAAGAGGCGTAGGCCCATCCTTGGTTTTCCTTTCTGATTTGAGATGATGAGCCACGCGATCATCTATATTGGTCAAGAAATATTTGGATCGGTATAGAGAATCAACCACGTGAACTGAATTGTAAGCATTGACCTGCATTTGAGATGCAATGCGATAATGTGTCAAAATCAAGAGTGATGCCCTTCCATACTCTCAGATGAATATGAGACAGAAAACCTGCGGAAAGGAGGTTCGAAAGCAAAATCTTCTAGGATAATGAATGTGCGAGAAAAGCAAACCTTTAACGCTCGCCCAAATGCTTCAAGCACCTCAATTGTAACTTCCACTATATTGTTGTCTGGAAAGAATAATGATGGTATCAGTTTAATGGAAATTTTATAATAAAGGGTAAATGTAAAAAAAATACCAATATCTGGAAAGTATCCAAGAGTAAAAGTACATACCCTTAATGTTCAGAACTTTGTGGATCTCTTTCATGCTCAAACCATTGTCACCAGACTTCTGAATGGCTGAATAGAGTGTCCTGAATAAGTCGGATTGAAGCAACGAACCATTTACTTCATAAGAACATGAAGAAAGTAGATGTTTCGCATAGCCCGCCATAGCTTCCCATGGAGACTCACTGAGCTGGAACGTGGGATGATTTATCTTCCCGGGATCAATAATATCACTTGAATGATCAGCAATGTCAGAAGGAAACAAACTTGAGGTAACATCCAAACCAGATGAAGTATTGCTTTGATCTTTTCCACCAAGAAATGGGGTTGGATGCATGTTAACCTTTCTGAACGAGTCGATAGCCATTACTCTTGGAACTGTTTCTCGGTGAAAGCATAACTTTAGTCTGGGAAAACCTTTTTCTCTCCGAGAAGTTAACTCACTATCCCCGGGAAACATTTTTCTTAATTTTTTTGGTGGTTCGACATCAGGCTCGGCACTATCACTTTTACGTTTAGAAGCTTTAATATCTTCTGCCTCTCCAACCCCTTCATTGGGTAGCATTGGAGTAATTGACAGTTCACCTGAAGATAGTAGAGCGCATAAAGAGAAAACTTCACCACACTGGAGATCAGATGGAACTTCAATACCCTCTTCAACTAAATCATTTTCTCTCTCATGAAGCCAGATAGCAAGCTTGGCAGCTCTGCTTCCAGTATCAGTGGGAAATTCGGATGACGTGATACTATGCAAGAAGTTCTGTGATAATTCAAATTGACCATTGCCACCACCAACCTGTATAAGGGAGATAAAAGATCTCTTTATTACGTAGAAATACAGATCAGGATGAAACAGACCAGTGATAGCGAGAGAACCGCCATATAGATCATTATCAGAGAGCAAACAAGTATTGAGTATTTAAGCCAATGAATATGTCCATAATATTAATAGCTTAATGAGCTAGCATAACTAAATACGGGACCCTCTCACTCACATTATTGAATTATAGTCACTGAACTTATTCCCACCATTGCCTTCTATGACAATAGAGGCATCACAACTCTAAATCATAACTCATAACATTCATCCATATGGTACCGGGTAACTACTATGAGAATTACATAAATTCTACTACTTACCATTATTTTTTTCTCTCTCAAGTAATTAAAAGCAGCACAGAGGTCATGCTCAGAATAGCGGCGTAGTGTTTTGGCCAGCAAAGCCGCTGCTTCTGGAGCTTTCGATTTGCTTAGAAAGATCAGCTTAAATAGCTCCACAGCATTTGCAACTGCAACGGATTCATGCATCTGCCTCAAAATTTTTGCACCTTTAATTATATGCAAATGTTTTCTGAGACGTTGGGTGCTTGATAATTGGCCAGAAACATTACTCTGGCTACAATCCTCAATGTCCTAACCATGAGAAGCAGATCAAAATCAAACAGCAATAAAATATTGCACAAAAGGCCAGTAAGGAAAAGTTATGCAAAACCAGACAATGCTTTCACAACTAAGCTGGACATATAGTGATACAGACAAAGGTTTATTTGCATAATTGATATGTAGGACATATACATCAATTATGTCCGCTGAGTAAATTGTTGAGTGTGAAAGCGTATTTTCCAAAATATATAAAACTTACATCATCCTCGCTCATTTCCTGTTCTGGGAATGTTTCTCGAGCAGCATTCAGCTTAACCAATCTTTTGCATCTTAAGACATCATCCAATGCAACCTTAATGATATCCTCATCAAAATTAGCCCATTTCTCAAGCATGGCAGCTTCTTTGGATGAAGGACCTCGAATCATCACTTTAGAATCTGAATTTATCAACTTCTTGTCCTGGAACTTCTCAAGGTATTTTGCATATTGTTCTGAAAGAGTAGTGCATAGTTTCATAACAGCCTCTCTGAAAGGGATAAAACTATTTAGCAATGCCATTCTTCTTTTGCACGCATCAGGAGGTGCTGGAAGATTTATAATTGACACCCAATCGGTACGATGAAAATTTGCTCCCCGAGCAGCTCGGTGTGTAGCATATTCAATCACTAATTGCCTGTGATAAAAATGTCAACAGGCTCCAGACTTAAGAAATTATATTGGATAGGGTGAAGCATGAATCAGCATACTGATAAGCAATTCACATATGGTAGTCACAAATAACTATTAAATAAAAATTAAATAAAACAGAAATTGAGATACTAACTATCACTTATTAGAAGCTGCTAGCTGCTATTGATATATAAACTTTACGAACAAATATGATAGTATTACCTCTCAGCCTCTTCTGACCAAAAAAACTTTTTATGGCGTGTTGGGTTCAACCTTGATAGTGCTTGCTTGAAAGAATAGTTCTCCGTTTCTTCTTCATCCAACCCTTCCACCCCCAAATGCTCTCTATCATCACCTTCAGAATTTCTGTGAGACAGGCAATCATCATCTTCAGCAGCAATTGTCGAAGAACATTGTTCTGTGGTAGGCTGGTTATTTAGATCTATTAACGAATTAGATGCCTTCAGTCCTGAATGAACATTTGCAAGCTTTAATGAAATTCTATCCGATATACGTCTCCTCTTCCGTGGAGATATTATATGTTTTCCTTTGACTTTCTGAAGCTCTCCACCTTCAGAATCCACAGCACTCGTAGATCTAGTAGCAGACCGCTGCCTCTTGCCCTCATACCTACGGAGCACCTGCAATTACATAAGCTGATTATATGCATGTCATAACTAATAAATGTTACCCGAAGCCTGCAGTGTTACAGATCTTTATAAGTTATTATTTTATTCTAAAAATCAGCTTGTGTAAATACCCTGGAATTAGTTCGTGGAAATGCTGAGTTTAATTGTTTATGTAAATAATAACCTTAACTATATCAGAGAGTAATTACAGTCGAAATAAAAGTGAGCTTATGAAATTATAGTGATACTGAACATGAAATCTTTTTAAGTCTTCAACTCAGCATACTTACTTTGCTTAGGAACCATCTTTTATATTGTATCGAGTCAAGGAAAAAAACAGAACACTAAAGACTTCCCAAATGAACCAACCTGCTCCAGTGTCAAATTGAGATCTTCAGCAATCTTCTCACAGTCCTTGAATGAAAGCTTCTTCTTTGTGCCATCTTGAGCAACGCGCTTCAGAAGTTCTGCTCGCTGGGCAGCTGTCATGATCCGGGAAGATGCCCAAGATTTCGGATGAAATATCTGAACAAGTTATATAAATATGAAACACAGACGAACTCAGTTATAATGCCCAATATCAAATCACTCAATATCTATGTATTTTGTTCATGTTGAGACAGTGGCTCCAGCCATGCCCGTGAAAACTTCAAACAAGGGAATACATCTTCCGAGGACAAATATGATTCTTTTCAACCAATCAAGATGAGAATGAAACTAGTGTAATCTCTAGAAATCAGCATTAACTCCGAAAAGGTAAAGTTATAAGTTACTGAATCTTATTTTATACCATTAGTTGTTTTAAGGAGGTTATAAGCTCAGCCAAACACCCTCTTATACTGATCATAATTGAAATTGATGAAAAGAAATAATCAAATAAAAGAATTGGTATTGAGAGGACACCTGGCTAACCGCAGATCCTGGAAACGCGAGTAATGCAGCCTTTGATTTAGCTGCAGCATAACAATACTCCAGGGTACCCCAATACTCATCAATGGCTATTTTGCTCGAAAGGAAAAAATCATGTCTGATTTGAGGGCGCAGATCAGCAAAAGCGAGATCAGATGATGCAACAGTTGATGTTGGTTCTTCAAGGTAAGGCTTAAACTCCAATGCATACGTAAGAGTAGTGTGTAGTCTGCTGGATCCATCTTCTGCATGGCCCTTACTCATTAGACGAATCAACTGCCCAAAAGTCCCAATTCACACTTCCAATTAATAACTTAGATCACAAATGAAGCCATATAAGATTCCAGGAAAGTCAGTTCCGAATTCCAATGAGTAAGGAAAAGAAACAATAAGTAATAGGATTATCGGAAAGAATAGAGTACTGAAAGTAGGAATTATAATATTTGTTTGAAAGGGATGGTGGCATGGTGCATCCTACCTTCAAACGCCGTAATATTTCAATTAGATACGACAAGCGATTAGATGCTCGAGTATCCATCAGGCAATTTTGTTTTCCAATAGGAAGATCACAAAGTAGCAAGCCGCTTTTGCACTCCTCGAACACATCCTCTAGCTTTTCAGCAGATCCAACTACTTGGAAGAACAGTTCAAGTGGCATTGACCTAATTGATAGATTTAAATCGAATAACTTACAAGATCTGTGTGGATTTTCTAAATCATGAGAATGGTCACTAAAGAATAAAGCTTGATTCCAACCAGGGGAGCTACAGACCGAACCCCAAAGAAAGGTGTGAAGAAGCCTTGTCCTAACCATTTTTGCCAGAACAAATCCATTAGCACGCATCAGTCCTGCATTCTCTGATTGACCCTGCATGCTACAGGGGATTCTCTGCACATTGTCCAATATGGGAACTGATTGGAATTTCTTCTGCCGTATATTTGCTTGCTTACGCACTTGGGCTTCGAAACGCCTCATCTTATCATGAATTTGAGTCAATAACTCAGATGTGACATTAAACACTGATGGATGGAGAACAACTTCTGTTGTCCTGCTACGACCACAATTTGTCACACCAGGGACACTCACATGGATGCATTTACAATTACCTTCTCGCTGAATTTTGTTAAGAATACGTTGTAAGGTCTTCCTATCCATCACTGTGTTCTTTTCTGTCTCAAGACTCTCAAGATGCCTGTGGAGCTCAGGTTTTAATAGGAACTTTTCCTCCTTCACACATAAAAGTTTCAAAGATTAGGCAATTAAAACAACTAGTCATAACAGGAATGTAAGTGTGGCAGATTAGGGAATAGACCTCCAAAATCTTGAGTATATGCTGCTCCCTCCCTGAGCCGGATGCACGAAATGCAGGACTGGAAGACCTTGGATGTGATCGATGCATTGGAGACTTTACAAGAGCAAGATGGTCTGTTTCTGGCATATTGTAGTCAATAGGTACCGATATACTTCCCTGCAATGGTTCCTCGGCAAGGACCCCAGTGCATTGATCCACCTCAGAACTCTGTGTATTGCATAGAACAAGCACACCAGTGGAACATTCATCTACAGTCGTACAGTTGGAAGCTTCTGTTTTGCGAGCTGCATCATTCCCATTTTCATTATTTCCACTATTATTCCCCACAGAGATAGAAGTATCTAGCATCTGCACAGGCTGAGTAGAGTCCTTTAGAATGTACTGATCCACAACAAGTGATTTAGATTCATTAATCCGCTGACGAACTGTTTCTCCTTCATTGGGGGTCATGTTCGACACTTCTGGTTTGAAGTTACCAGCTGTCCAAAGTCGGTAGACCTCGCCTTTTTTGTGGCTTTCCTTTAAGGAATGTACGCCAAACATAGAAATCAATGGTTTAAAATGTCGCTTGTGGTACTCCTTACAGCATAGTCCAAGCCTTCCACATACCTGTTCACATAATTTGTTGTGAAGTGTACACTTTAACAATTCTATTGATGTTAAAAACTATTCTCAAGTTTAGTTACACCTTCTACGCACTGTTCAGTGAATTGTAAGTACACCCAGAATATGAAGGATAGCAGCACATGACAATCCCTGTCTGTGTCAATAGTCTAGATATTATGTGTGATCTAAATAAGACACGGAAGAAACTCTGTATATTGAAGTCATCACAACCATGTAAATTATGTTTTATTGAATACAATAGTTAAATTAGTAGAGTGAACAATTAAGCTGTGGGAAGTAGAAAATTAAATCACGGGATGAATAAAGGCATACTAAGTGAAGCAAATATAAGATCAAGGAAATTTAAGAAAGAATCTGTTTAAGATGTAAAACCAAAGTTTGTGAACGAAAGGTAAATTGCATTGTTTATGTTTCACTACAATAGTTGCACTTACTTCTGTAGTGGTCAATCCTTTTAATCCTGCAGCATCAATCATGTCATAGATCTGACGCAAGATGGGAAGCTCTACAAGTTGTTCAGTAACTAGTCCTCTTTTCGCCAAATTTTGTGATTGTTGTTCTGTGTCCATATTATTTGGTCCGTGTCCATGGGACTTTGGCTCAAAAAGCGACGTTGAGAAACTTCGAAGTAGACGTAAGCAATCCACCTCCTAAATAAATATTATAAGTAGTTAAATGGATGTAAAATTAGAAGCCAGTAGTCCTTCACTTATTCAGAATGTGCACACATCAAAAATCCATGTCACACACCTTATTATTGATTAGTGTGCAACACTCTTCTACAACTCGAGCATCTTTCAACCTGTGACATATCTAACCATAAATTGCAGGTAAATCAAGTCTGACGGTAAGATATAGGAGCACTCAAAATGATTTGATCATAAGATTTATTAATAACAAAATAAAATAAATAAAGACACAAATGAAAAGTGAAAACAGTTTACAACTTACATTTCTCCAGCTTCTGTGACCATGAGTACCCCGATAACCAAGGCCTTTTTTTATATCCGAGACTACCAGGACCTGCCAGCAGCACAACAGTAATAAAATGTTATAAGCATGAGATTATGCAGAGTAGGTTTGTGCATTTTAGTTGCAGACCTTGCCCTCAGCTTTCTCAAGTTTATCGCAGATGGTTTTCAATGCCGGTATAAAATCTTTAACAGATACATCCTCGGCCACAATTCCATCAACTACTCCATCATTCGTTCCAGTGTGACCATCTGCACCCTCCCCATCCATTAACATCCGATCTGTCCTAGTGATTTCAAGCCTCTGCTGAGAACCGAAATGCCTAGCATAACGGGCAAGATATAGCATATTCGTGGACACAATGTTGCCATTCTTCCTAATAACAGACGGCTGCTTTGCCATCAATCCTCTGGTTTCAAGTGTCTTAAATTGGTAGGATAAGTTGTTAGCAGCAATATTCAATTCCTTAGTGAGATCATTCTGAGCAATTCCATTGTTCCTGTGCATAATAATATTGGATATTATCATATTAACATCTTTAGCTATTTCAAACTAACCAAAAACACAAAACTAAATCAATTAGAATTCATCATCTCCAACTCATAGTTATTCTACTCAGCAAACCAGCAAAATCAAAACAAACTACATGAACAAAAGCATTATCCAATCTCGATAAACTGAAGCTCACCGAGCTACAGCGAGGCGTTCGAGAATCAAGCGCTGAATATCAGACGACGACGAAGATTCCGGCATTCCAGCATCGTAAAGTCCGAGGAAGCTTCTCCTCATAGCTTCAGGCGCCACGATTTTGACATCCATCGCCTCACACTCTTCAGCCGTGTATCGAATCAAGGCCTCCGCGAGCACGGACGGAGCGCCGTCGCGCGACACAAGCTTCAGCTCCGGAATCTCCGCCAGATTCTCCAGCACTGCCCGCTTCACGTTCGGGCAGATTGGGAGGCCCCGGGCAGCGAGAGTGGGGGCGATTTTCGCCCACAGGTCGCTGAGATGGAGCCCCTCCGCCGCGCCGCAGCATATCTCTTCCAGTGCTGAGTTGACGGCGGCGTCCATGCGGCGGCGGTTGATCAGTCGAATTCCCCTTTTTAAATTTTACTGCGTGTATTTTACTTTTTCTTTTGGCGGGGAAATTGGGATTTTGCCGGCGTCAATCAGGTTTAGGGTTCGATTCTATTTGGGGGAAAATGATGGTTTATTTGATTCCGGATCGGGTCGGGCGGGTCGGTTCAAAGCCGAACCCGAAGCGTTGTTAAATTTGCTAGCACTTTTTTGTAAATCACTCCTATTTTATTACTCCCTTTGTACACGAAAAATAGGTCACATTGTAAATGATACGGATTTTAACGTGAAATTGGTAAAGTAAGAGCGCGGTAGTGTTAGTGGAATGTGGGGTCCATATTATTAGTACTTCATCCGTCTCATGTTACTTGCACTATTCAATTTCGGCTCGTCTCAAACTACTTATGCTTGCTTTGAAAATGTATAATCAGATAATGTTGATGATGATATTACAATTGCAAGATTTACACCAACTACCATGATAGATAGTAGTAGCTATATGTATCCACAGTCCTTTTATCCCAAGAAAAATGCTCATTCTAGCTAAATATCAAGAAAATTCCCAACAAATAAAGTTACACTAACCAGATTGTATTTGTATAACCTCACTCTCAATTAGATAAAAAAAAATCCCCAGACATTCTCAATTACCAGATCTCACTCTCTTCTGCCCACCTCTCCCGTCAGACTTCGTCGCCCCGGCCGACTCGCCCTCCGAGGAGGCCTCCATGGATTTGGCGAAGGAGTTCGACAGATCGTTGTACAGGTCGACCACCCTCCTGATGTTGTTGTTGAGCTCCCGGATCAGCCCCACGTTCCGCGACAGGTTATCCGGGATCTTCGACTCGTGATTCTGGTTGATCTCACTGATCAACATCCTGTTCTGGTCCAGAATGTTCTGCACTTGCACAAAACTCTTCTGGAACGTTTGGACGACCTTGCTCTCTATCTGTTGGCCGTTGGCAAGGCCAGAAAATACGTCGTCCTCCATCGCCCTTCGCCCTCAAAACGTATCACAGCCACTGCAGTTTTGCCAAGATTACACAAATGCTACATTAGAAGGAAATTCTTGAACTTTGCATTACCACACTAATTGTTCATTTTCTTCACTTATTCCTATGTTTTTTTTTTCAAACACACAAATCCAAAGTGAGAGGAGAATCTATAGATCAAACGTAGAGCAATAGAAGCTTCGATTTTCAGAAAATTCGTCTCTTTTCCTTCACTCAAGTTCCATCGGATCAACGAAAAACGAATTGTTCATCTTCTTCACTTATTCTTCAAACACACAAACTCAAAGTAAGAGGGGAATCTAGATCAAATGTAGAGCACGAAAATTCAGAAATAGTAGCTTCGATTTTCAGAAAATTCGTCTCGTTTCCTTCGCTCAAGTTCCATCCGAGCACACAAATTCAACGAAAAACGAAACTATAGATCAAATACAGAGCAACAATCCTAATAAACAGCAGCTTCAATCTCCATAAAATTCATCTTCCCTTTCACACAAGTTCAAACATAATCAAGAACTGCTACAAAATTTCTTGCCTTCACAAATCCATGGACAAAAAGGTGAATTCAACAAGAACAAAAAGAGAAACTGAGGAAAAAGAATAAAAGGAAAGCTGACTTCCTTTTCTTGATGAAATGACCTTTTCACTTCTCTTCCACAAACAAAGCATTGACTCCTAAAACTCCCAAAACTCATAAATTCCACTTACTCATCTAAAATTCTAACATTAATAGCATTAAATGTGTACCAATCCTCACTTTGTTGAAGAGCAATGAAAGGTCTCTCTCAAAATAAATTCACCACTTTGGGTTTAAAAGGGACCATTTGCAGAAAGTGCAAAAAAATGAATTCAACATTAAATATCGCAAAATTCTCCAAAAATCCTCAACAATCAAAGAGAAAAACCACACAATTTTACCTCAATCGCAGTGAATTGCATCTAAACGGTCAAACAGAGATGAACAAAACCACAGAAATGAGAAACCCCAAATTTGATTAAATTAAGGGCAGAAAAAATTAAGCAGAAGAAACAAAATTTCGCAGCAATTTCCAGCTGGTTTACCTAGAAATTGTGGACCATTATTGGGGGAGGAGGAGAATCAAGAGGCACAGGGATTGGGAAAAGACCCTGAAATCATGAAGGGGATTGAAAAGAGGAAAGAGAGTAGTACTATTATTCAGTTACTTTGAGATTTGACAATTCATACACAGAAACAAAAGGGGCCCTCTTTGGTAGTTTTGTGGGGTTTGAGATTTTTTATTCTCCCATGGCGGATTATAAGGTTTTATTGTGTAATAATTAGGGATCTAATTATTTCATTGTTTACTTTATAATTGGTGATTGATGCAGGCCCGTCAAATCGGGTACCAACGGATACTCGGTCCGAAAATTATTTCGGATACCCAGATACCCGACTCAGGTATCCAATCCCGAAAAATCGGGTATCCAGTCCCAAATTTGTGTTTTTTTTATATTTTTTTAATTATTTCTTTTAAGAAAACTAACTACAAACTTTTAGAAATAAACTTGTAGTTCGAATTTTGATACAAACTTGAAGTAGTTCAAAGTTATGAGGAAAAAATTTAATAAAATTTAATTTTTAAAATAATAGAATTTATAATAGTAATTTATTAAATTTTAAAATAAAATTAGAAAGTCGGGTTATTTGGGTATACCCGATCGGGTATCGGGTAACCCGATACCAATAATCCAAAAATCCTATACCCGAACCAGATTCCGAAAGCCGAAAAATCGGGTATCGGATATCCAATTACCCGATATTTCGGGTTTGGATATCGGGTATCCAATATCCAATATCCAATATCCATTTTGCCATCCCTAATTGATGGAATCTAGATAAGTTAATATTTTATTATTATTATTATTATGGATTTACAGCAAAAATATTTCTGGCAAACTTTTCTTGAATAGTTCATCCCATTTTGGTTATTTTGGAATTAGCAACTTCTTCTTAAATTGATTATTGATATGAGCCGAATTGACTAGGGTTTAATATTCTTCTTTGCTTTTGAGTGGGATAACGTCCAAATCAATAATGACAATGAGAAAACTATAAAATCTATTAGTCTAATTAATTTCGGCGATCTTAGTCCTAACATTTTTTAATTCTGATATAATTTTTTGGCTGACCAAGAATAATTTTATAATCTTAGTATCTCTAATTTATAAACTCTATTAATTACATTAGAGAAATTGATCTCTAAAACCATAAACTTTGCCTAAAATTAGTATTTCTCATGAACTTTGAAATTGGTATATAATATCACGAACTTTGCATTTTGTTTGGTATTTTCCAAACTCACTCAAATAAGATATGTTTATCAAAATCTTATTTAACATTAGGCAACCGTGATATGTATTATAATATTTGAAACCACTTTTTAAGTTTATAACATGCAGCATAAAAAGTCACATTGAAAACCACGTTGATTTAATTGTGTCAAGTATGATAAAAAAGCCTCGTAAGTTAGTTAAATATAGTAATAAATATGCCGTGGGAAAAATACCAGACAAAATGCAAAGTTCGTGATATTATATACCAATTTCAAATTTCATGGGAAATACCAAATTTTGGGCAAAGTTCATGGTTTTAAAGACTAATTTCTCATTATATTACACAATCTCACGATGGGACACTGGCCGATCTGTGTGGGGTTGGTTAGGTTGACTGACTCACCCGTCGATCTAGATGCTCATACAACTTCATTGTATTATGGCTTTAGAGTTATTGTTGACTCGCGATATAGCAACTCTATTCCAAACTCAAATTATTGAGATTTACTTATGTTCTTTCTTCTTTGTTTATATGGACTATCATTGACTTTTAATAGTTGTAAGAATTTTTGTTAATGTATCCGATCTCTACAAGTTTTATTTCTTTAGTCATGTGCCCAATTGCTATTCTTTTTATGTTCACACTTTACTGATCTATTTATTATACAAGTACAAGGAATATTCAAACAGAAAGTGGAATTATTAAAACCAAACAAGTGGCATGTGACATCCACATATTTAAGTAGATGCTTTGCTATGAGCCATTGCATTGCAAAGTCGTAGATTATTATGCCAAAAATAAAATATCTATATGAGTTATATTTTTGTCCCGATTTGTAGTGGTATTACATTTGTCCTTTCAAAAACAACATCATAATGTTTTATAAAAGCTTCAATGTCGGATAAACATCATAATTATGAATTCGAGTTCTCATTCTTATTATTCTTTGTAGTATAACCCAACTTTCGACCACTCACAAAAGTAACCATGCTCCACACAAAAAAATAAATATAAAATTAAAATTAAAAAATTATCGATTTGATGATTCAATAAGTAATAACAATTTCGAAATCCAATTATAAAGTTGCGAATAGGAGACACTAAAGTCTATCAAACATAACCAACGGGTCGCAGCGCAGTTGGCAGCGCGGAGCTGTGGTGACCATGAGGTCACGAGTTCAAACTCCGCCACCTGCTGGGAGACTTTCAGCTTTAATCCGCAAGCCCGGTTGAGCAGGATTAGTTAGTCGGATTCCGTCAAAAGACGGGTTCGGTACACCTGTGGTTAAATGTGGTTAAATCAGAAAAAGTCTATGAAACATCAATTTCCTTTCTTTACTTTGTTCTCGTATTTTTCTACCATCTCAATTATCACCTCTCTTTATTATTTTAGGACTACACAATTAACCATATAATAAACCAAACTAACTGACATTTGGGCCTGTGTACTGTTCAAGTTGACATATCTATGTCTAAAGCTCCATTAATATGGGCCTAATTCAACCCAATGAAGCGGGCCTGTTTGTGAAGAAGCCCAAACAAAGTTGAACAAAAGTAGTCCTTATTCGATTATCATTATTTAATCTGAAACTAGATAAAAGAGAAATCCTTAAAGCACAATACATGATACTCCCTCCGTCCCAGAAATATTGTCCTATTTCCTTTTTCACACTTGTTTTGCAAAAATAATAATAAATAGTTAAAGTAGAGAGAGACTAAAGTAAAAGAGAGAATAATGTAGAGAATAGTCTTACCTACATTATTCTTTCTCTTATTTTACTATCTTTCAACTGTACCTATTTATTATTATTTTCACAAAACGAATGCAAAAAAGGAACTGGGACAATCTTTCTGGGACGGAGGGAGTATTTGAGAATATATATGATGAGTCTCAAAAGCTCTCTACCAAACATAGGCCGACACTGAACAAGGAAGCCCTTCGTCGAGGCACGAGGGTGAGGAAACCATCATGGAGTTAAGGGAGGCTGTATGAGAATATGCCTAAGTTGGTCCAAGAGTCACTAATCAAAAACGAAGAGTCTCTTTCTTTTATGCAATGCATCTTTTCGTTTGAACCATTGTGTCTCTTTCTTTTCTATACTATTTAAACCGTTGAGTTTCTCTAGGAAGGAATAAGAAATATTTATTAAGTTAGCAGCAAGTTTTGCTCTACTTTACCTGTTTACTTCAATTGATTAAACTCAATTGCTTCGGTTCCAACAATATATTTAGTCACATGAATCAAGAAATATGGACCCATATTAGTAAAAGAAAAGACAGTGGACAAAGAGAGATAGTTAAAGACAAAGAGGTTTCTTTGAGTGCATTCATTTGTTACTTTGATATATACTTGCTGTCATTCAGTTTGTGCTCTTTAAAAAAGAGAAATCTTCAAAGCAGAATACATAATAATTGCGAATATATACTTAGTCACATGAATCAAGAAAATAATTATTCTACACTGTAAAATTGGACCCTTCACAAAAAGATAATTACATGAAAAAGAGAAAGGCAATGCCAAAGTGAAAGGAAATTTATTCTTTGCTTAGATTGTAAGTTTGTATGATTCTATATATTGTTTGAAATATGGGATATTGTAAGCTTAACAACACATAATGAGTGAGAAAGAAAAAAAGAGAGAGATGGAGGAGGAGTGGGAAAAAAGAGAGATGATTGATCATTGGAGCCACGAGCATCCACTTACTCTGGTGGAAACTCGTGGAGGAGATTACTGTTATGGTTGTCAATTGCGATTTAGCAGCGGAGAACAAGCTTATGGATGCAGCATCGATGGATGTGAGTATTCAAAATTATTACACGGAGAATGTGCAGCCATGGCAAGAGAGATACGGGATCCATCGCACCACCCTCAGCACGTACTCACTCAACGACATGAACCGGATTTATGGAGCTGTGGTATCTGTGAAAGGATAATTTGGAGCATTGGTTACAAATGCACAAGCGTGGAATGCAGTTTCCAGATGCACCTGAGATGCGCGCAAGCCAAGGGCGTGATCGATGCAGCAACCCATGATGTTGATGATGAGCAAAGGCGCACCATCACACGTCATCCAAGTCATCCCAACCATGACTTGAGGCCATTGAGGAGAAGATGCTCCTTCAAGTGTGATGCTTGCGGCACCACACGCAAAGATAGTTCATACACATGCACCAATGATGCTTGTGAATATTGGATCCATGAGAAATGTGCTTCCTTGCCTCAAAACTTGGAAAGGGAAGACCATCATCACCCTCTCTCTCTCTCTTTTCATGTCCCAAGAGAATATATCAGATTTGACTACAGATGTTATGTTTGCAGCATACCTTTTCTACCCAACTATTGGATATATCATTGTAAACTCTGCAGATATATCGTCCACGTCAAGTGTGCCTTCATGAAGCTGCCTCACATCACTGAGTATGTTCTTTTTGCATCATTCGGGTCATTAGTAATGATAGATTATCCTTCCTTAATTTATTTTACTAAATTATTTATGTCCAACAGGAATAATGAAAATGGGAAAGACCAGGTCCATCTTCCCACAGATGAGGTGGCTGAGAAACTAATTACACCTTTTGTGATGGGAGAAGCAAGAGGAGGAACAACATTGATACCACCCATCATCATCTCTAATAATGATGATGAGTTGGTGAATGTGAAATATAAGTTCCTTCATCACCAACATGAGCTCACTTTAATCTCATCTGGCGACCGAAGCCAAGAAGAAGAAGAAGAACAAGACGAGGAGAACTATGGAGTGAGATCGGAATTGATATGTGATGGGTGCATCACTCCTATATCATCAAGTAGCTATATGAGTTGCAGTGAATGCAAATACAATCTTCACGTGGCGTGCTTTCACTTGCTACCTCAACTCTCCTCACTTCCGATCCACCAACATGATGATCACCAGCTTGTCCTCCGATCTTGTGACAAACATCAACCTTGGAAGTACCAATATTGCCGTGTGTGTGAGTATGGTACGAATGGGCTGTTTTATGATTGTGGGGAGTGCAACTTCAAGGTAGATATCAAGTGCGCTTCTACGCCAGATATCATACATCACGCAGCTCACCCGCAACATCTCCTCAAGCGTGTGACTCAGTCGGATTTACGCAGAGATCCTATCAACTCACGACGCCTGTTGTGTGCTGGTTGCGATGATTATGCATATTATTGTGATTGTTACAGGTGTTGCAGCAGCAGCCCATGTGATTTCATTGTGCACGTTAAATGCGCTATGCTGCCGGCATCAGTCAGCAGCCGTAGATGGGACGAGTACCACCCGCTGCTGCTGACGTACGACGCCACTCTCAACCGTCCTGGAGATTTCTACTGCGATCAATGCGAGACACAGATGAATCCCAGGAGTTGGATGTATCACTGCCGCCCCTGCGATATATCCTTCCATCCAGGATGCTTTGAAACTACATCCGGAAGGTATAGAAACTGCAAGTTGGGGCAGGAATATTATGTGAATGCAGAAACCCATCCACACCTTCTCACCTTTCAACTTCTCACCACTAAACGCTGCTGCGACATTTGTGATCGGGATACACATGAACAGGAAGGATTTTACTGCGCATTATGCAACTTCTTCATTTGTCTCTACAGCTGCGGTAAAAGAATGATCCAAAATGGGGACATGAAGGCCATCGGATGAATGAGAGAAATTATATGTATCAGATTATTCGTTTAGTACCTCTTTCCTCTTGTATTCTTATACTATCTATTCTATTTCTCTGTGCAATTATTTCATTTGTTTGAAATGGCTAAATATAATCTCCATGAAAAATACTACTACTACTACTAACTTAATACACTACTTATATCAAATGATCAAGAACTAACAACAGGAGATGAAGCACGAGCCGGCAAATGGTCATTTTAATGACATAGAGCTCACAGCTCTACCTAAAATCCCGTGTCACTCGAGAAAATGATCATATTGAATGAGACGGAGGGAGTACTATAAAATATGAGCGATGATAAGAAATGCAAAACAATCTTTGAGCTGAATCCAAAGTGAAAAGCAAAAGACAAAACAAACTGTGAGAAAAGCAAAAGACAAAAATAAAGATAAAGAGAAAAACAAAAGATAAAGATGTTAGAAAAGCAAAGTGATTGTTTGATTTAGTTGTGATTGTTTTACATTCTTTGTTTTCATATTGAGATAATGTGATAAGATATAACAACTACTACTATTATATACTCAAAAGTCAAAGTAAACCATTCAGTTTTTGCCTTAAAAAAAAGAGAGAAATCCTCAAAGCAGAGTACATAATAATTGAGAATATATATTTAGTGACATGCATCAAGAAAATAATTATTCCACAAGGTGAAATTAAGCCCTACACAATGAAAAAGAGAGAGACAACTTATAAGATAGTACAACATGTCTATTTTACATCATTTTACACTATATTAATATCCATCAACTACACTCCTTATACTAAGTACAATCTTATGGTTAAACTAAATGCACCCTCAAATTTTCCACACACATATAACTTACATATAAAATTTATTTCTTTTAATTTGTTATTTCCTTCAAAATCCCTACCCAATTATTCATATGATCTCCATATGCTCCGCCCCCCTCGATATTTCCTGGCTCCGCCTCCTCTGGGTGAGTCCGAGTATCCGCGGGCTGGCCCTTACTAACCTGATCCGCCTTTTCGTCTCCAACTCCGTACGAATATGCAACCCAGCAATACACCATGAGGTTCACAACACTCAAAACCGCTAAGAAGATATAATACCTATTGAGGTTACTGTAATATAGCACTTGGTGGAACCATTCGAAAGGCGGACTTCTGAAGACGAGAACGCAAACTACGCTCACAAATATTCCGACTCCATTCGCAAGTTCCACGAATGCCACTCCATATTTAGACAAGTTTTCAGAAACCTAAGACGATGAAGCGAAACTTAATTAGAAAATGGTAACCATTATTGATCATCTTTTGAAAGAAAAAATTACAATTAAAATTTTAAATTTTAGTTGACTTCTGGTCAACTTAAACCGGGGTCGAGTTTAAGTTGTCGTCTCATTAAATAAGCACAATACAATCGCCAAAAAATTAGTCTCATGCAATAATTGTGAATTGTGGTAAATTTATGATTATGGGATGATACGAGTTTTGACGCATAATTGGTAAATTGTGAGAAATAGATAAAGTGGTGAGAAAGTTTTCATAGATAAAATGAGACTAATTTCGTTGACAGACAAAAATGGAATAATGAGACTATTTTTTATGGATATAAAACATACTGATTTAAATGACAATTTTCCAAAAACGAAACTCTCACAAACCTGAGATTCGTAGAACGATTCGAACCCGTCTTCAGAGAGCCCCCACATAAGTCCTAGTAAAATGAACTGCGGCGTTAGCCAGTATGGGCTCATGGCGTTATCGCTGTAGTCTTCCTCGCCGATGTCCTGCCTGCGTTTTGCAGTCGCAGAGGCGGTGACACAGCACAGCATGCAACAGGTCATCCCAATACCGATTCTCACCAGCTCCATCTTCCTGAGGTTGCATTTTTTCCTCTCCCCGAGCTTCCCGATTAAGAAGCTGGACGCGTAAGAGACCGCATACTGCGTGAGCTTTGACAGGTTGGAGAATAGGAGAATGGCATCTATGTAATTGCGGTCGTTTGTAACTTCTATGGCCTCCATGAAGAAGAAGGTGCTTCCAGAAGCGGAAACAAGGCTGAAAGTTAGGAAACAACACCACAATGGAAGCATCTTGAGGAGAAGCTTCACTCCTCTCACTTGTTCGCCGCTGCAACTGCCTTCTGCCGCCGCTTTGTCTAACCACCTGTGTCATGTGAAATTTATAGAATCAATCCGATTAATCCGCAACCAGAGAAGATCTAACAAGGAAACCCTTGTCCCAACATAGTTATAACCGTTTCTTCGGTGTTTAATGAGTTAAGTAGAAAGACGTAAAGATCAAATTTAATACGTTGATTTTAGCCATAGCGAAAAATAACTCACTAGAACGACTAAAAATGGAATACGATTCAAGGAAACATATGTAATTTTTGTCATTCAGCATTGAAGAGGTCATGCATTTCCTTTGGACTTTTAAAAAAAAAAATATTTGGTCACTGAATTTTATGACATAAGTATAAATTATATAAGTAAATTTTTGTATATTATAAATATATAGGGCCATTACAAATGAAGAATACAAATGTTAATTTTTAGTATCATTAATTTTTATCCCTGATTAGCACGAAATCTGAACATTTTGAATCAAGGTAAAAAAAAATTTAACCGACAAAATTCCAACCCGATTAGTCCACTATAAGAATATAGCTGACACAAAATTCGATAATCGGCCCAACTAACCCCCCTAAATTTGTAAGATCACATGATTGTACAATGTTATTGTTTTTCACAACAATTGATTGATTGAAAATGTGAAATTAGTACCTTAAGCATGGAACATGAGGCTCTTGAGTTTGTGGACACTCCACATTTCTATTAGAGATGGCTCTGCGGAGGACGATCCCGACATCCTTAAATGGGTTTTCGATTTTGGGGACGAAGTTGTAGCGTTTGAAACCCAACCAGAACACAAAGAAGAAAAACCCCATCACACAGATTAATACCAATGCAAGCTTCTCGAAGTCGTGGAGTCGCGGTAAAGGTCCAAACCCGGCAAAGATGGCCACCGCGAAGGAGACCATAGTCCACCAGAGCTTGCTTTGTCTTTTTCTCCCGTCGTTATCAAGACCCTTCGGCCTAAGCTGATCGTCGAGAAACCCTTCTAGGTTGACTCTCTGTGCCGCCTGCGCCAGAGCCATTAGCCCCAGTGCTATGTAGAATAACCGAATGTTGAGTGTGCCATCATCGCGGGCCGCCCGCTTGTTGAGCATCAGCCCCTGCCAAAATTGCACGATAATCCCTCTGTCTCATTCTAAACGATATATTTTCATTTTTGGTTATTAAATAACTACCTTTGCTGTCTGCGTTCATTTAACTCAGAAAATAACACTGTACATATGTCGAATAAGAAATACTAAGTAATAAAGAAAATAACTCACCCCAAAAGTTTAGCTAATAAAAAGAGAGAGTTTGCCTGATCAGTATCAATATGACTTTTTTTGTAGGAGTATAAAAAAAATCCAATCAAAATATTTTCCATATATTGAATATGAACATGTCCTTTGTGATTTGGAATAACGATGTTTCTCCGTAAATTAGAGATTCAGAAAAAAAAAATTCCGTTTTATTTTCATAATTAATAAATTAATATGATAAAAGATTATATCTATAATATTTTTAAAATTCCATTTTAATAAGTAAATATATTTAAAAAAATATTTTTATTTAATTTGTTTTAAAATGCTTCATATTAATTGCCTTAACATGGGACACTGAAGTCTGTAAAAATTATAATTTCGGCTACTCACAGCGATGCACACTGCGGCCGAGAAAGCCACCGTCTTGAACCGGCCCCTATGAATAACGTCGGCCGCATAAACGAACAAAGGAACGAGAATCGCGGCCGTTCCCTCATGCAAATTGACGATTATGACAACTGTTCGGAGATCATAGTTGTAGCCATAGCCATAGTCATAGTCATAGTGATCCTCTCCGCTATTATCCTTCATGCCCCACGCGGCTGCAACGCGCGTCATCAGGATGTCGAGAAATGTCTTCTCCACTAGCTTGTAGCTAAATACGAGCCCTGCATCGTTTGTGTAGCACATCAACACAGTATTAACACAATATATATATGTATGACAAAAATAAAAAATGAGTCAGATTAATTTTGCGAGGTCGTTGTGTAATATACATACCTAAGATGAAGAAGATGGAGGTGGTGAAAACGACGTAGTATTGGAACGTCTCTCGACACCAGCGTAGGACTTGATTGGCCTTCATCATGTCTGCACAATACCAGATTTTTAGCTGTTTACATATATATAGAAGTTAGACAATTAGTAATTGGACCATCATCTTCCCAAGTTGGCCATATAGTAGGAGTATTAAATATCGAAAAATGACATAATTTAAATTTCTAAATTATTACTACATGATCGATAATCAATTGTCTAATTCATGGATTTTGAAATTGTTGATTACATGATAACAAAATATTATTGCATGATAACAAAATAGTATTAAAATATGATAATCTATTAGTATGTGAAATGTACTTTGATTTGACTTTTTTAAGAGGTTCTATGTACTTTGGTTTCAATTAAAAATTAAATTTTTTTACCTACGAGTGTGACAAGATCATGATCATCCCCCAACTCTAAAACTTTATAAGTCACGCAGTGTAGAATGTAGATATAAGATAAATAATTTATCCCAAAAAATAAAAAAGAAAGTTCATTCTTTCACCAATTAATTGGGGTTCAAGTGAAATTTATTACTATTAATTTTACAAATAAAACCGATTTTTAATTATACATGACTTTTACAAAAAAAAAAAAAATCAATAGCATGCTGCCGTTGATCCGAAAATGAGGCTGAATTCAATAAAACAAACCTATATTTTATACCAAAAAAAAAAAAAAAAAAACCTATATCTAAATAGAAAGTCAACTGTTATATAGTAGTAGTAGTAGTAGTAAAACATAAATTGTGTAACTAGTTAATATTGTAAACAGTTAGTAGGGTTATTATTAAAAATGACCTCATCTTTAATCTCAAGTTGTTTGATTTATAACCAGAGTCAAACTTGAAGACAGCTAAGTACTATGATAACTGATAGCACTTGCATCTATTGTTTAATTCATAGCCAAAGCCAAAAATTAGGGCAGATATGTGTCTAGGCAGTCTGATTGGTTAAATATCGAAGACATTTAAGAGCTTCAAAATATCCCACATGTGTGAGAGAGAATCTTTATCTAACCAACACATGACATACTAATTAAGGAATGTCAATAGGGGTTGATGACGCTTTGATTCTACCTCAGCACAAAGCAGTTGGAAATGAGCAATTAAAATGGCGTGTAAACGTGCTAAGAAGCAGTCTAATGATGATCTGTGTGAACAGAAAGCTTTCAGTCTTTTTTTAATCTTCATTTTATTGAAATTTTAATTTGTGAGTTGCATGACTTGGACTAGTAGTTGAACCCGAGGCAAGCCGAAGTCACAAATTAACGACATCCTAACTAGTAGAAATAGTCTAAATTAAATGGGCAGAATATAATCTGATCCAGATTATTTACTGTTCAATTAAGTTATATTTCGAGTATTTTTAGTGTTCAAGTATCAAGATATATATCAGGAAATGCTTTTTTCATTTTAGTTTTCCATTTATTTGAAGGGCTCCATTTTATGTACTTCCTAAATTGCCCTCATCAAAATGAGGAGAGCTCTCTCCATTTTGGTTGTGATTTAAAAAATCACAGGGGGCAAAAGGGTAATTTTCACTTCATTTCTGGATCCGAAATTCTAGTCAAGAAACTAAAAGCAGTTTTGAATTGTGTGTATTCCACAATCAAACAGTGTGGGCCCATATTTTTTCCTCGGGCTTGAAAAACATAAAAGTTGTAACTTGAACAGCCACCAAGGCTGAGAAATACGCGCATATCTGCTTATGAAACTTGAACAGGCACTAAATCTCATGTAGGGACCAGACCGTTGAAGATACACTAATTACCGACACTAAGAGATGGTCGTTGCTCAAGATAACAAACCGAATACAACGACACACAAGTATTGAATACTACTATAAGACATCTCAAGAACCCTAGCTACACTTTAGATAGTCACCAATCAAAAGTCTAAGCGATTCACAGATATCACCTGCACACTCAATACACAAGACATTAAAACGTAACAAAACAGGTCTATACAGATCTGAACAAGAACTACAAGCAGAATTAATTTGTTTGTTTGCTTGCAAGATCAATACCAGAATTCGACTTAGAAATATAACCCTTCAAAAAGTACCATCTGCATAAGAAACATAAACGATGGCTAAAACACGGTCATTCCGCAGTTGATGCAGACGGATGAGAGATGTGTTGTTGCTCCTCAAGGGATGAAGATGCAAGAAACTCTCCATCAATCTGTTGAGCAAGTGTGTCCATTTCTCTGCCTTGTTCCAATAGGAATACGTCGTCTCCGTACCACTGCGCAGCCCACCAGTATATGACAAAGTTGACAACACTCAAAACTCCCATGAAGATATAATACTTGTCGAGCCTACTGTATTCTACAATCCTCTGGAACCATCCGAAGGGCCGCATGCTGAAGACGACGAGCCAAACTACGCTCATGAACTTACCCACTCCCACCGAAAGCTCCACGAGCGGCTCCCCATAGCTCCACAAGCTTTCAGAAACCTGAGATCCGTAGAACGACACAAGCCCATCTTGAGACAGTCCCGTCATCAGTCCCAGCAAAAGGAACTGCGGCGTCAGCCAGTATGCGCTCATTGGACCGTGATGCCTGTATGCGTACGTTGTTCTGCGCTGCCTGCGTGCTGCAGTCTCCCATGCAGCACCGCAGCACAGCAGGCAACAGGCAGTCCCAATGCCGATTCTCACGAGCTCCATCTTCTGTTGGTTATATTTCTTCCTCTTGTTGAGTTTTCGGATCACGTAGCTGGACGTTTCCGAGGCCACAAACTCTGCCAATCTTGACAGATTGGAGAATATGAGTATGGCACGAAGATCACTGTCGTTATTCGCAAGGCTGTCGGCCTCTTCGAAAAAGTAGGTGCTGCCAGAAGCCGAAACAAGGCTTAAAGTGAGGAGACAACACCACAACGGAAGCATCTTCAGAAGAAGCTTCACTCCCCTCACTTGTTCAGGACTACATTTGCTTTCCTCTGTCGCTTTGTCTAACCACCTGTGTAGTGTCAAATGTGAGAGCGTTGTTCAACACCACCAACTAAAGACGGGTATTATCCGACCCCACGTTCCAACTCACCGTGTTATTCAGATTCCAGCCCTTTTTACAACAAAATTGAACAAAGCTACATAGCACATTTTGGTCAAGAGTGAAAGGATTGTTGGGATCCATTTGCAACAATAACAGTAGTATAATTCTTTAGAGGTCATATTCATCAAAAAAACCATACTCTACTAGTATCATTTATTATCTCATTCTTCAATAAGGTTTTATTCTTCTTCTCTAATCAAATTACCGTCCCTTTCAATCTCACATTAGGCGATCTCAAGGCCTAACAAATACCCCCACCCGCTGTTGCGTTGCTTTTGGCCTTACACGAAACTCGTAACAAAACAAATAACATTATAATTTAACGTAAATGCATAACTAAAGCAAACACTTATTAGTACCTCAACCATGGAATGTGAGGCTCGGGAGCTTGTGGACACTGGACATTTCTATTAGCGATGGCTGTGCGGACGACAATCCCAACATCCTTAAAAGGGTTTTCGCTTTTGGGGACGAAGTTGTAGCATTTGAAACCCAACAAGAATACTAAGAAGCAAAACCCCATCACAGCGATTAAAACTAATGCAAGTTCCTTGAAGTAAAGTTCCGGTAAAGGTCCGGTTAGAGCGAAGATGGCCGCCACCAAGGAGACCAGAGTCCACCAGAATCTTGTTCGTCGGTTTCTCTGTTCCTCATCTAGGACCATCGGTCTAAGCTGATCTTCAAGAAACGCTCCGAGGTTGACTTCCTGCGCGGCCAGGGCCAAAGCCAATAGCCCCAATCCTGGGTAAAATAAACGCAATTCAAGCACGCCGTCATCGCCAGCTGCGGCAAAGTTCAGTATCATGAGTCCCTGAGAAAATCCAACGTTACAGACCAAACAGGATCAAAAAAGACTAGTGAGAGAGAATACATTTAGTCTATAAACCTCGCACTAGTTGCTCTCACAACTGATATGAGACATAGAGTGTGTAACACATGGATATCATATGGAGTACACCCTCAGTCCCCCATAATTATCTCACATTCCACTAATTAATTTTTTCTACTCACAATTTTTACTACTCCATAAAATTAATCCATATTTCACTAACTTTTTCAACTCACTTTCTTTTACATTTCTTAAAATTCTTGCCGGAACCAAAGTGGACAATTATTGGGGGACGAAGGGAGTAATTAATTTTGTATTAGGGACCATATGTCATTGACTACTCACGATGATGCAGGCTGTGGTGGAGATAACCAGCACCATGAAGCGGCCGGTGTAAACGTCAGCCACATAAGCGAACAACGGTGTGAGAACTGCGGTTGTTCCTTCCTGAATGTTGACGACCACGACAGCTCTCCGGAAATCATAGAATTCCCCTGGCCACGCGTCGTCGTTGAGACGCGTGATCAAGATGTTGACAAATGTCTTCTCCACCAACTTGACGCTGAATATGAGTCCTGTGTTTGTGTATGACGGACAGTCAAATATATAAGACGAAAATGAGTCAGTTAATTCTTTGAGATCGTTACCTAAGATGAAGAAGATGGAAGTGGTGAAGACAACGTAGTAATGAAACGTCTCTAGGCACCAACGTCGGACTGGGATGCAATTCATGTCTGTATAGTATAATACCAGATCTTTTTCCTGTTTTCAAATGTAAAGGATTAATAGTTGACTCAGCTTCTTCTCAAGTCAGCCATGTAATAAATATTCTCAACCACACATTCAAATTCACCATTTTCTTAAATATCACTAGATCTTAGGTATTGAGTAATAATAATAGAATACTGTACTTAAATAGTACTTAAATAGTACTCCCTCTATCCCAGGAGCCACATTTGACATGGGCACGAATTTTAAGAAATATATTCCCTCCGTTTCATAGTAATGGAGGCGTTTCTTTTCGGTACAGAGATTAAAAAAAAATTGTGTTAGGTGAGTAAGTAAATGGAGAATAAAGTGGAAAATGAAAAAAGGTAGAAAGATGAAGAGAGAAATAAAAGAGAGAGTAAAGTAGGTGTAGAAAAATGTGTTGACTTTTACTAAAAAGGGAAATGACTCTATTACAATGGAACGTACCAAAATAGCAAAATGACTCTATTACTATGGAACAGAGAGAGTACATTATTTAACGTGGGCACGAGTTTTAATAAATATAAAAAATAGTGTGTTGAAAAAGTTAATGGACATTTTTTTATATTGGTTTTATAATAAAATGTGGGTGAGTTAGTGGAATGTGAGACTACTTATAATTTATTGTAAAAAGTAAAATGTGACTATTTTTGTGTGACGAAAAGGGAATATATTTTACTAGTATTACGGATAGTTGAGAGAAAATTAATTATAGATAGACTGATCGGAATAAATTAAATTAATAATTAGTCATCTTCAATGTGATATATGATACTATATTATTGGTGATACTATATTATTGGGCAAATGTCAAAAAATTCACAAATTTTGATCAAATTCGGATAAATGTCATTACTTTTGAAAATACCAATCATCACATGGCCAAAAAATTGACGTTCTATCTATCTTCATATTTAAACATATAGTCTATTTTGGATAACTATACTCCATCTATCTCATTTTAAGAGACACATTTTTCTTTTTGAGATATCACATTCTAAATGATAATATTTTTTTTTATTTTTTTTCTCATCTCTTACTTTATTCTCTCCATTTTACTCACAAAACAACATTGTATAAAATCTCGTATCGAATGTAAATGTTCCACTTAAAATGAGGCGAAGAGAGTATATTTTATATCGAAAATAGACTTGTAAACCAATGAAAATTTGCTAACGACACTATTTATAAAAAAAATAAAGACATGTAGGATGCCAATTTGTTTTACAATGAAAAATTGTCATGTACTCCATCCGTCTGCCATTAAGAGTCTTATTTCTAGGCGGCACAAATTTTAAGAAATATTAAGAAAAGTGGGTGAAAAAAAGTTAGTGGCATAGAAGATTAGTTTTAAATGAAATGTGAGTTGAATGAGTTAGTATAAGATTAGACCCTATAACCATTTATGGTAAAAGTGAATCGGAACTCCTATTCGCGGTCGGATTAAAAATGGAAAAACGAGACTCTTATTCACGGACCGAGGGTGTAATTGGCTATTTTTGAAAGATTATGGATTGATAAAAATTGATAACTTTTACTTTTTGCAATTCGCCCAATAATAAAATTTTGAAAGTGGTTTGATGGAAACACAGATCTGAATCTGGAGAGGGACCGTTCCGGTGTTTAATGTTGTGTGGGGTATAACAGTACATATGTTTTTCAAACAGTGTTATTTGATAGACGTGCCATCAATCACATTGGCCATTCGTACCACAAGTAAAAAAATACTACGTAGAAATCAAAAAAAATAAATACTCCTTCCTTTCTATCCATAAAAATATGGTCAGTATAGCATTAGAAAAATTGGTAAAATAAGAGAGATGGAGAGAATGGTATGATAAAATAAGAGAAAGGAGAAGAATGGTAGTTAAAGTAGTATTAGTCGATAGTGAGACATACATTATTAAATTGATATAACTTTCTAAAAATTGGAATACATTGTGGGAGGAATGAAAATGAAAAGTGCACATATTTTTATGACAGATGGAGTAGTAATTTTACATATTAAATGAGATTTTCATTAATAATAATAAAAATTCACTCAAACATTATGTATTTTTATTAATTTTGTTTAGTAAATAAATCACAGTGTTTCATTGACTTGACAAAGCTAAACTTGTGCTTGGAAGCGCAAAGTGAGAAGAATATGTGCTCGTGGGTCTTTTATCATGAAAGAGTTAATCCACAAATTCTCCGATGTGGATCACCTAATGCAAATCTTGCACCATCTCCTATTCCACTCCTCACAAACATAAAAAAAAAATGATGGTGGGCCCATTGCTCATGTTTGTGAGAGGTGGAGTAGTAGATGGTGCATGATTTGCATAAGGTGATCCCCACTGCAAATTCTCATGCCAATCTATATTTACTCCCTTTGTCCAACGTCATTTGAGTCGTTTCTTTTTGGCACGTGATTTAAAAAATTTGTGTTTAGTGAGTTAAAAAAGGTCGATGAAAGAATAAAGTAAGAGAAGAAGAGAGAGTAAAGTAAAAAAAAGAATAAAATAGGTGTGATTAGATGTTTTGTTTTTAGAAAAAAAAAACAAAAAGAAATTGTAACACTCCTTATTCAATTAAAGAATTAATGGAACAAGTAATGTCACTTCAAAACATTTACTTATTTTAAAAGATAAGATAAGAGTAATTTTATTCAGATTTACCAGCGTATAATAAAAACTCTATTTGAAAGAAATATTTGAGTATTCACTTGATAAAAATCCGGACATGCCACAAACTAACCCTTTAGAAACATAATTAGCATACTAAAGACTTGACCCTTGACTCTTCAGCAGTTGATAATTGACAAGATAAGTTTAAAACTAGATCTGCAAAAACAAATCTTGAAGGTTGTGAGCTTCATAAGCCTAATAGAGTATTCATTCATTATAACAAGATTTTCAAAATAAATAAACTTTCTGCTAGCCACATATATAATTTATAGATTTTCAAATTTTCTTTACCTTGTAGGCAGTTTACTTATTCGAAATATGATCATTTTTACATACGCATTCGATAACAAAATTATCGTCCATGCATTCAGACTTCCCAAAATTTATAGCAGAACTTAACTCACTCATAAGAACTCATATGTAATGTCAAATCTCGTTAGCAATTCTAAACTGCCAACACTCATATCAAAATTTCACATAATAAATGTAACAAAACTTGTTCTCGCATACTCCCTCCGTCCCAAGGAAGATGACCCCTTTCTTGGACGGTACAAGATTTTATGCAGTTTTATTTTGAGTGAGAGTAAAGTAAGAGAAATGGAATAAAGTAAAGATAAAAGGGTTTCAATTTTAAGTAATGAGTCATCTTGGTTGGGACAAACTAAAAAGGAAAGTGGGTCATCTTCAATGAGACAGAGAGAGTAGTACCAAATATCAACATAGAGGTGCATTAGGGCGCATCATTAATTAGAGTGCTAAAGTACATCCAATCACGTAATGCAACATAATTTGTCAAGTTGTATATGCATTTCCGTAGATTGCATTTAATTATAGGCAAATTGAATTTTATATTGTTGAGTTTTGCATGTTAACATAATTGTCTACAATGCAAAATAAAATATATATAAATGCAATCCGTCTATATATAAAATGCAAATAAACAGCTTATATCTAAAATGCAAAACTCTACAATAAAATTACAATCTGCATATAATAAAAATGCAATCTGCATATAACAAAAATGCAATATGCTGAAATTCATCTATAGCTTCTATAAATGTATATTGCATTTTTCTATATACAATATTGCATTTTTCGTGCCATGTGGCAGCACATGATTGGATGTGCGTTAGCACTTTAAAATTAGTTAGCATATTAGTATATCCGATAACATCTATATATCAGAGTTATAACAAAGATTTCCCACATTCACATATCGTAATGCATCATCAAATATATTCTCTCATATAATGCCACAAACATTATCACATATTTGTCCAAGTGTGCCGCTTAGCGACGAATGCAAGTACTGGGACTGAGCATAATACCTAGTGTTAGGCCTAATCGAATCTTCCACTCATACCATATATCATATAGTATTTCCTTCAATCACACTATATATCATATATCATTTCCTCCAATCGCACCATATATCGTATGACATTTTCTCCCATCATACCAAATATCATATATCATTTCCTCCCATCACACTATCTGTTATATAGCATCTCCTCCATTCATGCCATATATCATATGGACATTCCCTCTCATCACACCAAATATTATACATCGTTTCTCCCATCACACCACGTCAAGTAACATCTTCTCCAATCACAGCGTATATCACATATCATTTTCTCCCACACCATTTCACATAAAAATTTCCTCCAGTAGCATCAAAACACGTATATGAGCATATTCATTTCTCATCCACTTCATCATCATATTCAACATAAATCAACATCAATTCACAATTAATGCTTCTCAATAAACACCCTTTAATCGTATTAGTAACAATTGTACCCCAGAGTTTAACATAAAACACGTAAATTTCCTTAACATATCAGTCATAATCTACTTTATATACATCACGCGATAACATTTTATAACTAGTCATATCCAGACACTTAATTTCATAATTAACACACGATATTCATACTCAATCATATTATTTACACGTAATTACGTCAGTCGACATATTATTGTAAAATTGGTTTATATAAGAATAACCATTAACTTAAGTAACAAAAATATGAGTATTAGTGCTTGATACTCTACCTCATAACGTCCAAAAGCCTTGATTTGCTATTTCCTTCAATCCCGCACCATTTTTTCCTTCCTTCAACTATTATTCGTTGTTTGCTCATCTTTATAATACCACACACATATTCCATATCAATTTTATCAACAAAACGAGGTATTACGATAAGTAAAATTCTTTAGAACGTCTAAGGTGTTTATCTTGACTTACAAATATATGTAAATTAGAGCTACACAATAGAATATTTTCCCAAAATAATTTTTACTTGGCTTACATACCTTTATTTCTTCTTTCAACTTTTAGAGCTTTAATAATTCACCACCTTACACTATTTTTAAATAATCAACTGCTTTTGCTCGGAGCAACATAGGAGTCGAGCCCATAAAACAAGAAATCTCTTGAAGTCTAGTTTAACTTACAAAAAGGTAATCTCAAAAACTCCAGGGGATTAATGAGGTATGGCTGTTTTATTAAAGATTCCGGCGACTGTTTCGCATGAATTTTTAAAAATAGCAAACGTTGGTAAAATGAGTTGAAATTTTGAAGGGGCCTTCCTAAGACATGAAAATATCTACAGAAAATTTTATAATGGAATTTCCAACAGTTTGGAGTGGCCGAAACTGACCAGTACAGTAGGAAAAGAACAATACTAAGTTCTCAAACACATTATGTTCAATAGCAAGACAATATATTTGTGTACATTATGGACCAAGCAAGACAGATTTTCCTTTCTCTTTTCCCAACTAATGACACTCTTCCAAAACCTTAGGTCAATAATCATCTTCTCCATAGTTCTTTACAAACCCCATAACATAAGCTTCCAAAATCATACTTAACTATCAATTAACTCCAAACTCAATTAAATACATTAAACTAAGTTCTTTATTTGATTCCAATTTCCAATGTTTTAAACCAATCCCAATTCATTTCCAAAGTTCTACTTTTTATTTGCAAATCATATTTGTACACAAACCAAGCAATCAAAACAAACATACCAAGGCAAGCGCTCTTCCTATTCGTTCCTTTCATAAGAGTCTGGATTTCATCCATTTCTAGTTCTGATATTCAAGCATAGAGCATAACATGAGTAAGTTAGGATTAGCTATTACCTTGATTCCACATGCTTTGAAATTGGATGTTTTGAACTTCGTGCTTCAAATCTCACTTCCATGGAGGTTGGAAGAGAAGGAAGACGGAGGCAGGTCACCCGGGATAGAGGGAGACCAGCGGCGCAGCGAGGTCTCACCGGAGAGGTAATACGGCGATGGGTTCACGTGATGGAAAGAGGAGTGAATGGATGAGAGATGCTATGTCAAACTATCATATGTTGACGACAACTAGCAACCACATAATTCAAATCCAGTTTTAAGTATATGTGGTGAAAAATATCAAATTGTGGTGAAAATATTAGGGGTTCTTCGGTCATTTGGTAAATATTGTTTGAGAAATTATAAGGAAAAAAATGGAAAAATAGACAAAAATTTTAAAATCCCCTATTCCGAAAAATTCATATGGCACGATCTCATATTCCGAAAAATCAATAAATTTAATCTCAAATTTCAAAAGCATGCGAATCAAGCCACTTTTTTCGAAATCTCTCTTTTTTCAATTACCAAAGCAATTGGTGGGTTGAAAGATCATTAGCCAAATATCTAGAAGCCTCCACACTATTCTCTCCTTTTCTCTATTGATTTTTCTTGTATCTTTATTTGCCCTTTTTTTAATTATTCATTATTAAACTTTCTTTTAGTTTACAAACTTTTTGGATGTTACAAAAATGATTCAAATAACTTGTGATAATCGAAAATAAAATATGACTTAAGTAACTTGGAACGGATGGAATATGTTTCTATGAAAAATGATCAAATTTAATTTCAAGTTATCCATATTTTAAAATTTCATTTTTGTTAAGTTTGTTAAGTGTATATATATATATAAAATTTCTATTAAATTATTATACTCATATACCATTATAAAATTGAATCTATATTGTTCTAACTTTTTCTACTCAATTTTTTCAAATCTAAATGGAGTAATCACTTGAAATTTCTACCGAACTAAATAGACTGTCCGTGGACAAACATTACATCCTATGGTGGAGTTATTTTGTCATTTTGGTACGTTCCATAATAATAGAATCATTTCATTTTTTTAGTAAAAGTCAATACATTTCTTCTATCTTACTTTATTATCTTAATCATTTTCATTTCCTACTTTATTTTTTTACTTCCTCTGTCTGAAGTCCCACTTTTCCAATTTAGTCCATCTGCGAATAGGAGTCTCACATTCAACTAACTCATTTCACTCACATTTTATTTAAAACGAATATATACTAGCTAGTGTGAGTCATATTCTACTAACATTTTTCCATTCAGTTTTCTTACCATTTATTAAAATCCATGCTAAAAAATTAAAATTCTTAACGACAAATGAATGAAGTACTTAACATAATACTGTATATTTCTTAAATCGCCGAAAGAAACGTTTGCACAATACGAAGAGAGTACATTTTATTATTTTCCACACCCAAGCTTGTTCACAGAGCTAATTAAATTTTCTATGATATAGATTTGTAAAGATTCTCTAATAAGCTTATAACATTGAAAACATTTACCAAGATATAGTATTACTACATTCCCAGTGTGAGCTGAAATATATCAAATACTCCCTCTGTCCCATTAGAAATACAACGTTTTTCTTTTTGGATTGTCCCAGTAAAAATGAAACGTTTCCTAAAATAGAAACATCACTCTCTCTAATTTTCCCTCTCTCTTACTTTACTCTCTCTTCATTAACTCACAAAACTATACTTGCATAAAATCTTGTGCCGGAAACCAAATGTTTCATATTTATTGGGACGGAGGGAATATAATACTATTAGGGGATGTAATCAATTGCTAACTAATTACCAATCCCAAATTGAGACCAATTTTCAACCATTAGATTAGAAGATCTTGTGGTTAATATAATACCAAGTGTAATATATTTTAAATTTAAATAATTATTAATTAAATTAAAAGGGTATTAATGTCAGATCCTATATGTAGTAATTATAACTAACTACTTTCTCTCTCCTCAAAATCATCTCAAATCTTTAAATTTGACGTAACTCTCTCAATTTAAATTACTTTTTTGCAAAAAATATATCAAATTAAAGATAATTTAATAAGGATTCCAACGAGATCTCAATTGCATATGTTCCGACGATGTTCGGGTGATGAAATTTGATAAATTATATTTCAATTTTCGTACATGTTGATAAGCAGCTTTAATCAACAAATGCAACAAAAAATCTCAATATATTGTAGGCAAAATCTCAATATTATGCATGTCCAATCTCAATAAAAATGTGTTGATATTTTCTTGTCCTTGTATTAATATTCTAATGTCATATTATTGATATTTGTAATACACAATGTTGATATAAAAAAACACCCATGAAAATTATCATATGATAACATAATGACGATATTACCCTTTTGTTGATATTTTGTCTACTATTTATTGAGATTTGTGAGTTTTAATCTCATCCACTCATTTTAAAATCCAAGGGTGGAGATTTAGTCTTGATTTTAGATTAGGGTGCTATAAGTATTAGAATAAGACCCATACTACTATTACTTTATTTTGCAAATTTCGAGTAATTTCCACTGTGCCGAAGCTTTTTTTGTAAGTTTGTGATTTATCCGACTAGAGTTTAAACCAATGTTTTAAAAACCGGACCGACAAGCGAACCGGCGTCGCTACTGGTTCACTGGTTCAACCGGTTCATTGGTCGAACCACTGGTTGAACCGGAATATATAATAAAAATATATATTATATATTATTAAATACATATAATAAAATGTGTGGAACAAAAAATAAAAAATAGTCTTATAAAAATATCAAAAATGAAAGATTTGGGCCACAAAAATAAATATATATTACAAATTTAGTAAATGAAATTTGTTGTCTTATAAAAATATCAAAAATGAAAGATTTGGTCGAACCATTTTACTATTACAAATATATATAATTCAATATATAATGCAAAATTTAATATCCAATTTATTAAATGATAAAATATGATTAATAATATATTAGTAACTAGTAAAGTAGAAATTAAATTTAGAGGATGATAATTATATGTATCATAATTAAATAATTACATAAAAAATATAAAATAAATGAATTATTAGTTTGTTTAAATAAAAATAATAATATTTTATGTATAAGATTATTTAATATTCTTGTTTTCACATATGGGGCTTGTGGTGGAGTGGTTAAGCTCTTGCTAATTAGAGTGGAGGTCATGAGTTCAAGCCCTACCAACAACAAGTTTTTAATTGTTCCACAAACTATTTCAATTGTATGTTGTCTTGAGTTCACTTTTTATGAAAATTACTCCCTCCGTCCAAGATTGACTTGGTTCGGATTTAAAGAAATACTTCTTCAGTCCTTTAAAAGTAGAGACTTTGGGAATGACATGAGTTTTAATGTAAAATTGATAAAAAAAAAAAAGTAGAAAGCAAAAGTGATGAAAGTTTTAATAGTGAAGAATGAGACTCACCTCATAAGAAAGAAAAGTTACTAAAAACGGAATATGACTATTTTTATGGGATGACAAAAACTAAAAAAAGAAGACTATTTTTATACGGAGAAAGTATAGTAAAAAGTCAATTGAAAAAGTTAATTAAATGTTAGACCTACTATTTTTATAATAAAATGTGTATACACTTATTTTACCGTGCATGGTGGCAAAAATGGTTATTGTCAATTCATGTCTTATCTCCACTTCAGTCCTTCTGTTCTATAAAAATATATGCGCTTTTCATTTTTGTCCGCCCAATAATGTTATGGATATTTTTGTCCTCAAAAGCATGAATCTCGTTGATTTTACTATTGAAGTCTTCAAATTTATTACTAGCAATGATGGCTTATCCAACTCTCAAGACTTTTCATAGCAGTAAGAAATACTCCACAAAGCAATGTTTGAGCTGAATCTAAACAGAAAAACAAAAGAGAAGAACTAAAGATAAAAAGAAAAAAGAACTGTTAATAAAGCAAAAGAGAGAGACAGAGAAAGAAAAAAAGAAGCTTCTTTAATTGAATTTAGGGGTGATTGTTTTACATTCATTTTTCTTATTTAGATTATGTGATTAGATATAACAAGTAACAACTATTCCAAAGTTTCATAAAATCTGAAACTATATATCATCTGAACCATTCAGTTTGTGGTTTTAAAAAAGAGAAATCCTCAATCTTGTTTACACCTGCAAAATGCTGCTGTGCAGTTAGTCTATGAGGCTGGGCTTTTCAGGGCCCGAATGGGCCTGCAGGTTAGTCTTGCTGATGTGACAGTGAATTGCTTGTGGTGTTTTGGTTCTTTGTGATAACATCTTCTAATGATTCAAAACATCAGTTCAAATGATATATTTGAATATTTATTTTTCAAATAGTAGTACACTATACAAGTTATTCATGTGATGTTTAGCCTAAAAAATATACCACAATCTATTATGAAAAATATGAGCAATGATGGCTTATCCAACACTCCCGGGCTTTTCATAGCTGTAAGAAATGCAAAACAGTCTTTGCTCTGAATTCAATGAGAAAAGCAAACTGTGAGATAAACAAAGATAAAGAGAAAAAAACAAAAGACAAAGATGTTAGAAAAGCAAAAGGCAAAACAAAGATAAAGTGATTGTGTGATTACGTTGTGATTGTTTTACCTTCTTTTTCCATATTGTGATTAGATAAAACAGATATATACTCAAAAATCTAACTCAACCATTCAGTTTGTGCTTTTAAAAAGATAAATCCTTAAAGCAGATATGTTTTGTTGTTGTTGGAAGTTTTGTGTGATTTTATTGATACGTATGTTATATGTTTGCTATAAAATGTTTGAAAGATGGGATAGTCTATCAGTACATTTTTCCGAAATTAGTTACAACACATAATGAGTGAGATAGAAAAAAATATAGAGATGGAGGAGGAGTGGGAGAAGAGAGAGATGGTTGATCATTGGAGCCACGAGCATCCACTTACTTTGGTGGAAACTCGTGGAAGGGATGAATGTTATGGTTGTAGACGGCTGTTCACCAGTGGAGAGCAAGCTTATGGATGCAGCATTACGGAATGTGAGTATTCGAAGCTATTACACGAAGGATGTGCAGCAACAGTGAGAGAGATACGACATCCATTGCACCATCAACACATACTCCGCCAACGCCACGAAAAAAAACCACTGCTGTGTTCTATCTGCGAAGAGTATATTTGGAGCATTGGTTACGAATGCACAAGCTCGGGATGTAGCTTCGAGGTGCACCTGTGGTGTGGGCAGGACAAGGGCGTGGTCGATGCAAGTCATGCAAGCCATGAATTAAAATTGTTGAGGAGAATATGTTTGTTCAAGTGTGATGCTTGCGGCATCACAAGCAGGGGAAGGTCCTACACATGCACCACAGGTGATTGTCAATATTGGATCCATGAGAGATGTGCTTCATTGCCTCAAACTATCAAAAGGGAAGACCATCATCACTCTCTTTCTCTCTCTTCATACATCCCACCTGAATATATTAAATTTGACTACAAATGTGATGTATGCACCAAATATTTGCGGCTCAAATATTGGATATATCATTGCCCACTCTGCAGATATATTGTCCACATCCATTGCGCCTTCAAGAAGCTGCCTCGCATCACTGAGTATGATTTATGACTATATCATTCATGTCATTATTTATTCTTCCTTTTTATATACAGTAGTAACTAAATTATTATTGTTGTACTATTTTGCCAGTGCATCCATTCTGGAAGACATAGTCCGTCTTCCAACGAATGAGGTGGCCGAGGAACTGATTACACCTTTCGTGATGAGACAAAGAGGAGGAGAAGCATTGATACCACCCATCATCATCCCTGCTGCTTCTGTTGATGAGTTGGTGAATGTGAAATATAAGTTCCTTCATCACCAACATCAACTCACTTTAGTCTCATCTTCACCTCAAGGCGATCGAAGCCAAGAAGAAGAAGAAAACGAGGAGAATTATGGAGCGAGATGGGAATTGATATGTGATGGGTGCATCACTCCCATATCTTCATCATCAAGTAGTAGTGATAGTAAATGTTACTACTACATGAGTTGCAGTGAATGCAAATACAATCTTCACGTAGCGTGCTTTCACTTGCCAGGTTATATCCCCTCTCTTCCACCCCACCACCACCCAGATGAGGATGGTCACCACCTACTCCTCCAATCTTGTGACAAACTTCAACCTCAACCACAGGAATGGCATCGTTGCGATGTCTGTGAGTTCCGTACAAATGGGTTGTTTTACTCTTGTAGAGAGTGCAACTTCGAAGTTGATATCAAGTGTGCTTGTATGCCGGATACCATACTTCATGCAGCTCACCCGCAACATCTCCTCAAACATGTGAATAATTCAAATCTAGTACGAGATATCAACTTATCGCGTTTGTTGTGTGCAGCTAGTTGTGGCGAAAACGTAGCCTATTATAATTTTTACAGGTGCTGCAACAGCTCATGCGATTTCATTGTGCACCTTAGCTGCAGTGTGCTGCCTGCGTCAGTCATCAGCCGTAGATGGGACATGCACCACCCGCTGCTGTTGACGTACGACGCCACTCTCAACCGTCCGGGGGATTTCTACTGCGATCAATGCGAAAGAGAAATGAATCCTAGGAGTTGGATGTATCATTGCCGCGCCTGCGATCTATCCTTCCATCCTATATGCTTTCCAACTACATCCGGCCTATGTAGAAACATCAAGTTGGGGCAGGAATATCATGTGAATGCAGAAACCCATCCACACCCTCTCATCTATCAACTTCTCACCACAAAACGCCGCTGCGACAATTGTGATCAGGATAGACATGAAGACTTAGGATTTTACTGTGCATTATGCAACTTCTTCATTTGTCTCGACGACTGCGGTGAAAAAATGATCGACGATGGTGACATCAAGGCCGTTGATTGATTGAGAGAAATTATTTGTTTCATATTGTTCGTTTAGTACCTCTTTCCTCTTGTATTCTTATATCTATTCTATTTCTGTGTAATTATTTCACTTGTTTGAAATGGCTAAATAAATCTCCGTTAAAAATACTACTAACTTAATACACTACTTATTTTAAATGATCAAGAACTAACAACAAGAGATGAAGCACGAGCCGGCAGGGGCACGGGGCAAGGAGAAATGGTGTGTGATGGACAAGTGTTGGGAAAGGAGACCATATAAATAAGGAAACAAAAAAGAAACAAGAATGGAGGAAACAAAATTTTTATACTCGAAGATTACATATTTTAAGGGACAATTAAACTCAATTTTTTTTCTCAACAAACAGTAAATTCAAAAGCTTCGATTTTATCCAAGTGTTTCCTTTTCCTGAATCCAAACACTTATTTCCGCGTATTTCCTTTTAGTACTTGTTTGCAGCTGAAATGTGGAGGCAATGGAGTTGCACAAGTTATAAATCGGTATAATTTTGATTGCCTTCGTTGGATTTTTCATTGAGTTTATACGCCTCATTTTGTTGGAGCATAGACTTGTTTTTTGTTTATATATCTGTTGATTGCATATTTAACTTAGCATTCCATGTTATTATTGGATTCCATTATTTTGTTCATTTCTCGTATGAAAATATTCTGTGTGGGATTTGATCAATTTTGCTCCTCTTTTTGGATTACTAAAAACTTGATTATCATTTACAGTAACTTGATTAACATTCTGTTACTGGTATGTTATTCGATGATTATTGTTGATCCCTATTTATAATCCAAAATTAGGATATTCTTCATCTTGAATGGCAACAAAGAACATATTCTGCTGCATTGTATCCATTTAAGAACATATTGTGCTGTGGCTCTTTTGATGTTTTAGTTCCATGTTACAGGGTAAGAGACTAATACTTTTATTCCTCAATTTTCATGTACATATATCACATGGTTGGGAGTATGAAAAACCAGCATATGCAGCTCAATTTTCGGGACTTTCTATCGCCCCTTCGCACATGGCCCATGGCACAAATAAGGTATTCATAGTAGGTGTGTAGAATAATAGTATTATGAAAGTTCTATATTTATCAAGCAAGATTATGTGATTATATATAAGTCTATTTTACCATTACTTATTGAATCTAAAACCATATGATGCATTAAGTTCGTGATTATAAAAGAGATATCCTCAAAAGCATGAATCTAGTTAATTTTACTATTGAAGTCTTCAAATTTATTTGCAATGATGGCTTATCCAACTCTCAAGACTTTTCATAGCAGTAAGAAATGCAAAGCAATGTTTGAGCTGAATCCAAAACAGAAAAGCAAATGACAAAACTAACTGTTGGGAAAGCAAAAGACAAAAACCAAAGATAAAGAGAAAAATTAACTGTTAATAAAGCAAAAGACAAAGTCAGAGAAAGAAAAAAGAAGCTTCTTTAATTGAATTTAGGGGTGATTGTTTTACATTCTTTTTTCTTATTGATATATGTGATTAGATATAACAAGTAACAACTATTCTAAAGTTTCATAAAATCTGAAACTATTTATCATCTGAACCATTCATTCAGTTTGTGATTTTAAAAAGGAGAAATCCTTAAAGCAGAACTCATAATAATTGAGAATATATACTATCCCACAGGGTGAAATTAGACCAATCACAGAAAAATAATTGCATGAAAAAGAGAAAGACAGTGCCAAAGAAAAAGAAGATTCTTTGAGTGAAATGCTTTTGATGTAGTGATACATTATTCTTTGCTGAGGTTGGAAGTTTGTTAGTATGATTCTGTCTGTGGGTGTTCTATTTTGTTGGCTATAAAATGTTTGAAACATAGGATAGTATGTCATAACAATACATAATGAGTGAGGAAGAAAAAAATATAGAGATGGAGGAGGATGAGAGGGAGATGATTGATCATTGGAGCCACGAGCATCCACTTACTCTGGTGGATACTCGTGTTTTAGAATACTGTTACGGTTGTGAAGTGCGGTTTGGTAGCGGAGAGCAAGCTTATGGGTGCAGCGTCGACGGGTGTGAGTATTCAAAACTATTGCATCAAGAATGCGCAGCGGTGGCGAGAGAGATACGGCGTCCATTGCACCACCACCCTCAACACATACTCATCCAATGCCATGAACCTGATTTAGGGGTGTGTCATATCTGTGGAAGTACTATTTGGAGCATTGGCTACAAATGTACAAGCTTACAATGTGGGTTCCAGATGCACCTGAGATGCGCGCATGACAGTGATCTGATCGATGCAGCAACCCGGGACGTGGATGAGCAAAGGCGTGCCATCATACGCCATCCAAGTCACCCCAGCCATGACTTGAAGTTTCTAAGGAGAAGGTGTTCCTTCAAGTGCGATGCTTGTGGCGCCACACGCAAAGGGAGTTCATACACATGCACTGCGGATGATTGTCAGTATTGGATCCATGAGAGATGTGCTTCATTGCCTCAACACTTGAAAAAGGAAGATCATCATCACTCTCTTTCTCTCTCGTTTCATGTCCCACCAGAATACATCAGATTTCGGTACAAATGTGATATATGCAGCATATCTTTTGTACCCAACTATTGGATATATCATTGTCCACTCTGCAGATATATTGTCCACATCAAATGCGCCTTCAACAAGAAGCCTCTCGCCATTGAGTATGATTTATTTTTACACCTTTCATGTCATTACTTACTACATCATCCTTCCTTTTGTTTACTAAATTGTTGTTGTACTATTACTTATGCAAGTCCATCCATTGGGAAAGACGTAGTCCATCTTCCAACGAATGAGGTGGTCGAGGAACTAATTACACTGTTTGTGACGAGACAAAGAGGAGGAGAAACATTGATACCGCCCATCATCATCCCTGCTGCTGCTGCTGATGAGTTGATGAAGGTGAAATATGAGTTCCTTCATCACCAACATAAACTCACTTTACTCTCATCTGGCGATCCAACCCAAGAAGAAGAAGACGAGGAGAATTATGGAGTGAGATGGGAATTGATATGTGATGGGTGCATCACTCCTATATCTTCATCAAGTAGTAAATGTTACTACTACATGAGCTGCAGTGAATGCAAATACAATCTTCACATTGCCTGCTTTCACTTGCCACCTCAACTCCCCTCACTTCCAATCCACCAACATGATGATCATCACTCGCTGGACCTCCGATCTTGCGACAAACTTCGACCTTGGGAGATGAAACTATGCAGTGTGTGTGAGTATTGTACGAATGGGCTGTTTTACACTTGCACCGTGTGCTACTTCAAAGTCGATATCCAATGCGCTTGTATGCCGGATACCATACACCACACAGCTCACCCACGACATCTCCTCAAGCATGTGACTCATTCGGAACTATACAGAGATATCAACCGACTGCGCTTGTCGTGTGCTGCTGGTTGTGGCCAACACGTAGCCAATTATGATTGTTACAGGTGCTGCAACAGCTCATGCGATTTCATTGTGCACGTAAGATGCGTTGTGTTGCCAGCATCAGTCAGCAGCCATAGATGGGACGAGCACCACCCGCTGCTGTTGACGTACGATGCCACTCTCAACCGTCCTGGCGATTTCTACTGCGATCAATGCGAAACACAAATGAACCCCAGGAGATGGATGTATCACTGCCGCGCTTGCGATCTATCCTTCCATCCAGATTGCTTTAAAACTACATCCGGCTACTATAGAAACTGCAAGTTTGGACAGGAATATGTGATCATTGACGCAATTCATCCACACCCACTCACCTTTCAACTTCTCACCACAAAACGTCGTTGCGACATTTGTCGTTACAATGTGAATGAACACCAAGGATTTTATTGTGCATTATGCAACTTCTTCATTTGTTTCTCCATTTGCGGTGAAAACATGATCGAAAATGGGGACATGAAGGCCGCCGCATCGGGCTGTGGAAGGTGGATTTGAGAGTGAAGGAGTGTTTTGCCCTCTTGTTTTTTGGAATGAATTTTAATCTTTTCGTTTTTTGTCCTGACACCTCTGATTCATTTCTGTCCAGACAAACTTCAAAACCATCCAAATAAAAGAAACATGAAAAAAAAAAAAAAAACAATAACGAAGGAGAAGATGAATGTGATACGCTATCACAAAAATTAGTATATATACAGATAGTTTGTCACATTCTCAACGGTTAGTACACTAGAAGTATCACACAGATGCAGTTTATCTCTATGCTAAATCTGGCAGCCATCATGAATTATCTCAGGAATCGTAGATTCTAACGGAGCTCTGGATCGTCTGTCTACATAGGGGACAATTTGGAGCTATCTCACGCTCGACAGAGAGGGCGCAGCGCTGACAGCAGACCAAATGCCCGCAGGGGACAAAGGCAGACCGCCGCCTTCTCGTGAGGCAAATGACACAGAGCTCACCATCGGGAATTGCTTCAGCTTCTTCACCCAAGACTTCACTGTTCGAAGATTCGCTGGCATTCCTAGTAGAGTTATTTTGCTGCTGAGTTCGCCGTTGGCTTCTCCAAAAAAGTCATGTCTAAGATGGAAAAAGAAATTGAAGTATTCCTTTAGTTCCTAACAGTTACTTTACATGCTATAGACGTCACCAAACCGAACCGGCCCGGAACCGTCTGGAAACCGCCGGTTTTGAACCGGCTTGGAACCGTGACTGAACCGGAACCGGAACCGGAACCGCCTGACCCTAGGCGGGCCGGTTCAGGTTCCATATTTTTTTGAACCGGAACCAGCGGTTCATGAACCGTGGTGACGTCTAACATGCTAGAGTGTCTTTATATATAAAACATGTATTATTTCGACGTCAAGAGATCTATACAATGAGAAGCAATGTTCTGATCGACCATGTAAGAGAGGATATCAATTCCCTCGAAGGAGGTTTTCAATGCAAACAAAAAGAAATTCTTTTGAAAGAAATTTACCTAGTTACTTGAGAGAAATGATCTTTTTTTATTTGTAGTATTTTTGCCTCTTTCCTCTTGTGCTATTATATTTTTTAGTTCAATTAAATAATTATTTCATGTCAGAGCAGAGTCTTGAGCATTCATGTTACTATTGAAGTGCATTATTTTGGTAATGTCTCATGTTAAACTTTGTTTTGTGGCTCTTCTTTTAGATGGCTGAACTAAAAAGTGTAGTTGTTTAGTTTGAAATATGTGACCTATTTTGTTTAAATCAACTCAAAAAAACTCGACTTGGATATTCACATGAGTTGCAGTGTTTGAATGACTAATTACATGAGTTTATGATACTTTTCTTGTTTTTTGTGTTTTAATCAATCTTGTTTGCATCTGCAAAATGCTGCTGTGCAGGAAATCTAGGAGGACGGGCTTCATGGCCCGAATGGGCCTGCAGGTTAGTCTTGCTGATTTAACAGTGGATGGATTGTGATTAACTTATTCTCTACAGATTCAACATCAGTTCAAATGATATATAAGTACATTAGTAAATTCATATAGCAGTATAAATGCAAAACAATCTTTGAGTTGAATCAAAAGAGAAAAGCAAAAGACAAAACAAACTGTTAGAAAAGCAAAAGACAAAAACAAAGATAAAGAAACAAAGAGAAAGAGAAAAACAAAAGATAAAGATAAAGGGAAATGTAAAAGAAAAAGACAAAAAAGGAGATTCTTTGAGGGAAATGCTTTGTTGTTGTGATCACATTATTCTTTTGCTGATGTTGTGTGCTATATGATTACTACAAATATTTTGAAAGATGGGATGGTTTGTCAGTATATTTTATTCGGAACTAGTGAGCAACAAAAAATGAGTGAGAAAGAAAATAAGATAGAGATGGAGGAGGAGTGGGAAAAAACAGAGATGATTGACCATTGGAGCCATGAGCATCCACTTACTTTTGTGGATACTCGTGAATTAGAACACTGTTACGGTTGTGAAGTGCGGTTTGGTAGCGGAGAGCAAGCTTATCGATGCAGCATCGACGGGTGTGATTATTTAAAACTATTGCACCAAGAATGCGCAGCATTGGCGAGAGAGATACGGCGTCCATTGCACCACCCTCAACACATCCTCATCCAACGGCACGAACCAGATTTAGGGAGGTGTGATATCTGTGAAAGGATTATTTGGAGCATTGGGTACGAATGTACAAGTTTGCAATGCGAGTTCCAGATGCACCTGAGATGCGCGCATGACAGAGACCTGATCGATGCAGCAACCCGTGACATTGATGAGCAAAGGCGTGCCATCATACGCCATCCAAGTCACCCCATCCATGACTTGAAGTTGTTGAGGGGAAGGTGTACCTTCAAGTGCAATGCTTGTGGCGCCACACGCAAAGGGAGTTCCTACACATGCACCGCGGATGATTGCCAGTATTGGATCCATGAGAGATGTGCTTCATTGCCTCAAAACTTGGAAAGGGAAGACCACCATCACTCTCTTTCTCTCTCTTTTCAGGTCCCACCAGAATACATCAGACTTCAATACAAATGTGATGTATGCAGCATATCTTTTCTACCCAACTATTGGATATATCATTGTCCACTGTGCAGATATATTGTCCACATCAAGTGCGCCTTCGACAAGAAACCTTTCTTCATTGAGTATGATTTATTTTTATACTATTCACGTCATTACTTACTACATCATCCTTCCTTTTGTTTGCTAAATTATTGTTGTACTATTACTTATGCAAGTCCATCCATTGGGAAAGACGTAGTCCGTCTTCCAACGAATGAGGTGGTCGAGGAACTAATTACACCGTTTGTGATGAGACAAAAAGGAGGAGAAGCATTGATTCCACCTATCATCATCCCTGCTGCTGCTGCTGTTGATGAGCTGGTGAATGTGAAATATAAATTCATTCATCACCAACATCAACTCACTTTACTCTCATCTGGCGATCCAAGCCAAGAAGAAGAGGAACTACAAGAAGAAGAGAATTATGGAAAGAGGTCAGAATTGATATGTGATGGGTGCATCACTCCTATATCATCATCATCAAACTACTATATGAGCTGCGGTGAATGCAGATACAATCTTCACCTGGCTTGCTTTCACTTGCCACCTCAACTCTCCTCACTTCCACTCCACCAACATCATGATCACCAGCTTGTCCTCCAATCTTTGGACAAACACCAACCTTGGAGGTGGAAAGTGTGCAGTGTTTGTGAGTATGAAACTAATGGGCTGTTTTACACATGTACAAAGTGCAGCTTCAAAGTTGATATCCAATGCGCTTGTGTGCCGGATACTACTATACTTCACGCAGCTCACCCGCAGCATCTTCTCAATTATGTAGCCCAGGATGACCTACGCAACAGCTCACGACGCTTGTTGTGTGCTAGTTGCGATGAGACTGCATTTTATTATGATTGTTACAGGTGTTGCAACAACTCTTGTGATTTCATCGTGCATGTTAGATGCGTTGTGTTGCCGGCATCAGTCAGCAGCCGTAGATGGGACAGGCATCACCCGCTGTTGTTGACGTACGACGCCACTCTCAACCGTCCTGGTGATTTCTACTGTGATCAATGCGAAACACGAATGAATCCCAAGGGCTGGATGTATCACTGCCGCACCTGCGATCTATCCTTCCATCCTAAATGCTTTCAAACTACATCCGGCTGGTTTAGAAACATCAAACTGGGACAGGAATATGATGTGAATGCAGAAACCCATCCACACCCTCTCACCTTTCAACTTCTCACCACAAAACGCCGCTGCGACATTTGTGGTTGGAATAGGCATGAACGCCAAGGATTTTACTGTGCATTATGCAACTTCTTCATTTGTCTCTACAGTTGCGGTGAAAGAATGATCCAAAACGGGGACATGAAGAAGGCCGTCGAATGAATGAGAGATTATATGCCTTTTTCCTCTTGTATTCTTATATCTATTCTATTTCTCTGTGTAATTATTTCACTTGTTTGAAATGGCTAAATATAATCTCCGTGAAAAATACTACTACTAACTTAATAGTTACTACACTACTTATTTCAAATGATCATGCTGGCAGGGGTTCTTTAATGACACAGAGCTCACAACTATACTTAAAATCCCATGTCATTCAAGTAAATGGTCATCTTGAATGAGAACGGAGGGAGTACTATAAAATATGAGCGATGATAAGAAATGCAAAACAATCTTTGAGCTGAATCCAAAGTAAAAATCAAAAGACAAAAACAAAATAAAGAGAAAAATAATTAGAAAAGCAAAGCGATTGTTTGATTTAGTTGTGATCGATGCAGCAACCACCCGTTGATTGAAATATGATGTTAAAGATGTTGTTCACCTTTTTCCTCCCTCTTGTATTCTTATATCTACAAGTCACTAATATATATGTGTGTTATTTTGATTTCAATATAATATCACTAATCACAACATCAGAATAGATAGTAGCTTCAACACTCCGGTCACAAAACCATCTAAATAAGGAAACAAAAATGGAGTTCTGGAAACATTTTTTTTTTTTTTTTTGCATTTCCTTTTCTTGAATCCAAACACTTTTGAAGCTGAAATGTGGGAGCACAAGTTATAAATCGGTATAATCGTTGCGTTTTTCATTGAGTTTATTAGTATTATAAACCTCATTTTGTTGGAGCATATGTCTACTTACCTTAGCATTCCATGTTATTATTGAATAAAAATATGCTTTGTGGGATTTGATCAATTTTTGCTCTTCTTTTTGGATCACTAAACACTTGATTAGTATCATTTACAGTAAGTTGTTTAGTTTGAAAAATATGTGACCATATTTTGTGAAAAGGTGATTCAACTTGAATTATCAGATAATTCTATGATGAAAAATGACTTTTAAATCAACTCAAAAAAGCTCGACTTGGATATTCACATGAGTTGAAGTGTTTGAATGACTAAACTACACGAGTTTATGCCATACTACTGCTTGTGCATTTGTTTGTTTTTAGTGTTTGAGGATTTACTTCAATACTTGGCTACTTCTTGTTTGATCTGTTCTCGCAATTAGGCCCTCGCTTTTGTGAAGCCTTATTACTCTAACATTTCTTGTGTATGAATCTATTGTGTTTATGAATGCATTGTGATTCGTGGCATCATTGGATGGAGCTCTTTGATGCTTTGGTTCCATTCTTACAGTGCCTCATACTTTTATTCCTCATTTTTCATGTACATATATCACATGGTTGGGAGTACGAAAAACCAGCATATGCAGCTCAATTTTCGGGGCTTTCTATTGCCCGTTCGCACAGGGCCCATTGTGGTGTGGCTCTCCTCTGCATAAATAAGGTATTCATAGTAGGTATGTAGAATAGTACTATTATGACAGTTCTATATTTATCAAGCAAGATTATGTGATTATACATAAGTCTATTTTAACATTACTTATTGAATCTAAAACTATATGATCCATTCAGTTCGTGATTATAAAGTAGAAATCCTCAAAAGCATGAATCTAGTTGATTTTACTATTCAAGTCTTCAAATTTATTAGTAGCAATGATGGCTTATCCAACTCTCAAGAATTTTCATGGCTGTAAGAAATGCAAAGCAATGTTTAAGTTTGAATCTAAACAGAAAAGCAAAAGACAAAATTAACTGTTGGGAAAGCAAAAGACAAAAACAAAAGATAAAGAGAGAAATTTACTGTTAATAAAGCAAAAGACGGAGACAGATAAAGAAAAAAAGAAGCTTCTTTAATTGAATTTAAGGGTGATTGTATTAAATTCTTTTTTCTTATTGAGATTATGTGATTAGACATAACAACAACTATTCTAAAGTTTCATAAAATCTGAAGCTTTATATCATTTGAACCATTCAGTTTGTGATTTTAAAAAAGGCAAATCCTCAAAACTATATACTATCCCACAAGGTGAAATTAGACCCATCACAGAAAGATAATTGCAAATAAAAGAGAAAGACAGTGCCAAAGAAAAAGAAGATTCCTTAAGTGAAATGCTTTGTTGCTGTGATACATTATTCTTTGCTGATGTTGGAAGTTTTGTGTGATTTTATTGATGTGTGTGCTATTTGTTTGCTATAAAATGTTTGAAAGATGGGATAGTTTGTCATAACAATACATAATGAGTGAGAAAGAAAAAAATAGAGAGATGGAGGAGGATGAGAGGGAGATGATTGATCATTGGAGCCACGAGCATCCACTTACTTTGGTGGATACTCGTGAATTAGAATACTGTTATGGTTGTGAAGTGCGGTTTGGTAGCGGAGAGCAAGCTTATGGATGCAGCATCGATGGGTGTGAGTATTCCAAACTATTGCACCAAGAATGCGCAGCGATGGCTAGAGAGATACGGCGTCCATTGCACCATTCTCAACACATCCTCATCCAACGGCACGAACCAGAATTAGGGGGGTGTGGTATCTGTGGAAAGACTATTTGGAGCATTGGCTACAAATGTACAAGCTCAGGAGGATGCAGGTTCCAGATGCACCTTAGATGCGCGCATGACAGTGACCTGATCGATGCAGCAACCCGTGACGTTGATGAGCAAAGGCGTGCCATCATACGCCATCCAAGTCACCCCAGCCATGACTTGAAGTTGTTGAGGAGAAGGTGTTCCTTCAAGTGCGATGCTTGTGGCGCCACACGCAATGGGAGTTCCTACACATGCGCCACTGATGATTGTCAGTATTGGATCCATGAGAGATGTGCTTCATTGCCTCAAAACATGAAAAGGGAAGACCATCATCACTCTCTTTCTCTCTCGTTTCATGTCCCAATTGAATATATCAGATTTGACTACAAATGTGATATATGCAGCATATCTTTTCTACCCAACTATTGGATATATCATTGTCCACTCTGCAGATATATCGTCCATGTCAAGTGCGCCTTCGACAAGCCGCCTCGCATCACCGAGTATAATTTCATTCTAATATCATGTCATGTTATTACTTGTTAATTATCCTTAATTATTGACAATTTGTTTTTGTGACCAGAAATATTGGGAAGGACATGATCCATTTTCCAACAGATGAGGTGGTTGAACAACTCATTACACCTTTTGTAATGAGAGAAAAAGGAGGAGAAGGAACATTCATACCACCCATCATCATACCTAATGATGAGTTGGTGAATATGAAATATGAGTTCCTTCATCACCAACATCAGCTCACTTTAGTCTCATCCACATCTCAACACCCTCAAATCCTAGGAGAAGAAGAAGACGAGGAGAATTATGGAGTGAGATCGGAATTGATATGTGATGGGTGCATCACTCCTATATCATCATACTACTATATGAGTTGCAGTGAATGCAAATACAATCTTCACTTGGCTTGCTTTCACTTACCACCTAACGTCCCGTGTCTTCCAATCCACCGCCAGGAACACCCGCTAGTCCTCCAATCTTTGGACAAACACCAACCTTGGGAGATCAAATATTGCCGTGTTTGTGAGTATGCAACTAATGGGCTGTTTTACGCCTGTACAAAGTGCGGCTTCAAAGTTGATATCAAGTGTGCTTGTATGCCGGATACCATACACCACGCAGCTCACCCGCGACATCTCCTCAAGCATGTGACTCAGTGGAATCTAAGCTGGGATATCAACCGAAGGCGCTTGTGGTGTGCTGCTGGTTGTGGCGAAGACATAGACAATTATGATTGTTACAGGTGCTGCAATAGTTCATGTGATTTCATTGTGCACGTCAGATGCGCTTTGCTGCCTGTGTTGGTCAGCAGCCGTAGATGGGACAGGCGCCACCCGCTGCTGCTGACGTATGACGCAACTCTCAATCGTCCTGGTGATTTCTACTGCGACCAATGTGAAACACAAATGAATCCCAGGAGATGGATGTATCACTGCCGCGCCTGCGATATATCTTTCCATCCTAAATGCTTTCCAACTACATCCGGCATTTATCGAAACATGAAGTTGGGGCAGGAATGTCATGTGAATGCAGAAACCCATCCACACCCTCTCACCTATCAACTTCTCACCACAAAACGCCGATGCGACATTTGTGGTGTGACTAATTATGAATGGGATGGATTTTACTGTGCATTATGCAATTTCTTCATTTGTCACGACCACTGCAGTAAAAAAATGATCGAAAATGGGGACATGAAGGCCGTCGAATGAATGAGAGAAATTATATGTTTCACATTATTCGTTTAGTACCTCTTTCCTCTTGTGTTCTTATATCTATTCTATTTCTATGTGTAATTATTTCACTTGTTTGAAATGGCTAAATACAATCTCCGTGAAAAATACTACTACCACTAACTTAATACACTACTTGTTTCAAATGATCAAGAACTAACAAGAGATGAAGCACATGCCGGCAGGGGCACGGGGCAAGGAGAAATGGTGTGTGGGAGATCGAAAACGCTGGATTTGATGGAGAAGTGTTGGGAGAGGAGACCATAGATGGAGCCAGAGCATTGCTGAGGAAGTACGGCAGCAAGTTAGAGATTCGGGCCGACAAGAAAGGCGACTGCTTCGCTGTGGAAGGTGGATGTGAGAGTGAAGGAGTGTTTGACATAGTTGTGAAAGAACTGGTTTTTTTGCCCTCTGTTTTTCGGAATGAATTTTAAGCTTTTATTGTTTGTCTTGACACCACTGATTCCTGTCCAGACAAACTTCAAAACCATCCAAATAAAGGAAACGAAAAAAAACAATAACGAAGGAGAATATGAATGTGATACGCTATCACAAAAATTAGTATATGTACAGATATTTTGTCAAATTCTCGATACTTTTCTGATGAGACTACGGTTAGTACACTGAAGTATCACACAGATGCAGTTTATCTCTATGCTAAATCTGGCAGGCATCACGAATCGTAAATTCTAACCGAGCTCTGGATTGTCTGTCTACATAAGGGACATTTTGGAGCTATCTCGCGCTCGACAGAGAGGGCGCAGCGCTGACAGCAGACCAAATGCCCGCAGGGGACAAAGGCAGACCGCCGCCTTCTCGTGAGGCAAATGACACAGAGCTCACCATCGGGAATTGCTTCAGCTTCTTCACCCAAGACTTCACTGTTCGAAGATTCGCTGGCATTCCTAGTAGAGTTATTTTGCTGCTGAGTTCGCCGTTGGCTTCTCCAATCTTTATACTTAGTCCAGTTCCTGCAGAAGACATTATATATGAACGTTTCATATAAACAAAGTTTAACAAGACAAAAGGGTTGAACAAAATCAGCTGGACCTAGTAAAGGTCAGATAAGCTATTCAAGAGTTCTGAATAAAGAGAAGCAATGTTCTAATCGACCATGTAAGAGAGGATATTAATTCCATCGAAGAAGGTAGTTTTCTATGCAAACAGAGAGAAATTTACCTAGAGTATTTGAAATGTTTCTACAATGCCATGATTTTGTAGGTTAAAACCTAATCTAAGTTGGAGACATGTTTGGAGAAACATACCTCGCAACAGAATAGCCAAGTACACCTATAGCAATGGTACCAAAAACTAGTCCACTCCACATTACCACTTTTGTCTTGAAGGAAAGATCTGCCACTAGTTGATCTTTGGTCAATGCAGACCTACGGAGAGAGCGCCAGATTGGTCAGTTTTTTAGACTCTCTCTCATTGAGGAGGAAGAATTAACACTAGAGACTACAGCACTTCAGAATTACATATTCTCCTGATAAATACTTTGCTGTGATAAAGAATTGGTCTCAATTCTCAACAAATTCCTAAATAGCCAGGACACAGAATGTCTAGAAAGGTAGCCTAACACATAACGTAAAATCAACGGATTTTTAAGAGAAAATCCACATACAGGAAGTAAGGAAGATCCTTGGAGGATTTTATCTCAAACCCCCCGTTTTTTAGACTGCAAATTCCAACAGCAGTTATATCCTTCCCAAGAGGGAGGATTTTTTCCTCATAGAGCATTCCAACCTGATGGGAAAATATTCTTCGTAAGTAAGAAAGAAATAGGAATAAAGAGCAACATAACTTTTTTTTTTATCACAAGTACATATAGAAAGAAACTCACAGGATATTCAAGACCACAAATTGCCTGCAGGAAAGTGTAAGGAGTAGCAGTTATGGGCTGCAAGTGCTGATAAACTGTTGTTAGAGGTAGCGGGTGATTTGATCCTTCCATGTTGACAACAACATAATCAGATTGTGGCCATTTCTCACCTTCAACGAGAATGAAAGGAACCTGAGGGGGCATGTCCAATGCATTTGTAAATGAAACTGAAAATTACTAGAATGGATCTATAAAGATAAATCTCTCCCCCCAAAAAAAACATGACATTCCAAGAGGTAGCAAAACATAAGTAGCTCTTAGTCCCTACATGCCTCATGTGCTAATGATCAAACCATAGAATCCAATTTTTCTGAACATTGCAAATATCTGATCAGTTAGAATATTAGTACAGCGGGAGCATCTAATGCTTGACTAGAAGGCCAGTGCATTTCGAAAGGAGACGAACCAAATGATTTAACGAAATAATCCCGAACTAATAAAATTTCGTGATTATTGAAGATATAGTAAGTTACCATTCTCGTAGACGACGTTTCTTGCTTTTTCAACGATCCAGCAATCGTATTGCGCAGATCAGTAGTCCATCCAAAAACCCCCTTCCACTCATTGTATATACACTTCAATGATCAATCAGAAAGAGATAACATCAATTCAAGAAACATGACTCATATATTACTGGTAAAGCTTCATCAATTCGTGCTTATTCAATCAGTTGAAGAATAAATGCAGGAAAATAAATTCAGAAAAAGAAATGGTTAATAAATTTCTCTGATAAAGGAAATAACATACGGTTTGAGTTCTCTGCAATATCACCCCCTTTTCACCAGAAGCATTCGAAGCGACTAAACCATTCCCCATCAATGCCTTCCAATTCGCCTTCTCCGCCGCCGATTTCACCACCACACTACCCCTCACGATGACCAATCTCCCGCCCCCATTCGAGCTGGACGATTCTCCGGCGTCCGGATCGGAGCTGCTAGAATCATCGCCGTCGGTGAGAATCGACCGGAGATCGGACGGCAAGACCGACGGCGCGTCGCGAATTTTTCGGAGGGCGGACGCAATGGCCGCGTAATTTCGGATGCTGCGATACGCCAAGTAGGCGACGCCGACGCCGAACAATACGCCGTCCGCCGCGAACATCATCTGTGACAGGACCGCCGCCGTGGCGCGGTCGTGCACCGACATCTCTTCCGCCGCTGATTGGCCGATCGGAAAATTTCTCCGGCTTGCTCTGTGTTGCGAATTTCGCCTAATTCTTTCCCCGCGTAAAAAAGTTTTTTTTTTTAGCTATGAAGAATTATTATTTTCATTTTCCACTTGTGAATTGCTATTTTCTTTTAACATAATTAGATTTCAATTATTGAAAATTTTATTTTTTTCAGTAATTTTAGTTCATTTAACTCATATCACAACTAGAGAGGCTCACGATTCCGGAACCGGCGGTTACGGTTCGGATCCGCTGGTTTCGGTTTTAGAAATTGTTGAACCAGAACAGAACCGTGAGGGTATTTCACGGTTCCGGTTCCAGAACCGGCGGTTATAGTTATAGTTCAAAACTGGCGGTTTTTCGTCAGTTTTTTACGGTTCCGACCCGCCGGTTTTCGGCAATTTTAGCTCAGTTTCACGGTTTTCCAGCGATTTTTCGCTGTTCCGGCATGGTTTCGGTTCCAGAATTTTGGAACCTGAACCGAACCATGGTTCCAAGAATGACAGTTTCAGTTCGATTTAAATCTCACGGCTCCAGTTCAAAACCAGAACCGACGGTTACGGTTCAGAACCAGAACCGACGGTTACGCGGCAACGGTTACGGTTCCACAGTTAGCCGCCCGAACCGAAAACCTTGGGCATCTCTAATCACAATCAAAAGTATCTAAAATTTACATGTAGAATAAAATATGATAAGTACAATAAAAGGAAATATTCACAACAATTTTGCATTGCAGTTGGATAAATAATTCCATTCATAACAACACAACATGAACTGTTCTTTACAAATGCTTATATACAAGAATGCCTAATTTTTTTTGGTTATAAAATGTAAAGACTACTAAAGAATGAATTTGAGCCAGGTATAGACTGGTCAGCTTTGGAAGCTAGCCATGGAGCCGGCGGCCAAGGGCGTCGCGCCTCGATTGTACATCCGCTGGATTTCTTCCCGGTACTCTGTCAGCGACTTGTCAGGTATGGCCAGGGTTAATTCCACGACGTCGCCCATTTTCAGCTTGCAGGTAGGGTCGCTGACGGGCTTGTGGTTCAGTCGCGGCCTCAGCTCCTCCTTGACAGGAAATCTGAACGACGTCCACCTAGAACTGCCTCGACCAGCTGCCTCCAGCAGATCCATTACCGATGAGTTTGCTGGAAACTCTTGAACAGACATCTGCAGGTTGGAATAAAATGTTGACGTTTAACTCGAAGATACAGAAGCTAAAAACAGGCGCAAGAGAAGACATCAAATAGCGAACCTTGTCGTTTTCAATCATGATAACGAAGATGGGACCATCATTGCCACAATGAGGTTTGCACGAAAAGGTGCAACCTTCAGAATGGGTAGGGAAGGTGCAAGGTGGCTTCATGGAGTCGACAAAACCAACGGAGGACTTGTCTCTGCTTATTGCCTCACACTGCCACGTCATCACCCAACGAGCCCATTCAACCATCTGAAGTACGAAGGAGGAGTATTGGGAATCTCCCTCTTTGTACCTCCAATGAGCAGCTAACCCATACTCAGCTTGCAAATGCATCTCTTTTGTTCGAATCTGAACTTCAAGGGGCACCATATCATTTCCCGTGACTACTGTATGCAGAGATTGGTATCTGCAATTTGCAACAGAGATTAAGTATACGATAAATAAGACTGGATAGAACATCATTTTCAACTTCTGAGTGATTGGCATACCCATTGCACTTGGGACGAACAATGTAGTCTTTGAACCTTCCGGGCACTTCATGCCATAGCTGCTGGACAACCCTTAGAGCTTTATAGCAGTCTTCTTCAGATTCAACAATTAACCGCAATCCATGAATATCGTGAATTTCATCCATATTCAGCTTCTTCCTGTAGGAGAAAGAATTTCATCGGGTCAGCACAATAGTTACATGAAAACACCACGGGAAGTTGCCAAAACACACAATGTAATTGTCTGATATGATTGTAAGAAGCAAAGGAAAAAATAAGTCAGTACATACTTCAACATTTTCGAATAGATGCTGTACAAGCTCTTATGCCGCCCTGACGCACAGTGGTAAGAAACCCCTGCATCCTTCAGTGCTTCCTCCAACTTCTCCAAAGAAGAAGTAATGGCAGCCTCGTCAAAGGACTTCAGGAGCTTGGAGGACAGCTCTTGGTGATGGTCAGGATAGAGATATGTGAAACACAGATTTTCTAGCTGCTCTTTCCAAGTCGAGATGCCTAATCTATTGGCAAGAGGAACAAATATTTCCAGAGTCTCCTTGGCAAATCTTTGTTGTTTGATCATCGGCAATGCATCCAAGGTCAACATATTGTGCAAGCGATCAGCAAGCTTTATCAGAACAGCCCTTGCATCTGCCATCGCAAGGAACATGGTATGCAATCTGTCTGCCTCGTCAGTTTTACAGGCGGTGTTGTTCTCCCGTGCAAGCTTGCTCAGCTGGCTCAGCTTAGAAACCTGACAAAGAAAACCAAGTTCAACATTTCAACATATATATATCTCAAGTTCGAAGAAACAGTTTTTTAAGCAAATTCTTCCTGATCTATTGGTAAATCCCCTCTTCCAAACCATAAAAAGCAATCAAAGTAGTAGCTTATTACTACAACATTCTAAAACCCAATCCACATAATTCACAATCATTAACATTAGCAGATCGACATCAACATCCCGATCATCGCCTACAACTCTACACATGGACTCACATTGACCCAACATCAAGACTAAAAACGTCATATCCAAAATTTAAAAAAGACTAAAACTTCATATCAAATTCAACGAAAACAGAATAAATATCAAATTTTGACTCACCCCCTCCACTAAATCACCAACTCCAGCCCCAAAAGACTTCGATATATGATCGAACGTGAGAAAAGAATCATCAACTGCGTCGTGCAAAAGCCCCGCAGCAACAACTGTTGAACTAGCGCCTATGTTCGCCAAGAGAGCTGCCGTTTCCAAGCAATGCTGCAAATAAGGATGACCACTTGCCCGTTTCTACATAAAACAAAAGGATCAGAACAGTTAAACTCCTCAATCATCTCATTTCACATAAAATCCAAAAACATTTCAACAAACAGAAGCTTAATACCTGGCCTCTATGAGCCTTCTCTGCTTCATAAAAAGCCTTCACAACAAATTCATCCCTAAATATCGCATTCTTCGACTGCGCATCAGAGAGCAAGTCTTTCGCATAGGCCGGCAAATCCATCGCCATGAAATTCTCATCCATATTAAAGGGAAGCTCATCTGCCGACACAGCATTCGACGACGAAGGCAAATTGAAGTCTCTCACATCCAAATCGAAAGGCGACGAATCGTAATCAACACACGATCCCAACGCGTGCCTCACGAATCCCTTGAACATCCCCGCACTCCCCGACCTAATTGAGCTGAAATCCGCGCTAATTCTCATCGGCGGGCTCCGAGAACACGGCCCGATCGAATTATTCACGCCTTGAAGCACCGACACCGGGCTCTGGTGCGCCTGATCTCGCTTCATAGACGAGCTCACCGACGAGTACCGGTACGATGACCCCAATTCCTCGGTCCTATCATGCCACAGAGCTCCCAAATCCTCCGCTCCAGATGAGTACCCCGCGGATTTAATCGCCGGCGACGAAAACAAGCACGACAGCCCACCAATCAACGGCTTCTGCGACGGCGATGCCGACGCGGACGACGTTGACCGGGCGTTGACGTCCAAATCGTACGACGCGTGGGAGCTGATCTGGTGCGAAGCAGAGCACACGCTGCTCTGCGGGGAAGAGTAGAGCGCTATGGTCGAAACCGCCATGAATTTGATTTTCTAGGTTTTCAAAAATTGACTAATTGAGCACCGCCGGCACACCGGAGTCCCGAAATCGGAGCAATTAAAGCGAATTCACGAACAAAACCTTCTGATCCCAGCTCAAATTGTGCAATTCAAGGGAGGAGAAAGGAGTTTTTTTTTTTTTACCTAAATACTGAAACTGTACAGAATTATATATACAAGGATGGGGTGAGTGAATTTTCAACTCTCGATTGACAATTGGAGATGAGAAAGTCAAGAAAAGTGGAGTTTGAGACGACGAATTGAATCGATTTTGGAGAGAGATGAAGATTAATTGGGGTTTCTATATTCCTTTGCTATGATATTTTTCTCATTTCTGTAGATTTCCACAATTTGAAGACGGATGAATGTATGATGTGAAAAGACCAGTGTGCCCCCGATTGGTATTGAAAATTACTGAAATGGTCATGCATTGTTGTGTGTTTGAGACGTACACGTATGAATATCATTTTAATAAATAAATCGGAATATAAATATCATAAATTGCAAAATATAAATGGTTAGTAGGAGTAGTAGTACCTACGTCCCCTGTTGTTCACGTTTGACTCGACGTGTTTTAAGAAATGTGAATAAAGTTAGTCAAAAGGTTAATATAATGTCAGTGTAATGAGTTAATTGAAAATATGGTCCATTTACAAAAAATTAGAAAAAAACAAAGTGGACAATATTTTTGTGAACGGACCAAAATAGCAAAAGAGGGATAATATTTCATGGACGGATGGGGTATAGGGAACCTAAACCTATTGGATCAAATGCATTGGAGAATGTCTTAGACTCTTAGTCGGTGTCAAAATTAGGATGTAATATATGCCATGCGGATTAAGGAAGCAAAATCGGTCACTGAAGAATGTCTTAATCGGTGTCGAAATGCACAGGTGCGGTGCATCGGTTGTTGCTTGACAATGGATGCAGACAAAGAATAACGTGAACGGATTGGGGTGTAATGACTTCAAAGTGAGATCGGTGGCAAATAAAGTACGAATTTAATGAAATTTTCGGGCTTTTATTTTGGGCAGTGGAGTCGGTTGACCTCGGGACCCACCTGGATGCGTCATTTATAATAATATATAAATAATTATATGTGATTTTTTTTTAAATAATTAAAATTTAGTGCAACAATTAGTTTTAATGTACACGTGAAAAAATGTTTAAATTTTGTTGTAATGTTAGTAGCAAAAGATCCATCTAATAACAAAGTGGGATGAATAGAATATATTGTCCATCAACCAAGCAAATCCATTACATTTACTAGTTTTACGAATTAAGTGTGAGCTCACTCAATCATAATTTTATCATAATTTATTGGATTGTGAATTTTTAACCATGATTGTCTAAATTAGCAACTTAGTTCGAATCAATTTAATATTCACAATACCTTATCAATTGATGTTTGTAAATTTTATAAATCTTCTTATTATAAATCTTTATTTTGTATAGTGTTTTATCTTGAAATGGATTAAATTACTTGTCATTACTTGTGTTGCTTTTATCTTGAAATGAATTAAATTGTTGCAATCTACACACGTGGACTTGTTTGGATGTACACTAAATTATAGTACTAGTAAATTTTATTTTGGAGATGACTAAATTATAATTTACTATTAATTAGTAGTAATCTACAATGTTTTATTTTTAGATACATTCTTTATTGTCATTACTTGACTACTTGTGTTGCTTTTATCTTGAAATGAATTAAATTATCGCAATCATCACACGTGGACTTGTTTGGATGTACACTAAAATATAAATTATATACTCCATTTTGGAAATGACTAAATAATTTAATTAGTAATCCTCTGAAAATTAGGAATATCCATTATCAAGATTAGATATTTAAATGGACTCATGTGACTATGTGACATAGAATCATGGAGCACATTATAAAGTTAATTTATTCGGTGTCTTAGGGCCTACATGTTTCTTAATTAGTGTTGAGTACTTCGTGACATGATATTTGAGATTAAACTAAGCAAGAAAATATTTGTGTTTGGATAAGAATGGAATATTGTCCCATCGGCGTGACATGATAATTATTTTAATGCTTAGTAAAATCATTGAATAATTTATGTCCCCCATCCATCTAAAAAAATAATATTATATCGATACATTCGAAATTTTGCATTCTTTTGGGGAAAATTGGCTCTACTTAATTTTAAATTTCGTTTTGTTTGTAACTATAGATTTCGCAATTAAACTATTTCAAGATATTTGTTTATCTATCAACCATTAGAAATGTCTCTTATTGAATACTTTCATTTAATTGCACTTAATAGCCTTCTTTTGCACTTAATTGCACATTATTTGTAAAAGTACATATATATTCTAGAAAGACCCGAGTAGTGGGTTGACAAAAACAATAATAAACTAATAAAGAACAATTTAAATTGTATGTATATTTATATAAAGATGGTTTTATTATTAATTTTAATTATTTGATTTAAATATATGCAATAACGCAACAATATATAATGGCATAAAGTAATACACTAACACTCGTCATAGAGAATATTTAACATATCATATATATTTAGAATCATTATTCTTAGAAAACGTTGATTATAATCATTATTTTGTCGAAGTAATCCATAATAAAATATAAGACAATAAATTCCTTACCATTAATTAATAGGACACTGTGTTCAATTTTAAAATGAATGAATTTAGAAAATATGGAATCAATATATGTTAGGAAAAAAATATTAGAAAGAATCTTACGATAGAATACTGATACAACAAGAAAAGGATCGAATATCCCACATCAAAATAAAGTAAACATTTGTATGATTATCTGTGGATATTGTTTTAATCAGATGCGTTGCCAATTACATAGATTTACAAACTACAATGATTACTTTTTCATTAAATTAGATGTAATATATATTGATAAATATATTTCAAATTATATGAAATAACCTACAATGATTACTCTTTTCATTTATGACGATTAATTAACTTCAAGTTCAAAGTAAAACAAGATATTATAAAATGACCTAAGAGAATTGAATTAAGCTTGGTCTTATTAGATACAATAGGCCATTAATTATTTGGTCCAACTATAAATTTTAGGGTTGGTCGAATATGATGAATATAAATGAACCTACTTATATAATTAATGGTATAATTTAAAGTATGTTAGTATAATTCAAGCATATGATATTTCAAATTTAAGATCGATACTTCATCGTCTAACCAACTCCTTAAGCAACATAAATTGACTTAAGCCATAAATGAAGATGACATGTGATATCTTTATCTATAATATTATTGAAGCCTAAATGTAAGAGAATAAAGTCACAATTTTATACGGTCTTTGGAATATGCAATTCTATAATTTTGATATGAAGCATCTTGCATCAATCAAATATTAGTACTTTTTTTATATTATGATTATTTATATTTTTTATAAAAAAGTTATTTTAATTACACTCTCTATTCACATACCGTTACTTTGTTTCTCTTCATCTTTTTAATTTAAGCTTTTTGCTAACGTAGAAAAACTTCATGCATGTTCTTTAACATATTGTCCATTTTATAATTTTTTCTATTTTATCAACTTATTTAAATAAAAATTACTAAGATAAAGCTTATTATTTTCTTTGATTTGCCCATTTAATACCAATGTATTAGAGTGATGTATTCGACATAATATTAAGTAAAAAACCAATGTTTAAAATGTCGGCATGAAAGTTTGGTATTGCTACATATTGACCATATCCACTATAAATGAATCTTCACAATATCATAAATTTTATCCCTTTTGACGTAAATGGATTCCACTATTTTATTGCCCACATGGATTTAACGAGGATTGGAATCTATCCTAAATTCCTAATCTTCCTTAGAATATTTTATCTTATGTATATTTATGGGATTCGTAATGATTATATATCCTTTTAGTGGGAACATCGTAATAGTATATATTTTCGTGTAGTAAATGTGAATTATCATATCCCTTTATATAACATTCCCTCATTTCTTCACATTTTAATTAGTACCACGTGTAAGAGCATCTCCAATGGCGGACTTCCTACTAGGACTTCCCACAAAAATTTTCTGCCACGTTACTAGGACTTCCCATCCCACTGTACAATGTAGGACTTCCACTAGAACTTCCCGCAATAAAATAAATTCACAATTACTCAGTTTACGGAATTAAAATGTCGACACGGAATACGGGAAAATTCGAATACTTCATTAAAAAAAATTACATAATACTTAAAAAAAACATAATTAAGTAAAAAATTACATAATCATAAAAAGTCGAGAAATACAACTTTCGACTCTCACTCCTCCTCGTCCGACCATATTTATAGAATTTTTTTTTAAAAAAAAAATAAATTAAATTTTAACTCGGACGTCCGACTGACGCCACAATGGCGGACGTCCGTGTCCGACCTAAACCTTCACAATGGCGGACGTCCGGTCGAACTTCCGCGACGTCCGACCGGAACATTCGCCGGCGGAGATGCTCTAAACCTTCACAATGATCTTGAGAATCCAATTGTTGTGCTTATATTTTAAATTAATTAAATGCAATAAAAGAGCACACACAAATAAAATTAAACTTGCAAAAATGTGGAATCCTATAGGCATTATGGTCATTTAGAATTGTCAAATCAATGAATCTCCACCGTCATCTCCACGGAAATTCCATAAATTACTAGAATTTAATGAAAATGACGAATAAAAATTGAAATTAATTTATCTCTTCTTTAATTGTTAAAAAAGAAAATAAAATAGGACAAAATAAGGGTGTGGGTTGGGAAGGCACGTGGTGGGCTAGCGGCGGGCGCGAATGACAAGTGGTCTTCCTCGGCGGCGCACACTTGTTACTTGGCCACCAATGACCACTCTATTGGTTGTTTTCTACTACTTCTATACTCATTTATTTATTTTTCTCTACTTCTATTTTGTAGTGTTTATTTATCATATATATCTAAATCTAGATAAAAAAAAAACCATACATGACAAGGCAATTTGCCCCAATTATAAAGTCACAAATTTTGAAACAAATTAAATTCAATAATTATAAACAAAAACAATTGTCATGTACTCCTTCCGTCCCAGATAATTTGGGATACTTTGACCCGGCACGAGTTTTAAGAAATCTAATGAAAATTGAGTTGAAAAAATTGTTGGGGTGTGAGTTTTACTTTTAAAGTATTAGTTTTATAATAAAATGTGAGTAGGAATGAGTTAGTGGAATATGTTGTCCACTACCAAAAATAACAAAAGTAAAGTGGGACAAATTATGTGGGACGGCTCAAAATGTAATACTGGTCGAATTATATGGGACAGAGGGAGTAATAAGAATCCCATTGACTATGGGTTTGGGGCCATGAATAGAGAAATTTAACAAAAGTTTTTTTGTAATTTTAATATTTTATTTTACACTATAACTTTTTTTTATATATATTATATAATTAAATTTGAGGTTTAAGAATTTGTATTATGTCGAAATTTTAATGTTATGGCCAATTCATTTCTCTTTCTTTGTTAAGTCCATCAATTTTCAAGATTAATTTATGGAGATTTATTGAAAATCTGTAAACTGAGTTCAATTTTCATTTGACTAGTGAAATGTGTTTTTAGACATATTAATATAAAACGTTAAATTTTGCTATTGTCAATGTAAACTATTATGTTAAAATTGTTAAATCTAATCCTATATCGATTTGGTAATCGATGATCCTAGCTCATTTATTTAAGTATGAATAATTATCTCTCTTGTATAGCCTTTTAAGGGAGAGTTACCAATTTCTAATATGCTATCAGAGTAGGCCTAAATCGACTATTGTAGTATAAATAAATTTAGCAAGAGAAGAGAGACGTGCGTTGATTGTGGCTGTGAAATTCCCAAAACAAATCGACCTAATTCTAACGAATCAATGCCCCAATTTATTGGAGGTGTTGCTATACTATACACGTGACGTGAGATCCTTCTCTACACAACACAAACTATGTCGTTTTGTGTGAAGCCCATAATGTCCATACATTAGAAATGACTTTTTCTTGTGTGTTATAGTTAGGTGAATGCAAGAAGAAGAAGCAATTGTTACTTGCACTTATTTGTTAGGACAAGTCAAATATGATTTGGGGATTTTGTTCTCTACTCAACTTTTCAATATATAGCCGTTTTGTTTGGATGACTTTTCCCATTTTGAATTCCATATTGGATTGGTGGTGTGTTTTATCGTCCCATAAGAAAATGATCAAAATTAGGCTGCAACTTCGCTCCACCCTTCGGTAATGTAGTTAACGCAGTGGCGGATCTAGGATCCGAAAACGGAGGGGGTGGAATATATAGTATTAGCTGTTATGAATTGGAATTGATTCTTGAACAAGCAGGAAGAAGAGTATCAGTGATTGAGAAGAATTGAGAGAAAGTCTTATTTATCTCTGAATCGAGTGGAAGTGAAAAAGGGAATTACAAACATTAGCCCTAATTTCTCGGCTATTAACAAAGTTACAAATCATTTCTAACTCATCAACTAAAGAGTTGATCTAAAGGCTACAAATCAATCTATCTAAGAAGAGATCAACGGTCACGATTTAAATGATCTATTAAATCCTTCCCTTAGCTGATTAAGTGATGAGTTGGTTTGAGTATTCATTCCCACATTAGATTAATTTAGCGTGGACATAACTATTTTTTTTCGTAGTTCGGGGCGACGCCAGAGGCAAACTGAGGGGGCGGTCGCCCCCTCCTGCCCCCCTAGATTCGCCACTGGGTTAACGTACATTCTTTCACTATGTCCGACTCCGCGAGCTAAATGGAAAATCAAAATCAAGATTGTGATTCTATACATATTAATTGGAATTATTTGAATAACAAGTTCTGTTTATTGAATGGATGATAATTTTCAGCCATTTGGCATGAGTTCGAATTCAATAAGGCGGAAATTCTATTTTTATTGTAGTTGGCTTCGATGCTTTTACACACAAAGTGTAATAATTAATAACGTGCACACAATAATAAACTCTTCTATTCAAATATGTATAATTAAATATTTATTTCAATGCGTTAATTTTTTATTTTTTATTTCAAGTTAGAAAAATTGTATCGAACAAACGCATGAGGGCAATAGATAGCACTTTGCCTAATTTTGTGTGTTAGGTCTCACTCACCACATGAGATGGACAAAAACATATTGGTAGGCAATGAGATCTAATACAAACCAAACCTTCCTGATATTTTTTCCCAAACTTTTTATTATTTCAAATGCTACAAAAATAACTTTTGAACTCAAAGAAATTAATCAATTGAAAGTAATAATTTTCACACGTAATTACCATATCAAGTTACAATCATATTTCAAAACGTTGCAATTAGATTATCACATTTTTTATATTGTGAAAATTTGTGGGTCTGCGGTCACTATTGTCAGCACATTGGTCACCGATTGTCCGCACAATGTTAATAGACGAAAACCGAAGCAAACCTCAAATGGTTGGGGAAGAGCTGCCGCATCAAGTGGTCGACAACATATTTAGATATTGAATTTGATAGGGTTTTCCGACTCTTATTGGCTGAGGGTGAGGTCGTTCGATCTCCGACCTCACTTGGATTTTACGCATAAATTTTTTTGAATATCATTAGTTGGGCACAATAAATTCCTAGGTATGGGCATTGTTTGATGCCTACAATTTTCTCTTAACCAAATAGAAGTGTGTACTACAGTGGCAAATTTGGGCCAGTGTTGGGCCATAGTGGGCTTTAATACACGTAGAAGCCCACAAAATTTTAATTACTTCTGATCTAATTTTAATTGGTTTATAGTATTAGTACTGTCACAAGTTCAAAATTTCCTTCATTATGTACAATAGATTCATTTATTATTCATAATATTACTCATTTTTACTGCAAGGATACATATTTGTAAATAGTGCTTAGTGTTGAATTCGCGAAGGGTTATTTCATTGAATTAAAAATGAATTTAATTATGAAATAATTATCTTTTTTATCAATATTCTATAGACCAAATATTTGTTATTAATAATCTAAAAATATATTAAAACTTAAAGTAAGTACATATAAACTTTATTAATTCAAATTCCATTAATGACTTGTCATTTAAGTTGAATGCAACTTCAATCAATATTGTTATTTTTTGTTATGGGCTTTACTCGAAAAATGGATAGTGACAATTGTGTCTACTTTCTTACATAATTTTTTTTTGAAGAGAACTCGTATAAAAAATTCAATCTTTTCTTATATTGGATATAAAAATAATTTACTAAATGATGAACTGTTTTTTTTTTTTTTTTAATTTTCTTCTTTGAAGACTGTGTCCTAAATTACTTTAATGATATACTTCCTCTGTCCCACTATAAATAAAACGTTTTCCTTTTTGAGTTGTCCCATTAAAAATGAAACGTTTCTTAAAATAAAAATAATTTTCTCTCTACTTTTTCCTCTCTCTTCTTTAACTCACAAAACAACACTACATAAAATCTTGTGCCGAAAACAAACGTTTCATATTTATTGGGACGGAGGGAGTATACAAATTAAATAAATCTTAAACTAAACACTCACGTTTGCAGGGATGTGATCAATTACTAACTAATTAGCAATAAAAAACTGAGACCAATTTTTAACCATTAGATTATAAGATCTAGTGGATATAATGCCATGTGAAAAAATTTAAATGAGTATTAAATAAAATTTTAGGGTATTAATGTCAATTCTCTCTTATTAAAACTTTAAATTTACATAACTCACTCGATTTATATTATTTTTTAGCAAAAAATATATCAAATTAAGGTAATTTTATAAGGATTCTAACGATATCTCACTTGCATATGTTCCGACGACGTTCGGATGATGAAACTTGATTTTTGTTTCAGTTTTCGTAACATATTTTTTTTATCAATAAATACATAAAAAAATCTCAATATAATGCATATAAAATCTCAACATAATGCATGTGAAATATCAACATAATGCATGTGAAATTTCAATAAAACTGTATTGAGATTTTGTCTACTATCTATTGAGATTCGTAAGATTTAATCTCATACACTCATTTTAAGATCTAAGGGTGGAAATTTAGTCTTGATTTTGGATTGTAATGCTATAAGCATTAGAAGATGATCCCACATTTGCATATCGATTGATGATTACTTCTTTTGACTTAGTTCATATTTTATCTATTACTCATAAAGTTTTAAGATATTCCCTAATTCTATCCATCAAATATTAAATAGAAATAAACCAATTTAATTTGCAATAGCTGACCCCACCGAATCTTACCCCCTTCATATAAATACGTAAGAAATCCCCTTTTCCGCGAACCCATTATTTTATTCTTCTATTCAAATTCGGCTTCAAATTTGATCTTCCAAAATCGAAGCTATATACATTCAGAGCTGTTCCTGAGTTTTAAATTCGATTCTCCCAATCAAAGCTACACACATTCAGAGCTGTTCGTGAGTTCAATTTGATTTGTTGGTTTAGTTTTTCAATTTCATGGCTGCCGGCGATAGCATCACTGGCAGCGGCGGCAAATCGGTGAAGAATTCGGCGGTACAGACGAGCCGAAGAGAGCTCTTGCATAATCCTGGATTGTCGCTTGAGTGGAAGCCCCAGGAAGAGTCGGCGCTGGAGGATTTGCTGGAAAAGTGAGCTTCTGTTTTTTTTTTTTTTAGATTCGTTTTCCTTCTATTGCAGTTTTTCGTTTTGTGAATTAGATGATTTAGTTGCTTTGTGTTTGAATTGATCATTTTTTGATGCGTGTTTTCTAGCAATCGGATTGTTGTTCGCATTATGTGGCAGGTTTTACTTGAATTCGTGTTGGTTTGGAATAGTTTATTGGCTGAGAATGTGGATTGTTGAAGTAGTGATGGTTTTGATGTTATGGACGAATAATGCGGGGGAATCGATTTACTGGCTCGAGGCTATTGTTCGAGACCGAGTTGAATTTGATCGTTTTCACGTTTCAGAATGTAATTAGGCTAGAACTAGGAATGATGAGTAAAAACATAACTGCAAATTTGTTTAAACGGTGACCTGCATTGCTGTTATGCTTATCAATTTATCGTTTACACGATGCAGATATGCCTCGGAAAGCACTCCTACCCTTTATCTTAGGATTTCTCAAGCTTTGAGAGGCAAGACAGTTCGGGATGTTGCATTACGCTGCGTATGGATGAATGTGAGATATCATTCCCTTCAATGAAGTTTCTATTTCATTATAAACTGAAATCCAAATAAATGTGTTTCTAGAATCTCCTTTCTTCATATTTTGCACAGTTTATGATGATGGTGAACATCAAGAGGCAATGTTGATCAAAAAAGAGGCAATTTTTATAAATTTGATTTATGTTACTGCTAATTATGCCCTGAACGTGTATGGTTTCTTGTTCTGCAGAGAAGGGAGAATGGCAAGAGAAAGAAAGAGGATGTTGATTCATCGAGGAAAAATGAAGGCAAAAAGGTACCTGTAATCTTGACAGAATCAGCTAGTGATGGATATTCATCGATAAACTTATTTATAATCTGTTTAACTGATCTAACTAATATTCTTGCACAATTTAGCTATTTCAGGAAAAAGGTTCTGATGCGTTGCCGGAATCATCTCAAGTAGCAAACCCTGTCAATGGACTTGCAGTGATGTCAGTGGACGTGGACGTGGGCAGTGTTGACAGATTTAATGGTCAGTTTTACAGCATATGGCGTTATGTTTCACTTACTCGTGTAGAAGTCAAATTGCTTCTTCTTAGGTGTTGATTTTTCTTGAGTTCTTGTTGACATTAATTTTCTTTCAGAACATTTACATGTCTATAAACAAGATTGACCCTTTGAACTTGTGAATTTCAGCTATCGATGATCCTGCTAGACAGATTCTGAGGAATAATGCTCGGGCCTTGGATCAGATTTCTGATAACTTGTCTGCTTGCAAGGTACTTGCAGCTTCAGTGCCTTTAGTGTTGAACTAGCTTTGAATTTGAAGCGGAATTAACCAAAGCATTATTCTTCATTCATGTGTTGATTAACTTGATTTGTAGCTTTTCTAATATGAAGTACATGGATTATGATTGCCTATTTCGTGCAGCTTGATGAGAACATCCGTCTCTTCACTGAAGCCCGAGCTAATATCAATTTGATCGTAAAAGAGTACATCCAAAAGCCCCAAGGTGATATCAATTTAATCCTAAAAGAGTAAGTCCAAAAGCAGTCTACTACTCATCTATTGTTTTGACTGATCCTTGCGCGAAATCCAGACATTCTAATGAATCTGAAATGTGTTTTTGTGCAGTTTGAGGTTGGAAGAAATGGCAGAGGTTAAGCAGTCGATGCCGTCTTTTCCGGTCAAGCTGGACGACGACCTGGCCAACACCATTCTCCCTCCCTTGAACACCGATGCAAACAAAAAAGCTGGATCTTAGGTTTCACTAGTTTATAGTATATTTTTACCGTCACAAATGCATATTTCCCTTCATTATGCTCAATAGATTCATTTATTATCCATATTATTACTTATACTGCAAGAATAAAGCTTTGTAAAACTAAACAGTGTTTAGGATTGGATTTGTGAAGGGTTATTTCATCGAATTAAAAGATGAATTTCGGATTTATCTAGCTGTAGATCCATTATAAATTACTCCTTCCGTCCCCGAATACTTGACACGGTTTGATCCGACACGGATTTTAAGAAATATAATGGAAAGTCTGTTGAAAAAGTTGGTGGGATGTGGGTCCTACCTTTAAAGTAGTAGTTTTATAATAAATGTGAGTAGGAATGAGTTAGTGGAATATGTGGTCCACTACCAAAAATGGAAATAGCGAACTGTGTCAAGTATTCGGGGACGGAGGGAGTATAATCTAATTCATTTTTTTCTTCTCAAGTTTGAAACTAAAAGGGACATGAGTCGGAGCTGTCCGGTGTGGCAGCTCCGCCCAACCCTTGGAAGTTGAGGTTAATTTATGTTCTTCGCTTGCCATCTCATGAACTAAATATAATACATACCAAGATATAATCTTCAAATCGAACTGTTTCTAAGTGAAAATGCAAATATTGTTATAATTTTGGATAAGGGATTTACTTCAAAAATCGACAGTGGCAATTTTGTCTACTTTCCTACGTAAAAAAAAAAATCCAAAGAGAACTCGAATAAGAAATTCAATCTTTTCTTGCATCGAATGTAATTTTTTTTACCAAATGGTGAGGTGTTCTGTAGAAATTTTTCTTCTTTGAAGATTGTATCCTTAAATCACTTATTTTCATGAATGAAAAATGGTTCAATTTTGAAAGACAGTATTATTAATATAGTAGGAATGGGTAATAAATCAATACATTTAGGTGTTTGATGAATTAAATAAAATTGACTTATATAAATGTTATTCAGTTTGATTTCAGTATTTAATTTTAAGATAATAGATTAGTGTTCATTTACTATTTCTTAACCTTTCCATAAGTGAAAATTAAAATGAAGTACCAATTTAATTTTAGACAATCTAAGCTCAACTTAAAGTTATAAGACACCAATAAATTTTTTTATGAACAAATTTAGTTGAACATTAGCATAAACCAATACTCCCTCCGTCCCAGATAATTTATCTTATTTTTCCATTTCGGTATCATCTCACATAATTTGTCTCATTTCACTTTTTACCATTTTTTGTAGTAGACCTCATATTCCACTAACTCATTCTCACTCACCGTTTATTACTCTCTCCGTCCCCGATTAAGAGTCACACTTTTCAATTTCGGTCCGTCCCCAATTAAGAGTCACACTTCATTTTACCATAAATAGTAAGTAGGTTCCACATTCCTTTAACTCAATTCACTCACATTTTATTATAAAACCAATATAAAAAAAATGAGTCTCACATTCCACTAACTTTTTCAACCAACTTTTCTTTACATTTCTTAAAATTCGTGCTCGGTAAAAGTGTGACTCCTAATCAGGGACAGAGGGATTATTATAAAACTAATACGAGTACTATATAAAAATAGGACCCACGTTCCATAAACTTTTTCAGTTCACTTTTCATTACATTTATTAAATTCCGTGCCCGGTCAAAATGAGACTGAGACGGAGTGAATATAAATTTATGAAAATCTAATTAAACAAAAAAATTAGGGAAGCAATTGCCTCGAATTTAGGATTGTGGGAACTATAAATTAGGATCCCTTGAAAATCCACCGTCTTCACTTTTCTTCTCTTCTTCCACCATTGCTGAATCTCTTCTCAAACCCAAGCTCTAAAATTAAAAATATCGTCGATCAAAGCTGTGGAGCCTCTGTTCGTTCGATCAATTCGATAAACAAGTGGATAAATTGAGTTTATTGGTAGAACTGAGCCGAGTTAGCAATCGGGATTTTGGTTTTTGAGGGTTTGGAGTTCTGATTCTAGGGTTTAGGGTTTTTGGCGAGTGATGGATGATCTCGAAAAGGCAATTCTTATAAGCTTTGATGAATCCGGCACAATTGAATCGCTGATAAAATTACAAGCAGCTGCCTTTATTCAGCAAGTTAAAGACGAACCTTCAATCAGTAGCATTTGCATAGAAAAGTTTTGTGTGTCGAACTTAGTGGAGGTTAAGTTTTGGTGTCTGCAGTGCCTCCATGAGATTCTTCGAGTTAGGTACTCGTCAATGTCGCCGGAGGAGAAGGATGTGATTCGGAAATCCGTGTTTTCGATTGCGTGTGGCGAGCCTGTCCACGCGAATGATGCTAATTCGGCGAGGATTTTCGAGAGCCCGGCGTTTGTTAAGAATAAGCTTGCTCAGGTTATTGTAACATTGGTTAGTTATGAGTATCCGGAAATCTGGTCATCTGTTTTTGTTGATTTCTTGAATAAATTGGGTAAGGGAGCTGCTGTGATTGATATGTTTTGTCGGGTTTTGAATGTGATGGATGATGAGTTGATTAGCTTGGATTATCCGCGAAGTGGGGAGGATGTGACTGTGGCGGGGAGGATTAAGGATGCGATGCGAGTGCAGTGCGTGCCTCAGATGGTTAGAGCGTGGTATGACATTGTTTCGATGTATAAGAATTCAAACGCTGATTTGTGCTCTAGTGTTCTGGAGTCGATGAGGAAGTATGTTTCGTGGATGGACATAGGGTTGATAGCCAATGATGCGTTCACGAAGTTGCTGTTTGAGCTTATGTTGGCGGAGGGGTTACCGGATCAGCTTCGAGCTGCTGCATCTGGCGCTGTTCTGGCAGTGGTGTCGAAAAGGATGGAGTTTAAGTCAAAGCTTGCTCTTTTGCAAAGCATTCAGATATCTAGTGTTTTTAGGTTGGTTACAGATGATAGTGGCTCGGAGTTGGTGTCTGGTGTGGCTGCGTTGCTCACGGGCTATGCAGTTGAAGTTCTGGAATGTTCGAAGCACTTGAAGCCGGAGGATGGTAGGGAGGTTTCAGTAGAGCTTCTGAATGAGGTTTTGCCATCAGTTTTCACTATCATCCAGAACGGTGAAGTTGATTCGACATTCAGCATTGTGCAGTTTCTCTCAGTGTATGTTGGCACAATGAAAAACCATTCCACATTGACAGACAGGCAGCTGCTTCATTTGAGCCAAATATTGGAAGTTATCCGCGTGCAGATCCAGTTTGATCCCATGTATCGAAATAATCTGGATATATTGGACAAGATTGGGCAGCAAGAAGCAGATAGTATGGCAGAGTTTCGGAAGGATTTATTTGTTTTACTCCGTAGTGTAGGTCGTGTTGCACCAGATCTGACTCAGGTATTCATAAAAAACTCATTAGGAAATTCTGTGTCATCATCAGAAGATAGAAATGTCGAGGAAGTTGAGGCGTCTCTTTCCTTATTTTATGAGCTTGGCGAATCACTAAATGTTGATGCTATGAGGACTGGTAGTGGCCTACTTGGTGAACTGATACCGATGCTGTTATCAACGCGATTTCCTTGCCACTCCAATAGACTTGTTGCGCATGTTTATTTGGATACAATAACAAGATACATGAAATTTGTGTCAGAGAATACACAATATATTCCAGTTGCGCTGCAGGCCTTTCTTGATGAGAGAGGTATACACCATCCAAATGTCAACGTCAGCAGAAGGGCGAGCTATCTCTTCATGAGGGTTGTGAAATTGCTAAAAGCAAAGCTTGTGCCTTTCATTGAGACCATCTTGCAGGTAGCAGTCTGACTTCCTGACTTTCTTATTTTGTTTCTGCAGCACATGCTTTAAAAGATGGTGTTATATTTTGGTCTCTCTGACACATTTTGTGCATATCAAATATCAGAGCCTACAGGATACAGTTGCCCAGTTTACAAGAATGGGCAGGGTCTCAAACGATGTTTCAGTATCTGAAGATGGAAGCCACATTTTCGAGGTCAGCTTTATACATAGAGGCTTTTGATTCAATAAGATAGTTGGTTTAGTATCTAATGTTGTCTTTTTGTTCTCTTAGGCGATTGGCTTGTTAATAGGGATGGAAGATGTACCCCGTGAGAAACAATCTGATTATCTCTCTTCACTGCTGACGCCTCTTTGCCAGCAGGTCGAAGTTGGCATATGACAGTATTTTTTTAAAAGTTACAGTGGGGTTTGGTAGCAGCGGAGAAGTTTTCATTTACCTTTTTTGAATCTGTAGTATGGTGGAAAAACCACGCTAAATTGCAATTTTATGCTTTTGCAGGTTGAGCTGGCCATCTCAAATGCTAAGCCTCAAAATCCTGAAGAGTCTCTTTTGCAGATCGAAAATATGCAGCAAATAGTTATGGCTATTAATGCTCTTAGCAAGGTGTTCACGAGATCTCAAATTTATCACTTCATATTGTGCATGCTCGGTTTAGTCTATTTTTTCTTTCATGATTGTAGTGTTAATAGGGAAATGAAATATGTCTAATTAATGATGCCACATTTTATTATGAAGATTACCACATTCTTAACAACATATATATTTTATTATGTTACCATGATAAAACATACTATGTGGCTGTCTGGGAAGTTTGTTTCCATTCTTCTGGTTTTGGGTCTGTATTAAACTGTTTTATGCAAATATTTGCTATAAATTTCTTTTGTGTGATTAGGGCTTCAATCAGCGTCTGGTAACTACCAGCCGCCCTGGAATTGGTCTCATGTTTAAAAAGGTAATTTCAAATCAACTAGTAAGTTACGAATTTTCTATTCTTCTTTGTGTACTTGATTTAGTTATCTAGTGTGGAAAAAGTTGAATTTGTTGGAGAAATGGCAATGTATTAATTGATAGCAAGCTTTCTCCCTTGTTCTCAATGCCATCAAACCACCACACACCCGTTCTTTTTCACTCCCTCTCAATATGCATACATTATAATTTATAATGCCTTACCATCTATTCCAGACTTTGGACATACTCCTGCAAATCCTTGTTGTCTTCCCGAAGGTAGAACCCCTGCGAAGTAAGGTAAGAATTGCAGATCTTTCCACTTGAGGTGTCATGTTTCATACACTTTCTATCTAATGGCACATTGTTTTTCTAGGTTACATCTTTCATTCATCGTATGGTGGACACTCTAGGACCTTCCATATTTCCTTGTCTTCCGAATGCACTGGGCCAGTTGTTAATTAATAGTGAGGTATAAGAATTTGGTTCTTCATTTTTCTCAAATCTTATACTTGTGTTCATATGTTCTGAAATAATGGTAGATATTGTACCCTTTTGCCTTCTTGTTTTGAACTTTTTGATGTGTCCGTGATTATATGATGATTCTACATTTGCTGCTACATATTCAGTAACATGTCTAGCTGGGATACTAAGTGTGCATGTTTAATCATCAGTCTTTTATGTTTGGATGCAATTTTTTTTGTATGGAAATACACTCTCAACTAGGGTAATCAATGTTTATAATACTCTGTTGCAGCCAAAGGAATTGGTGGGTTTTCTTGTACTGCTTAATCAGCTCATCTGCAAATTTGGTACTGAAGTCCGTGACATCTTGGAATCTGTATACCCTGTTATTGCTAGTAGGGCATTCAGTATTCTCCCAGCGAACGATATTCCATCAGGGCCGGGCAGCTGTGGTGAGGTATGTGAACTAGTTCGCGATATTTGAGCTGATACGATCGAAATTACCTTTGCATGGAGTGTGCATTCGAATCATTTACAGCAGATAAGCAGTTGGACCACTTATGAATAATGAATAGCCTCTCCCTCTCTTGGCCTAAAGCTTAGAATTCGTGAATACAGCTTTAATCATAGTGCTCAGGAAAATCACCTTGAAGCATAACATTATAGATTCCATTTGATTTTATCTTTGTGTTTGAATTTCTCTTTCATTTTTTTTGTGGAGATAAGCCTACGAGCTATTAGATATGCATTAAATCCCATGTATCAGTTAGCCTGATGTCTCCTTTAATGTAAATCTCTTCATGCAGCAATGCAGCTCACTATCAACTGTGGTTTGAATCTCAATATGGATTTTTGTCTCAGGAAATTCGTGAAATGCAAGAGCTTCAGAAAACATTCTTTGTATTTCTGAATGTTATTGCTACACATGAGCTATCATCAGTCTTCCTATCCCCTAAAAGTACTCCGCACCTGGATTTGATGATGCAATTGCTGTTATATAATTGTTGTAATCATAAGGATATCATTGTTAGAAAGGTAGAATGCAAAATTCTTGGATTTTATAAATTTGCTTACAAGCTTTTTGCTCTGATGTAGTATACTGTGGGTTTTTATAAATATTCTTTGTAATCTTTCAGGCATGTGTTCAAGTGTTCATTAGGCTAATCAAGGATTGGTGCGCCGGTCCTTACGGAAAAGAGACGGTATCTTACTTGGAATGTACGCCTATTATTTATGCTTTGCAATCTATTTAGAATACTGAAAGTAGGTATATTTTCAGTTGCCTGGTTTCCAGAGGTTCATAATCGAGACATTTGCAGTCAATTGCTGTCTCTACAGCGTGCTGGATAAATCCTTTGAGTTTCGCGATGCAAATACTGTAAGCTTATTGTTTTGGATTCTAGACATGTACCATCAATTTTCTTTTACCATTCATCGATTAGACACTGTATCACTTATGAATTTCACCAAATTAAGTACGCGTCTCATCTATGCTCTGCTTCTTCTCATCGTGTTTTCTGCTTCTGTTTGTCCTTGGCATCGCCTAAACTAATCCACATTTTCTTCTTGTGGCATCATTTGACAGATCCTCTTGTTTGGCGAAATAGTAACAGCCCAAAAGGTCATGTATGAGAAATTAGGCAATGATTTTCTCCTCCATTTTGTATCAAAGTGTTTTCCGAGTATTCATTGCCCTCAAGACTTGGCAGAGCAGTATTGTCAAAAGCTGCAGGTACTATCTAATGCTTTCAACACTTTCCTCGTCGTCCTACGATTTATTTAAACAGGTCATTTAGAGTTAGATTATTTTCAACTTCCAAACAGACAATAAATTAATTCAGCAATTTTAGATGGTGACAGTGCCATTTTATTTTGTGTGTGTCCTTGCACACAGACCAAACTGTTCTAGGCAGCACGATGATTTGATGTGGTGTTGTGTTGTGTTTGTTATTAGGGAAACGACGTCAAGGCACTGAAGTCCTTCTACCAGTCCCTCGTAGAAAGGTTGAGACCACTACAAAATGGCAGCTTGGTTTCCAGATAACAGAACGTCCCGCTCCATGTAAAACTAAACATCCTAATGTTACAGCTGTTGCTCTTCGATATCTGTCCCTAAAAAGGTTCGTCCCGGTCACTTTCTTCTCGAGAATCCATTTAAGAACTTGATTTAAATGTGTGACAAGCTTTTACAATTGTTACACCTACTTAATTGCAGGTCTCTTTTCGTGTAAATATCATTCGTTTGTTATTCCCAATTTTGTTTCGTTCGCATCATTTGGGAGAGAGTATCAGCAACCAAAGCGCTCAAGATGACGACTCTGGACCTCAGTTTCTACGTTCCATATATCGAGGAAATGGTAGATTCTGTTTTTAAAATGCTACATTCCCCTTTTTTCCGTTCCCCGCCCTCCTCAGGTGGGTTTAGTGTGAAAATTAGCAGATTTTGTTTTCGTTAAACGTTTCCTACCTTCATTCCATTCATTCATTTTATATGAAGCGATTGCATACATAATCGAGTCGAGCTGCTTCCACTTCACTCAGCTTCATGTTCTGGAGTGTGAATGAGGTTGTTGCTTGTGGTGAATCTTTGCTAGTTTTGATATTATTAGTCAATAAAATCGAACTATGTGCTAATAATAGTTAAATCTTAGCTGGATAGAAATCATTACACATTATGTGATGCTTGAATTTTATGTTTCCACACGGCAATAGAAATTAATTTTGGCTCTATAACACATTGTAACAACCATAATTTTTATAAAAATAAAGTAGACTATTTCGAAAATTCTCCCCATGTTTTGCAAGCATTTAATTCAACTCAATACTTGTATTTATACAAGAGATCATTATTGCAATACAACTTGACTTAAAATATGGAATTATTTGAGCGAAGTTGAAAAAATGAGTCATGGGTATAGGTTGACATTGTTAAATATAAAATGCAAAATATAGAAATAAATTGGTGAGTACAAATAAGACTCGACTAATGATACCAATTTATATTTTGTCATAAATCTTTTTTCTTTATTGCCAATTTCTAGTTTAATACTACTCCCTCCCCTCCGTCCCACAAAAGATGTCACACTTTTCTTTTTAGTTTGTCTCACAAAAGATGTCACATTTCCCTTTTTAGAAAAAGTTCTCTCTCACATGAATATAAAAATTATATTTTCTCTCTCCATTTAACACACAAAACAAAATCTCCTAAAATCTCGTACCGTCTTACAAGTGTGATATCTTTTGTGGGACAGAGGGAGTAGTATATTGTAACTCCATGTTTATGGAAACAAAGCAAGGTTTCAAAATTTCAACTCCAAACATCATAAATTGTCAGAAGAACATTGAAAAATACTAATATTTAAAATATACTATGAAATTATACAAAGTTACAACTAAATTAATCTCTTTATTAAATTATACTCGTATCGGATTCTTCTTTGATCATCTTGATTACACTTGGATCATCTTATTTTTAAGCAAAAAAAACTTATTTAATCTCATTTTTTATTCCATCTAGTACTATATTTTATTTTATAATTAAATATTTTAATTTTTATTCTATTTAACTCACTAAATACAATTTTCTTAAATTCTTTAAAAAAAAAATTGTATCAAGTGGAATATTTGAATCCATGACAATGACCAAAACCAAATCTCCCAACATATAACAAATACTCATTTTAACAAAAAAAACATCTAATATGAACAAACACAAAATATTTCAACTCAAAGCAATTCTTCCCCCCAATAATGACCATACCATACAACTTGTCACCCCATACACTAATTCAAGAAACACACCATGGAAACTATATTTTAGCCTTTTTGAAGCCTGACTTCCAACATTCCATCTCTCTCTCTCCACACAAAACTAGTTTCCTCACTAAACAACTTTTCCAAGTCAAGCCAACAATTCCAAAAGACAATAATGTTGGAAAAAGATACATAGACTCCCTTCTCCCCACAATATATATCCCCACCCACTCATTCAATCTTTCAAAGTTCAAACACCACCAACAATAATTTCAAAAAGAGAAAGAGATGGGAATCAAGAACAAGACACTAAGATGGATTCTCCCCTCTTGCTTCAAGCCCACAATCACCCACAAAATGGATCCAAGAATCCATGTCACAATTCACAACTCCAACTCGAGAATCTCCCTCTTTGACATAAGTGACCCTTCCTCACCTCTCTCCCTAAGCGACCTCTCCAACTCCAAATTCTCCTCAAATCTCCACATCTTCACACACTCGGAGCTCAAACTCATGACCAGCGACTTCTCCTCCGTCAACTTCCTCGGCGAGGGCGGCTTCGGGCCCGTGCACAAGGGCTTCGTCGACGACAAGTGCCGGCCGGGCCTCGCCCCCCAGCCCGTCGCCGTCAAGCTCCTCGACCCCGACGGCGATCAAGGCCACAGGGAATGGCTGGTGAGCGTTCCAACCATTCCCTGTCCTAATATTTTTTTTTTTTCAAAAGCAGACCTTTGGCCTCAGACATTAACTTTACTTTAGTCTTAAACAGACAGAAGTAGTCCTTCTTGGGCAACTGAAACATCCACACCTCGTGAAACTGTTAGGCTATTGTTGCGAAGACGAGCATCGGCTTCTTGTCTACGAGTACATGGCCAGAGGCAATCTCGAAAACCAACTATTTCGAAGTAAGTTTGTTACATCTCGTGTTTTCACTATCATCGAAACGAGACAGAGTAATTCACTTTTTTCCTCGATTTTTCCACAGGATACACCTCGCTAGCGTGGGATACTCGGATCAAGATCGCACTTGGGGCCGCAAGAGGATTAGCATTCCTCCACGGCGAAGAGAAACCAGTCATCTACCGTGATTTCAAGACTTCCAACATCCTCCTTGACTCTGTAAATTCCTAACTCTTTCCTTTCCAACACTTCTCAATCAACTCAATTGTTCTTTGTCCTAACATGGTTTTAAACATTTTCTCTAACTACTAGGATTACAACGCGAAGCTGTCTGACTTCGGGCTGGCCAAAGATGGGCCAGAGGGAGACATAACACACGTGTCAACCCGTATAATGGGCACCCACGGCTACGCTGCACCAGAGTACGTCATGACAGGTAAATTAAAGCCATCAATCATGTCTGTCCCACATCGACTTAGTAAATGATCATAAGGACCTTTTAAAATGACTAGCAAAATATATGAAAATTTGTAATTACAATTTTATAATAGTAATAAATAATTTTAAAATACCAAATTACACTATTGCCCTCATATTAAACAGATATGGGAAACATAATTGGAAAATCAAAATTTGTACTTACTTATAAAGTTATAATAGGTATAGTGTTGTAACATGTTGCCCCTTATTTTAGGGCACTTGACAACAAAGAACGATGTATACAGCTTTGGAGTAGTCCTGCTCGAGCTGCTCACTGGGAGGCGTGCCACAGACAAAAAACGCCCTCCCAGGGAGCAGAACCTTGTTGACTGGGCTAAGCCCTACTTGAAGGACCACCACAAGCTCGAGTCCATAATAGACCAGCGCCTCGAAGGGCAGTACTCGAGCGAAGGAGCAAGAAAAGTAGCCGCATTGGCTCACCAATGCCTTAGCCACTCCCCTAAAACTAGGCCAACCATGAGCCATGTTGTCATGATCTTGGAGCTCATCGCGCAGCTCAGAGACGCCCCCTTTGTCTACATCGCGCCTGCACAAGGCAGGGCGGATGTGGATGCAGAGGTCAAGGAGGATGAAGAGGAAGACGAGGATGAGGGGAAGGCGAAGAAGGAGACGGGGCGGAAGCAGAGGAGGAAGAGAGGCTATAGACACAAGCATCCCATACCCATAAGGGCTCATGGGGTCTATACTGATACTCATTTGTATAGAGCTTTCAAGAATGAGATGATTGGTGTAAGGATTGAAGGGAGATAAAAGTGGAAATTTGAGATAATTCTTTGCTGATTTTGATGTACATTGGTTGTGTAGAAAATTTTGTACAATTTCTTTGATGACCCTTTTGTTTGTGGAAAAAAATCAAGAATTTGTCATTTTTGATCAATTTAATAGGGTTACCTTTTTGGGTTGTTTTAGGAGATTAATGTTGAGAAGTGTTAGTTTTTTTTAGACATGTTTCCTCCAAACATTGAAGTATTAATGTATTGTAGCAACATCAATGTCACAACTTTCCTCTTCCACTAACCTAAATTCTTACTTCAATAGCAATACTCTCGAGATTGGACATGACTTGAAGGAATTGGAATATGTTATATTATCTCTAGGTAGACTGGACTCGCGAACATAGGCCGTATTTAAATGCTCCAAAAATTACCGACCGAGCCAAATTAGGGCTATGGTGTAGTTATCATTCTCGGTAAACTTTGCTCGTCAATTCCTAACATTGAACATTTTTACACTCATCAAGAAAAAATGTGAGATCAATATATATATCTCAAGACACCAAAGTGGGATTGTAACAACATGAGGAGACTTAGGCTGCTAAGGGTAACTATTTTCAAAGTGGAAACATGTTGGCTCACATCTAGACTTTGGAAAAGCATAAACTATTTTTTACTATCTTTCTTCATTTTTTTTTTCTAGATATCATCAGCTTTTATTGTCACTTCACTAGGAAAAATAGACTCGAGGTCGTGTATGTTGAAATTAAAGTTTTGTTGTATATAATTTCTCAAATTAAAGAATCATTATGGAGGAAGACTTGGAAAGCATTCCATGAAGCTACGTATGACGTTTCTTATTGAGGTCCATGTATTTTTAGGCCAATTACGAAAAAAGTAAGTCTGAAATTTGACCTACTAGTTTTTAAATCTTTGATTTTATTTTAATAAATTATAGAAATTCCCTAGGTTCACCTCCCTATGTATTATGCATTATGAATTCCTTGAATGTGATATTTGAATTGTTTTATAAATTACTATAGTCCTAAATTTGTTGACTTCTATCTATGCATAATTGTGAAACACACACTCAATTATGAAAAAAAAAATGTTTTATCTATCCCACCATAATTGAGATGATGTTTTTAGACCCGAGATTTAAGAAATTAATATTTAGTGAGTTAGGTGGAAAGAAAATAAATCAAAAGAGAATAAAATTAATAATTTAAGAAAAAAAAAGTAAAAGGAAATAAAGTATGAAATAATTCAAGTAGAATAATTTAAAAAATAGTTCTTTATATACTCTCGTAACCACGATGACTCGAATCTCGACCTATTAATTAGAAAAAAATAATTTTATTTACTAAGACCTGTTTTCTCGTCCTTTTATAACCTAGTTAAAACTCCACGCTCTAACATTTTAGTATATGTAATCTTGTTTATTTATTTCCATCTTCCTTCTAAATTAAGTATTTATAGTCCTAATCCAAATTCTTGGAATTTGACATGTCCAAAACTTCTTATCTAAACAATGACTTCTTCACGTGACTTGGCAATACAGGTAAACAAATTTACTTATAACTTTTGGATTTAAATGATATAAGTCGCCTTCGTATAATCGTACTCCATATACTTGTACAATCAGTTTCTTGTTTTGTACCTTAGGGAAAAGAGTTGGCAATTTTCCTTACAATTACACGAATTGATTACGTTATTATATAATGACATTTGATTAAAATCATGCCACCGACCAATCACAGTAGAATTTTGGCAAAGGAGAAATTTCTAGGTTATCAAGAGTGGGTCACCTTAAAGTTGCCAAATACTAGTAATAATTATTTTTTTGATGTTAATTGTCATGTAGGTAAAACTTTGACAATGGCTATGCAAAAAATCTAGAAATATGGACTGTGGTTTATTTATATCTTATAGCACTAAAGACTTATTGGTTAAAGATTTAAATTTAGTACCACTAGTAAAGCAATTTTGGGTGTCACATAGATCTATTCCTTTTTTTTTTTTTGGATAATCCTCTTTAGTATCTGATATATTTATAAATATTTATAATGTCGGATCAAGTTTGTATCCAATCAACCATACCTACATTATAGAGAGTAAAATTTAATACACATAACTTATCTTATGTGAACACCATTTACGAGCAACACTTTCATTTAGTGTGTTGTTTTATTAGTTTATCTTAATTCCAATACCCTAAATATTTTTATTGACATCATTATATTAGAAATTAATTAATATTTTAAGATATTTGTACTATTATTTATACAGCTTAAGTAAATGAATAAAATAATAAATTGAGATTTTGATTTGTATGTCTATAAAATTAATAACATCAATAAATATTTTTTAAGATATTATTAATCAAATTAAATGTACAAAATAAAATTAATGAATTAAACAAAAATAGTGCTCACAGTCGATACTTACATAAGATATTTACATAATAGTATTTCCCAAATTGCACTCAAAAAATAATATATTAGGCTACATTTGAATTTGGGCTTACATCTTCGTACCAGCCCCGTCCTTTTATTTCAAGAAAGCTGGCCCACTTAATTAAATTCTTCCACTACATTTCATCAAACAGATTTTCCCTTGGAAAAGCCCAATGCTTTAGTTTTATAAGCTAAAGCATTTAAAAATACTCTTTATATCCCATTTCAAATAAAAGGTTTTATTTTTAGTTTATTCTATTAAAAGTAAAACGTTTCTTAAAAGAACTAGATCTCTACTTTTTAATCTCTTTTACTTAACTTTTTCTTCATTAACTCACAAAACAACACTGCATAAAATTTCGTGCTGATTTCCAAATATTTCATATTTAACGGGACGGGTGGAGTAATAATTTGGACGGGTGGAGTAATAATTTGTGAGACGCCTACTGTCTACTGACCTACTATATACTCCATCCATCCCATAAAAATATATGCACTTTCCATTTTCATCAATCTCACGTGCATTCCATTTAATTTAATAATGTAAGTCTCAATATCCACTAACACTACTTTCACTACCATTCTTCTCGTCTCTCTTACTTTACCATACAAATTCTCCTCTTCTCTCTTATTACTTTACCAATTTTGTCTTAATTCCCGTGCCATCTCATCCACTCATATCTTTTTTGGGACAGAGGGAGTATTAAAGACAACGAATTTCACATTACTCCTTCCGTCCGCTATTAGAAGTCTCATTTCTTGGTGACACAAATTTTAATAGAATACACCTAACTGACCACTAATGTCACAGCGAATCTCGCATTAAATTTGAGATTTATCAAATGTGTAGTTTTTAATTGTGCTTCGTTTATTAATTTTAAATTAACTGTTATATTTGGCAAAAGTATTTTGTTTTCATCTACGTTTTTTTTATAATGCTTCATATATTAAATTTTAGAATAGTTGTTATATCTAATTACATAATCCCACTAAGAAAAAAGAATGTAAAACAATGACCCCTAAATTCAATTAAAGAAGCTTCTTTTTTTTCTCTCTCTGTCTCTTGCTATATTAACAGATCATTTTTCTCTTTATCTTTGCTTTCCCAACAAATGATTTGTCTTTTGCTTTTCTTACTGCTATGGATAAGCCATCATTGCTAATAAATTTGAAGACTTGAATAGTAAAATCAACTAGATTCATGCTTTCGAATATTTCTCTTTTATAATCACATAATCTTGCTTGATAAATAGTATGGAATTTTCATAATAGTAGTAGGAGTATTATTCTACATACCTACTATGAATACCTTATTTGTGCTCTGTAAGAATGGAACTAAAACATCAAAGATCTCCATCTAATGATGTCATTTGTCATATGTAAGAAATGTTAGAGTAATAAGGCCTCACTGCTCCTAAATGGATACTACAATGGTAAACTAGTAGATAAACTAGTAGAATGTCCCCTGCGGGCATTTGGTGTGCTGTCAGCGCTGCGCCCTCTCTGTCGAGCATGAGATAGCTCCAAAATGTCCCCTATGTAGACAGACGATCCAGAGCTCGATTAGAATTTACGATTCCTGAGATTATTCGTGATGCCTGCCAGATTTAGCATAGAGATAAACTACATCTAGATTATTCAATGCAGTCGTTTTGGAAAAATACTACTCCAATAAATAGTTAAAGTGAAGAAAAAGTAAACTAAGAGAGAGAATAATATAAAGCAAAGCAGGCATAAAAAAATACCTAAAGTAACGTGGGACGGATGGAGTTAGTTTTTTTTTTTTTTTTCTTCGGATGTTAATTGAATGGAAAAGAAATGAAATAACTACACAGAATATTTAGATATAAGAATACAAGAGAAGAGAGGTAAACGACAGAGTACTAAACGAATATTCTGAAACAGATGATTTTCTGTCAATAATCAACGGCCTTCATGTACCCCTCTTTGATCATTTCTTTACCGCAGCTGTATCCGTGGCAAATGAAGAAGTTGCATAATGCACAGTAAAATCCTTCACATTCATATCTTTTCTCACCACAAATGTCGCAGCGGCATTTTGTGATAAGATGTTGAAAGGTGAGACGGTGTGGATGGACAATCACATCATATTCCAGCTCCAACTTCTTGTTTCTATACTCATTTTTGATCATTTTTAAACCGCAGTCTTTGAGACAAATGAAGAAGTTGCAAAATGCACAGTAAAATCCTTCCCTTTCATGTCTATCCGTACCGCAATTGTCGCAGCGGCGTTTTGTGGTGAGAAGTTGAAAGGTGAGAGGGTGTGGATGAGTTTCTGCACTCACATCATATTCCTGCCCCAACTTCATGTTTCGATAAATGCCGGATGTAGTTGGAAAGCAATGCAGATGGAAGGATAGATTGCAGGGGCGGCAGTGATACATCCAACTCCTGGGATTCATTTGTGTTTCACATTGGTCGCAGTAGTAATTGCCAGGACGGTTGAGAGTGGCGTCGTACGTCAACAGCAGGGGGTGATGCATGTCCCATCTACGGCTGCTGACAGATGCCGGCAGCAAAACGCATCTAAGGTGCACTATGAAATCACATGAGCTGTTGCTGCACCTGTAACAATCATAATAGGTTATGTATTCGCCACAACCAGCAGCACACGACAAGCGCAGGCTGTTGATATCGCTGCATACATCCAACCGAGTCACATACTTGAGGAGATGTCGCGGGTGAGCTGCGTGGTGTATGACATCCGGCATACAAGCACACTTGATATCTACTTTGAAGGTGCACTTTATACAAGTGTAAAACAGCCCATTCATATGATACCGACAGACATAGCAATATTGGTACTCCCAAGGCTGATGTTTGTCACGAGATTGGAGGACAAGCTGGTGATCATCACGTTTGTGGAGTGGAAGACACGGGACGTTAGGTGGCAAGTGAAAGCAAGCCAAGTGAAGATTGTATTTGCATTCACTGCAACTCATATAGTAGTATGATGATGATGATGATATAGGAGTGATGCACCCATCACATATCAACTCCGATCTCACTCCATAATTCTCCTCGTATTCTTCTTCTTCTTTCCCTAGGATTTGAGGGTGTTGAGATGTGGATGAGACTAATGTGAGCTCATGTTGGTGATGAAGGAACTTATATTTCATATTCACCAACTCATCATCAACATCAAAAACAGCAGCAGCAGGGATGATGACGGGTGGTATCAATGTTCCTACTTCTCCTCCTCTTTGTCTCATCACAAACGGTGTAATGAGTTCTTCAACCACCTCATTTGTTGGAAAATGGATCATGCCTTTCCCAATATTTCTGGTGCGCATAAAAACACATGTCAATAATTAAGGACAATCTAACAAGTAATGACATGACATGAATGAAGTAGAAATAAATTATACTCCGTGATGATGCGAGGCAGCTTGTCGAAGGCACACTTGACATGGACGATATATCTGCAGAGTGGACAATGATATATCCAATAGTTGGGTAGAAAAGATATGCTGCATACATCACATTTGAAGTCAAATCTGATATATTCTCTTGGGACCTGAAAAGAGAGAGAAAGAGAGTGATGATGGTCTTCCCTTGTCAAATTCTGAGGCAATGAAGCACATCTCTCATGGATCCAATATTGACAGGCATCATTGGTGCATGTGTAGGAACTCCCTTTGCGTGTGGCGCCACAAGCATCGCACTTGAAGGAACACCTTCTCCTAAACAACTTCAAGTCATGGCTGGGGTGACTTGGATGGCGTATGATGGCACGCCTTTGCTCATCAACTTCAAGCACATCTCTCATGTCACTGTCATGCGCGCATATCAGGTGCATCTCGAACCCGCATCCTGAGCTTGTACATCTGTAACTAATGCTCCAAATAACCCTTTCACAGACATCACACCGGATAAAATCAGGTTTGTGCCGTTGGATGAGGATGTGTTGAGGGTGGTGCAATGGATGCCGTATCTCTCTCGCCATCGCTGCACATTCTTGGTGCAATAGTTTTGAATACACACACCCATCAATGCTGCATCCATAAGCTTGCTCTCCGCTACCAAACCGCACTTCACAACCGTAACAGAATTCTAATTCACGAGTATCCACCAAAGTAAGTGGATGCTCGTGGCTCCAATGATCAATCCTCTCCTTCTCATCCTCCGCCATCTCTATGTTTTTTTCTTTCTCACTCATTATGTATTGTTATGACAAACTATCCTATGTTTCAAACATTTTATAGCAAACATATAGCACACACATCAATAAAATCATAGTACAAAACTTCCAACATCAACAAAGAATAATGTATTACAACAACAAAGCATTTTCACTCAATGAGTCTTCTTTTTCTTTGGCACTGTCTCTCCTTTTCATGTACTTATCTTTAGTGATGGGTCTAATTTCACCTTGTGGAACAAAACAATCACTTTGCTTTTCTATACTCTTTATCTTTGTTTTGTCTTTTGCTTTTCTCTTTTGATTCAACTCAAAGATTGTTTTGCATTTCTTACTTGAGAATTGGATAAGCCATCATTGTTTTCTTCTTCTTCTTCTTCTTCTTCTTGGCTTCGATTGCCTTGAGGTGAAGACGAGAGTAAAGTGAGTAAAGCACAAACTGAATGGTTCAGTTAGATTTTTGAGTATGTATGTTTTGTCCAATCACAATATGGAAAAAGAAGGCAAAACAATCACAACGCAATCAAACAATCACTTTATCTTTGTTTTTGCCTTTTGCTTTTCTAGCATCTTTGTCTTTTGTTTTTTCTCTTTATCTTTGTTTTTCTCACATTTTGCTTTTCTCATTGAATTCAGAGCAAAGACTGTTTTGCATTTCTTACTGCTATGAAAATCCCTGGAGTGTTGGATAAGCCATCATTGCTCATATTTTTTTATAATAGATTGTGGTATATTTTTTAGGTTAAACATCACATGAATAACTTGTAGTAGTGTACTACTATTTGAAAAATAAATATTCAAATATATCATATATATTCAACTCATTCAAAACACCCTCAATAAAATTTCAAGAGAGAAATGGGCATCAAGAAAATGATAATTAGATGGATTCTCTCATTTCTTGATGCCCACAAAATGGATTCAAGAATCATTTTATTAGTTTATTTTAATTCCAATAACCTAAATATTATTCTTGACATCATTTTTTTAGAAATTAATAAATATCTTAAACTTAGATTTTTTTTAAAATTTTCTTTATAACTCAAATAAATAATAAATCAAGATTTGATTCGTATGTCTTTATAAAATTAATAATATCAATAACTTCTTCACATGACTTGACAATAAGGTAAACAAATTTACTTATAACTCTTGGATTTAAATGATATATAAGTCGCCTTCGTATAATCGTACTCCATATACTTGTACAATCAGTTTCTTGTTCTGTACCTTAGGGGAAAGAGTTGGCAATTTTCCTTATAATTACACAAATTGATTACGTTATATTATATATGACATTTGATTAAAATCATGCCACCGGCCAATTACAGTAGAATTTTGCGCAAGGAGAAATTTATAGGTTATCAAGAGTGGGTCACCTTAAAGTTGCCTAATGCTAATAATTATTTATTTTATGTTAATTGTCATGTAGGTAAAACTTTGACAATGGCTATGCAAAAAATCTAGAGATATGTGACTGTGGTTTATTTATATCTTATAGCACTAAAGACTTATGAGTTAAAAGAATTATAATTAGTACTACTAGTAAAGCAATTTTGGGTGTCACATAGATCTATTCTTCTTCTTTTTTTGTTGTTGGATAATCCTCTTTTGTATCTGATATATTTATAAATATTTATGATGTCTGATCAAGTTTGTATCCAATCAATCACACCTACATTATAGAGAGTAAAGTTTAATACACATATCTTCTCTTATGTGAACACCATTTACGAGCAACACTTTCATTTAGTGTGTGTTGTTGATCCTCTCTGTGTTGTTTAATTAGTTTATCTTGAATCCAATACCCTAAATATTTTTATTGACATCATTATATTATAAATTAATTAATATTTAGAGATTATTTTTTGTATTATTTATACAGCTCAAATAAATGAATAAAATAATAAATTGAGATTTTGATTTGTATGTCTTTATAAAATTAACAGCATCAATAAATTTTTTTAAGATATTATTAATCAAATTAAATGTAGAAAATAAAAATAATGAATTAAACAAAAATAGTGCTCACAGATACTTACATTTGAATTTGGGCTTTAATTTCTTCATACCGGTTTTCTTTCAATAAAGCTGGCTCACTTAATTAAATCCTACCACTACATTTTCCCTTGGAAAAGCCCAATGCTTTAAATCTATAATCTAATGCATCAAAATGTACATTTATCTTTTCTCTTTATTTTATTCATTAACCAATACGTACGTAACAAATAAACTAGAAACTTAACCGACCTTAATACCAGCTATTTTGACAAAAATAACATACTACTGGTGGTTCTACAAGTTCTAACACCTAATTCATTTCATTTTCATTTTTCATTCTACAAGTTCTAACACCTAATTCATTTCATTTTCATTTTTCATTTTTATGTTCACCAACTTTCATTCAGTGATAAATTTGCATAGTTTTTTTATTTAGTCGTAATATATATTACTGCTATATAGAGTAGTAGGTAATTAAATGACACTTATTACTTACAATTTCAAATAATTCCATAGATAGAAAAAATGTCACACATCATGTATAGGTCATTAGATTGATTTTCCTATTAAATCTCTACTATGACAAGTCATATGGGATGAGGCATTCCTCTTCACTTAGTTAATTTTAATTATAGTGCTTTAAATTTTAATTCAAAGCATTAACAAAATTAATTTTTAGAATACACCTACTCTACTGACCACTAATGTCACATCGAATCTCGCATTAAATTTTAGATTAATAACCAATCCGTACAATAATTAATACCAGCCCTGTTTTGGCAAACTTTGTTTACATCTACGTCTTTTATAATGCTTCATATATTAAATTTTAGAATATTTGTTATATCTAATCACATAATCTCAATAAGAAAAAAGAATGTAAAACAATCACCCCCTAAATTCAATTAAAGAAGCTTCTTTTCTTCTTTCATTGTCCCTGTCTTTTGCTTTATTAACACTTAATTTCTCTCTTTTATCTTTTGTTTTTGTCTTTTGCTTTCCTAACAGTTAGTTTCGTCTTTTGCTTTTCAGTTTAGATTCAGCTCAAATATTGCTTCGCATTTCCTACTGCTATGGAAAGTCTTGAGAGTTGGATAAGCCATCATTGCTAGTAATAAATTTGAAGACTTGAATAGTAAAATCAACTAGATTCATGCTTTTGAGGATTTCTCTTTTATAATCACGAACTGAATGGATCATATAGTTTTAGATTCGTGCTTCATCTCTTGTTGTTAGTTCTTATTCATTTGAAATAAGTAGTGTATTAAGTTAGTAGTAGTATTTTTAACGGAGATTATATTTAGCCATTTCAAACAAATGAAATAATTACACATATAAATAAAATAGAGGGGAGTGTTATATTGCTAACTCAATAGCCATTAAATATTCAAATTAAGGGCCTAGATCATCAACCCCTAAATGTCAATACAATAAAAAAAAAACGGCCCGCAGGGGCCTAGCGCAGTTGGCAACGGAGGGGCAGAGCTTGCTGCAATGAGCCTGGGTTCGAATCCCACTGCTGTCGTGTAGTGCTTCCATCTCTCAGTCACAAGTGTGAGGCCTTGGGAGAAGTGTGAGGCCTTGGGAGATGGGCTTCTGGCGGTCAGTGGGTTAAGGTCTTCCCCTTAACGGACTATTGCGTACCCCGATTTAACCCCCTCACATGATGTCGGGCCGGAGTGTGGGGGCCGCCAAGACGACGAAATCGTCTTTTTGCTGCAATCAAACAAAAAAACCTTATTAAGGTCAATTTACAACAAATTAGTTGTAACTAACTTTTGAAAATATCTCATAACTTTAAAACTTATATAACTTTCTCGATTTAAATTATTTTTTCGCACAATATATATCAAATTAAAGATAATTTCACAAGGATTCTAACGAGATCTCACTTGCATATGTTCCAATGTCCAAATTTGAAAAAAAATTCAATTTTTTTTGATTTTTTCATACAACACAAATGTCAACATAGTATATAAAATATGTCAATATAATACATGTAGAATGTCAATATAAGCAATGTGTTAACATTCTCAAAGCATTGTGTTAATATTTTCGAAACACAATATTGACATTTTCATTCAAAATCCTAACTTGGTAGTTTACTAAAATCCTATGGTCTTAAATTAGTTGTAGTTAGCAATTAAATGATGACTTAACAATTGATCTGAATCAGATGATTTTCTGTCACAATCAACGGCCTTCATTTGCCCATTTTTGATCATTTCTATACCGCAGCTGTAGAGACAAATGAAGAAGTTGCATAATGAACAGTAAAATCCTTGGCGTTCATTCTCATTGTAACGACAAATGTCGCAGCGGCGTTTTGTGGTGAGAAGTTGAAAGGTAAGAGGGTGTGGATGGATTTCTGCATTCACATCATATTTCTGCCCCAACTTCATATTTCTATACTCGCCGGATATAGTTTGAAAGCAATCTGGATGGAAGGATATATCGCAGGCGCGGCAATGATACATCCAACTCCTGGGATTCATTTGTGTTTCGCACTGATCGCAGTAGAAATCGCCAGGACGGTTGAGGGTGGCGTCGTACGTCAGCAGCAGCGGGTGGTGCTCGTCCCATCTACGGCTGCTGATCGACACAGGCAGGACAGCGCATCTGACGTGCACAATGAAATCACATGGGCTGCTGCTGCAACACCTGTAACAATCATAATAGTCTATGTCTTCGCCACAACCAGCAGCACACAGCAAGCGCCGTCGGTTGATATCCCTGCTGACATCCGACTGAGTCACATGCTTGAGGAGATGTCGCGGGTGAGCTGCGTGGTGTATGGTATCCGGCATACAAGCGCATTGGATATCGACTTTGATGTGGCACGCTGTACAAATATAAAACAGACCATTCGTATCATATTCACACACATTGCATATTTTCGTCTCCCAAGGTCGAAGTTTGTCGCATGATTGGAGTTCCAGCGAGTAATGATAATCGTGGTGGTGGAGTGGAAGTGAGGAGAGTTGAGGTGGCAAGTGAAAGCACGCCAAGTGAAGATTGTATTTGCATTCACTGCAACTCATATAGTAGTTTGATGATATAGGAGTGATGCACCCATCACACATCAATTCCGATCTCACTCCATAGTTCTCCTCGTCTTCTTCTTCTCCTAGGATTTGAGGGTGTTGAGATGTGGATGAGACTAAAGTGAGCTGATGTTGGTGATGAATGAACTTGTATTTCATATTCACCAACTTATCATCATTATTAGGGTGTATGATGATGGGTGGTATCAATGTTGTTCCTTCTCTTTCTCTCATCACAAAAGGTGTAATGAGTTGTTCAACCACCTCGTCAGTTGGAAAATGGATCATGTCCTTCCCAATATCTCTGGAGCACATAAAAACACATGTCAATAATTATGGATAATTTAACAAGTAATGACATGATGTAGAAGTAAATTTTATACTCAGTGATGCGAGGCGACTTGTCGAAGGCGCACTTGACGTGGACGATAAATCTGCAGAGTTGACAGTGATATATCCAATAGTTGGATAGAAAAGATATGCTGCATACATCACATTTGAATTGAAATCTGATATATTCTCTTGGGACATGAAAAGAGAGAGAAAGGGAGTGATGATGGTCTTCCCTTTTCAAGTGTTGAGGCAATGAAGCACATCTCTCATGGATCCAATATTGGCAATCATCCGCGGCGCATGTGTAGGAAATCCCTTTGCGTGTGGCGCCACAAGCATCGCACTTGAAGGAACACCTTCTCCTAAACAACTTCAAGTCATGGCTGGGGTGACTTGGATGGCGTATGATGGCACGCCTTTTCTCATCATCATCATCATCACCACAGGTTGATGCATCAATCCGGTCACTATCATGCGCGCATCTCAGGTGCATCTGGAACCTGCATCCTGAGCTTGTACATTTGTAGCCAATGCTCCAAATAAGCCTTTCGCAGATATCACACCGCAAAAAATCTGATTCATGCCGTTGGATGAGGATGTGTTGAGGGTGGTGCAATGGATGCCGTATCTCTCTCGCCACCACTGCACATTCTTCGTGCAATAGTTTTGAATACTCACACCCGTCGATGCTGCATCCATAAGCTTGCTCTTCGGTACTAAACCGCGCTTCACAGCCATAACAGTATTCCAATTCACGAGTATCCACCAGAGTAAGTGGATGCTCGTGGCTCCAATGATCAATCATCTCTCTTTTTTCCCACTCCTCCTCCATCTCTATCTTTTTTTCTTTCTCACTCATTATGTGTTGTAACTAATTTTGGAAAAATGTAATGACAGACTATCCAATCTTTCAAACATTTTATAGCAAACGTATAGCAATAGCATCAATAAAATCACACAAAACTTCCAACAACAACAAAACATATCTGCTTTAAGGATTTATCCTTTTAAAAGCACAAACTGAATGGTTGAGTTAGATTTTTGAGTATATATCTGTTATATCTAATCACAATATGGAAAAAGAAGGTAAAACAATCACAACGTAAGCAAACAATCACTTTATCTTTGTTTTTGCCTTTTGCTTTTCGAACATCGAATCTGGCATTAAATTTGAGATTAATCAAATGTGTAGTTTTTAGGAGTATTTTATTCAGTAACAAATCCGTACAATAATTAATACCAGCCCTGTTTTGGCAAAAAGAATGTAATCACATAATCTCAATAAGAAAAAAGAATGTAAAACAATCACCCCTAAATTCAATCAAAGAAGCTGCTTCTTTTCTTTCTCTGCTCTCTCTTTTGCTTTATTAACAGTTAATTTTTCTCTTTATCTTTGTTGATGTCTTTTTCTTTCCAACAGTTTGTTTTGTCTTTTGCTTTTCTTACTGCTATGAATAAGCCATCATTGCAAACAGATTTGAAGACTTCAATAGTAAAACCAACTAGCTAGATTCATGCTTTTGAGGATTTCTCCTTTATAATTATGAATTAAATGGATCATATAGTTTTAAATTCAATAAGTAATGTTAAAATAGACTTATATATAATCACATAATCTTGCTTGATAAATATAGAACTTTCATAATAGTACTAATACTATTCTACATACCTACTATGAATACCTTATTTGTGCTCTGTAAGAGTGACTCCGATGGCGCCCCTCCCACTAGGACCTCCACTAGCCCTTTCCACAAAAACTGCCTTCCACGTCACATCACTAGCCCTTCCCACTGCACTAGGACTTCCACTTGGACTTCCCGCAATTAAATTCACAATTATTCAATTTACGGAATTAAAATTTACGGAATTAAAATTTCGACACGAGCCGTATTTATAGAGTTAAAAAAAAAATTAAAACTCGGACGTCCGAGTGGGACGTCCGACCGTCGCCACTACGGCGGACGTCAGGTAGGACGTCGGGCTGACGGGCGAGGACATGGGACGGGCACATGGGACGGGTGTGGGCGCCCTTCCCCTTCACTACGGCGGACGTCGGGTAGGACGTCGGCGACGTCCTACCGCGACGTCCGCCATTGGAGACACTCTAAGAATAGAACTAAAACATCAAAGATTTACATCCAATGATGTCAAGAATCACAATGCATTCATCAACACAATAGATTCATATGTAAGAAATGTAAGTAATGCTCTGGCTCCATCTACGGTCTCCTCTCCCAACACTTGTCCATCATATCCTGCGTTTTCGATCTCCCACACACCATTTCTCCTTGCCCATGCTGGCTCGTGCTTCATCTCTTGTTGTTAGTTCTTAATCATTTGAAATAAGTAGTGTGTTAAGTTAGTAGTAGTATTTTTAACGGAGATTATATTCAGCCATTTCAAACAAATTAAATGAAATAGTTACACATAGAAATAGAATAGATATAAGAATACAAGAGGAAAGAGGTACTAAACGAATAATCTCAAACATATCATTTCTCTCATTCATTTGACGGCCTTCATGTCCCCATTTTTGATCATGTTTTTACCGCAGTAGTAGAGACAAATGAAGAAATTGCATAATGCACAGTAAAATCCTTCCCATTCATAATTATTCCAACCACAGATGTCGCAGCGGCGTTTTGTTGTGAGAAGTTGATAGGTGAGAGGATGTGGATGGATTTCTGCATTCACATCATATTCCTGCCCCAACTTCATGTTTCTAAACTCACCGGATGTAGTTGGAAAGCAATCTAGATGGAAGGATATATCGCAACTGCGGCAGTGATACATCCAACTCCTGGGATTCATTTGTTTTTCGCATTGATCGCAGTAGAAATCCCCCGGACGGTTGAGAGTGGCGTCGTATGTCAACAGCAGCGGGTGGTGCTCGTCCCATCTACGGCTTCTGACCGACACAGGCAGCAACGCGCATCTGACGTGCACAATGAATTCACACGGGATGCTGTAACACCTGTAACAATCATAATCGTCTACGTCTTCGCCACAGCCAGCAGCACACAACAAGCGCTGTCGGTTGATATCCCTGCCTAGATCCGACTTGGTCACATGCTTGAGGAGATGTTGCGGGTGAGCTGCGTGATGTATGGTATCCGGCATACAAGCGCATTGGATATCGACTTTGAAGTCACACTTTGTACAGGTGTAAAACAGCCCATTCATAGGATACTCACACACGCTGCATTCTTTACTCTCCCAAGGTTGATGTTTGTCCAAAGATTGGAGGACAAGCTGGTGATCATGATGTTGGTGGAGTGAAAGTGAGGAGAGTTGAGGTGGCAAGTGAAAGCAAGCCAAGTGAAGATTGTATTTGCATTCACTGCAACTCATATAGTAGTTTGATGATGATGATATTGGAGTGATGCACCCATCACATATCAATTCCCATCTCACTCCATAATTCTCCTCGTCTTCTTCTTCTTCTTCTTCTTGGCTTCGAACGCCACATGAGACTAAAGTGAGTAAAGTGAGTTTATGTTGGTGATGAAGGAACTCATATTTCACCTTCATCAACTCATCAGCAGCAGCAGCAGGGATGATGATGGGTGGTATCAATGTTTCTCCTCCTCTTTGTCTCGTCACAAATGGTGTAATCAGTTCCTCGCCCACCTCATTCGTTGGAAGACGGACTATATCTTTCCCAATGGACGGACTTGCATAAGTAATAGTACAATAATAATTTAGTAAACAAAAAGGAAGGATGATGTAGTAACTAATGACATGAAAGGTGTAAAAATAAATCATACTCAATGACGCGAGGCTTCTTTTTGAAGGCGCATTTGATGTGGACAATATATCTGCAGATTGGACAATGATATATCCAATAGTTGGGTAGAAAAGATATGCTGCATATATCACATTTGTACCGAAATCTGATGTATTCTGGTGGGACATGAAACGAGAGAGAAAGAGAGTGATGATGGTCTTCCCTTTTCAAGTGTTGAGGCAATGAAGCACATTTTTGATGGATCAAATATTGGCAAGCATCTTTGGTGCATATATAGGAACTCCCTTTGCGTGTGGCGCCACAAGCATCACACTTGGAGGGACACCTTCCCGTCAACAACTTCAAGTCATGTTTGGGATGACTTGGATGGCGTATGATGGCACGCCTTTGCTCATCAACGTCAGGGGTTGCTGCATCGATCAGATCACTGTCATGCGCGCATCTCAGGTGCATCTGGAAACTGCATTGTAAGCTTGTACATTTGTAGCCAATGCTCCAAATAGTCCTTTGACATATACGACACCCCCGTAATTCTGTTTCGTGGAGTTGAATGAGGATGTGATGAGGGTGGTGCAATGGATGCCGTATCTCTCTCGCCACCGCTGCGCATTCTTGGTGCAATAGGTTTGAATACTCACACCCGTCGATGCTGCATCCATAAGCTTGCTCTCCACTACCAAACTGCACTTCACAACCGTAACAGTATTCTAAATCACGAATATCCACCAGAGTAAGTGGATGCTTGTGGCTCCAATGATCAATCATCTCCCTCTCATCCTCCTCCATCTCTATAATTTTTTCTTTCTCACTCATTGTGTATTTTTATGACAAACTATCACATCTTTCAAACATTTTATAGCAAACAAAAGGCACACACATCAATAAAATCATAGTACAAAACTTCCAACATCAGCAAAGAATAATGTACTACAACAACAAAGCATTTCACTCAAAGAATCTTCTTTTTCTTTGGTACTGTCTTTCTCTTTTTTCATGTAATTATCTTTTAGTGATGAGTCTAATTATATTCTCAATTAACAGATTGATTTTTGAGTGTATAGCTGTTATATCTAATACAATATGGAAAAAGAATCTAAAACAATCACAACGTAATCAAATAATCACTTTGCTTTTCTACATCTTTGTCTTTTGTTTTTCTCTTTAACTTTGTTTGTCTTTTGCTTTTCTAACATCTTTGTCTTTTGTTTTTCCTCTTTATCTTTGTATTTCTCACAGTTTGCTTTTCTCATTGAATTCAGAGCAAAGACTGTTTTGCATTTCTTACAGCTATGAAAAGCCCGGAGTGTTGGATAATCCATCATTGCTCATATTTTTTATACTCCCTCCGTCCCCCATTACTTGACACAGTTTGCCATTTTGGTCCGTCCCACATTACTTGACACACTTCACTTTTTCCATTTTTGGTAGTGGACCCCATATTCCACTAACTCATTCCTACTCACATTTATTATAAAACTAATACTTTAAAAGTAGGACCCACACCCCACCAACTTTTTCAACACACTTTCCATTACATTTCTTAAAACCCGTGCCGGGTCAAACCGTGTCAAGTAATGGGGGACGGAGGGAGTAATAGATTGTGGTATATTTTTCAGGCTAAACATCACATGAATAACATGTATAGTGTACAAATATTTCAAATAATAAATATTCTGTTGTGACAGAATAGAGCAATTGTGTAATCGAGATAAATTTGCGTAATTTTTTTATTTATTCGTAATATATATTACTATTATAAGAGTAGTAGGTAATTAAATGACACTTGAATTATTACTTACAATTTCAAATAATTCCATATATAGATAGAAAAAATGTCACATATTATGTATAGGTCATTTGATTCGATTTTCCTATTAAATCTCTACCATGTCAAGTTATATGGATGAGGCATACCTCTTCACTTAGTTAATTTTAATTATAGTGCTTTACTAGTAAATTTTAATTCAAAGCATTAACAATTAATTTTTAGAATACACCTACTCTACTGACCACTAATGTCACATCTAATCTCGCATAAAATTTGAGATTAATCAAATGTGTAGTTTTTAGGAGTATTTTATTCAGTAACCAATCCGTACAATAATTAATACCATCCCTGTTTTTGGCAAAAGTATTTTGTTTTCATCTACGTTTTTTTTATAATGCTTGATATATTAAATTTTAGAATAGTTGTTATATCTAATCACATAAACTCAATAAAAAAAAAGAATGTAAAACAATCACCCCCTAAATTCAATTAAAGAAGCTTCTTTTTTTCTTTCTCTGTCTTTTGCTTTATTCACAGTTAATTTTTTCTCTTTATCTTATCTATGTATCTGTCTTTTGCTTTTCTTACTGCTATGGATAAGCATCATTGCTAGTAATAAATTTGAAGACTTGAATAGTAAAAACAACTAGATTCGATAAGTAATGTTAAAATGAATTGGTATAACATTTCATGTAAATTCTAACATATGATTGAATCACAAAATAAGATTTTCCGGTATTTGTTAAAATGCATGAAGTTTTCAATTTAACTTTTGTTTCGGTTTCAAAAGAAACATGTACTCCCTCCGTCTCGGATTAAGAGTCACTTTTTGCCATAAAAGTCCGTCCCAGTTTAAGAGTCACTTTTAGAATTTTCCATATTTGATCATAAAATTTTACCCCATTCTTCATCAAAATTACATCAAAATGTCATTATCTACATTAAAATAAACCAAAACAAAAATCAAAAGTCAAAAGGGATCCACCTTCTACCAACTCTACCATCTCACTTCATTTATTACACACTCCACCATCTCACTTCATTTATTATACACTTCAACTATTTCTTAAAACCCGAACCATACAATAAGTGACTCCAAATGTGGGACGGAGGGAGTATAAAGAACGACGGGTACGAGAACGCATGGGATACACTATGAATGTATACAATTTTAGTGCGTATACATATTGACTTAATGGTAGAGTGATTAATGTTCTAGGTCATAAGTCAACTAAGAGGTCGTTTTTTTACTCAATCACTAACGAAAAGGAAACGAGAACAGTGGAACATGTAAAACACGTTTCTATTTGGTAATGAAATAGTATATTGAACTAAAAAACACACACATATGCTGATATGCATATCATTCTAGTCCTAGACATAGTACTGAACGAATAATCTGAAACATATAATTTCTCTCATTCATTCGACGGCCTTCATGTCCCCATTTTCGATCATTTCTTTACCGCAGGTGTAGAGACAAATGAAGAAGTTGCATAATGCACAGTAGAATCCTTCACATTCATATTTATCCCTACAACAAATGTCATAGCGGCATTTTGTGGTGAGAAGTTGAAAGGTGAGAGGGTGTGGATGGGTTTCTGCATTCACATCATATTCCTGCCCCAACTTCTTGTTTCTATACTCGCCGGATGTAGTTTGAAAGCAATTTGGATTGAAGGATATATCGCAGGCGCGGCAGTGATACATCCAACTCCTGGGATTCATTTGTGTTTCGCATTGATCGCAGTAGAAATCGCCAGGACGGTTAAGAGTGGCGTCGTACGTCAGCAGCAGCGGGTGGTGCTCGTCCCATCTACGGCTGCTGACTGATGCTGGCAGCATAGCGCATTTAAGGTGCACGATGAAATCACATGGGCTGCTGCTGCAACACCTGTAACAATCATAAGCGTCTATGTAATAGTCACAACCAGCAGCACACGACAAGCGCCGTCGGTTGATATCTCTGCCTAGATCCGACTGAGTCACGTACTTGAGGAGATGTCGCGGGTGAGCTGCGTGGTGTATGGTATCTGGCATACAAGCACACTTGATATCAACTGCGAAGTCGCACTCTGTACAACTGTAAAACAGCTGATTAGTTTCGTACAAACAGAGACTGCAATATAGGATCTCCCAAGGTTGACGTTTGTCAAAAGATCGGAGGACAAGCTGGTGATCATCATGTTGGTGGATCTGAAGTGAGGAGAGTTGAGGTGGCAAGTGAAAGCAGGCAATGTGAAGATTGTATTTGCATTCACTGCAACTCATATAGTAGTATGATGATGATGATATAGGAGTGATGCACCCATCACACATCAATTCCGATCTCACTCCATAATTCTCCTCGTCTTCTTCTTCTTCTCCTAGGATTTGAAGGTGTTGAGACGTGGATGAGACTAAATTGAGCTGATGTTGGTGATGAAGGAACTTATATTTCACATTCACCAACTCATCAACAGCAGTAGCAGGGATGATGATGGGTGGTATCAATGTTGTTCCTCCATTTTCTCTCATCACAAAAGGTGTAATGAGTTGTTCAACCACCTCATATGTTGGAAAATGGATCATGTCCTTCCCAATGTCTCTGTTGCACATAAAAACACATGTCAATAAATTAAGGACAATCTATCAAGTAATAACATGACATGATGTAGAAATAAATTTTATACTCGGTGATGCGAGGCGGCTTGTCAAAGGCGCACTTGACATGGACGATATATCTGCAGAGTTGACAATGATATATCCAATAGTTGGGTAGAAAAGATAAGCTGCATACATCACATTTGAAGTCAAATCTGATATATTCTCTTGGGACCTGAAAAGAGAGAGAAAGAGAGTGATGATGGTCTTCCCTTGTCAAATTCTGAGGCAATGAAGCACATTTCTCATGGATCCAATACTGACAATCATCCGCGGTGCATGTGTAGGAACTCCCTTTGCGTGTGGCGCCACAAGCATCGCACTTGAAGGGACACCTTCTCCTCAACAACTTCAAGTCATGGCTGGGGTGACTTGGATGGCGTATGATGGCACGCCTTTTCTCATCAACGTTAGGGGTTGATGCATCGATCAGGTCACTGTCATGAGCGCATCTCAGGTGCATCTTGAACCAGCATCTTGAGCTTGTACATTTGTAACCAATGCTCCAAATAGCACTTTCACAGATATCACAGCACCACCATAAATCACCTTCCCATTGGATGAGTATGTGCTGAGGGTGGTGCAATGGATGTCGTATCTCTCTCGGCATCGCTGCACATTCTTCATGTAACAGCTTTTTATACTCGCATCCCTCCATGCTGCATCCATAAGCTTGCTCTCCGCTATCTAACCGCATATCACAACCGTAACAGTATTCTAATTCACGAGTATCCACCAAAGTAAGTGGATGCTCGTGGCTCCAATGAGCAATCATCTCCCTCTCATCCTCCTCCATCTCTATCTTTTTTTCTTTCCCACTCATTATGTATTGTTATGACAAACTATCCTATGTTTCCAACATTTATAGCAAACAATACAAAACTTCCAACCTCAGCAAAGAATAATGTCTCACAACATCAAAAGCATTTCACTCAAAAGAATCTTCTTTTTCTTTAGCACTGTCTCTCCTTTTCATGTATTTATCATTTGTGATGGGTCCAATTTCACCTTGTGGAACAAAACAATCACTTTATCTTTATTTTTTGCCTTTTTCTTTTCTAACATATTTGTCTTTTGTTTTTTCTATTTATCTTTGTTCATCCCATTGATTCAGAGCAAAGACAGTTTTGCATTTCTTTATCTATGAAAAGCCCTGGAGTTTTGGATAAGCCTAAGCCATCATTGCTCACATTTTTTTATAATAGATTGTGCTATAGTTTTTTTAGCCAAAACATCACATGGATAACTTGTATAGTACTACTATTTGAAAATTAATTTCAACTGATGTTGAATCATTAGAAGATGTTATTACCAAGAACCAACACACCACAATATATATAAACTCACTCAAACACCCTCAAGCCTCAATAAAATTCCAAGAGAGAAATGGGCATAAAGAAAATGATAATTACATGGATTCTCTCATCTTGCTTCAAGGCCAAAATCACCCACAATATGAATTCAAGAATCATTTTATTAGTTTATTTTAATTCCAAAACCCTAAATATTATTCATGACATCATTTTTTTAGAAATGAATTAATATCTAAAACTTAGATTTTTTTAAATTTTCTTTATAACTCAAATAAATAATAAATCAAGATTTGATTCGTATGTCTTTATAAAATTAATAATATCAATAAGACTTTTTAAATTATTAGAATCAAATTAAATGTATAAATAAAAATAAATAATAGTACTATTAAACATGGATTAAACTAGGGGTGGATCGATACGATATATCGTATCGAAAACGTTGTATCGTGTATCGTATCGAAAATATCGATATGAAAGAATTTCATATCGTTATCGTATCGAAAGTTTCGATATATCGAACTTTCGATATAAAAAAATTTCATATCGTTATCGTATCGATATTTTGATATATCGTACCGAAATTCGATATATCGTTAAATATCGATATATATCGAAAATAAAATATCGATATATCAAAAAATTTCGATAACTATCGTATTTTCGATATAAAACGATATATCGCGATATAAGGAAATCCATATCGTTATCGTATCGAAAACTTACGATACGATATCGTATCGTATCGAAAATGACGATATATTAAAAATTCGATAATTTTTCGATATTTTTCAATACGATACGAGCGATATATCATTTTTTCGGTATTTTTCCCCAGCCCTAGATTAAACGCTCAGAATCCATACTTACATAAGATAGGTAATATAACACTATATTTCCCATATTTCATCAAAAGGATTTTCCCTTTGAAAAGCCCAAACTAATTATAATGCTTTAATTATAATCTGAAGCATTCAAAATATAATTTTATAACACACCTACTGTCTACAGTCTACTGACCTACATATTATTACTCCCTCCGTCCCACATTTAGAGTGACAATTAGTTATGGCACAAGTTTTAAGGAATTGGTGGAGTGTGTAATTAATGAAGTGAGGGGTGGAGTGTGTAATAAATGAAGTTAGTTGGTGGAAAGTAAGATGAGTTGACTTTTAGATTTTGATTTATGTTTTGGTTTATTTTGGTGTATATAATGGCATTTGAGTGTAATTTGAGTGGATAACAGGGTAAAATGTTATGTGCAAATATGGTAAATTCTAAATGTTACTCCAAATGTGGGACGGACTTTTATGGCAAAATGTCACTCCAAATCTGGGACGGAGGGAGTAGTATTTTAGATTAAACAAATGTCGTTTTTATTTTATTCATTACCAATCCGTAGAAATTTAGTAACGTTCCTTAATACCAGCTCTATTTTTAACAAAAAAAATTATACTACTACTTACATACTACTAGTGGTTATATATCTTCTAACCACCAATTCATTTCATTTTTTATTTTTATGTACACCAACTTTCATTCAGTGAGAAATTTGCATAGTTTTATTTATTTATTCGTAATATATATTACTAGTAAAGGTAGTAGGTAAATGACACATTAAAGAATTATTATAATTACAATTTCAAATAATTCCATAGAAAAAAAAATTACAAAAAATGTTAAGTACATATCATGTATAGGTCATTTGATTCGATTTTCGTATTAAATCTGTACTGTGACAAGCTATATGGGATGAGACTTACCTCTTCAAATAATTACATTTAATTATAATGCTTTAAATAATAATTCAAAGGATTAACAAAAATAAAATTTAGAATATACCTACGTAAGTCACAGCGAATATCACATTAAATTTTAGATTAACAACTGTAGTTTTTATTTTATTAATCAACCAATCCGTGCAACAATAATAACAGCTCTAGATTTGACAAAGTAGTATTTTAGCAACTAATGATATTTTGTAATTGTAAACGTTATCAACTGCTTTACCAACTGAAATATTTGGAATTAGGAATGGCATTTCAGCATCATAATTGCGAGCTGATCCGAATAGTTCACTAAATTTAAATAATTAGAGTTGAAAGTCTGTAATCTGAGTAGGGCGGACTTGGAAACCGATAGATTAGCCTTAAGATTCCCATTATAAATGAAACATTTATCTTTTTAGTAAAAAAAATTCTCTCTTACTTTATTTTCCCACTTACTTTATTCTCTCTGCTTCTTTATTTTTTTCTCTCTCATACTTTACTCTATCTAGTTTAATTATTTAAATATCAATTCCTTAAATCACGTATCCAAAAGAAGTGCTTCGCTTATCTTAAAATGGAGGGAGTACTATTGTTACATTATCCAATCTTCTAATTTGTTTGGCAATTGATTTGATATTTTAATTAAAACTTTGGTACAAGTGAATAACTACTTATATGGAGTATTTGATTGCTTAGATATTATGTTAACACAATTTTATAATAAAATTTAAACTTTCAAAATATATCACTCCTTCCGTACCAATTTTATGTTTCATAAGTCATAAGAGGATTAGGGTCATGAAAGTCAAAGCCTAATTTTGAAAATTTATTCCTTTCTTGTCAGCGCAGATAACCTTAATTTTTACATTGACTCAAACTAAAACTTTATTATCGCAAAATACAGGTAGTTAACACTTCATCATCAAAATCAAGCACTTCATTCATTTGAAAACACATTATAAAATACAACAACATTACATTGCAGAAAACGATAAAAACACAAAACAAGTGGAAAATTTTAAAGCTCAATTCATCGAACTTCATTTGGTAGTGCATGATGTCTAATTTACCAAACTATTGACTTACTATAAGATTACTACGTCAAACATAACAAATGCTTCCACTACAAAAAACTCAATCTTTTAACAACATACACATTGAGATGCAATTACTAGTGCGTTAATGTTATTTTAAAAATCATAATTTAGGACGTAAAAGAAAGTGTTCCTGAGTTGAGGAAAAATTATCTTAAGTTTTTGCTTTTTTAAGAAGTTTCTATTTGTGTCTCCTAAGTCCTAACTTTAGTTGAGACACCAACAAATGAAATATTTTATGAAGCGTTGATGGTATAATTAATTAGATACACAAATTAGCTTCCTTAATAGCATTAAAAATGTCCTTAGCCGTTCTTTCTGTTGTAGTGTTCTAACATTCATGAAAGTAGTTTATCCGCGTATATTTACTTACGTACAACTTATACCTATATGGCTCATTATTTCTCTTTCTCTTATACTTATCAATTCTGCATTAAAATTTATAAACTGAATCTCATGTGGTGTGTAAAAATACAACACGCTATATTGTTCTCAAAATGCAGCTTTTATTGAATTAAAGCTGCATTTTGAGAACAATATACTATGGTGTGTTTTTACACACTTCACGAGATTCAATCCGTACGGGGATCCAACCCCTAAAACTTTTGTTGTCCATTATCAATAACTATTTGTTTTTAGTTAAACCATCACTGTTGCATGGAGAATAACTCTCCACAAAACTAGTTTCCTCACTAAACAAATTTTCCAAGTCAATGGAAGAATGGCAAGGAAAATGATTTTTGAAAAAAGACACATGAATCCCTTCTTCGGACAATATATATGTCCACTCAACATTTAACATTCAAACACCCTCGACATTAACATCAAGAAAGAGAGAAATGGGAATCAAGAACATGATACTGAAATGGATTCTCTCATCTTGCTTCAATTCCAAAATCACCCACAAAATGAATTCAAGAATCCATGTCACAATTCACAGATCAAACTCAAGAATTTATCTCTCTGAAATAAGTGAACCTGGCTCACCTCTCTGCCTAACCGACCTCTCAAATCTCCACATCTTCACACACTCTGAACTCAAGCTCATGACCTCTGACTTCTCATCCCTGAGATTCCTCGGCGAGGGCGGGTTCGGGCCCGTGCACAAGGGCTTCGTCGAGGACAAGTGCAGGCCGGGCCTCGCCCCCCAGCCTGTCGCCGTCAAGCTCCTCAACCTTGACGGCGATCAAGGCCACAAGGAGTGGCTGGTAAGCATTCCCTTTTTTTTTTTTAATCCGAGACCTTTGACCTCAGACATTAAAAAAATATATAAATTATTTTGTCTAACAGACAGAAGTAGTCCTTCTTGGGCAACTGAAACACCCTCACCTCGTCAAGTTGATTGGATACTGCTGCGAAGGCGAGAACCGACTTCTTGTCTATGAGTACATGGCTAAAGGCAATCTCGAAAACCATCTATTCCGAAGTAAGTCTCGTTGCATCCCGTGTTTCGCTATTATCAAAATGCGGCACAATATTTGTTTTTTGCTTGATTTTTTCCACAGGATACAACTCACTAGCATGGGAAACTAGGATCAAGATCGCACTCGGCGCAGCAAGGGGCCTAGCGTTCCTCCACGGCGAAGAGAAAGCGGTCATCTACCGTGATTTCAAGACTTCCAACATCCTACTCGACTCTGTAAATTTTAAACTCAACCAGTGACAGAGTCGGATATTTCACGTTGGGAGACCAAGAAGACATTTCACAACTTTCTCGACAAAATTTATTGTGAAATCAAAATAAAATTTTTAAAAAACTTACATAAATTTAACAAATTTCCTAAAAATCTAATTATGTTATAGTTTATGATATTAATCTAAAAAAGAAAGGTACGCATAACAAAATTGCTAAAATACCCTGTAAATATCAAAATTATTAGGGGCCATGGCCCCTAAATCCTCTTGATCAATACAATTGATATTGTCCTAACATTGTTATACACATTTTCTCGACTACAAGGATTACAACGCGAAGCTATCCGACTTCGGGCTGGCCAAGGATGGGCCGGAGGGAGACGAAACACACGTATCAACACGCATAATGGGCACACATGGCTACGCTGCACCAGAGTACATCATGTCAGGTAGATGTGTTGTAGCTAAATGAAATGTCTGTCCCATCTTGACTTGGTAATTATTTTTAGGATCATTTAAATAAAACTATAAAAGTATATGTCTAGAAAATAGATAATGAGTTTATTTCTAATGTTGTGTGCTAACATTTTGGGCCATATTTTAGGGCATTTGACAACGAAGAACGACGTATTTAGTTTTGGAGTAGTCCTGCTCGAGTTGATCTCTGGGAGGCGTGCCACGGACAAGAAACGGCCTCCAAGAGAGCAGAACCTCGTGGAATGGGCGAAGCCCTACCTGAAGGATCACCATAAACTCGACTCTGTAATAGACAAACGCCTCGAAGGGCAGTATTCGAGTGAAGGAGCAAGAAAAGTAGCTGCACTGGCTCACCAATGCATTAGCCACTCCCCGAAAAGTAGGCCAACGATGAGCCATGTTGTCAAGATCTTGGAGTTTATCGTGCAGCTCCGAGATGTGCCCTTCGTCTACATCGCACCAGCAGAAGGCAAGGCAGATGCAAAGATCAACGAGCATGAGAAAGATGAAGATTTAGAAGACAAAAATGAAGGCACAAAAGAAAATAACTATTGAATAAAATTTGTATACAGTTGTGATTATGTTTGTGTGCCGTGAATCGAGAGAGAAATAAAATGTTTCCCTTTTTCCCTTTTATTTACCTATTCAATTATCTATTTAGTAATGTAATTGTCTAATTAGTAATTAACTACTTATTTCACAACAACATCATGGTTCCAACCTCTCTATTTTAAATGTCTAACTCAAAAACCCCTTATCATTAAACACATTTTATCTACAAATTCTAATTTTAGTTCTACAATCAATTTTCTATTCTTTCCTAATTTGGGGTGTTACAGTTCTAATTCCTAGATCCATCACTGAGCTCGAGCGACATGGGCCAAAGCGTCACTACCTTCGGTTCGAAGGCGCAGGCTTCTAACATTTGTCGAACTTCTCCTCCTTCAGGGGTTCCTCGAACGAGTTCTTTCCATGACCTTCCCCACCATGGGCATCACGGACCCAGTCATCACGGACCCAGTCAGCATGATACTTTTCTTCGTAAGGAACAACCTTTCCATCAAGAAACGGTTCCCCTGATGTGAAACAAGATCTTGATTATAGTCGGAAAAAAATCAAGAAATGGTAAATGCAGGAAACTAAAAAATGATGCCATTATCACAACACATCAAGCACTAAAAATGAAATGAACTTTGAATTCTAGACCATATGGACTTGTGGACTCAAAAGCATTGCACGAACGAACCCTTTCTCCATACCAATTGCACTCGGTAGCATCTCAGAAAGAAACTAAACCGTAAAATGCCCAACGCATATTGCCACGAGACGAGCATATGAGCTTCTCAACGTTTAAGGAGAGACCGAAACTTTCAAAATTTCACAGACAATGCACACTAGTTCTAGAACCAGCATTTTATGAGCTGAAAAGCAAGATTTGTTAAAGATTTTCCCTCACTTTTCAACACGTAAATGTAGTCCAACTCGAATGCAAAGAAACCAAGATTCAAGAAAACTCACATAAACAGTTTAAACACACAAAACAGGCGCGAAACAACAATACCTCCATAGCCATCTTCTTCATCAACCAAGTAAGAATCCGGCAGAACCCACTTCACACGAGGAAGGCCTACGAAGCAGAAGACACCATAAACTACTCGAAAAAAGCCTCCACATTCTCTTCAACAGAAAACACCAAAACATAAAAACTAAAAATGCAGGGCTTCAAGAGCCTACATTTGATCTTGTGAGCCACATTTTCTTCCACTTTGCAGCTGAATGCATAGTAATACTTTGTAGAAACAGAGTATATAGATTCCTTTGCTGCCTTCTCACTGCACATAAAATATTCACATCATAATAAAGCCTTAACTCCACAAATTGAATCCAATTTCTTCACAATCTAAGAGAAAACAAGAGAAATATTAGTCTACAATCATTTGATGAGCTGAAAATTTCCTTTTGAATCTGGATTTGAGATTAGTATGCTACCAATTGAGTCTAACTTCAAACAATTCCAATAATCTACATTCATAAACCTACCTATCAATTTCTAGGGCGCAGAAAAAAAAATTAATCAAGCAGAGTAATTTCAATTTTTTACCAGAAAAGTGAAAAACAATAACTAAATTCGGCAAAGATGATCGTTTCTAAACAATATTCTAAGTGAAATTATACCTCCCAAGAGCCATAGCCAAAGTGGAGACGAATCGCTGAACAATTTCATCTCTTTGAGGGTAGTTATCAGGTGGATGCATGACCACGAGCCAGTGCTTGTAGTCGCAGCCGCATACCAGTGAGTCGACGCGAGGCAACTCGGTGGATACGGTTTGCGACGGCGAGTCGGAGAAGAAGCGTCGATTACTCCGGCGGCGGAAGAAGAGGTTAACGGCCGCCGTTAAATTTGGGGGCGATGAGAGGAGTACTTTCCGCAGCATTGTTTGTACGCTGGCGGAAGCGCGATTCTCTTTTTGGTTTGGATTGGGCTTTGAGAAGTTGTGATATGTGGGCCTTAATTGGGCCTTTAATAAGCAAACATTTAAAATTGGTTATAGCCTTAGAGCATCTTCAGTCGCGGACGTCCGGTCGGACTTCCGCGACGGGCGACCGAGACGTCCGGCATTGGAACAAAATGAGTCGGACACGGACGTCCCGTGAGGACACCCGACGTCCTCGGATATCCTGGCGACGGGCGGGCGGACGTCCGCCATTGTCCCGTGAGTCGGACGTCCGCCGCGGACATCCGAGTTTTATAAATTAAAAAAAAAACTCTATATATACGGCTTTGGGTTGCCTTTTATGTAACGTAATTAAATAATTGTGATTTTTTTTAGTGCGGGAAGTCCGCACGGGAAGAGCGGATTGTGCAGGGGAAGTTCTAGTGATGTGGCAGTGGGATGGGAAGTCCTAGTGACGTGGCAAGATGCGTTTTTGGAAAGTCATAGTGGATGTCCATGGGGGACATCCGCCCACTGGAAATGCTCTTATATGCCTTATAGTTTCTCCGTTCTATCGAATATGACCTACTCTCCTTTTTAGTTTATTTCATTCAAGATGATTCGTTATTAAAATTAAAAACTCATTTCTTTCTACTTTATTCTATCTTTCTTACTTTATTCTCTTTACCTTACATATCAAACAAAACTGCATAAAATCAGTGCCGCCCAAGAAAATGTCATCTTTCTTAGACCGAAGGAAGTACTACTTTTTAAGGATTAAAAAAAGTATTTATGCACCAACTTTCCACTGACATAACATGTTAAATTTTAGATTAAACAAGTGGTTTATTTTATTCGTTAACCAAATTAGTACGTGACAAAAAAAATATTAGTATGTTACTCCCTCCGTCCCCTATTAAGAGTCACTCTTTGACCGGACACGGGTTTTAAGAAATGTAAAGAAAAGTTGGTTGAAAAAGTTAGTGGAACGTAGGATCCATTTTTTTATATTGGTTTTATAATAAAATGTGAGTGGGATGAGTTAGTGGAATGTGGGACCTACTTACTATTTATGGTAAAAATGAAGTGTGACTCTTAATTGGGGACGGACCGAAATGGAAAAATGTAACTCTTAATGGGGGACGGAGGGAGTATTCTCTTCAACGTTTTAATATACTTATAATTAAATATGTATCATGTTTGGTTCTTAAGATTGATCTCATAAACTTAATCCTAGATAGATAATCTCATGATAATTAGTTATAGTCTTCCTCCTCCAACTAAAATAATCCATCAACTTAATCCAAGATGGATAGTCTCATGATATTAGTCATGACAACTGAACGCCACCTTAAGAATTAGGATGGGTTATTTTTTAATTAATTAATTAGTGTAATTTTGAAATGTAAGCGTAAGCGTCCGACAATATCTACTAATAGCATACTACTACTAGGAGTTATAAAAATAAAATATTTGTAACAACCGTAAAAAATTACTTGTGTATGTAGGTAAATTATAAAACTAAGCTTTCTATTGATTATTGTAAAATTAAACACTCAATAATTTCTTTTGGCCATATCACAAAGACAAAGTTGATGCGTAACGCAAGTCGAAGTCATGGTCGTCCCACTATAGTGTACGTGATATGCATATATTACTGCATTGACCTATACATGACTAATACTTCCTTTATTTATTCCCTATTGTGTGTTCATTTTTTTTAATTTAGAACGTTACAGATTAAATGTCTTATTTTATTTTTATTATTTTGATAGTTAGACCTTGCATTTAATAATTTATTTATTTTCTTTTTTATACCAAAACTAATAATAAAAAAAATAAAATTTATATTTCCCTAATTTGTAATAAATATATTTTTTGATTTCATAACATGTGTTGCGAGTTAAATTGGAACATATAATAACTAAAGGAGAGAGAGTACAAAATATAGGTAGTAGTAGACAACCATTATTTACAACAAGTTTATTAGACTGAAAATACATAAACCAAAACAACATTACATTGCAACAAAAGGAATAAAAAACAAAGCCTCACATCGAGTTATAGAGGTTAAGTGGAAGTCTAGGATCAGCTAAAACAACAAGTGGAAATTTTTTGGGAGTTGAAAGCCCGAAAATCTCCTCCATATTAAGATCTGCAGGCTTCATATTGTCCGGCAATTTCCAATTGAATCCATGCAATATGTTTGCAAGGCTCGATTGGATTACCTTCATGCCCAACGCGTAGCCAGGGCACATTCTTCGGCCCGACCCAAATGGCAAGAGCTCGAAATCCTGTCCCTTGACATCAATATTCTTTCCAATGAATCTATCCGGATTAAATACGTTGGGATTTACCCATATGGATGGATCCCTTTGAATTGTCCATGTATTCACAAACACATTGGTTCCCTTCTTGATATCATACCCATCCACCTACATATGTAAATGTGTCAATATGTTAATTTACACAATATTAATAGGTAAATGAGGCGTAATTTGTTCTCCATTAGATACACATTCATTCTTCTATTCATGAAAACTGTCATTTTTATTCTTTTTTTTTTTTCTGAAATTGTCACTTTTATTCATAAATGTAAATTCTGTTAAGAATAATTATCACTTTTTATAGTGTGTAATAAAAGAAAGCTTAAAGAAATTTTTTAGAAATAATACCGTACAGTCTTCTCGTGCAATCCTCGGTGCTAACATAGGCGCCACAGGGTGCAGCCTCATAGTCTCCTTGATGATGGCATCTACATAAGGGAGACTGGTCATGTCATCCTCCTTTACCCACCTATTTTGCCCGATAACCCGATCAAGCTCCTCCCTCGCCTTCTTAATAACCTCGGGCGCCTTAATCAGCTCTGACATCGCCCACTCCACCGTTGTGGCCGAACTCTCGGTCCCACCAGCTAACAAATCCTAAACATAATCCAAAAAACGTTAAAAGACGCCCTTATGACTTATTAAAAAATAAAATAAAACAATTAATTCAACGATGGATTTGACTATTAGAAAACTTGTTTCACATCGACTGTGTAAAATAACATATGATAGTATATGACATTCAACCACGGTCTACGAGCACACTAGTTTAGCATTAGTCATACCTGAGTAAACGCTTTGATCCTGTCTCTCTCAATCTTGACCTCCAAACCCGGATCCTCGGCCACCTCGAGCAGCACATCCACCATATCTCTAGTCGCATAACCCCCGCCCGTTGCCCGCCTTTGGAGCACGTGCTCGTCGAGCACGTGCTCCAAGAACCGATCAAACTTCTTACTCACCACCTTCATCCTCCTCACATACCCTTGCAAATCCAAGAAATTGATCCACGGAATCAAATCCCCAATATTCAACACACCATTCAACAAGAACAACTCATCCAACATCTTCTTAAACTCCTCCGGCGAAACCACGGCGTTCTCGCCGCCGTCCAAGTACCGCCGCCCCAAAACCATCCGGCTTATCACGTTCAAGCTCACCGTCGACAAAAAATCCTTGATCGAAAAAGCCCGGCCCGAAAGCCCGAAAATCTCTTTAAGGAGCAGGCCCGTCTCCTCGGCCCGAATGTACTCGTACGACTCGAGCCGGCGCGGGCTGAAAAGCTCCATAACGCACATTTTTCGGGCCTGGCGCCAGTACGGGCCGTAGGGGGCCCACGTGATGTCGGAGTAGTTGTAGGTGGTGTATTTTCCAGCGGAGGTTTTGGGCCGCGAGGCGAAGGTGAGGTCCATTGTCTTGAGGAAGAGCTTCGCGGCCGCGACCGAGGAGGCGACGACGACCGGAGTCGAGCCGAGCTTGAGGTGCAATATCGGGCCGTGTTGGAGGGAGAGGTCGTGGATGGAGCGGTGGGGTAGCGGGCCGATGAGATTGAGGTTGCCTATCACGGGCCATGGTTTCGGGCCGGGCGGGAGGTTTAGTTTTTTTGTGGGAAGAGTGTTTTTAGGATGTGTAGTGTGACTAAGGTGAGTGTGATCAATATGGAAATTGGTAGGATTTGATTTTCTTCCATTTCTAAATGTGAAAGAGAGAATTGAGGTTTATGGTTATGGATGATTAGTTAAAAGGGATTTGAGGTGTATTTTATAGGCAATTTGTGTAAGTATTAGTGAGTTTAAAATAACAAAACATGATAGGAGTCTTTAGATTTTTAATAGTCGATGGGACATAAATTGTGTAAAATTAATAAAATGGAGAAGATAAAGCAAAAAATAGGTTAAACTATTGTTAGAAGAAAATAAAGTGTACTTAAAAATAGATGACTAATTATTATGTGTTAGATGTAATCCAATTTTTTGTAAAAAAATCCATTTTTGCTTGAATAGAAATAATTTGGCAAATATTTTAATAAATTAATTTAATTAAAAAGGCTTATGGGCTTTTAAATGAATAATAAATTTATACAAAATATTACAATAGGGGCATGTTAGGGTGCCACCACCCCTTAAATTAGCATCATACCACCATTTCTAGCCAATTATTTATGCACGTGGACGAATAATAAGCTGTCACGTGGCAAAAAAAAAAAAATCTGAAAAAGACGGCCAACAATTTATTGCTATTTATACAACAATTTTTCTTGTCCAGCAATATCCGACACACTATACAACAATCTATAGATTGTTGTGTAGTGTTTGTAATATTGCTCTGTAGAGTTTATAATATTGCTATATAAGTGGTGTCACGGTGTCACCTTAAGAAGACACCTTAAGAAAGGTCATTTAAACACAAACCTATTACAGTAAACTAGAACTTTTAACATGTAAAGCATATTGTTCAGTAATTATATGAAGCAAATTAAAGTTAATTTGATAATAATCAATGGAATTTACTCATAAAATTTAGATTAAAGGTGAATATGAGTTTGTTATTGTACATAAAAATTATAAGTAAAAAAAAACTAGTGTATATGTGGGCTTTGGATTTGGATTGGGATTTGGATTGGGCTTTGAGAGGAGTACATTCCGCCTCATTGTTTGTACGCTGGCGGAAGCGCGATTCTCTTTTTGGTTTGGATTGGGCTTTGAGAAGTTGTGATATGTGTGGGCCTTAATTGGGCCTTTAATAAGCAAACATTTAAAATTGGTTATAGACCTTATTTGTTGAAAAGTACTCCTCCGTCCGTGAATAAGAGTCCCGTTTTTTCATTTTTGTCCGTCCTCAAATAAGAGTCTCGGTTCATAATTACCATAAATAGTAAAGAGACCTCACGTTCCACTAACTCACTCCACTCACATATCATTTAAAACTAATATATATAAGTGAGATCCCTATTCCACTAATTTTCTTCCATCCACTTTTCTTAACATTTCTTAAAACCCGCGCCATTTAGAAATGAGATTATTAATCATGGACGAAGGAAGTATAACATTTTAAATTAAATATAGAATATCTTTATACTTTACAGTATACGGAGTACTCAATCCGTCCCACTGAATATGATCCACTTCCTTTTTTAGCGTCCCACCCAGTATAATACATTATTAAAAATAAAAATTTATTTTTCTACATTATTTTATCTCTTTTACTTTAATTTTTTTATTCAACAACTTTCCAATTACCTACATATTAAATTTTAGATTAAACAAGTGTGGTTTATTTTATTCGTTAAGCAAATCTGTACGTGACAAAAAAATATTAGTATGTCATTTTCTTCAACGTTAATCTATTTAGGAATTAGGATGGGTTATTGTTTTTTAGTATTAATTAATGTAATTTTGAAATGTAAGCGTAAGTGTCCGACAATATATTTACTAATAGCATACTAGTAGGAGTTACTATAAAAATAAAATATTTATAACAACCGCAAAAAATTATTATCCGACAATATCTACTAATAGCATATCTGCTAGGTGTTATAAAAATAAAATATTTGTAACAACCGAAAAAAATATTACTATGTAAATTATAAAACTAAGGTATCTATTGATTGTTGATTATTGTAAAATTATGCACCCAATAATTTCTTTTGGCCATATCACAAAGACTAAGTTGATGCGTCACGCAAATCGAAGTCCTGGTTGTCCCACTATAGAGTTATCAGTATATATTAGTGCATTGTCATATTAAAAAGCTCAGTCTAAAAAAGAAATAAAAAACTAGCCACGTAAAGTAAGTCAATTTATGCATAGACACATGGCTAAATTAACATATAATTTAACGATAAAACACAACTCAATTAGTAAGATGCTTTCGTTCTAACCGATAAATTGAAGATTCGAATCATTCCGAGAATAGATGGAGAATCATTGTTGATCCTCTTCATAAAAATTTTAAAAAAAATTAACATATAACTTTAAACTATACTTCCTTTATTTATTCCCCATTGTGTGTTCACTATTTTATTTTGGGACGTTGCAAATTAAGTCTCTCATTTTAGTTTTACTACTTTGATAATTTTTATTTTATAATATATTAATAATATAAAAATAGAATTTATATTTTAATAACTTTTAATATCTTTTTTTCTTTAATTTCATAACAAGTGTCACGAGTTAAATTGGAACGTGTAATAAGTAATGGAGAGAATACAAAATATAGGTACTAGGTAGCATACAATCCATCATTTACAATAAGTTTATTAGACTGAAAACACATAAATCAAAATAACATTACATTACAACAAAAGAAGTACTAAAAAACAAAGCACTCACATGGAATTATAGAGGTTAAGCGGGAGCCTAGGATCAGCTAAAACAACAAGTGGAATTTTTCTTGGAGTTGAAAGCCCGAAAATCTCCTCCATGTCAAGATCTGCAGGCTTCACGTTGTCTGGCAGTTTCCAATTGAATCCATGCAATAAGTTTGCAAGGCTCAATTGGATTACCTTCATGCCCAACGCATAGCCCGGACACATTCTTCGGCCTGACCCAAACGGCAAGAACTCGAAATCCTGTCCCTTGACATCAATATTCTTTCCAATGAATCTATCCGGATTAAATACATTGGGATTTTCCCATATTGATGGATCCCTTTGAATTGTCCATGTACTCACAAACACATGGGTTCCCTTCTTTATATCATACCCATACACCTTCAAATATAAATGTGTCAATATGTTTATTTACACATCATTAATAAATAAATAATGAGACGAAATTTGTTCTTCATTAGATACAATTCATTCTTCCATTCATAAAAACTGACATTTTTATTCATAAATGTAAATTATGTTAAGAATAATTATCACTTTTTATAGAGTATAATTGTTTTTTAGAAATAATACCATACAGTCTTCTCGTGCAATCCTTGGTGATAACATTGGCGCCAGGGAGTGCAGTCTCATAGTCTCCTTGATGATGGCCTCCACATAAGGGAGATTAGTCATGTCATCCTCCTTCACCCACCTATTTTGCCCGATAACCCGATCAAGCTCCTCCCTTGCCTTCTCAATAACTCCAGGCGCCTTAATCAGCTCCGACATCGCCCACTCCACCGTCACGGCTGAACTCTCGGTCCCACCAGCTAACAAATCCTAATCATAATCCAAAAAAACGTTAACACACGCTCTTATAATTTATTAAAAAATAAAAGAAAACAATTAATTCATTATATGGATTTGACTATCAGAAAACTTGTTCCACATTGACTGTATATGCATAAATAACATATGAGAGTATATAACATTCAACCACGGTCTATCACAAAATTTGTTCCACATCGATTAGGTAAAATAACATATGAGAATACATAACATTCAAGAAATAATTAATTCTATGTATGGTTTTGACTACTAGAAAACTTGTTCCACATCGATTGTGTATACGTAAAATAACATATGAAAGTATATAACATTCAACCACGGTCAATCAAAAAACTTGTTCCACGTCGATTGTTTAAAATAACTTATGATAATATATACTAATATTCAACCACGGTCTACGAGCACACTAGTTCAGTATTAGTCATACCAGAGTAAACGCTTTGACCCCGTTTCTCTCAATCTTCACCTCCAAACCCGGATCCTCGGCCACCTCGAGCAGCACATCCACCATATCTCTACTCGCATAACCCCCGCCCATTGCCCGCCTCCGCACCTCGTGCTCATCGAGCACGTGCTCTAAGAACTTGTCGCATCTCTTGCTCACCACCTTCATCCTCTTCACATACCCTTGCAAATCCAAGAAGTTGATCCACGGAATCAAATCCCCAATATTTAACACCCCATTGAGCAAGAACAGCTCATCCACCATTTTCTTGAACTCCTCCGGCGAAATGCCGCCGCCGCCGCCGTCCAAGTACCGCCGCCCCAATACCATCCGGCTTATCACGTTCAAGCTCACCGTCGACAGGCAATCCTTGATCGAAAAAGCCCGGCCCGAAAGCCCGAAAATCTCTCTAAGAAGCAGGCCCGTCTCCTCGGCCCGAATGTACTCATACGACTCGATCCGACGCGGGATGAAGAGCTCCGCGACGCACATTTTGCGGGCCTGGCGCCAGTACGGGCCGTAGGGGGCCCACGTGATGTCGGTGTAGTTGTAGGTGGTGTATTTTCCGGCGGAGGTTTTGGGCCTCGAGGCGAAGGTGAGGTCCATTGTTTTGAGGAAGATCTTTGCGGCCTCGACCGAGGAGCCAACGACGACCGGAGTCGAGCCGAGCTTGAGGTGCATTATCGGGCCGTGCTGGAGGGAGAGGTCGTAGATGGAGCGGTGGGGGAGCGGGCCGATGAGATTGAGGTTGCCTATCACGGGCCATGGTTTCGGGCCGGGCGGGAGGTTTAGTTTTTTTTGTGGGAAGATTTTTTTAAGGATGTGTAGTGTAAGTAAGGTGAGTGTGATCAATATGGAAATTGGTAGGATTTGAATTTCTTCCATTGAAAGAGAGAATTGAGGTTAGTGAAAGAGTTGGGAGGGATTTGAGGTGTATTTTATAGGCACTTTGTGCAAGTATTAGAGCATTCATATTGGAAGGCCCTCTCATATGACCCTCCTATTCCACATCAGCTATTCCACATCAGCATTTGGCCAAATGGCCTATCTCCCTATAATGGAAGAGCCCTTCCATAGGGCCATCTCATTCCATTTCATTTCCACATCATTACTATTTTGTTTGATTCCATTCCATTTCATTTCATTTGGACAAAAATATTAATACGCAAATCTTCGTTGATTTGCTTTTTCACGACGTCGTGCCGCCCCGGCAAGCACGCGTTGCACCACTCGGTTTATGACCTCGTCGTCGAAATCGCTACCGGAAGACATTTAATAATGTACTAGACAGAGAAAGTGTATTGAGATAAAATGAGAGAAGATAAGATGTTGGTGTGAGAAATGTAAATAATGGGATGTGGTGTTTATAGTAGAAAAAATGGAATAAAAAAAATATAAAAAAAACAAAAAAAGGGAGGTCGTGGATAGGCCCTTGCTCCACAATGGAGGATCGATCGACGAGCCCTCGTCGACGGCCAAGGCTGATACATTGGCCCATTTGGAGAGAGAGGGGGGAGCCGCCGGAAGGCCCTTCCGCCGCAGTGGTGGGGCTATGGAGGCCGATGGGAAAGGCCCTCCCATCGGCCCTCCATTGTTAATGCTCTTAGTGAGTTTAAAATAACTAAACTAATCATGATAGGAATATTTGGAATCTACTATATTCCTTCGTTCATTGTCAATAATTTTTAGTAGTCCATGCGACATAAATTATGTAAAATTAATAAAATGGAGAAGATAAAGAAAAAAAATAGGTTAAAGTATTGTTAGAAAAAAAATAAAGCGCACTTAAAAATAGAAGATGTCTAATTTTTGTGAACAGACTCAGGAATGATAAAACAATACCATTGATTGTGAATTATATATAGCTATGGAGATTAATAGGATTATTCTTTTCCAAAGAAAAATCAGACGAAAATATTTCATGTGTAATGTGTTAAATGCAATCCTATTTTATGTCAAAAATTCCATTTTTGCTTGAATAGAAAATGATTTGGCAAATATTTTAATAAAATAATTTAAATGAAAAGGCTACGGGATTTTATGCTATGTGATTTTAAATTATTTAAAAAATTAAATTAAAACCTTTAAGATTAGAGGAAATATGAGATTATTATTGTATATTAAGACCATATTTGGTAGGAGTGATAACTCAGCTAGGGATGAAAGATGCCTATTAAAAATATAATTGTAAAAAAAAAATTAAGTCTTGGCCCATTTGTGAATAGATATGTTTGGGCTGGGCCGAAGAGTTGATATTTTAGAATTAATTTAAGAAAATAAAAACAATGCTTTAAATAAATTAACAAGATGTCAGAAACAAAATAAATTAACTTAGAAAATTGATAAAATATTTAAATACAAAGATGCGGCTCAGTATATGTTTCTTGTAATTATCAATTTGGTTTTTATATTTATGAATCTCTGTCCCACATCTTAATAACCAGAAAAAACAAGATTTTAATCATTATTTTAGAAAGAAGATAAGATACTCGATTTATCGTGAGCTGTCATGGGTGGACCTTTTGGAATTGATCACATTTTAGCAAATAAATTATCCATTATTGGTCGATGATCTGATTTAATTTGCTATTACTTGTCTATCCATGTATAACATGCCATCATTAAAATTAACTGCACCATTTTATTAAAAAACACATAATTCAAAACACCATTACAATTGCCATAAAAGCTAGTAAAACTTAGTCATAAAATCACATAGACTTGTATATGTCAAGTGGAAGTCTAGGCTCAGCCACAGCAAGAAGAGGAAATTTTCTAGGACACGAAAGCCCGAAAATCTCCTCCATGTTCAGATCTTTGGGCGTCATTTTATCCGGCAAACTCCAATTGAACCCGTGCAGTAAATTCGCCAGGCTTGACTGGATCACCTTCAGACCCAACGCGTAGCCCGGGCACATTCTTCGGCCCGACCCGAATGGCAAGAGCTCGAAATCTTGTCCCTTCACATCAATATTCTTTCCTATGAATCTATCAGGATTGAATTCATTTGGGTTTTCCCATATGGATGGATCTCTTTGAATTGTCCATGTATTCACAAGAATTTGTGTCCCCTTCTTGATGTCATATTCACCCACCTACAAATGTACATGTCTTTATATAAATAATTCTAACAAAAACACTAACCATGAGCATTATTACTAAATAATAATGGTACATTTGATATTATTATAAATAAATTATTACCTTACAATCTTCTCTTGAAAGACGAGGCACCAACATTGGTGCCACGGGGTGCAACCTCATGGTCTCCTTCACAATCGCCTCCACATAAGGAAGATTAGGTATATCATTCTCCTTCACCCACCTATTTTGCCCGATAACTCGATCGAGCTCCTCTGTCGCCTTCTTAAAAATCTCGGGCTTTTTCAACAATTCTGAAATCGCCCACTCCACCGTCACGGCCGAGCTCTCGGTCCCACCAGCTAACAAATCCTAAAACAATAATATTAAAAAAATGTTACGTCACGTAACTTTAAAAATAAATTGCTCTATCTATCCACGAGAAATAGACATCTTTTTATTACTACTTAAAAAAGACTTTCCTTTTATCTTGACCATGTTACCTATGACCTATTCCCCATCCATTTTCTTTATTTACTAAGCACTAACCATTAATGTTAACTCGTTCTTCACTGACAATACACAAATTGAAAATCCAAGCGACCATACATACCTGAGTAAACGCTTTGACCCCGTGCCTCTCGAGCTTCACCTCGAGCGTGGGATCCTCCGCGAGCTCGAGGAGCACGTCCACCATGTCCCGGCTCGCGTACCCGGCCGTCTCCCGCCTCCTCGCCTCGTGCTCGTCGAGCACGTGCTCCAAGAACCGGTCAAACTTCTTGCTCACCGCCTTCATCCTCTTCACATACCCTTGCAAATCCAAGAAATTGATCCACGGAATCAAATCCCCAATATTCAACACCCCATTCAACAAGAACAACTCGTCCAACATCTTCTTAAACTCCTCCGGCGAAACCACGGCGTTCTCGCCGCCGTCAAGGTACCGCCGCCCCAAAACCATCCGGCTTATCACGTTCAAGCTCACCGTCGACAAGAAATCCTTGAGCAAAAAAGCCCGGCCCGAAAGCCCGAAAATCTCTCGGAGGAGCGAGCCCATCTCCTCGGCCCGGATGTACTCGTACGACTCGAGCCTCCGCACGGAGAAGAGCTCCATGAGGCACATTTTTCGGGCCTGGCGCCAGTACGGGCCGTAGGGGGACCACGTGATGTCGGAGTAGTTGTAGGTGGTGTACTTCCCGGCCGAGGTTTTGGGCCGGGAGGCGAAGGTGAGGTCCATTGTCTTGAGGAAGATCTTCGCGGCCTCGACCGAGGAGCCGACAACGACGGGGGCCGAGCCGAATTTGAGGAGCATGATCGGGCCGTATTTTTGGGAGAGGGAGTGGAGGGAGATGTGAGGGAGAGGCCCGATTAGGTTGAGATTGCCTATCACGGGCCATGGTTTCGGGCCGGGAGGGGGGTTGTGTTTTTTGTTTTGGAGGGTTTTTTTTAGGATGTGGAGTGTGAGTATGGTGAGAGTTAGGACTATTAAAATTGGAAAGATGTGGATTCGGATTTCCATTTCCATTGTGTGGGATTTTTTAGGAGGAGAGAGAAAGTTGGTTTGGGTGAGAGGGTGTGGAGTGTGGGGGTTTTATTTATAGGGGTTTGGTTTAGGTGGTGGTGTGTTTAATTAAATTGGGGCTTGGTTAGTTGACTTGGAATAGTGGTTATGGAGGGATGTTGCAAGAAAATTGGGGGTATTTTCTTTGAAAGTTGGTATATATTTGTGAGTCTCGTTGTGCTAAAAACAAAAATTAATTTGGTTGATTATAGAGCATGTAACATGTTGAGAAGCTTCGGGGGTTTGTGTAGATCTAGAGTATCTAAATAACTTCAATAAAGAGTGATCAAAATTGATAGGATTTCATATACTAATATCTAGCTAGATCATAGATCCATAGCTAATTAATTATTGATCCGGGCTAGTTACGTTTGTGACATACTCCTTCTGTCCCTGAGTAACAGTCACACTTTTTCATTTCGGTCTGTCCCCAATTAAGAGTCACATTTCATTTTTACCATAAATAATAAGTAGGTCTCACATTCCACTAACTTTTTTTAACCAACTTTTCTTTATATTTCTTAAAATTCGTGTCCGGTCAAAGTGTGACTTTTAATCAGAATAGAGGGAGTAAATAGTACTCCCTCCGTCCCGCTTAAGATGACACTTTTTCCTTTTTAGTTTGTCCCAACCAAGATGACACATTTCCTTTTTTGGAAACTCTCTCTCCAATTAATACACTCAACCACTTTTTCTCACCCCTATTAAAATATTCACCTTTCTTTCTCTCTCTATTTTAATACTTTCACCTACCTTTTCTCTCTCCAATTAAACACATTAACCAATTACTCCTAAAACCCCGTGCCGGCTAAGTAATGTGTCATCTTAGCCGGGACGGAGGGAGTAGTAGTATAACTCTCCACATGGTACAACAATTAGTTAATAAATAACAAATTTTATCCAACAAATACTCAAGTCTAATTTGATTAATTGGATGTGATTGGCGTGAGTGATTAATTGAATGGTTAACTAAGAATACTAATTGCACTAAAATGGTTTGTGATTAAGGGATGAATTGTTAATTAAAATAGTAAAACTCCACTAGGAAGCCGCCAAGAATAATCATCAAAATTTCGTGAATAACTTGATGATTTTCATTAGCAATAATGTCTAACTTTTTAGTCAACATAAAGAAAGTGTGAAGGCTCAACGACTCTTTGACTGGCCTTTATGAAAAAAAAAATCCACCCATCATTTCTTGGCACTTTCATGGAGATTTCATTATAAAAGTTCGAAAAAAAATTCATACAATGATAAAAATATGGAGTATTATTTATTATTTAGAAATGTTTAAAATTTGATATTTTAAAAAATTATTTTATCGAATATAACACTACAGGTTTGTTAATTAAGAATAGTACTAGTAATCTTCTATTTAGCTAGGTATTTAGTTAATAAATTCAGAAGGAAAACCTAGACTGAAAATCACCACCTATCTTTCTAAAAAATAAAAATTTATAAAAAATAGATATAAAAAAAAAACAACGGTATTCTTGAATTTTCTATTAGTTCGTGTAAAAATAATTACTGTTGGAAGATATTATATTGATCGAAACGATGCATTCATATTGACAAAAGATATTGGTTGATAATTCTAAATTGTTAAAAACAATGGGACCATAGCTGGGAAAACTTTGAGATATGACTTTTGTTTTTTCTTAATTTATAAATTTGTTAATCTGTCTCCACTGCTTTAAGAAGTTGTTAGAATTATTTAATCTTAGGTACTCACACAAGAGTTCAAGAACAATTTGACCAACACACATTAATAAAAGAATTTAAAATAACATTCATGGTTAAGTTAAGAGAATTATCATAACTAATTTTGTGGAGCATTAAAATGACTTAAATATTGTTTAAAGAAATCGGTTGAGTAATATTGTCATATGACATTATTTATATTTCCAACACACGTGAAAACTGAAACTATACATTTAACTTTATAATGATATATGTGTAATAAAAGAAGTTTGCAATAAAATCTCATTAACATAAGTTGAATAAAGAGAATTATAATAATTAAATTATTCCTCACTCAATTTTAATTCTCTCTAATTTATTCTTTAACGCATTTTATTCTTTTTCCATATAACTCATAAAATAACATTGCATAAAATCATTTCAAATGAACAAATTAAATGCTTTATTTAAAATGAGGTCGAGGTATTATTTAAATTAAAATCAGTTAAATAAAATTATTTCACCTTTTGAAGAAATTAATGTGAAACATCATAGAGTATAAAGTTCCTTGGATTAATGACATCACATAGATGACAACATCTTGCCACGATTCACGTAATTTCAAATGAACATTACACAATTTTTTATTCATAAAAAGTAGAGTGAGAAAATTTGATGAGCAGATATTTTCAATACATAAAAAATTCAAAATAATAATGCATTTTTTAATATACATTTTACTTTTATACTCTAATAAGTACAAATATAAACATAATTATGTGACATGGAATTTTCAGAGACCAGAACATTAAATTAAAAAATTTACGAATTTGATCATATAGACACGACTTTTTATGTCACAAATCTTGTTTCATATTCATTTATTATAACATATACAAATACACTTAATGAAATCATAAACCTATAGAATGTAAAACTCCCACCTTATAAACTAAGTAGTATAAAAGACAAAGAAGAAAATAAAAAACTCTTCCATAAATAAAAAAATAAAACAGAGATCATTAAAATGCCTACTTGTCACGTTCTCTTAATAATAAAATTGAATATATAATGGATCTTGATATTTTAAAAAAAAAGACACGAGCCTAATCTATCATCATTGGAATTCAATATGTTTCTGAATTGCCATCTCATCCACTGGTGCTTACAGTTACAGATCCATGTTCATTTTGGCCCCATTTCACAATTATTGAGATTCATACTCATTATGTTTTTTACTTTCCCATCAACTTAAAAATAGAGAATATTTTCAATTTGGTTTTGTATTGGTAAAGTTATACTTTCCCTGTTCTTGAAAAATAGATGATATTTGAATTAACACGGATTTTAATGTATAATTGATACAGTAAAAAAAGAGATGGAAGAAAAAATTATTGGAATATTATTAGTGTAGAATAAGACTCACCCCAACAGAGATAAATTTTCATTAAATAGAATTAATCTATTTTTATGAGATATTTCAAAATGGCAAACGTGGTCTATTTTTAAAGGCCATATCGAGTACTATCTTATATCGTCAAGAGTTTAGGGACAAGCGCGGGATCATCCATTGCTGAGAGCTAGGCAAGCCACGGATTGGCCGATCGGTTACGCGGTACGCCACGTGGCACTGACAGTTTGAAAATTTTGAATTGTTTTTTTCCATTTTCTTTCACTTTCAATTGTTGTACACTTGTACTACTCTTTATTTTGTGGTCTAGACTCTAGACTAATGTATGGCCTGCGGATGTTTTTAACTAATTTGTAAAGTTGATGGATTCGGTGTTTGCCCTAATTTATGGCATATTGATGTTTATAGTTCGAAAAGTTAATTTAACATGTGAATAGTATAGATTTGAATTGGATTTATGATATGCAATTCCCTAATCATTATAATTTTCCATATTACTACTAAAATCAACAAAAGATAAAGAAAAGAAATTAGGAAGGCCAAATAAATGGTACTCCCTCCGTCCCCCAAAATTCGTCACCATTTGACCCGACACGTGTTTTAAGAAATATAATAGAAAGTGAGTTGAAACAGTTAGAGGCATGTTGATCCTACTTTTATATATTAGTTTTAAAATAAAATGAGAGTGAGAATGAGTTAGTGGAATATGGAGTCCATTACCAAAAATGGTAAAAGTGAAAGATAACAAATTTTTAGGGACGAACGAAAAAAGAAATAGGTGTCAAATTTTCAGATACAGAGAGAATAATTGATAGTCTAGCAATTACAAAAGGCTCATTTTGATAAATTACACATTTAAACCTAAGTTGAACTAATGACCATTACAACACTATATTAGGTACGATAGTTACATACATACATAGAAACCTAATTTAAGCATTATTGTCTACTTAAATGGACACACTATTAGGTACACCTCTACATGTCACACCCGGCTCCGAACTTGGCACGAGTAGCTCATACGGCAAGACTCCGGCGCCGCACCGGTTCCGGAGAGCAGGGTTCGAATTCCGCTTCTCGATTTCCTTCTCGATCCGGCCTATCTCGGCCGAGAACTCATAGAAGGCCTCGATAACCTCGGCATCACATGACCAGATGGACTGGTGCTGCCTCTCGCCGAGGTACTCCTCATCGGGCGAGTGAGTCGACAGAGTGTCGACCACCGCCATGAACTTCGTAGCTTGTAGCAAGCTAGGGAGCGCGCAAAAGAAGTACTTTTGCGGGTCCGAGAGGAAAACCGCGTACTCCGGGTCGTTCTCCTCGGGGATGAGCCGACGCATGAGCGGCGGCCGGTTCGGGACATACCCACCGTAAGGGTATTGGCCGAAGTTTAGGGCCGCGTGTTGGGCTGACGCGAGCCATATTAAGGTGGTGAGAATCGAAACCAAGTCCTCGGGATTGGCTAATGTGGGCCACCAGTCCTCGTGGCGCAGATCGGCGTGGCCCACATTGATGGACTCGGCGTACCAAGCCTGCAGCTCCTTGTCATTGCAGACTTGGGCCGAGTCCGGGTAATAATGGTTCACGTAATTTCGGACCCAATTCTCGATAGCGGCCCATATCATCAGCCCATCCGACGCATACGGATAGTCTTCGATGACCAGTTTAAGCCCGTGCGGCTGTGTGGGGTCCGGCACGGCCATTCCTCTGCAATTTAATTGTAAGAAGCAAAATACATTAGACTTCAAGATTTGATTTTGATATAACACTTGGTTTAGAAATTCAAATTGATAGTATCTGGCAATAGTTATACCTTCTGATGAGATCGGCAGGGAGGCTTTCTTGATCGAAGCGCCAGACGCTCGAGTAGGCAGCCGCACTAATTTCCATACAGTAACGGCCGGGGGTGAAGCAAGACTCGATCACACCGTCCATGCTGAGCAAGCTCTGACGAGCCAGCCCGTTGATCTCCAATGTGTACCTCATGTGAGGATCCAAGAGCTTGAAAATCGGGTGCATCGCGCTCATCTGCCTATGAGCTGCCAAGATGAATGGCTCCAACGCTGCGTGCGTTCGTAGCCTATAACCAAACAATAGGTCATCAGAAACAACACATCAAGGTCGAGCTACGTTAAATAACAGAAGATTTTTAACGGGAAGCGCATAATACGTACCAATGGTTGACAAGCTGATGAACCCCGGCATCATTCGAGCAAACATGGGATTTCGCCAGCTGCCACATCCAATAACTGGTGGCGTCCACCGGAGGCGTGACAACGCGCTTTGGCCTCAGAGAGCTTGGTTCGAGGCTGAGCTCTATAGCTATGGGCTTGAGGGTTCCAGCATCTGTCAAGAAGAAAATAGTCCGCGTTGCATATGTTTTGCGGCCATCAAGGGCATTGATTTTGTCGATGAATGGCAAGTATATGTCGTGGTAATCAATGATAAAGAGCTTGTTCGCATCCAAAGCCTGTCAAAGCCGTTGCATTAAATAACCAGTAAACAACAAATCAACGACGAAAGGACAACTAGGCACATCGAGTACATGAACAAGATTTTCGTATTTTCACAGAGTAGCCTAGAAATTACCTCTTGTACGGTCATGCCATTGAGCTGTCCAGCAATGTGTTCTTCTTTGAGAGCTGATTCTTGAGGTCCATAGATTTCTGGGTCGAGCTTACTCACCGGGGGATAGGACTGAAGCCTCTCGATGGTAACAGGGTTCACCCCGGCTATGGCTTGACGGGCAAACTCGTCATCTCTCAACCACGCATATTTGTCCTCTGAAAGTTACAGGCACAGTTCACATCAGCACTTTTGACATCTCAAGAGCTATAAATTAGGTTATAATTGATCCAAAGGAATGTCGGTATTAGCCTAGAGGACCACTAAGGGGACCTCCACTAGTGGAAAGCGATTGCTTAAACGAGCCAAGCAACATAATTTTCTTTATGTCTATATCACCAATTCGTAATTCTAGCCGCGTGTTCTCCACCAAACAGTGTTATTGCTATCATGTGTACTACGAAAATGAAACACGTCAAATCAAGAAATGAAAGCAAAGCTACTCACTTGATACAATCTTTGGAAGGTTATATTTGAGCAGACCACCTTCTTGAATCGTGCTGACAGCTTTAGGCAGTGGGATCTTGTTCATGATCTCATCATGTAGACCGAGTTTGAGGAGAAGGCCTTCGCTGTACAAGCTGTCGATGTCCGAGAACCCCTTAAAGTCCTTGTTATTCGCGGAGATGCTAGCCATCAACGATGGTATGAGGTTATGAAGGACCGCCTTCAGCCTCCCGGTCGTAAAGGCATGCATCTTCGACTCCTCAAATTGCTCGTCTCTAGGCACATACGTAGGCAGTGGCTTCTCTACTCTGCTCTCAGAGTTCATATCTGTTTCATTAACATACACGAATCAGAAAACGAGCATATAGTGAAAACATATCGCTGAGATTGATCGAGGAGGGAAACATGATCACTGACCAGTATCCGTGGGAGGGCGCCCTGTTCGGCAACGCCTAGGATACGGGATCTTTTCCCCGCCAAGAATCGGTCGAGCGAAATCAATCCCCTTGTCGGGATTGCCGAGATCATTGTACACATCAAAGTCATACACTCTATCAGACAGCTTTCTTTCACCTTGTCCATCACCTCTCAATTCTCTCAGCTCCTTCTCTCTTAGAGCCTTTAATCCCTCTGGTGTTTCATGCGGCAAATATGGCTGTTGAAATCAAAACAACTCATTTTATTTTAAACTATGCAGAAAAGGGCTCAAAATACAAGACATCAATTACTAGATAATCAAGAAAAGAAAAAATCTTGAATCTCCTCAAAATCAAGATTTGGATTTGCTGTTGAAAGTCAAAACAACTCATTTGATTGCAGAAAGGGCTTAAATTACAAGACATCAAATCCTATACAATCAGAACAAAAAAACCATGAATCTCCTCAAAATCAAGATTTGGATTTGCTGTTGAATCAAAACAACTCAGTTTATTCAAAAACTACAAAAAGGGCATAAAAAGAGAATCTAGCAGAAAATCAAGAACCATGAATCTCCTCAAAAAACCAAGATTTGGATATTCTTCAACATTTTATAACCAACTTTAACTCCTAAAAACAGAATCCAGCAGAAAAAAACCACAAAATCAGGACAACTAAAATGAAGAAGCTATTTCTACCTTATTAGTGAAGAAAATCCTTTTCCCAGAACGATCTTTCTTGGGCTGAACCCAAGAATTGCAGGGGAAATTAACAGGGCCACATGCAAATCCTTCAACCATAATACTCTCCAAAAAGAACTCCTTCTGGTGCTTATTGGCAACTGTAATCGCACCAGGAATCCCAAAATTCGAATCCACCTCAAACTCTGCGGTGTAATTCACTTTCTCAGTTTTGAGGTTTGACTTCTTTGACCAGTCCTTCAACACAGCCTCTTTGCTCTTCTTTGGAGATTTCGTTTCTAACAAATTTCACAAAAGGAAAAGTACTAAAATTAGTTAATTTTCAAGCAAGTTTCCATTGAGGCATTTCATCAAACAAAATGTGGGGGTGAAAAATCAGAAACTTACTCGGATCAAAATCAGTGCTGATGAGCTCCAAAACAACATTCCTCCCAATCCTGTCAGTGAAAGCATCCAAGTGTTTGACCAGGGTCTCCTTAAAATCCTCCTTATTCTTGTTCCTCACGGTCAAAACCGCCCTGACTCTGAACTTCACGGCCTTTTCCGGCGCCAATTTCACCAAATCCAGATCCTCGCTGATCGCCGCAACAGGGGTTGTACTCTTCCGTATCGCCACTTGTACCTTCCTCCCCTCCAGGGGCAGAGAGGACCGGCTCCGGTTCCGGCTCGGGAGCAGCCTCGTTGAAGCGAGAAACGGCGATTTCTCCATCAGAGACGGGCCCATGAGCTCTCGAGCTAGCGCCATGGCTCAATCTGGTTTGAAATGTTGAAAAGATTGAATCTTTGGAGGAATTTTGGTGACCCTTTTTGCTGGAGGAGGGGAATTGGAGGTTTAATTAGGGGAATTAATGGTGTTTTGTTGAGCTCTGTGCGTAGATTTATATATACAGTTATGGAGATGGTGAATTGATGTTGAAAGGGGAAGATCAGAATGATCTCACCGTCCACACGTTTTTTAATTTTCTAATATATGACCACATGCAGAAAAGAGAGAAAAAAAATCATTTTATTCGTTTTTTTATAATTTTGTAGTGATGAAATTTCAAAGAATTTTCGTCTTGTATGAAACGTGGTGGTGGAAGTTGGAAGTGAGTTAGTGAGTTTTTTTGTTGGGTGGTTGGACCGATTTGTCCTCGGGTGTTCGATTAAATGGCGACTGTGTCCGTATGACTGTGTTTATCGGCAACCATCCAATTCAATCAAACCATCCACTTTTTTAGTATTTAATTAGATTCTATCTCATCCGCGTCATCGATATTATCTAACCCAATCAATGACCACCCAACCACACCTATTTTATACTCCCTCCGTCCCACTTAAAATGCAACATTTGGAAATCGGCACGAGATTTTATGTAGTGTTGTTTTGTAAGAGCAACTTCAAGGGAGAGGGTAAATGGAGAGGTAAAGAGAAATAACTACCATTTTTACCTCTTCTTCATAAAATTTCATGCTCCAAGGGAAAGGGTATTTTAGGAGGTATTATACCTTCTTTTATTTTGAGGAGGTATCTTTACCTCTTCTTGATAGAAAAGGTATAAAGTTAGTTATTTTGTTTGCTTTTTGAATTTACCTTCTTTCCTTGGAGTCCATTACTTTTTAAGAAGGTATAATAACCTTTTTGAGGAGGTAAATGAGAAATATATCTTTTCAATATACCTTTCCCCCTTGGAGATGCTCTAAGTGAATGAAAAGAGAGTAAAGTAAGAGAGATGAAAAAGTAGAGACGTTTCATTTTTAATGGGACAATCAAAAAAGGAAAACGTTGCATATTTAATGGGACAGAGGGAGTATTTTTTTAATAATAATTTTATTAATTAAAATATTGTATTATTGCAAAATTTATAAAAACACACAATAAATGATAAAGTAAAAATTATAAAAATAAATAAAAAATTAAATTAATAATTTGGGTTGAATATAAATTTTGAAAATTAGAGAATATATTTTGCTGTAGAGAAAAAAGAGATTTTTTTTACAAAACTATAGTAAATGTGGTCTCGTTCAGTAGACGATGAATAATTATGAATTTTGATATAATTTTTATAATTTATTAATTTAATATATATAAGATAATTAAATTTTAAATAATATATGTGTGATAGTCGCCGCTGGCAATTGAAAATGAATGAAGAACCAGCTCTGAAGGATTTAGGTGTACGATGTGAAGTAAGTTGTGGTTCTAAATGCGAAATTTAATGGAGTGTTTGGCTTCTATGTAGGGGCGGACGCAGAAAAAGTTGATAGTAAAAGCTGGAAGGAGGAATTTGTTATTAGTACTAGTGGGCTTGGTAATGGCTTAACATGGATTTTCAAAATTATTAAGATTTAGAAGTAAAAAATAATTAAAAAAAAAGTAATTGGGTAAGGGCTTAAGCCCTACCCCTGACCATGTGAGTCCGCCCCTGTCCATGAGCCAACGCGCGAGATCGGTTTTCCCCTAGTCTTATTTGAATCTATCATTGATAAGAGCATCCACAATGGTCGACGAGCGACCGGCCAGCCGATTCTCGGCACTGGCCGGTCCGCTCGTCGAACTATTGCAATTGGCGAGAATTTCGGCGAGCGTTGGCCGATGCGCGCTCGCCGCCATTGTAGGCTGGCGATCGGCGAGCGATCGGCCAGCGCATTTTTTTAATTAGATTTTCGAAACACTATATATACGTGATTTTCACGTCATTTTCATTCCCACCACTTATTTTAACGATTTTTCTCTCTCTTAATTTCTGTACAAGAGCAACAACGCGAAATGGAAGCCCGGATTTTTTTTTATTTTATGTAATTTTTTTTATTTTTAGTTAATGTACTTTTTTTATTTAAATAAAATTAATGAATTTTCCCGTATATGTGTCGTAAATTTAATTCCGTATTTTGTGTTTAATTCCGTAAATTTAGTTGTTTTTTTTAATAGTGCTGATGATGTGGCTAGTCTATGACTAGCCTATTGCTTGTCCAATTATTTATCCTGATGATGTGGCAGGAGGAGTTTGTGGCTAGTTTATAGCTAACCTATTGACGTTGTGTACGCTCTAAAGTTTGGCATCTGATTGTATGCATAAGTTGGCATAGTGGTAAGTTATTAATTCTTCATACCAAAATCTATTGAATCCACTGTTACGTAATATGTAATTCTATTTTCATTTATTAATAAAAAAATGTTTAATAGAAATTAAAATATTTGATTTTAGTGTAACTAACCAGTGGCGTTATAACGGAAATAATTTGACCTAAATATAATAGTAACAAATAAAAATATTGCACCTTTTTAGTGTAGTGAGTTTGTAGCCTCAAAATAAAGAAAAAATAATTAGGTAGTGATTAGTATCCTACATTAATTGCGAATAACATTGAACAGAGTATTATGTGTTATGCACGCATATACACAAATACATATGTCAAATGTTGGTACTATATTTATGCTCGAATGAATAAAGCCAATCCACTATGTAATAAAGCCTTGCCATCAAAGCATTATCTCTTCATTATATTTAATTGGATAATTTAATACTTCCTCATGGAACTTAGTAGAGTGAATATATATACGAAATTACATAAACGTGACCAAATTATATTTATCTACAAACATAAATTAAAGAAACCCTATAATTCGTCAACAAATCGACTAAATAAAATTACGGGTGATTCTATTAATCTATAATACTGCTCGTTATAATCTCGATTCAAATAAAAAGTCGATTAATTTCTTAGTGGCTCAATAAAACATTTACTAATTAACCTAAATTCACATTGAAGTCAAATTACTTCTTCAGAGTAAGTAGAAAAACAGTATAGTACTCCTTCCGTCCCGCTTTAGCAGTCCATTAGATTTTTCTGCACTCGTTTTGCAAAAATGATAATAAATAGTTAAACTGGAGAAATAATAAAGTAAAAAAGAGAATAATGTAGAGAAGAGTTTATTATTATTTTTACAAAACGAGTGCAGAAAAGTCAATGGGACTGATAAAGCGGGACGGATGGAGTATATTTCTAGAGATTTGAGTGAGTATGAATACCATTAATAATTATTTTTTTTATAAAATTTTATAAAAATATATTTTTATGGTCTATCATAGTGTTGTCATATTTTTGTGGGCATGGAGACTTAAAAAGAATTCCACACAATTTGAACCGTGTGATATTCTTTAAAGTGAGGATTGTGACCTTTTGTGAATTGGACAGCCATTCTTAGCTACATAAATATCCAATAACAAATAATTGTGCAAACTCAAATGTTCTTGAAATTCTATTATCCACTCTAGTTAATTCCTATCTCTAGCTAGAACTAGTACTTTACTGTACTGATATCGTTCCTACTTTATTATAAAATTTTATATTTGATACATGTTTGACTAATTAATTTGTTTGTTAAATAGTATTTTACCTAATTAGTGGAGGTTGATCAGCTTTACGATTTTTTATGTGTATATAAGATGTACGGAGTACTAAAAAAACAATTTCATTTCGTAATTTAGCATCTTTTCCATTAATGATTCTAGGGTTATGTGAAGTAATTATTTATTACATAAACACATACATACTATAATAACTAATCATGCTACACTGATACAACAATATGTTAATGCATTGTCTAAAATAACTAATCTTTCAAAACAAGAAATAGTAGCACTGAAACTGAACTTTTTATCACAGATCATAGGCTCAAAATTTTCTAATATTAATGTTACAACTCATTTATGAGCACTTGCTCTAACTGTTAGTATACCTTGAATCTGTTGTTTGACACTAGCCAAACGGGGCACATAATCCTGTAATCTGAAAAACACTCTGAATACAATCCGTTCTCATTTCCTGCACGTGGATGTAGTCAACAACGTTGGTGAACCACGTAAATCTGTATCTTCTTTACATTTCTGTTTACCTTGATTACACAATTGTTATATTCTGTCAAAACACTAACATTACTAATGTTATTGTTTTCATTCTAAAAGTTTGGGAATTTTTAAGCCTAATGAATGTTAATTACTCCTACCTAATCCATGGGAATTATTTTTTCGCTTTTCATAATGATTTTATCTTTGAATTGTCAAAGGTTTTGTGAAGCTAGAAAAATCGAGACAGGGGGGATGAAAATTCTTTGTATTCCAACTTTTGTGTGTACACAACTTGAAAACAATTAGTAAATTCAAAGAATTGACTATTCAAAAAGCATAATATAAGGATTACCACCTATGAAAACACGTAGTTTAATTCAAGATATTTATTGTGTTATTGTCATTAATGATAATTATGATATTTTGTTTGGTGGTTCATGTGCATGTCACAATGATTTACAGCATATAATATGTAATAAAGTATACAATTAAAAATAAAATAAAAGAGACAACCGGGTTTTTTGAACACAAGGCTTGAAAATTAATTAGCACTATTATATAAACAATTTATTGAATGTAAAATTCGACGTCTGATTTTATAAAATTATATAAATGCCCGTTTGCAGTGACATTAAAATAAATATCTACAGTAAAAAACCTTTCTGAAATTGAACTTTGACTCGTCTGTATTAATAATGTTGCAACTGGGATGTGATTAATTGCTAACTAATTATCAATCCAAAATTGAGACCAATTTTTAATCATTAGATTAGAATTTTTAACCATTAGATTAGAAGATTTTGTGGTTAATATAATGTCAAATGTAATATATTTTAAATTTAAATAATTATTCATTAAATTAAAGGGTATTAATGTCAAATCCTATACGTAGTAATTATAACTAACTACTTTCTCTCTCCTCAAAATCATCTCAAATCTTTAAATTTACGTAACTCTTTCAATTTAAATTATTTTTTCGCAAAAATATATCAAATTAAAGATAATTTAATAAGGATTCCAACGAGATCTCAATTGCATATGTTCCGACGATGTTCGGGTGATTAAATTTGATAAATTATATTTCAATTTTCGTACATGTTGATAAGCAACTTTTATCAACAAATGCAACAAAAAATCTCAATATATTGTAGGCAAAATCTCAATATTATGTATGTCCAATCTCAATAAAAATGTGTTGATATTTTCTTGTCCTTGCGTTGATATTCTAATGTCATATTGTTGATATTTGTAATACACAATGTTGATATAAAAAAACATTCACGAAAATTATCATATGATAACATAATGACGATATTACCCCTTTGTTGATATTTTGTCTACTATTTATTGAGATTTGTGAGCTTTAATCTCATCCACTCATTTTAGAATCCAAGAATGGAGATTTAGTCTTGATTTTAGATTAGGGTACTATAAGCATTAGAATAGGACCCTATTCCCACTTAAGAAAATAATTAAAATAAATTATGGAGAAGAGCACCATTGTCAACTACTACTAGTATGCACTTGAAAGTTGCAAAATATACCGGAGTTTTTCTAACTTATATTTTTCTACTTAATTACATCCTCTTTTACTTGATTTTTTTAATACTCTAAACCATAAATTTTTATACTTCATCCGTACGCCATTAAATGTCTCATTTTTCCATTTTCGTTCATCCGCCAATAAATATTGTACATTTTATTTTTACTATATTTAGTAAGTGGACCCTACATTCAACTAACTCACTTCACTCTTTTTATTATAAAACCAATATAAAAAAGTAGACTCTACATTCCACTAACTTTTCTTATACCCATTTTAACTAACTTTTTCTATCCACTTTACTTTATAAAGTCAAACAATATCTTTAAACCCATGTCGATCAAATATGAGACATTTATTCATGAACGGAGGGAGTACTATACTCTTGGGAAAAAAGTGGCAAAATTTCATGGAAACTAGTTGAGGTTACAAGAAAGAAATAAATTTATTAGTATAGTTTGGTCACTAATTTGAAAGCTGAGATTTGCCAAGCTCAGTGGCTCGATCATCGTAGACCATGTAGCTTACCGAACGGTAACTTGGAAGGATAGTTCTTCTCCTTGCAATTACTTTTGTTTCTCTACCATTCTCGTCACACTTGAAATTCATTACTCTTTTGAGGGTTGTAGATTCTCCATGATCACAATGTTATCACTATTCGGAGGATCAAGGAGATGCAATACTTTAGTGGCATTTTCACTAAGGTCAAAACCATAGAAATGAACATGCCTAAGCCGAGTCATATTCCAAATTTCACCGGTGCATCAATGTTTTCTTTAGAACCAACAATTAATGTTTGTAGACTCCAGAGAAGATTGAATGAAGAAGAAATTTGGTTGAGTGCCTTCCAGAATGAACAACACGAAGCCTCAGGTTAACCAAATCAAACAAATTTCCCGGGGAGTAATAGTCTTGTAGATAATCATCCTTGTTGTATGTTTTCAATGTCCTCAACAATCTTAAATTGTACAAAGATTGAACTCTTTTACCACCGCTTATACAGGTACGAGCATATGGTCTAGAATTCATGGCATCAACCACTTTTTCCTCTGAAGCGTTTTCCAGAATAACTACGTGTCGTTGACTACATGTGCCTTGAAGACTATACTGCCCTACCACATGATAAAACCTCTCATTTTCAGCTTTTCTCAAGCAATGGTTTCTTAACAAATCATGCATTTTCAAGTACTTCATGTTTCCAGTTTTACCAAACTTGTGAACAAGAATTAGATTTCTATCAACTTGTTCATCCAAGTACTCTTGTAGCTCAACTTCACTATTTTCATGCAATACTTATTATTCTCTAAATTCCCGTAATTCTTCTACTGGTTCTAGTTTTTCTAAAAGACCTCACATCAAAACAATTGATAATGGAAGTCCTCTGCAACTCTCAACAGTCTTCCTTCCAATTTCCTCCAAATCGAAAGGGCAAATTTCCCCCTCAAATACAATGTTGCATAATATACTCCAGTTACTTTCCCCATCCATAAACTTCATTTTAAGGGTATAATTGCTATCCAATTGAGATCCCAAATTCGATAGCTTAGTTGTCACTATTATCCGACTACCATTACTATTGTTAGGAAAGTAGTGTTGTATCTTCTCCCATGCCTCAATACTCCACATATCATCAAACACAATTAGATACCTTCTATATGATAAACATTTGTGGAGTCCTAATCCTATTTCATCTTCGCTCATTTGACCCAACACATGTTTACTTGTTTCAGATAGAATTTCACAAATAAGTTCTTTTGTGTTATATTGTTGAGAAATAGTAACCCAATCACACATATCAGAATGGTAACAAATAGATGGATGTACATAAACATGTTCGGCAAGAGTAGTCTTACCAATTCCTAACATTCCTACACTGGGATGACTTGTCGACTTTGTTGTCCGTAAATGAGCTTCTCCATGAGTTGAAGTTGGACATGATCAAAGCCCATCATGGTTGTGTTGCTCAACCTAGTGAGAGAAGATGTTGGCGACCATCAGATGCTGAGTGATCTTTGAGTACAACAATCTCCTTCACTTTCTTTCTTTATCAATTCCATGTCTTCTATCACCTTTTGCAAATTCTCATGCAAGTATGCGGATGAGTAACCAACAAATGCTAAGACTTGTTCATGCAATTGATTTTGGATTACAACTATCTCCAACACTTCTTTCTTGATCAATTCCATGTGTTCTACCACTTTCACCGAGTTCAACCACTTTCACCGAAACGTCGAGAAATGTTGATGTATCCGCTAATTCAAGGCCTAGTCTCCGTTTAAGTGCAAAGAGCTGCATCACTTCTTTTCGTATAAAATCTATGTGTTCTATCACCTTCACCACAAGTCTTGTTAACATTATCCTCTCTCTTACTTTACCATTTCTTTACTTTAAATATTTATTATCATTTTTATAAAACAAGTGCGCAAAAGTGACCGGGACTCCTAATGGCAGCCGAATGGAGTATTATTTGAAGTAAATGGGCCCTACAATCCATTAAACTATTTTACTCACATTATATTACCAAATTATTAATAATATAAAAGTGAGACTTATATTTTATTAACTTTTTTAATTTAATTATTATTTTTATTTCTTAATGCAAATGAAAGCAAGATTATGAACAAGGGAAGGAAGGAGAATATCCGAATTTCACAATTTGACGCTCTTTTGCTTAGAGTCCACTTTCTCGGTAATTGTTGGTTAGTTAGGTATACAATTTTGATTTGATTTTTAATTATTTTGATAATGCACATATTTTGATATTCTTATACTCCCTCCGTCCATGAATAAGAGTCCCGTTTTTGTATTTCTGTCCGTCCACGAATTAGAATCCCGGTTCATAATTACCATAAATGGTAAAGAGACCCCACATTCCACTAATTCATTCCACTCACATATCATTTAAAACTAATATATACAAGTAGGACCCCTATTCCACTAACTATCTTCCACCTTTTTCTTAACATTTCTTAAATCCCGCGCCATTTAGAAATGAGACTCTTAATCGTGGACGGAGGGAGTAATTTTTAAATGTTATAAACTATAAGAATTCCTTTCTATTTATTCTTATCCAGTGTATTATTAGTAAAGCCCATGTTTATTGGGCCAAGATGAGGACTTCAAGCCTGGCCAGAAATTTGTAAAGCCCATGTTTAATTTTTAATGGGACAGAGGAACTAGTATTTTACCGAATTAGTGGAGGTTGGATCAGCTTTACGATTTATTTATGTGTATATAAGATGTACGGAGTACTAAAAAAAACAATTTCATTTCGTTTGCATTGATGATTCTAGGGTTATGTGAAGTAATTTATTACATAAACAGATACATACTATAATAAATTAATTCATTAGTCAGAATACATGGTGATCCGATCTACATATTTTCTCATTTTAAAATATATTACCCACGTTTTAAAATGTCTAATTTCTAACTTCTTATCCATGTTGTTGATGTCAAAAAAAAAAAAAAAAACTATCATGCTACACTGATACAACAATATGTTGTCTAAAATAACTAATCTTTCAGCACTGAAACTAAACAAACTATTGAAAGATTAGTTATGTTTTTATAATATCTTAAAGACAAATATTATTAATGTTACAATTGTTATATAAGCACTATTTACGAGCACCGTTCTAACATTACTAACGTTATTGTTTTTATTCTTAAAAATTGGGAATTATTAAGCCTAATCAAATATTAATTACTACCTAATCCACGGGAATTATTTTATCGCTTTTCATAATTATTTTTTCTTTGACTTGTCAAAAGGTTTTGTGAAGACTAGAAAACTCGAGACAGGGGATGAAAATTCTTTGTATTCCAAATTTTGTGTGTATACAACTCTAAAAACAACTAATCAATTCAAACAATTGACTATTCCAAAAGCATAATATAAGGATTACTACCTATGAAAACACGTAGTTTAATTCAAGATATTTTTTGTGTTATTGTCATTAATAATTATTATGATATTTTGTTTGGTGGTTCATGTGCACGTCACAACGATTTGCAGCATATAATATGTAGTAATAGTATATAATTAAAATAAAAATAAAATAAAAGGGGTAACCCGGTTTGAACACAATGCTTGAAATTCGACGTATAAAAGGGTTTTGAAATTGAACTTTGACTCATTGAATTAATATTCCCACTTATGTAAATAATTAAAACAAATTATGGTGAAGAGCACCATTGTATTAGTATCAAGCAATTGAAAGTTGCAAAATATACATGAGTTTTTCCACGTAAAAAAAAGTAGAGAAGCTGAACGATAGGATAAACCTCCTACCGGGTTGATCGGCGTCCATAGATCGGCGATCGATAAATATCTGTTTATAATAATATTGATATTCTTGAATGATTTATCAAATGATTGCAATAATTCCTATTTATGATGCTAATAACTAACTTAATGAACAAGAAAACAAAGATATAGAAAAGATACAGAAATCCCTAATTTAACTAACTAAATAATGCTAATGCTCGTATCACTGAAATTCACTTTTTTTTTCATTACAGTGTTTTATTTTTTTTCTTTTCTAAAGCATAACTATGTATACTATACAAGTTGTGGTTACAAAGAAAGGGACAATTAGTGTAGTTTGGTCGTTCATAGTGCAATTTGAAAGTTGGGATTTGCCAGGCTCAGCAGATCATAGTAGGGAAAGTGGGAGCTCTCCATTATCCAGCATTCCAATTGATGGGAAACATACAAGTGATAAAGTTGGAATTTCACCAAGTTCTGTGGGGATCTCTTTTAAATCACTCAAAGTTGGATATATTACAAACTTAAAAGTCTCCTAAGATTTTTAGATATTTTGGGAAGGGGTCGCGTTAAAATAAAACCAACCTTCTAATCCAGAACCCAAAACTATCTCAATATTATGTATTAAAATTATCAACACAAAGACAAAACTTTCTCAATAGATTTGTGTTAGATAAAATTATGTCTTTGTGTTGACATTTAAATTTACATGTTATGTTGAGAAAGTTATACTTATATGTTGAGAAATTTTCAACATAATATTGAAGTTCTGGGTTCTGGATTGAGAATTAGTTAGCATTTGATTATAATTCTTTCGGGAAGTATATGTAATAACATGACAAAACCAAGCAAAATTAAGCCGCAGAAAACTTAAGGAGAAAAGGTGGAAACATTTCATGTAAACAAGTTGTGGTTATCTACAAGAATTGCTCAGATATACTCCTATCATCCAAGGTAACGTGACCCGAGACAAAATTCATATTGTATATGATGCAAAAACAGATCAAAGGATCTCACGAGTCACTCTATTCCAATTTAAAGTTGCGATTTGCTAAGGTCTTCAGAAACTCGACGTTGTCGTACTGGGTGATGATAACCGAAACTTTAAAAGATAATTCTTCTTCTCCTTGTAATTCCTCTTGTTCCTCGACCATTCTCTTCGCACTTATCACTGATTCTCCACTGCAACGACACATTCTCACGGATTTCAGTGTCGGAATTTCACCAAGTTCTGCAGGGAACTCCTTCAAAGATACCCAGGAAAGACTAATGTGCTCGAGGCATGGGAAGTGAGAGCTCTCCGTCATCCACCATTTCAAGCCACTGCACAAGCTAAGTTCCAAATATTTGAGACTGGGGAACTGGCCTTCCACTGTTTCCCATTTGCCTGCTGTGAAATCTCCACCCCTCAACTTGAGCTTTTGAAGAAGGGGTAATGCACTTGCCTTTTTCAATATGTCTTCAATTCTATTTATATACGTCCCAAGAGTCAGACTCTTAAGAGAGTCTGGAAAGGTAAGCTTTTGCAACAAACCACTCCTACCTTCGCCTTTGCAGCTGAGAGATTCAAGCTTTGGCAGACGTTCGATGTTGTGGAGACAATAGTCATCACCAGACTCAATTCCCTCAGGTATGGGGAAAGATAGTCCCAATTTTTTTATATTGGGAATGCTACGAACCATCATCTCATCACACTTGAAATTACTTACTCCTATGAGGGTTTGTAGATTCTCCATGATCACAATCTTGTCACTCGGAGGATCTGGGAGATGCAATCCTCCATCGTTGAGCCACTCATCAACATAGAAATCGACATGCCTAAGTTGAGACATGTTCCAAATTTCAACCAGTGCATTCTTGATTGATAGTGAATGAAGAATTAATGTCTGAAGACTCCAGAGGAGATTGATTGAAGAAGGAAGTTGGGAACCGTCTTTATGAAAAACAGCAAGATACCTCAAATTAACCAACTTGAACAATTCTCTCAGGGAATACGAATGTTCTTTTGTATGAGAAAATTGGTCGTATGCTCGCAATGTCCTCAACAATCTTAAATTGGGCAACAATTGAACTCTTTCATATTCACTTATATAGGAACGCACATGTGGTGTAGAACTCATGGCATCAAGGACTTCCTTCTTTGAAGTGTTTCTCGGAATAACTACACGGCGTTGGATAGATGTGCCTAGAGGATTATGTTGCCCGACCACATGATAAAACCTCTCCTTTACAGCTTCTCTCAAGCAAAGGTCTCTCAACAAATCATGGATTTTCAAGTACTTCATGCTTCCAGTTCTCCCGAACTCGTGAACAAGAATTAGATTTCTAGCAACCAGTTCATCTAAGTACTCTTTAACTATTGTTTCCAAACTTTTGCCATTTACTGGTTTCACAAATCCTTCAGAAACCCATAGCTTGATGAGTGTTGATACTCGAATCTTACTATCCTCCTCAAACATTCCGAGATATAGAAAGCACGGCTTAAGATAAACTGGCAAATGGTTGTAGCTCAACTTCAGTATTTTCAAGCAATGCATACCATCCTCTGAATTCACTAGTGAATTTACGCTTCTCCTAATCGATTCCCAATATTTTTTTGTTGGTTTCAGTTTTTCCAAAAGACCTCCCACCACAACAATTGATAATGGAAGTCCTCTGCAATTCTCCACAATCTTCTTTCCAATTTTCTCCAATTCTAAAGGACAACTTTCCCCCTGAAACACAATTTTGCTGAACATGTTCCAACTACTTTCTTCATTCATAAATTCCATTTCAAGGCTATAATTGTTATTCAATTGGGAACCCAAATTTGATAGCCTAGTTGTCACCATTATCCGACTACCATTACCATTGTCAGGAAAATAGAGTTGCATCTTTTCCCATGCCTCAATACTCCACATATCATCCAACACTATTAGATACCTTCTATGTGATAAACATTTGTGGAGTGATAGTCCTATTTCATCTTCTCTCATTTCACTCAACCTTTGTTTATTAGCTTGAGAAAGAATTTCACCAAGAAGTTCTTTTAAGCTAAATTGTTGAGAAATGGTAACCCAAGCACAGATATCAAAATGGTCACCTATAGATGGATGTGCATAAACATATTCGGCAAGAGTGGTCTTACCAATTCCTCCCATCCCAACAATTGGGATGACTTGGCGACTCTGTTCTCCATAAACGAGCTTCTCCATGAGTTGAATCATGACATCATCAAACCCCACCATGGTTGTGTTGTTCAGCCTAGAGAAAGAAGATGTTGAGGAACCTCCATAGACTTGCGTATGATCTTTGAGTGTAACGACCTTCATCACATCTTTCTTGATTAAATCCATGCCTTGTATCACCTTCTGCAAACTCTCATGAAAGTTTGCATATGTTGAGGAATCAGAAGAGGCTGAGACTTGTATCTCTAGCTGATCTTTGATTGCAATGATCTCCATCATGTGTTTCTTGATCAAATCCAAATCCATGTTTGCATATATGGAGGAATTAGCAGATGGCAAGACTTGTTTCGGCAACTGATCTTTGAATGCAAAAATCTCCATCACTTCATTCTTAAGCAAATCCACGTCTTCTATGAAATCCACCACGGCAGTCTTGTGATAAACTTCATACGTTTTTTCATCAGCATATGCCAAGACTTGTCTCTGCAGTTGATCTTTGAATGCAAAAATCTCCATCACTTCATTCTTGATGAAATCCATGTGTTGTATCACTTTCATCACAATCTTATACAAGTCTGCAGAATCTGAGACTTGTCTCTGCAGATGATATTTGAGAGTGAAGATCAGATCCATGTGTTTTTTCACCCTTTTTTCTATCAGTTGAATGCCTCGTCTCATATTCTGCATAATCTCATACAAGTCTTCTTCAGATATCCAGATATGTGAGACTTGTCTCAGCAGCATACCTTCATTGCCTGCAACGACCGAATCCATGTCTTCTATCACATCCCTCAAAGCCTCGTACAAGACTAAGACAGGTGGACGAATTCGATCCACAATGTGAGATTCGATGACATCTTCAGCCGCATAAACAGCATCAGCAATGCGCATCTCCAATGGATCTGCCTCATCCCCCTCTGCATAAGGAGACTTGTAACCTTCGAGAAATTCCTGCAAAAACATAACAATTTCAGTGAGAGATTCAACTTGTTTCTTGTCCATAGAAATCGGAGGCGAAGGATGATGCTCGATCTGATCCAAAATCTGCATAAGAGAAACCAGAGCTGCATAAGCCGCCATTGATATGAAATTTTTTTTTTGGTGATATGATAACTATTTTCAGGTTGCTGAAAATGAAGATAGAATAAGAATGGATGAGTGGTGGAAAAAAAAGGGAGAGTTGGAGTCATGCATTATTGATTATACAGACTAAATATCTAAGACTTGGCCCAATAGACTTGGCCATTGGTAACTGATGCAATCTTTAGGTCGGGCTGGACCGTTCTGGCCCACGGGGTTAATAAATCCGGGTCTGATGTATGTCATAAATACTGAAGTTGTATAGTACTCCCTCCGTCCTGGCCAAATGACATATTTCTTGGCTGACACGAGATTTTAGGAGTTATTGGTTAAAATGCTTAATTGGAAAGAGAAAATGTGGATGTAGGTACTCCCTCCGTCCCAAGGAAGATGACCCCTTCCTTGGGCGGCACGGGATTTTATGCGACTTTATTTTATGTGTTGAGAGGAGAGAGTAAAGTAAGAGAGAAGGAATAAAGTAGAGATAAAAGTGTTTCCATTTTAAGTAATGGGTCATCTTGGTTGGGACAAACTAAAAAGGAAAATGGGTCATCTTCAATGGGACGAAGGGAGTATTAAAATAGAGAAAGTATAGGAAAAAGTGGCTGAGTGTATTAATTGGAGAGAGAAAATTTTCATAAAAGAAAATGTGTCATCTTTGTTGGGAAAAAACTAAAAAGAAAAACGTATCATTTAAGCTTGACGGAAAGAGTGTAAAAGTTACTCCTATTGAACTTTAATTCATGTCTGTTTTGAGATTTTGTAAAGCTCTGATTTGGAAAATTATAATTTTACTTATTAATATAAGAAGAAAAATCCCATTCTCCTATCGTTTGTTTGCTCGTGTTGATTCCGTCCAATAATGTTATCAAATTATACAAGTCAATGTAATAACATTTCAATGTCCACTAATATACGTAAAATTATCTAATTTGTACCATTTTTATTTAATGTTTTTCCCAAATGAAATTTGTACCATTATGCGCCTAATAAACTATTGCAGTTCTATGTTCACATTTAGCTAAAAAAGCACTTAGAAAATGTAGTCGGCTTTAATAGTGGAGTAGTATATATAATATTCAATTTTAATCTTTCATATTTCTCACTTGTCAATCAAAATGAAATGTGAATAACTAATCCTCTCCTCTTTTGAAAGAAGAGGCGGTTGGTTACAATTATCGATATTTGAAACAATTTTATCATTCTCCAATTTTTCCATAAATTGAAAGGCTTGAACAATTTTTAAAATGGTGAGATAGAATAAAAAGTCCAATACAAGATAATCACGGAGAAACAACAAGCTAAACAAATCATGGGCTTCATTTACATCCATTCCAAACAAAGCCCATTATCTCAAGATTGAAATTCAAAATCAAGCCCAAACTTATACCAATTTATATATTCTTTCCTACTCCTTCCGTCTCTTAAATTTTGTCACACTTTGACCGGACACGAATTTTAAAACATATAATGGAAAGTGAATTAAAATTTGAAATCTCATAAAATTCGTCGAATTTCGTATTAACACAAAAGAAAGTGATTGATCATGCACATGCTTTCGTTGCATTAATTTTTGTAATATTCTTACAATTTCTCAATAACATCATAAATATACTACTAAAAAAACGTAAAAAGTTAGTATTAGTTCCAAGTCCAAAACATAAAAGCACAATAGATCCAATATTACATCAATATAAATCTTCTATTTCATCTCCATGACTTTACACATACCAACTAATACAACAACACGGAGACGCGAAAAATGCAATTTGTTACATAAAAATCGAACCTCGTCATTCTTCCATTCACCAGTGTTGATTACTTGATGGATAACTATTCAACGAAAGGCCCATGACCGGAATAGCAAAAGAAGCTTCTAGAAGCATGCGTTGCTGAAATGACTCAATTGTCCCGCTCCCTTCGATCATATCCTTCTCTAAATCTTTATAATAACTCTTCAAATTTTTTGAGCATGCTCAAATACTTGAGCTTCAGCCACTTGAGGCTCCACCGGAAGGAGGAGGCGGAGTGTCGGCGTTGGCTGAGGCTTCTTTGGTTGATGAGTTCAGTTTTTTAACACATTTTTTTTTGGTGGAGTGAAATTTGAAGAGAGAGAATGGTTGACTAATGTCTAATTAGAAGTGGGATTGAACAACTTTTGCATCTATATATATAAGGTACGTATTAAGGAGAAATTTTGGTGGCGTGACATTATTACGTTACATTACATGTATACATCTAACGTGACATTTAGAATATGGTGAGCAATAAAATACAAAGCCCAATACTACAAGATAATCAGAGATAAACACAGGCAAAACAAATCATGGGCCCTCAGTTACATCCATTCCAAACCAAGCCCATTAGCTCAAGATTGAAATCCAAACCAAAGCCCAAATAAGAGAAGAAACCTCTAATTTTGCAGGACAATGGAATGGATATGCAGGGATGCAATGGCAACTTAAATCTCTAGTTAGATATAAAAAAAAAGTAAAATACTTTGTGCATAATCAATAGTTATGTTTTAGTTTATCTCTCATACTTAATAGATTTTACATTAGAACACATGCCATCAAAACCAAGATTATTGGTAATGGGTGAAGGGAGTAATAAGAACCAACAACCCCAATAGCTAACTAAGGATTATAAACTAAAATTTAAATATCAATAATGGAGTAAAGACAGTTCCACACAAAACAAACAAGAACAAATTAAAGCGAGAAGAAATTGAAACAAAAAAGAACTTGAAAGGATAGTTGTTCTTCTCCTTGTAATTCCTCTTGTTCCTCTACCATTCTCTTCGCATTCTTCACAACCGATTCACTGCACTGGAACAAGATCACCAAGTTGTGCGGGGATCTCCTTCAAATCATTCAGGAAAACAAGATGAAGGCGCTCGAGACAGGGGAGTTAGACTCTAACTTAAGAGAGTATGGAAAGGTATAATATACACCTCAACAAGAAAGACGTACAAGATCATTGACATTGCATATATGCTTCTGTAAAGTATACTAATTCGAAAATATGAATTCAAAAATTAATATATAATGCAAAAACAAATGGACATCTAAATTATTATTGACAATCAAAGGATCTCACTAGTAACGATCTATTTCAACTTTAAAGTTGCGATTTGCTAAGGTCATCAGAAAACCGTCCTTATCGTAGTTCCAGCTGAGGATAACGGAAACTTTAAAAGATAATTCTTCTTCTCCTTGTAATTCCTCTTGTTCCTCGACCATTCTCCTTGCACTTATCACTAATTCTTCACTGCAACGCCACATTCTCACGGATTTCAGTGTCGGAATTTCACCAAGTTCTGCAGGGAACTCCTTCAAATATACCTTGGAAAGACTAAGGTGCTCGAGGCATGGGAAGTGAGAGCTCTCCGTCATCCACCATTCCAAGCCACTACACGTGACAAGTTCCAAATATTTGAGACTTGGGAACTGGCCTTCCACTGTTTCCCATTTGCCTGTTGTGAATTCTCCACTGTGCAACTTGAGCTTTTGAAGAAGGGGTAATGCACTTGCCTTTTCCAATATGTCTTCAATTCCATTTGTAAAAGTTGAAAGAGACAGACTCTTAAGAGAGTGTGGAAAGGTAAGCTTTTGCAACAAAGCACTCCTACCACCGGCTTTGCAGCTGAGAGATTCAAGCTTTTGCAGACGTTCGATGTTCTGGAGACAATAGTCATCACCATACTCACCAGAATCAATTCCCTTAGGTATGATGAAAAATAGTCTCAATTTCTTGATATTGGGAATTCTACGAATCACCATCTCATCACACTTGAAATTTATTACTCCTTTGAGGGTTTGTAGATTCTCCATAATCACATTGTTGTCACGAGGAGGATCTGGGAGATGCAATCCTCCATCGTTGTGCCAGCCATAAACATAGAAATCGACATGCCTAAGTTGAGACATGTTCCAAATTTCAACCGGTGCACTCATGTTTTCTGAGGACATGGATAATCTCCGGAGTGGTAGAGGATGAAAAATTAATGTCCGAAGACTCCAGAGGAGATTGATTGATGAAGTAAGTTGGGAACACTCATTGGGCCAAACAGCAAGAAACCTCAAATTAACCAACTCGAACAGTTCTCTCAGGGAATGCTCATGTCTTTTTGGATGGAAAAATCTGCTGTATGCTCGCAATTTCCTCAGCAATCCTAAATTTGGAACCAATTGAAATCTTTCACAATCAATCACAGAGGAACGCAAATATGGTGTAGATCTCATGGCATCAAGGACTTCCTTCTTCAAACTGCTTCTTGAAATAACTACATAGTGTTGGATAGACGTGCCTAGAGGATTATGTTGCCTGACCACATGATAAAACCTCTCCTTTTCAGCTTCTCTCAAGCAAAGGTCCCTCAACAAATCATGGATTTTCAAGTACTTCATGCTTCCAGTTCTCCCGAACTCGTGAACAAGAATTAGATTTCTCGCAACCAGTTCCTCTAAGTACTCTTGAACTATCGTTTCCAAACTTTTTCCATTTACTGGTTTTACAAACCCTTCAGAAACCCATAGCTTAATGAGTGTCGAGACTCGAATTCTACTATCCTCCTCAAACATTCCTATATGTACAAAGCACGGCTTAAGATAAACTGGCAAATGGTTGTAGCTCAACTTCAATATTTTCAAGCAATGCTTATCATTTTCTAAATTAACTAGTGAATTTATGCTTTCCCTAATAGATTCGTTCCAATTTTTCAAGAAGACCTCCCATCATAACAATTGATAATGGAAGTCCTCTACAACTCTCCACAATCTTCTTTCCAATTTTCGCCAATTCTAAAGGACAACTTTTCCCCCTAAACACAATTTTGGTGAACATATTCCAACTATTTTCTTCATTCATAAATTCCATTTCAAGGCTGTAATTGTTATCCAATTGAGATCCCAAATTTGATAGCCTAGTTGTCACCATTATCCGACTACCATTACCATTGTCAGGAAAATAGAGTTGCATCTTCTCCCATGCCTTTATACTCCACATATCATCCAACACTATTAGATATCTTCTATGTGATAAATATTTGTGGAGTGATAGTCCTATTTCATCTTCTCTCATTTCACTCAACCTTTGTTTATTAGCTTGAGAAAGAATTTCACCAAGAAGTTCTTTTAAGCTAAATTGTTGAGAAATGGTAACCCAAGCACATATATCAAAATGGTCACCTATAAATGGATGTGCATAAACATTTGTGGCAAGAGTAGTCTTACCAATTCCTCCCATCCCAACGATTGGGATGACTTGGCGACTCTGTTCTCCATAAACGAGCTTCTCCATGAGTTGAATCATGACATCATCAAACCCCACCATAGTTGCGTTGTTCGGCCTAGAGAAAGAAGATGTTGAGGAACCTCCAGAGACTTGTGTATGATCTTTGAGTGCAATGATCTCCATCACTTCTTTCTTGATTAAATCCATGTCTTCTATCACCTTTTGCAAACTCTCATGAAAGTATGCAATTGTTGAGGAATTAGAAGAGGTTGAAACTTGTATCTCAAGCTTATCTTTGATTGCTATGATCTCCATCATGTCTTTCTTGATCAAATCCAAATCCATGTCTTTTCTGAAATACGCCTGAGTCTCGTACAAGTCTGCACATGTTGAGCAATTAGCAGATGGCGAGACTTGTCTCTGCAACTGATCTTTGTATGCAAAAATCTCCATCACTTCATTCTTAAGCAAATCCACGTCTTCTATGAAATTCACCACCTCAGGCTTGAAATAACTTATATATGTTGTGGAATCAGCGTATGCCAAGACATGTCTCTGCAGCTGATCTTTGAATGCAAAAATCTCCATGACTTCATTCTTGATGAAATCCATGTGTTGTATCACCTTTAACACAGTCTTATACAAGTCAGAATCTGAGACTTGTCTCTGCAGATGATATTTGAGTATGAAGATCAAATCCATGTGTTTTGTCACCCTTTCTTCTACCAATCGAATGCCTACACTCATCTTACACAGAACCTTATACAAGTCTGGTGCAGATATCGAGATATCCGAGACTTGTCTCAGCAGCATACCTTCTTTGACCGAATCCATGTCTTCTATCACGTTCCTCAAAGCCTCGTACAAGACTAAGACAGGTGGACGAAGCTGTTCCACAATGTGAGATTCGATGGCATCTTCAGCTGCATAAACTGCATCAGCGATGCGCATCTCCAACGGATCTGCTTTGTCCCCCTCAGCATAAGGAGACTTGTAACCTTCAAGAAATTCCTGCAAGAACATAACAATTTCAGTGAGAGATTCAACTTGTTTTTTGTCCATAGAAATCGGAGGCGAAGGATGATGCTCGATCTGATCCAAAATCTGCATAAGAGAAACTAGAGCAGCATAAGCGGCCATCTCGATTTGTATAACTTTTTTTTAGGATGAAAAAAATGGTGAAAGAGTAAGAAGGAAGAAGAGGTGAAAAATGAAAGGGGAGACAAGAGAGTGAGTAAAGGTATTGCTTTGATGAATTATTGCCAGCAGATATTATTGTTTAACAATGTTTGATTGTTGAAATGCTTTAACAATTAGCATTAAACAATTTGAAGGTGCAATGTAAGTGGCATCCACCAAAGAATGTCTCATGTCCTTTCCTTAGAATATTTTGATCTTATAAACTACTCCTACTTTTGTAACATCCACAAGAGCATGTGAATAAATCAACAATCTTATCATTATTTATGGATACAACCTCTTTTTTTTTTGTTATTCTATATCCTAATTATATTGACATTCAAATAAATATCTACAGTTAATCATGAAATTTTTTTGAAACTGAAATTTAAATTATTTGTATTAGTATTCCCTCTTATGAAAATAAGTAAGATAAATTATGGAGAAGAACACCATTGTCAACTAGTAGGAGTATTACAATTAAGCAGAGTAGACAGTTGCTAAACATACAGGAATCTTTTATTTGGGGTTCTATTTAATACTAGTATCATTTGCTATGCAAATATTAATATATTTTTAAAATATTAATTTTTAATTAATTAAATCAGAATTAATATTAACAAAGAACGATATGAGTAAGAATATTAGTTATATGAGAATAAAAAATCTATACAAATCAACATTGAAGCATAATAAATAAATCACATAATATAATATTTAAACATTAAATCATATATAATCAATAAAATGAAAAGCAATGAAAAAATAATTAAAAAGAACAAAGATAGTCAACCAAAAAAATTGAGAAAGCCTTGAAATCACTGAGCTTTCCTCCTATGGTAAAACAAAAAATGGTATGTTTGAGTTTTACAAGGTAAGTAGATATGTGCGGAAATCTGAATCACAGACCCACAAAAATAAGATCAACAAAAAAGGAATGCAAAGCCTCTAAATCTACACAAATTCAACCGAAATTCAAGGCGAACACTCACTTGCAATTGTAGTTCATCCTTTCTCCGTTCTCCCACTCAATCGCTTGCCTCTCCAACTCAAGAAGAAAAAACGAAAAGGGCGCAGATAGTCTAATCGGACAAGCCACAACAAACGAAGACCATTAGTTAATGAAAATTCGCCAAATATAAAATAAAAAAATAAAAACCTCCCACTCACTTTCCTTTTAATTATACATTTTCAATTTAATATAAATTTTTAAATTAAATGGCATTTTTATAAACTCCTCCAAAACTCCCCTTTATATATTTATAGATATCTTCGAAATGACTATTTTTTTTTATATAATTATTTGTTCTATTTAAGATGTCATATTAGATTTTGGACTAAATTTTCTATCTTTTTTACTCGTTAAAATATTCAACCATTTTATTTATCTCTATATCACTCTACTCAACAACTCTAACTAAAATTCCATGCCACGCAAAAATATGATCATCTTATTAGGATGGAATGTATATTTTTCTTCTGAAAAACATAAATAATACTAGTAATTCCTTCGTCCATAAAAAAATAAAATGATTATGTAATTTGTACAATTTTAATTTAATGTTTCACCCAAATAAATACCATTTTGAGCCTACTAAAACTGCTACAGTTCTACGATCACGTTTACCTAAAAAACACTTAGAAATTGTTGTCGGCTTTAATAGATATACTCAATATTCAATTTTAATCTTTTATACTATTTCTCACTTGTCAATCAAATGAAATTTGAATAATTAATATAATCTTCCTCTTTTTTTTTGAAAGAAGAGGTGGTTAATTACAAATATCAATATTTGAAACAAATTCTACATATTATCGGTAAATTGAAAGACCTGAACAATTTAGAATATGGTACAAAGTCTAATACTACAAGATAATAATAGATAAAACACAAGCAAAACAAATCATGGGCCCCCAATTACATCCAAAACCAAGCCCAAATAAGAGAAGAAACCTCACCCATTAATGTTTTGCAGAAAAAACCGCATTGGATCTTCTAATTTTCGATCCATGTGACTTTGGAAATTATGCTTATTGCAGCCTCTAATGTAGTATTAGCTAGATATTAAAAAAAATTAAATACTCTGTGCATAATTAAAGTGTCCACAGTGGGAGGGCCGCGGCCCTTGGCCCGGGCTTGGGCAGCCCGCGGCCCCCCACTACTGAGCCGAGAGGTGGACGGGGCCATGGGGGGTGGACGAGAGAGGGCTCGCCACTGCAAGGGCCGCGAGCCGCGGCCCTTGGCCACCGATTTAAATTTTTTTTTTTTTTCAGTTTTTATGTTAATTTTAGGGTTTTGGAGAAAATGAAGTGAAGAAGATGAAGTGGAGAGAGAGAGAGATTGTATGTGACGAAAATTAAACGGTAGTTTTCAAAATAATTTGTATTAATTTAGCATTAATTTAGGAAAAAATCATTCTCAATCATTAAATCCCTATTAAATTGGTCAACTTTTTTAATTAAGGATTGTGATTTAAATTCACATCCTAATTACGGAAATAATTAAAATTCAAATTTTCAATAAATATATTTACTTGTAATTGTCAAATTTTTTAAAACTAAATTAGATTTTTTTTAATATTATAGTCCAATAATTTTTATTCTAGCTAAATTAAAATATAATAAAATATGTAAGAAAATAATTTTAATTGGTGGCTCGGAGGACCACTATTGTGGTGGCCAAGTTTTCATGGGCAAGGCCAAGTTTGTTGGGTATGCCCAAGAAATGGTGGCTTGGACATGCCCAAAAGGGCCACCATTGTGGGTGAAGGGAGTAATAAGAACCAACAACCCCAATAGCTAACTAAGGATTATAAACTAAATTTAAATCTCAATAATGGAGTAAAGACAGTTCCACACAAAACTAACAAGAACAAAGCGAGAAGAAATATGCTTCTTTCATTTCAGTTTTCAAGAGATAGACTCTTAAGAGACTGTATGGAACGGTATAATATACACCTCAACAAGACACACATTGGCATAGCATATATGCTTCTGAAAAGTATAGTAATTCGGAAATATGAATTCAAAAATTAATATATAATGCAAAAACACATGGACATCCAAATTATTATTGACAATCAAAGGATCACACGAGTCACGCTACCCGAGACAATTCATATTTAAGTAAAATATGAATTCGAAAATTAATAGTAATCGGTATATAATGCAAAAACAAATCAAAGGATCTCACCAGTAATGATCTATTTCAACTTTAAAGTTGCGATTTGCTAAGGTCATCAGATAATGGTCCTTGTCGTTGTGCTTGCTGAGGATAACGGAAACTTTAAAAGATATTTCTTCTTCTCCTTGTAATTCCTCTTGTTCCTCGACCATTAACTTCGCACTTATCACCAATTCTTCAATGCAACAATGCATTCTCACGGATTTCAGTGTCGGAATTTCACCAAGTTCTACAGAGAACTCCTTCAAAGATACCTCGGAAAGACTAAGGTGCTCGAGGCATGGGAAGTGAGAGCTCTCCGTCATCCACCATTCCAAGCCAATACACAAGCCAAGTTCCAAATATTTGAGACTGGAAAACTGGCCTTCCACCGTTTCCCATTTGCCTGTTGTGAAATATCCACCCTCCAACTTGAGCTTTTGAAGAAGGGGTAATTCACTTACCTTTTCCAATATGTCTTCAATTCTATTTGTAAACATAGATAGAGTCAGACTCTTAAGAGAGTGTGGAAAGGTTAGCTTTTGCAACAAAGCACTCCTACCCTGGGCTTTGCAATTGAGAGATTCAAGCTTTTGTAGACGTTTGATGTTGTGGAGACAATACTCATCACCATACTCAATACCCTCATAATCACCAGGAGCAATTCCCTTAGGTATGATGAAAAATAGTACCAATTTTTTGATATTGGGAATTCTACGAACCATCATCTCATCACACTTGAAATTTCTTACTCCTTTGAGGGTTTGTAGATTCTCCATGATCACAATCTTGTCACGAAGAGGATCTGGGAGATGCAATCCTCTATTGTTGTGCCGGCCATAAAAATAGATATAGACATGCCTAAGTTGAGACATGTTCCAAATTTCAACCGGTGCATTCATGTTTAAATCTATGCTTAATGGAGAAGGAAGAATTAATGTCTGAAGGCTCCAGAGGAGATTGATCGAAGAAGGAAGTTGGGAACCTTCTTTATGACAAACATCAAGAAACCTCAAATTAACCAACTTGAACAATTCTCTCAGGGAATGCTTATGTCCTTTTGGATGGGAAAATATGTCGCATGCTTGCAATGTCCTCAACAATCTAAAATTGGGCAACAACTGAATTTCATAATCACTTATATAGGAACGGACATGTGGTGTACATCTCATGGCATCAAGTACTTCCTTCTTAGAAGTGCTTCTCGGAATAACTACACGACGTTGGATAGACGTGCCTAGAGGATTATGTTGCCCAACCACGTGATAAAACCTCTCCTTTTCAGCTTCTCTCAAGCAAAGGTCTCTCAACAAATCATGGATTTTCAAGTACTTGATGCTTCCAGTTCTCCCGAACTCGTGAACAAGAATTAGATTCCTCGCAACCAATTCATCTAAGTACTCTTTAACTGTTGTTTCCAAACTTTTGCCATTTACGGGTTTTACAAATCCTTCAGAAATCCATAGCTTGATGAGTCTCGAGACTCGAATAATACTATCCTCCTCAAACGTTCCCATATGTATGAAGCACGCCTTAAGATAAACTGGTAAATGGTTGTAGCTCAACTTCAGTATTTTCAAGCAATGCTTATCATTTTCCAAATTCACCAGTGAACTTATGCTTCCCCTAATAGATTCCCAACATTCTGTGGTTCGTTCCAGTTTTTCCAAAAGACCTCCCATCACAACAATTGATAATGGAAGTCCTTTGCAACTCTCCACAATCTTCTTTCCAATTTTCTCCAATTCTAAAGGACAACTATTCCCCCAAAACACAATTTTACTGAACATGTTCCAACTACTTTCTTCATTCAAAAATTCCATTTCAAGGCTATAATTGTTATTCAATTGAGAACCCAAATTTGATAGCCTAGTTGCCACCATTATCCGACTACCATTATCATTGTCGGGAAAATAGAGTTGCATCTTTTCCCATGCCTCAATACTCCACATATCATCCAACACTATTAGATACCTTCTATATGATAAATATTTGTGAAGTGCTAATCCTATTTCATCTTCACTCATTTCACTCAAACTTTGTTTATTAGCTTGAGAAAGAATTTTACCAAGAAGATCTGTTAAGCTAAATTGTTGAGAAATGTTAACCCAAACACAGATATCAAAATGATGACAAATAAGTAGTTTCTCATAAACATTTGTGGCAAGAGTAGTCTTACCAATTCCTCCCATTCCTACGATTGGGATGACTTGGCGACCAGGTTGTCCGTAAATGAGCTTCTGCATGAGTTGAATCATGACATTATCGAAGCCCACCATGGTTGTGCTCTGCGTCCTAGAGAAAGAAGATGTTGAGGAACCACCAGAGACTTGTCTAAGATTTTTGAGGGCAACGATCTCCATCACTTCTTTCTTGATTAAATCCATGTCTTCTATCACCTTCTGCAAACTCTCGTGAAAGTCTGCAGATGTTGTGGAATCTGAAGAGGTTGAGACTTGTATCTCCAGCTGATTTTTTATTGCAATGATCTCCATCACGTCTTTCTTGATCAAATCCAAATCCAAATCCATGTCTTTTCTGTTGTAATATACATGAGTCTCTGCATATGTTGAGGAATGAGCAGATAGCGAGAGTACTTGTCCCTGCAGCTGATCTTTAAATGCAAAAATCTCCATCACTTCATTCTTAAGCAAATCCACGTCTTCTATGAAATTCACCTCGTCAAACTTGTGAAGTTCATATATTTTGTAATCAGTATATGCCAAGACTTGTCTCTGCAGCTGATCTTTGAATGCAAAAATCTCCATGACTTCATTCTTGATGAAATCCATGTGTTGTATCACCTTTACCACAGTCTTATACAAGTCTGCAGAATCTGAGACTTGTCTCTGCAGATGATATTTGAGTGTGAAGATCAAATCCATGTGTTTTTTCACCCTTTCTTCTACCAATTGAATGTCTCCTCTCATATTCCGCAGAGTAGTATGCAAGTATGTGTCTGCTGCAGATATCGAGATATCTGAGACTTGTTTCAGCAGCATACCTTCTTTGACTGCAACGATCAAATCCATGTCGTCTATCACGTTCCTCAAAGACTCGTACAAGACTAAGACATCAGGACGAAGCTGCTCCACAATGTGAGATTCAATTACATCTTCAGCCGCATACACTGCATCAGCAATGCGCATCTCCAACGGATCTGCTTGATCCCCCTCAGCATAAGGAGACTTGTAACCTTCAAGAAATTCCTGCAAAAACATAACAGTTTCAGTGAGAGACTCAACTTGTTTTTTGTCCATAGAAATCGGAGGCGAAGGATGATGCTCGATCTGATGGATGATCTGCATAAGAGAAACTAGAGCTGCATAAGCCGCCATCTCCGATTGATATAATCTTTTTTCTGAGGATGCAAAAAAATGTAGAAAGAGTAACAAGGAAGAACAGGTGAAAATGCAAGGGGAGACAAACAAGAGACTTGAGTGAAGTCTTTACTTTGATGAATTATTGCCAGCAGATATTATTTAACAATGTTTGGTTGTTGAACTGCTTAAACATTTAATTATCATTACAATCTGCCAACTTGGGTCTTGGAAGGTGCAATGCAAGGGAATCCAAGAAAGAGTCTCACATGTCCTTTTCTTAGAAAATTTTGGTCCTATAAATTTTGTAACATCTGTTTGACTGTTTCTTATTAGTAAAATTCAGTAATTTTGATAGTATTATACCTCATTGGACTCAACAAACATCAAAACAGCCTCTTGATGAAGGGCAGCAGATTACTTACTCGAGTTAAAAAAAGGATATTAAAGAATCAACAAATTCAAATCAAATTGTACAAAAAATGATACTGAAGAATCAACATTAAACTCAAATCAACACAAAAATGAAAAAATAAATAAAAAAGACATGCACAGATGATCATTGTTTGGATCAATAATAGCACTCTCAAGAACAGGGCATAATGTGTGGGAGGAGATAGTTTCAATTATTATGATTATGGACCATTTCTATCAAACTTAATACACCTTATTAAGTATTGGCAGTGAAGAAACAAGTTTAAAACAAAATTGATAAAATAAGAATGAGATAGAGAGAAAAAGATGGTATGATATTGTTATTAGAAAATAGGACTCATTTTGTTTTAAGGAAATAAATTTTAGTGGACGACCCATTAATTTTGTTTGGGTTTTCAACTTAGGCCTTTTAGTTTTTGGGCTTCAGGATTAGGGATTTTGTTTTGGGCTTTAAAACTCCTCAGTCAAATTTTCATTATTACTACACAGTAAACTCAATCATGAAACAGTAATAAAATTGCACTACTTCATAAGAGAATAACTAAATACACTAGCATGCATTTAATTAGAGGGATTTATCACTTCAAAAAGGATTAGTTAATATCCTTTTTGGTAGGATGATGCTCGATCTATGGATTATCTGCACAACAGAAACTAGAGCAGCATAAGCGGCCATCTCGATTGGTATTCTTTTTTTTAGGATGAAAAAAATGCTGAAAGATTAATTAAGAAGGAAGAACAGGTGTAAAATGAAAGGGGGGACAAGAAGAGATTGAGTAAAGGTATTGCTTTGATGAGTTATTGCCAGCAGATATTATTGTTTAACAATGTTTGATTGTTGAAATGCTTTAACAATCATCATCATCATCATCTTCGTGATAACTTTGTCCCATTTTCTTGTTATTGGGATTTCTACGAACCATCACTTGAAATTTCTCACTCCTTCAAGTGATCACAATGTTGTTACTCGGAGGATCTGAGAGATGCAATTCTCCACTACAGACCTGAACATGCCTTAGTTGAAACATGTTCCATATTTCAACCAGTGCTTGAATGATGAGAGGCAAGATGGATATATGGTGAAGAAATTTGTTTATAACCATGAATGATAAATGATCAGTTAGGAGGCACTAATCCTACGGCCAGAAGTTGGATATATTGCAAATTTAAAAGTCTCCTACGATTTTTAGACCTTTAGAGAAGCATATAATAACATGACAAACCCAAGCAAAATTAAGCCCCAGAAAACTTATATAGATAGTAAAAAGGTGGCAACATTTCATGTAAACAAGTTGTGGTTATTTACAAGAATTGCTCAGAGATACTCCTATCATCCAAGGTAACATAGGGTATACGCTACACGAGACAAGATTCATATTTAAGTAAAATAGATATATGTCACGAGTCACTGATAAGTTTAGATCACCTATCGGGATTGTAGAGCACTCGAAAATTTGTAGAGAATGAAAGCATGAGAAAAAGGATTTTTAGTCTTTATTTCTCAATGACTCAATCTAGGGGAATTCTATAAAATAGAATTCCCCCACTTGATTCGACAATACGACTTGGGAAAGAATCAAGAAGAAAACCCAAGAAGATTTAACTCTATCTAACTAATAAATTAAAATATTCATCAAAGGAAATATCCAAAAAAAAGGATTACAACATAATAAATCTAATGGGACGTGTATCACCGGGTCTATTTCAATACAAATATTCAACTCCAAAGTTGCGACTTGCCAAGCTCATAACGAGCCCATCGTGGTCTTCGTTTCTGTCATAATCGAGGGTGACGAAAACTTTAAAAGATAGTTCTTCTTCTCCTTGTAATTCCTCTTGTTCCGCGACCATTTGCCTCGCACTTATCACTGCTGATTCTACCCTGGAACGATAAATTCTCACGTATTTCAGTGTAGGAATTTCACCAATTTCTGCAGGGATCTCCACCAAAGATGCCTTGTAAAGACTAACGTGCTCGAGGCATGGGAAGTGAGAGCTCTCCGTCTTCCACCATCTCAAGGTATTACTCAAGCCAAATAACAAATACTTGAGACTGGGGAACTGACCTTCCTCTGTTTCCCATATTCCAGTTTCGGAACGTCCATTTAACAACTTTAGCTTTTGAAGAAAGGGTAATGAGCTCACCTTTTCCAACATGTCTTCCACTATATAACGACTGAAATACACATTTAGACTCTTAAGAGATTGTGGAAAGGTAAGCTTTTGCAACAAACCTCTCCTACCATGGCCTTTGCAGCTGAGAGATTCAAGCTTTTGCAGACGTTCAATATTGTGGAGACAGTACTCATCACCATACTCAATATCCTCATTACCACCAGCATAATAATATTCCTCAGGTAAGATGAAAGATAGTCCCAATTTCCTGATATTGGGAATCCTACGAACCATCATCTCATCACATTTGAAATTCCTTACTCCTTTGAGGGTTTGTAGATTCTCCATGATCACAATCTTGTCACTCGGAGGAGGATCTGGGAGATGCAATCCTCCATTGTTGCTCCAGCCATCAGCGTAGAAATCGACATGCCTAAGTTGAGGCATGTTCCAAATTTCAACCGGTGCACTAATGTTTTCTGTAGAATGAACAATTAATGTCTGTAGACACCAGAGGAGATTGATTGAAGAAGGAAGTTGGGGATCTCCTTTATGACAAACAGCAAGAAACCTCAAATTACCCAACTTGAACAATTCTCTCAGGGAATACTCATGATCTTCAGTACGAGAAAATTTGTTGTATGCTTGCAATGTCCTCAACAATCTTAAATCGGACAACAATTGAACTCTTTCATAGTCACTTACATAGGATCGCACATGTGGTGTAGATCTCATGGCATCAAGGACTTCCTTCTCTGAAGTGCTTCTCGGAATAACTACACGGCGTTGGATAGACGTGCCTAGAGGATTATGTTGCCCGACCACATGATAAAAGCTCTCCTTTTCAGCTTCTCTCAAGCAAACGTCTCTCAACAAATCATGCATTTTCAAGTACCTCATGCTTCCAGTGTACCCCAACTCGTCAACAATAATTAGATTTCTCTCAACTAGTTCATCTAAGTATTGTTTCGCAATTGTTTCCAAAGTTTTGTCGCTTATTGGTTTTACAAATCCTTCAGAAACCCATAGCTTGATGAGTCTTGATACTCGAATTTTACTATCCTCCTCAAACATTCCCATATATACAAAGCACGACTTAAGATAAACTGGCAAATGGTTGTAGCTCAACTTCAATATTTTCAAGCTATGCTTATCTTTCTCTAAATTCGCCAGTGAATTTATGTTTTTCCTAATAGATTCCCAACATTCTTTGGTTTGCTCCATTTTTACCAAAAGACCTCCTATCACAACAATTGATAATGGAAGTCCTCTACAGCTCTCCACAATCTTCTTTCCCATTTCCTCCAATTCTGAAGGACAACTTTTTCCCCCAAACACAATTTTGCTGAACAAATTCCAACTACTTTCCTTATCCAAGAACTTCATTTCAAGGTTATAAGTATTCCCCAAATACGCACCCAAATTTGATAGCCTAGTTGTCACCACTACCCGACTACCACCAATGAAAGGAAAAAAGAACATTATCGGCTCCCATGCCATGTGATCCCACACATCATCCAACACGACTAAATACCTTCTATGAAATAAACATTTATGCAATGCTGATCCTGTTTCATCAAAACTCATCTTACTCGACACATGTATATTGGCTTGAGATAGAATTTCTCTCATAATTTCTTTTACGTTATATTGTTGAGAAATTGTAACCCAAGCACAAATATCAAAATGGTCACTAATAGATGGATGTGCATAAACATTTCTGGCAAGAGTAGTCTTACCACTTCCTCCCATTCCTACGATTGGGATGAGTTGCCGACCGGGTTCTCCATAAATGAGCTTCTCCATGAGTTCACGCATGATATCATCAAAGCCCACCATGGTTGTGCTGTTCAGCCCAGAGAGAGAATATGACTTTGTAGATGAAGATGAAGATGTTGAGACTTGTGTCTGCTGCTGATCTTTGGCTGCAACGATCTCCATCACTTCTTTCTTGATCAAATACATATTGTCTATCACCTTCACCAGACTTTCATTCAAATCTGCTGATGTTGAGGAACCAACTGATGCAGACGCAGCAGGAACAAGTTGATCCACTATGTGAGATTCAATGGCATCTTCAGCCGCATAAACTGCATCAGCGATGCGCATCTCCAAGGGATCTGCTTCATCGCCGTCAGCATAAGGAGACTTGTAGCCTTCAAGAAATTCCTGCAAGAACACAACAATATCAGTGAGAGTTTCAACTTGTTTTCTGTCCACAGAAATTGGAAGGGAAGGATGATGCTCGATCTGATCGAAAATCTGCATAAGAGAAACCAGAGCTGCATAAGCAGCCATTGATGTAAAAAATTTTGAGGTAAGATATGGACTAATTTTTTACGGGAGGCTGAATATGAAGATAGAACACGAAGGTTGAGTGGTGGAAATGACAGAGGGAATTGGAATCAAACATTATTGATAACACAGATAAAATATCTAAGGCCAGGCACGATGGCATTTTGTCTCAATGGCACAATAAACTTATGCCATCCGTAACTGATGGAATCTTTCAGGCCGGACCGTTCCGGCCTCCGGGTGTGTTGTCCCATGCGTTATGGGTGAGGGCAAGAAGTTCGAAATCGGGTTTTCTACCCCTCCATGGTTATATATTCGGGTCTGATTTGTGGTAAGGCTTTGGGTGTTAGTAAAGAGTGAGCATTCAATTTTCGGTTTGTTTTTGTGCCTAAATTAAACTAGAACAATTTAATTGAAATCAAAATATATAGTATAATCCAATTAACATATCCTTACAATTATAATCTTTATAAAATTTAAATATTATTATATTTATTAAAATAATTCAAAACAATTATAGTAGAATTTATTTTTAGATATAATATTATATGCTCTTAATAAATTTGTGTGTATGTGTGTCAGTGTGTGTGAGAGAGAGAGTTCTGACGTTCCATGTTAATAGAGTCATTTTACTATTTTGGGAAGTTTCAAGCTAATTGAATCATTTTAATTTACCATCTCTCTAACTTTATTGTTTCTTCCTTAATTTCTCCTACTTTATTCATCATCTATTTAACACATTATTTTTAATCTCCGTGCAGAAAAGAAACACCTAAATTAACAAGAAAAGGAGAGAGTATCTTAGAAATTATGAAAATTCAAAGGGTTGGATTCATTTTATTATACAACATGTAATCATCAATCACTTACGCTCTTTCCCTTCCTGTAACACATTCTAACTATTTCTTTACAAAGATCAAAAATAAAATACTCTGTAGTTTCTAAGTCCAAAACATAAAATCACAAGAGAACCTTTGTTACATAAATATACGTCTGCTATTTCATCACCATGATTTGGCACATGGCATCTAATACAGGACCATACCAGTTAATTATAAATAATTAAACATTAATGCTTTTGTCTCCATGGTATGATATCATTCATGTGTGATTATGTGAAGAGAAAATCAACAATTTATTTTCCTTTATTCCTTTTAGGTTATTTTGAAGGTATTATTTATGTAATAATAATAAAAAAAATTGTAACTTTAGGTTGTGCGCAGTGCAATTAAATCTAACTCTCACCCACCAAATTTTTAGGTAATTCAACTCAATTTTTGGTTACTTTGCTAGTCTCAATGATAAAGTTAAATTTTATTTAAAAGAAGATTCCTCATTAGCTTTCAAATATATATGGTTTTTGATAAAGACAATCCATATCTATTGGGCCGAGATATTAAATCCATAACAAGACCTTGAAGCAATATCAACACAGCCCAAACACTGGGAAAGCTCTAATATATCTCTCCATTGACTATTCAATGTGCAAAAGAAAAATAAATAAAAAATCTTAGTGACTTAATGATTTTTCTAATAGATTTTCAACAGTATTGTTTTGTTCCATATCTTTCTCAGCAATTAAACAATATGAACGCCATCACCAACATGGAAAACAAAACAATGATAGAAAACAAAAACATAAAACATAAAACACGTGTAAACTTACAATAGTAAAACTTCCATATCTCAACATGAGTTTTTGAAGAAGAGGCAATGTACTTACCTTTTCCATTGAGGCTTCCATTCTTCTATTTCTGATTTCAAGAGTTAGACACCTAAGAGAGTATGGAAAGGTAAGCTTTCATGAAAAATCATCGCTACGGTAATGGAAGCAAAGAGACTCCAGCTTTCTCATGTAAACAATCTACAAGAATTGCTCAGAGATACTCCAACTTGTTTACAAGAATTTACTTAAATACTCCAACATCTCATCGAAGGCTACACGAGACAAAATTCATATTTAAGTAAAATATGAATTCAAAAATTAATAGTAGTATATAATGCAAAAACAAATGACTTCAAAATTATTATATATTGACAATCAAAGAATCTCAGGAGTAACGCTCTATTTCAACTGTAAAGTTGCGATTTGCTAAGGTCATCAATAAACTATCCTCATCGTAGCGCTTGATGATGATAACGGAAACTTTAAAAGATAATTCTTCTTCTCCTTGTAATTCCTCTTGTTCCTCAACCATTCTCCTCGCACTTATCACTGACTCTTCACTGCACCAATACATTGTCACGGATTGCAGTGTTGGAATTTCACCAAGTTCTGCAGGGAACTCATTCAAATATACCTTGGAAAGACTAAGGTGTTCGAGGCATGGGAAGTGATGGCTCTCCGTCATCCACCATTTCAAGCCACTACACGAGCCAAGTTTCAAATATTTGAGACTGGGGAACTGGCCTTCCGCTGTTTCCCATTTGCCTGTTGTGAATTCTCCACCAATCAACTTGAGCTTTTGAAGAAGGGGTAATGTACTTACCCTTTCCAATATGTCTTCTATTCCACCATTCGATATTTCAAGAGCTACACTCTTAAGAGATTGTGGAAAGGTAAGCTTTTGAAACAAAGCACTCCTACCACAGCCTTTGCAGCTGAGAGATTCAAGCTTTTGCAAGCGTTTGATGTTGTAGAGACAACAGTCATCACCATACTCAATATCCTCATAATCAACAGAATCAATACCCACAGGTGAGGTGAAATATAGTCCCAATTTCTTGATATTGGGAATTCTATGAACCATCATCTCATCACACTTGAAATTTCTTACTCCTTTGAGGGTTTGTAGATTCTCCATGATCACAATCTTGTCACTCGGAGGATCTGGGAGATGCAATCCTCCATCGTCGAACCAACTATAAACATAGAAATCGACATGCCTAAGTTGAGACATGTTCCAAATTTCAAGCGGTGCATGCATGTTTAAATTCAAGATTGATGGAGAATGAAGAATTAATGTATGAAGGCTCCAGAGGAGATTGATTGAAGAAGGAAGTTGGGAACCTTCATTATGACAAACAGCAAGAAACCTCAAATTAACCAACTCGAACAATTCTCTCAGGGAATGCTCATGTCCTTCTGGATGGGAAAATAGGTCGTATGCTCGCAATGTCCTCAACAATCTTAAACTGGGCAACAAATGAACTCTTTCATAATCACTTATATAGGAACGCACATGTGGTGTAGATATCATGGCATCAAGGACTTCCTTCTCTGAAGCGCTTCTCGGAATAACTACACGACGTTGGCTAGACGTGCTTGGAGGATTATGTTGTCCGGCCACATGATAAAACCTCTCCTTTTCATCTTCTCTCAAGCAAAGGTCCCTCAACAAATCGTGGATTTTCAAGTACTTCATGCTTCCAGATCTTCCGAACTCGTGAACAAGAATTAGATTTCTCGCAACCAGTTCCTCTAAGTACTCTTTAATTACTGATTCCAAACTTTTGCCATTTACTGGTTTTACAAATCCTTCAGAAACCCATAGCTTGATGAGTGTTGAGACTCGAATTTTACTATCCTCCTCAAACATTCCCATATGTACAAAGCACGGTTTAAGATAAACTGGCAAATGGTTGTAGCTCAACTTCAGTATTTTCAAGCAATGCTTATCATTTTCTAAATTCACTAGTGAATTTATGCTTCTCCTAATAGATTCCCAACATTCCGCGGTTGGTTCCAATTTTTCAAGAAGGCCACCCATCACAACAATTGATAATGGGAGTCCTCTACAACTCTCCACAATCTTCTTTCCAATTTTCTCCAATTCTAAAGGACAACTTTCCCCCCCAAACACAATTTTGGCGAACATATTCCAACTATTTTTTTCATTCATAAATTCCATTTCAAGGCTGTAATAGTTATCCAATTGAGATCCCAAATTTGATAGCCTAGTTGTCACCATTATCCGACTACTATTACTATTGTTAGGTAAATAGAGTTGCATCTTTTCCCATGCCTCAATACTCCAAATATCATCCAACACAATTAGATACCTTCTATATGATAAACATTTGTGGAGTAATAGTCCTATTTCATCTTCACTCATTTGACTCATTTCACTCAACCTTTGTTTATTGGCTTGGGATAGAATTTCACAAAAAAGTTCTTTTGTGTTATATTGTTGAGAAATAGTAACCCAAGCACATATATCAAAATGGTGAGTAATAGATGGATGTGCATAAACATGTTCGGCAAGAGTTGTCTTACCAATTCCTCCCATCCCAACAATTGGGATGACTTGGCGACTCTGTTCTCCATAAACGAGCTTCTCCAAGAGTTGAAGCATGACATCATCAAAGCCCACCATGGTTGTACTTTTCGGCCTAGAGAAAGAAGATGTTGAGGAACCACCAGAGACTTGTCTATCATCTTTGACGGCAATGATCTCCATCACTTCTTTCTTGATCAAGTCCATGTCTTCTATCACCTTTTGCAAACTCTTAAAACAGTATGCAGATGTTGAGGAATCAGAAGAGGCTGAGACTTGTATCTCTAGCTGATCTGAGGCTGAGACTTGTATCTCTAGCTGATCTTTGATTGCGATGACCTCCATCATGTCTTTCTTGATCAAATCCAAATCCAAATACGGTTGAGTCTCTGCATATGTTGAGGAATTAGCAGATGGCGAGAGTACTTGTCCCTGCTGCAGCTGATCTTTGAATGCAAAAATCTCCATCACTTCATTCTTAAGCAAATCCACGCGTTCTATGAAATCCTCCACGTCAGTCTTGTAACAAATTGCATACATTTTGTAATCAGCATATGCCAAGACTTGTCTCTGCAGCTGATCTTTGAATGCAATAATTTCCATCACTTCATTCTTGATGAAATCCATGTGTTGTATCACCTTTACCACAGTCTTATACAAGTCTGCAGAATCAGAGACTTGTCTCTGCAGATCATATTTGAGTGTTAAGATCAAATCCATGTGTTTTGTCACCCTTTTTTCTACCAATTGAAGGTCTCTGCTCATATTCCACAGAATCTGAGACTTGTCTGCTGCAGATATCGACATATCTGAGACTTGTCTCAGCAGCATACCTTCTTTGACTGCAGCCACTGAATCCATGTCTTCTATTACATTCCTCAAAGCCTCGTACAAGACTAAGACACCAGGACGAAGCTGTTCCACAATGTGAGATTCGATGACATCTTCAGCCGCATAAACTGCATCAGCGATGCGCATCTCCAACGAATCTGCCTCATCCCCCTCAGCATAAGGAGACTTGTAACCTTCGAGAAATTCCTGCAAAAACATAACTATTTCAGTGAGAGATTCAACTTGTTTTTCGTCCATGGAAATCGGAGGGGAAGGATGATGCTGGATCTGATGGATGGTCTGCATAACAGAAACAAGAGCAGCATAAGCGGCCATCTCGATTAGTATAACTTTTTTTTAGGATGGAAAAAATGGTGAAAGAGTGAGAAAGAAGAACAGGTGAAAAATGAAAGGGGAGACAAGAGATTGAGTAAAGGTATTGCTTTGATGAATTATTGCCACCAGATATTATTATTTAACAATGTTTGATTGTTGAAATGCTTAAACAAATAGCATTACCGTCAGCCATCTTGAAAGGTGCAATGTAAGTGGCATCCACCAAAGAATGTCTCATGTCCTTTCCTTAGAATATTTTGGTCTTATAAAATACTCCTACTTTTGGTAACATCTACAAGAGCATCTTCACAAATAAACTATCTTATCATTATTTATGGATTCAATCTCTTAAATTTTGTTATGGAAGAATATGAGTGTAATGAGTTGATGGAGTTTGAGGTCCACTCACTAAAAGTGGAAAAAAAATGGTAAATGTGTCTTTAAATAACAGACACAATTTTATTCAAATTTAATCAGTCTAACTAAATTAATCAAAGTAAACAGTGTATTACTCCCTCCGTCCCTGAAAATTTGTCACCTATTTCCTTTTTCTTCCGTCTCTAAAAATTTGTCACCTTTCACTTTTACCATTTTTGGTAGTATACCCCACATTCCACCAACTCATTCTCTCACATTTTATTTTAAAACTAATATATAAAAAGTAGGACCTACATGCCACCAACTTTTTCAACCCACTTTCTATTACATTTCTTAAAATCCGTACTGGCTCAAATGGTGCAAATTTTAAGGGACGGATGGAGTATTAGATTGGATCATATTTGGGTCAAGCCATATTAAATTTGTATAGTAACATTTCCAATCACCTTTCTAAGTAGCGAAGAAATTTGGCTTGATAGATTTGCATGGTTAGTATGGTTCTTGCGGATGTTAAAATTTGTAACGTCCACAAGAGCATGCACATAAATCAATTGTCTTATCATTAATACTTAGGGATTCAATCTATAATAACTATCTTTTTTCTTTCTTATATCCTAATTAAATTGACATTCAAATATATAAAAAATAGTAGTTTTTAATTTAAAATTTGAATATTATTAATTTGAAATAAATATATACATAATTAAAATATTAAAACTTACGTAATTTACATTGATCGAGGGAACTGTAGTAAATCGTAACATGAAAACTGTAGGGATCAGACCACTTGGGATTCGCTAATTACCGGGACCTCTTTATTACCATTGTTCTGAGATGGCTAATCTCACAGTTACAAGCCAAGATACAAGGTATACAACCGAACTATACAATCTACTTAAAGCTACAAGATACACATGAACCCTAGCCCTAATCTGAACCCTTGACCAGTTCAGAATCCATAGCTATATCTTTGGATCTTGACATGCACACAAAGTAGAACAATTAGTATAGTAAGAACTCAGATCCTAAAGGATCTGAAACGAGAATAGTCTGAAAACACAAGTAATAAACCGAGGGACTTTGGCTCAGGTTGCACACACAACTTCACAAGGGCCAGGGACCTCCACCGTCTGCACCGCGAGTCACAAAGGGAGCACCGTGAGATTGAACAACCCCCAAACCCCAGGGATTAACCGATTACTACTTCACAGAAGCGATTCACCACAAATCACAAGGACTCGTCTCAATCACCAAGAACACTGCCAGAACATCACCAATTGTCTCTCACACACCAAAATCTTCTCAAAACTTCACCGAATGCAAAAGATCAAAACTCAACCGTTCGATCACCAACAGATCCACCACATCAACACAGCGTTGAAAGGATCTCACTCTTCCTCACACAACAAGAGAAGGAATGATCGGAGAAGATGACCAGAGAAGAAAGAGAGAGAGAGCAATCGCTAGAGAGAAGACAGAGATGAGAGAGAGAGTGAAGATCAGAATGAAGCGGAATAGAGAGAGATAGAGTTTAACCACTCACAACAAACACACCCTAGATCCAACGGCCAGCATTCACAATTTGGGTGATAATGCCACGTGGCAGCCATCGGATTATCCCAGGTAAGTTTTGGGCCACAACACATTGGGCCACAAATAATAGAATCTGGGCTTCGAATTAATTAAGCCCACAATTAATTCCTCCAGCCCAATTCACAATTGGTCCATATATCTCACAAAAACCGAATGCCCAGAATTGAAATTTCAATTTGCAAAAATATGATAAATATAAAGATAAAATACCTCCAAATTCGTATTTTGCTTCAGAGTTTCAGTAGAATGGTTTGCATTTCTTACGGTTGTTGCTTTAATTTACTGTTTAAAGTTTTCACATTGTGAAATGGCATTAATAGAGACTTATTACTGTTTGAAATTTGGACTATGGGCTTTTTTAATTTTGGGTTTTGGGCTTCAGCTGTCTGCTTTTATTTTTGGTTTAGAGTGCTACTCCTATTTCATCTTCTTCGTTGTGTACACAAATTGTAAAACAATTAATCAATCCAAACAATTGGCTATTCCAAAATGGATCACTACCTATGAAACCACGTCGTTTAATTCGAATATATTATTAATTGTGTTATTGTCATTAATGGTAATTATAATGTTTTGCTTGTCACAATGATTTTCAGTATATAATAAATAAAATGAAACGGATAACCGGTTTTGAACACTCATAAGGGCTTGAAAATTAATTACTAGTATTATATAAACAATTATTAAATGTAAATTCGACGTCTGATTTTTTATTTTTTTAAAATTATTTAAGTGCCCAGATATTTGGAAAGCCCAATCTAACAAAGCACGCGCTTTTATTTAAGAAGGCCTAATACACAAATAATATATTCTCTCATTTTCTAAGTTAATTGTTTTGTACTATTGGGATTTACATTATTAGTACGTAGTGAAATGTGTTGTGAAAAAATTTCTAAAAATAAAATAGACTAATTTTATGGGACAGATTAAAAGGAGAAAAATGAGCTATTTTTTGGGAACATAGTGTATGTGTATAGATTTAGTGCAAGAATTCTGACAACCCTCACAATATGAGGTTTTTATTTGAACGATAAGATTATCAAAATCTAATCAAACTATAACTAAATCCATCGTTGTAAACCAGTGTATTAATAAAATGGATCATTATTTTCAGGTCAAGCTATATTAAATTTGCAACATTCCTAATCACCTTTCTAATAGATTTGCATAGTTCATGCAGTTTAGGTATAAGAAATTACATGCATACAACATAATCAAGAATATTGAAAGCTAAATTTATTCAAAAAAAATATAACAAGACCATACCTGTTATAAATAAGTAAACGTGAATGCCTGTGTCTCTAATAGGTATGATATCATTCATGTGTGAAGAGAAAATCAACAATTTATTTTCCTTTATCCCATTTAGGTTATATGAAGTTACGGAGCACTTATTATTTATGTAAAAACCAAAAATTGTAAATTTAGGTCATCTGCAATACAATTAAATCTTATGTGTTTATTATTTATTTTGATAATAGTATTAATTTATGAAAAAATCATGTGCTACAAATAATGAACAAATATACCATAATGAGCTTAATTATACGATGGGCTGCGGACTACAATTTTTATATCCATGTGCTGAATGGCTGTTTGCACATTTTTTTTGGTTAAATTAAGAAAAATATAATATTTTTCTTTTTTATACAGTTATTTGACTTTCTTCATTTTTGCATCATTAATTCATTAGGATATTCGTTGTCTGAATAACTCATCTCTACTAATATTATTAATTCTTGATCCATATATACAATGCATGCACATTCTTCATTTGATATCTTTGTTAATTGTTACCCGTTAGGCAAAAAAAACAAGTACTATTACATACTCCCTCCGTCCCCCATTAGCAGTCACCATTTGACCGGACACGGGTTTTAAAAAATGTAAAGAAAAGTTGGTTGAAAAAGTTAGTGGAATGTGGGACCCACTTTTTTATATTGGTTTTATAATAAAATGTGAGTGAAGTGAGTTAGTAGAATGTGGGACCTACTACCATTTATGGTAAAAATGAAGTGTGACTCTTAATTGAGGACGGACCGAAATGGAAAAATGTGACTCTTAATGGGGGACGGAGGGAGTAATAAATAGAGACGTTATATATATTGACTACTCTAGTTAAGACTTAGAGGGGGTGGATTCATTTGAATAAAACCTTATATACTACTATTTATATATGTATATGTTCTTTAAAAACAAAAACATTGAAGACATGCATGTTGAACTCACAAGTGATATAAAAATTAAATTTAAAAATCTCAAAATAGCATAATATAAGAAGTTTTTTATTTGTTTTTCTTTTGTAAGTTCTTGATTTATACATGAATTCGTCAATCACTTTTCCTGTTTTACAATTGATCATGCACTTGCTTTCCTTTCCTCTTTGTAACACATGACACATTCCTACAATTTCTCAAAAACATCGAAAAAAACCCAAAAAGAGTAATAATTTCAATTACAAAACATAACTCACTCAATTACATATAAATATACATCTTATATTCCAATGTTGGTTACTTGATGGATAACTATTCAAAGAAGGGCCATGCATCGGCGGATCCAAGTGGGGTCGCGCGGGGTCGGCCGACCCCACCGGAGGTCCACCAAACAAGGCCGGAAAATATCATCTTCGACCTTTGATCTGGTGCAGTTCCGTCTTCGACCACGCGGCAGCTTCAACTCTACTCGAAGCCTTCCGCCGTTTCCAAAAAATAAGAGGAGAAAGGAACAATACTAATAAGAATAGAGGAAGAGATAATGGGAGGGGTTGCAGAAATTTGATATTGGAAGGATGAAAAAGATGATTGAAATATTTGGGCCTATTTTATTTTATTTGTTGGGCCACCAAAAATGTTTGTAGCTGGTATTAACTTGGTTGGCTCATTTTGTGGATTAACTAAGCATAATTATTTTTATAATTTTCGTTTCATCAACTACAATTTCATTATATTTTTTGTTTGCTCATTTTTTGAAACTATTATTAAAATATTTGGTACTGAGAATTTAATAGCTATTGTATATACAAATGTTCAGTGACTACTTAAAATATAATGAATTTTAAATAATTATGTATATATTATACTCCTTCCATCGGTAATAAGCGAGTCATTTCTTTTGGGCATATGATTTAATGAATTAAATTTTAAGAGTTAAATTGGAGATAGTAAGTATGAGATAGAGAAAAGTAGAGGAGTGAAAAGAATAAAGTATTTGAGAAAATAAAGTAAGAGGGGAGATTTTTTACTTTAAGGGAATGACTCACTTATGGTGGGACATCCCAAAAATGAATGTAACGTAACTCGTTTATAACGGAGGGAGTATTTATTATTATTAAATTCGACCCTACAGATTCCATCTTCTGGATCCGCCATTGGGGCCATGACTGGAATAGCAAAAGAAGTTTCTAGAAGCATGCGTTGCTGAAATGACTCAATTGTCCCGCTCTCTTCACTAAATCTTTATAATTATTCTTCAATTTTTTGAGCATGCTCAAGTACTTGAGCTTTAGCCACTCGAGCTTCGCCTTCTTGCATAGCCTGAGCAGGAAGAAGCCACGTCGGGGCTTCACCGAGGCGGAAGGTGGGGAGCCGCGGCTGAGACCGGAGTCTCCACCGGAAGGAAGTGGCGGACGGGCGGAGCTGGCTGATGAGTTCAGTTTTGGAAGACATTTATTTACCTTTAATTGTGTCCTTTCATATAAATATTTTTGCATGCTATACTTCTCATTTTGGAAGCGAGTGCTGAAAGCTACTTAATTAATTAAAATTTGGCAAAAAAACAGGACCATGCCTAAATAATTAGTATTAATGTTTTATTTATCATGATAATAGTCTTGTGTTTGTGAAAATAATGAACACAAATATACTTTAATGAGCTTATATGATGGACGGTGGATTACAATTTTGATATCATGTCAGAATATCTGCGTTGCACATTTTTTGGTCAAATTAAGAAAATTATTAGTAGTAATTTTTTTCTTTTTATTGTAACTTAAATTTCTTGAATTGTGCTCATGATGAGATTGGTTGTCTGAACTCTGAACAACTCATCTCTGCCAACATTATTAATTTTTAATACTTCATTTGATATCTTTGTGACCCCATAAAGAAAAAAAAAACATGTAAAAAATTATACATAATAAATTTCAATATACTAATGAGAGAGAGACACGTTATATTTATACTCCTGTATTACACAGGAAAGGGGGTGGATTCATTTTTGTAACCTTAAAGTTGCGGTTTGCTAAGGTCATCAGAAAACCACTATCGTAGGGCGGTGTGCTAAGGTCATCAGAAAACTGGCTGAGGATAACGGAAACTTCAAAAGATAATTCTTCTTCTCCTTGTAATTCCTCTTGTTCCTCGACCATTCTCTTCGCACTTAACACAGATTCTTCACTGCATCGATACATTCTCACGGATTTCAGTGTTGGAATTTCACCAAGTTCCGCAGGGAACTCCTTCAAAGATACCTTGGAAAGACTAAGGTGCTCGAGGCATGGGAAGTGGGAGCTCTCCGTCATCCACCATTTCAAGCCACAACACGAGTCAAGTTCCAAATATCTGAGACTGGGGAACTGGCCTTCCACTGTTTCCCATTTGCCTGTTGTGAATTCTCCATCACCCAACTTGAGCTTTTGAAGAAGGGGTAATGTACTTACCTTTTCCAACATGTCTTCCATTCTACCCTTATACATTACAAGATTCAGACTCTTAAGAGAGTGTGGAAAGGTAAGCTTTTGCAAAAAAGCACTCCTACCATAGCCTTTGCAGTTGAGAGATTCAAGCTTTTGAAGACGTTCGATGTTGTAGAGACAATAGTCATCACCATACTTATCCTCATCATCACCAGAATCAATTCCCTCAGGTATGATGAAAAATAGTCCCAATTTTTTTTATTGGGAACTCTACGAACCATCATCTCGTCACATTTGAAATTCCTTACTCCTTTGAGGGTTTGTAGATTCTCCATGATCACAATCTTGTCACTCGGAGGATCCGTGAGTTGCAATCCTCCATCTCTGAACCAGCCATAAACATAGAAATCAACATGCCTAAGTTGAGACATATTCCAAATTTCAACCGGTGCATTCATGTTTAAATTCATGATTGATGGATGAAGAATTAATGTCTGAAGACTCCAGAGGAGATTGATTGAAGAAGGAAGTTGGGATCCTTCTTTATGACAAACAGCAAGAAACCTCAAATTAACCAACTTACACAATTCTCTCAGGGAATACTCATGTCCTCTTCGATAGGAAAATATGTCGAATGCTCGCAATGTCCTCACCAAACTTAAATTGGGCAACAATTGAACTCTTTCATAATCACTTATATAGGAATGGACATGTGGTGTAGGTCTCATGGCATCAAGGACTTCCTTCTTTGAAGTGGCTAGAGGATTATGTTGGCTTGCCACATGATAAAACCTCCCCTTTTCAGCTTCTCTCAAGCACAGGTCCCTCAGCAAATCATGTATTTTCAAATACTTCATGCTTCCAGTTCTACCGAACTCGTGAACACGAATTAGATTTCTCGCAACCAGTTCATCTAAGTACTCTTTTGCAACTGCTTCCAAACTCTTCCCGGTTACTGGTTTTAAAAATCCTTCAGAAACCCATAGCTTGATGAGAGTCGAGACTCGAATTCTACTATCCTCCTCAAACGTTCCCATATGTACAAAGCACGGCTTAAGATAAGTTCCCATATGTACAAAGCACGGCTTAAGATAAACTGGCAAATGGTTGTAGCTCAACTTCAATATTTTCAAGCAATGCATACCATCCTCCGAATTCACTAGTGAATTTATGCTTCCCCTAATAGATTCCCAACATTCTGTAGTTCGTTCCATTTTTTCCAGAAGACCTCCCATCACAACAATTGATAATGGAAGTCCTCTGCAACTTTCCAAAATCTTCTTTCCAATTTTCTCCAATTCCAAAGGACAACTTTTCCCCCCAAACACAATTTTGCTGAACATATTCCAACTGCTTTCTTCATTCATAAATTCCATTTCAAGGCTATAGTTTTTATTCAATTGGGAACCCAAATTTGATAGTCTAGTTGTCACCATTATTCGACTACCATTACCATTGTCAGGAAAATAGAGTTGCATCTTCTCCCATGCCTCAATACTCCACATATCATCCAACACTATTAGATATCTTCTAAGTGATAAACATTTATGGAGTGATAGTCCTATTTCATCTTCTCTCATTTCACTCAACCTTTGTTTATTAACTTGAGCAAGAATTTCACCAAGAAGTTCTTTTAAGCTAAATTGTTGAGAAATGGTTACCCAAGCACATATATCAAAATGGTCACCTATAGATGGATGTTCATATACATTTGTGGCAAGAGTAGTCTTACCAATTCCTCCCATTCCTGCTATGGGGATGACTTGGCGACCGGATTGTCCGTAAATGAGCTTCTCCATGAGTTGAATCATGACATCATCGAAGCCCATCATGGTTGTGTTGTTCGGCCTAGAGAAAGAAGATGTTGAGGAACCAACAGAGACTTGTGTATGATCTTTGAGTGTAACGATCTTCATCACTTCTTTCTTGATTAAATCCATGTCTTCTATCACCTTTTGCAAACACTCATGAAAGCCTGCAGATGTTGAAGAGTCAGAAGAGGAGGTTGAGACTTGTATCTGTAGTTGATCTTTGATTGAAATGATCTCCATCATGTCTTTCTTGATCAAATCCATGTCTTTTCTGAAATACGCCCGAGTCTCTGCATATGTTGAGGAATGAGCAGATGGCGAGAGTACTTGTCCCTGCTGCAGCTGATCTTTGAATGCAAAAATCTCCATCACTTCATTCTTAAGCAAATCCACATCTTCTATGAAATCCACCACGTCAGTCTTGAACAAGCTGGCATATACATAATAATCAGCATATTCCAAGACTTGTCTCCGCTGCTGATCTTTGAGTGCAAAAATCTCCATCACTTCATTCTTGATTAAATCCATGTGTTGTATCAACTTTACCACAGTCTTATACAAGTCTGCAGGATCTGAGACTTGTCTTCTCTGCAGATGATATTTGAGTCTGAAGATCAAATCCATGTGTTTTTTCACCCTCTTTTCTACCAATTGAATGCCTTGTATCAAATCCTCCAGAGTATCATGCAAGTTTGCTGCAGGTATACCTTCTTTGACTGCAATGACTGAATCCATGTCTTCTATCACGTCCCTCAAAGCCTCGTACAAGACTAAGACATCAGGACGAAGCTGTTTCATAATGTGAGATTCGATGACATCTTCAGCCGCATAAACTGCATCAGCGATGCGCATCTCCAACGGATCTGCCTCATCCCCCTCAGCATAAGGAGACTTATAACCTTCGAGAAATTCCTGCAAAAACATAACGATTTCAGTCAGAGATTCAACTTGTTTTTTGTCCATAGAAATCGGAGGGGAAGGATGATGCTCGATCTGATGGATGATCTGCATAACAGAAACTAGAGCAGCATAAGCCGCCATCTCGATTGGAATAATATCTTTTTTAAGGTTGAAAAAAATGGTGAAAGAGTAAGAAGGAAGAACAGGTATTGCTTTGATGAATTATTGCCAGCAGATATTATTGTTTAACATTGTTTGGTTGTTGAAATGCTTAAACAATTAGGATTACAGTCTGTCAACTTGAAAGGTGCAATGTAAGTGGCTTCCACGAAGGAACGTCTCATGTCCTCTCCTTAGAATATTTTGGTCCTATAAACTAGTCCCTCCGTCTCAGAAAGTTTGTCACATTTTTTCATTTCCGTCCGACTTCCAAAATTTGTCACATTTCACTTTGTATCATTTTTGGTAGTAGACCCATATTTCACTAACTCATTCTCACTTTACATTATGTTTCTTAAAATCCATGCCCGGACAAAATGTGACAAAATTTATCGGACGGAATGTAACATCCACAAGAGCATCTGCATAAATAAACTATCTTATCATTATTTATGGACTCAATCTCTTACTTTTTTTGTGGAAGAATATGAGCGTAATGAGTTGGTGGAATTCGGGGTCCACTTGCTGAATGTAGGAAAAGGGTAAATGTGTATTTAAATGGCGGACACTCAAAATAACAAAATGTGTCAGGTTCTGTCGGACGAAGTTAAAATCTGTTGATGATCACAGTCATTCGTGCGGATCATTCAGACTGTTATAATGCAAAGAAAAAAATCTTATATTGTACAGTAACATCTGGGTTATACTCCCTCCGTCCCAGATAATTTGGGACACTTTGACCTGACACAAGTTTTAAGAAATCTAATTGAAAGTGAGTTGAATAAGTTGGTGTGATGTGGGTCCTACTTTTAAAGTATTAGTTTTATAATAAAATGTGAGTAGGAATGAGTTAGTGGAATATGGGGTCCACTACCAAAAATGGTAAAAGTGAAGTGGGACAAATTATGTGGGACGACCCGAAATGGAATACTGGGTCGAATTATCTGGGACGGAGAGAGTACTAAGTATTAAAGTAAACAGTGTATGATTAGATTGGATCATATTTAGGTCAAGCCATATAAAATTTGTACAGTAACATTTCTGATCACCTTTCTGAAAAGCGAAGAAATTTGGCTTGATAGATTTGCATAGTTCTTGTTGATGTTAAAATTTGTAACATCCACAAGAGCATGTACTTATCATTACTTATGGATTCAATCTCTTATTATCTTTTCTCTTTCTTATGTCATAATTAACTTGACATTCAAATAAATAAAATACTATTTTTTAAATTCAAAATTAGAATATTATTAAATTGAAATAAAAAAATACCTAACTAAAATATTAAAACTTACGTGATTTACATTGATCGAGGGGACTGTAGTACATACTACATCGTAACATGACAACCGAATTGAATTCAATTCGCAAAAATATGATAAATATAGAGATAAAATACCTCCAAATTCGCATTTTGCTTCAGAGTTGCAGAAGAATGGTTTGTTGCTTTAATTTACTGTTTAAAGTTTTAACCTTTTGAAATGGTATTAATAGAACTTTTTGAGCTTTGGACTATGGGCTTTTTCCATTTTGGGTTTTGGGCTTGGGCTTCAGGCTTTCTGCTTTTTTTTTTTTGGTTTAGGAGTGTTACTCCTAAAAATATTCTTCGCTCATTTGACACAACTATTTTGTGTGTATACAAATTGTAAAACAATTAATTAATTCAAACAATTGGTTATTCCGAAAAAGGATCACTACCTATGAACAGTGGCTGATCCAGAAATTTCATATTGGGGGTATGAAAATAATTACATTTACTTAAAAATTTTAAATTTAATCGAGCTCTTTTCTTCGGCTACTTTCCCGTGATTTTTTTTTTGCAACTAAAAAATTTCAATATAAAAAATGAAGGTTCTTAAATATTTATATAACAAAGAGCTTATTTTAGTTTGGAGAAAGTTTTAATATTTAAACTAAAATAAAATACATCATATTTTCTGCATAATCTCAAATATACAAGTTTGATGAGAATAATTAGAGAAAATAAATAATACAGAATAGCCAAAATTGCGCCACATGGGGAACGAACCCAGGTTGTTGCTGTGAAGGATGTGCATATTACCATTAGGCACTTTTAGTAAAGATTAACTCTGTTTTTCTTTCTTAATTTATGAAATAATATTATTAGATAGTGAGATTTACATTATTAGTACGTAGTACGTAGTGTAATGTGTTGTGAAAAAATTTCTAGAAATAAAATAGACTAATTTTATGGGACAGATTAAAATGACAAAAATGAGCTATTTTTTGGGAACATAGTGTATGGATTTAGTACAAGAATTCTGACAACCCTCGCAATATGAGGTTTTTATTTGAACGATAAGATTATCAAATTAACAAGCTCGAATCTAGTCAATCTATAACTAAATCCATCGTTGTAAACCAGTGTATTATTAAAATGGATCATTATTTTCAGGTCAAGCTATATTAAATTTGCAACATTCCTAATCACCTTTCTAATAGATAGTTCATGCAGTTTAGGTATAAGAAATTACATGCATACAACATAATGAAGAATTTCCTTCTTTTTCTAATAATTTATTGGCACGTCACTTGTAAATTATTAGTGACGAAAATAAAGATAAATTAAAAGAGATGTTTGTATAATGTCAACTTCTACTAACTAAAAAAATAAATAAATCTACAAACTACATAAAGACAAAACTAACCCTACAACAATATCATAATTATGAAATTTCCCTTAATTTTGTCCTTTCGCGATTATTGCTTATTCAACATCAATAAATAATATTTTGCATGCATGCTATTATATATACTTATTTTTACTAAATTATGGCCGAAAGATAAGGTGATTTGTCTTACTTTGATGATTAACTTTTTTGTGAGCAATTTTATAATTAATTTATTCCTTTGTCATTATCAAGTTATGAATAAGACTTATTTTTGAAAAATATTGAAAGATAAATTTAATTATTTACTTTGATAATAGTATTATTTTATGAAAAACTCATGTGCTACAAATAATGAACAAATATACCATAATGAGCTTAATTATACGATGGGCTGCGGACTACAATTTTTATATCCATGTGCTGAATGGCTGTTTGCACATTTTTTTTGGTTAAATTAAGAAAAAAATAATATTTTTCTTTTTTATACAGTTATTTGACTTTCTTCATTTTTGCATCATTAATTCATTAGGATATTCGTTGTCTGAACAACTCATCTCTACTAATATTATTAACTCTTGATCCATATACAATACATGCACATACTTCATTTGATACCTTTCTTACCCCATTAAGAAAAAAAACAAGCTAGTACTGTATAGTGCATATAAATATACTACTCTCTTCGTCCCATAATAGATGACATACTTGGAAATTGTCACGGGATTTTAGACGATATTGTTTTGTGTGTTAGGTGAAAAGAGAAAATAGTAATTTATATTAATGTGAGAGAGTTTTTTCCAGAAAAGGAAATGTGACATCTTTTGTGGAATAAATTAAAAAGGAAAGTGTGACATCTATTATGGGACAAAGGGAGTAGTACGTAGTCAATTCAATATTCCAATGAGATAGATAGAAGCGTTATATTGACTACTCTAGTTAAGACTCAAAGGGGGTGGATTCATTTGATCAATAAAACCTTAATTATACTCCTATTTATATATGTATATGTTCTTTTGAAAACAAAAATATTGAAGACATGCATGTTGAACTCACAAGTGATATAAATAATTAATTGTGAAAATCTCATAATACCATAATATAAGAAACTTTTTTACTTGTTTTTTTTGTAAGTTCTTGATCATACTGTTTTACAATTGATCGTGCACTTGCTTTCCTTTCCTCTTTGTAACACACAACACATTCTTACAATTTCTCAAAAACAAAAAGAGTAATAATTTCAAGTACAAAACATAACTCACTCAATTAGATATCAATATACATCTTCAATTCCATCACCATGATTTTGCACATACCAATGTTGGTTACTTGATGGATAACTATTCAAAGAAGGGCCATGACCGGAATAGTGAAAGAAGTTTCTAGAAGCACGCGTTGCTGAAATGACTCAATTGTCCCGCTCTCTTCAATCATATCCTTCACTAGATCTTTATAATTATTCTTCAATTTTTTGAGCATGCTCAAGTACTTGAGCTTTAGCCACTTGAGCTTCGCCTTCTTGCATAGCCTGAGCAGGAAGAAGCCACGTCTGGGCTTCTTCCCACCGAGGCGGATGGTGGGGAGCCGCGGCCGGGACCAGAGTCTCCACCGGAAGGAAGTGGCGGACGGGCGGAACTGGCTGATGAGTTCAGTTTTGGAAGACATTTAATTTTGGTGGAGTGAAATTTGAAGAGAGAGAATGGTTGACTAAATAGAACAACTTTGCATCAATGTATATATAAGGAGAAATTTTGGTGGTTTGGCATTAATTACTCCCTCCGTTCCACTGTAGTAATAGAAGCGTTTCGTTTTGAGCTCTCATTTTCAAAAAAATGATAATAAATAGTTAAAGTGGAGAAACAGTAAAGTAAGAGATGGAATAATATAGTCAAGGGGTTGTGATCAATTGAGATTTTTTATGCTAATTGAGAAATGAGATGCAATATCAGCCACTCATTTTTATTAAATGAGTGGTCCAGATTTTGCCATATGAAAAATATTTTTAGATTAATTAATTATAAAAGGGCATAACGGTAATTTCATGGTAATTTGCCAAATCTCCTCAATTTCATCCTCGCCGACTACGACACTTCATCGGTGGCGCTCAGCTGGTTCTTCTGGCTGCTCACGCTTAATCTGGCGGCGGAGGAAAAGATCCTAATCGAGCTCTGGACGGTCCTCAAGGAGTCTCGCGGCAGCGAAATTGACAAGTGGCTCGCCTAGGCCGTGCACCTCATCATGGAGCTCTACGAGGGCGGGGAGTTGTTAGACCGGATTGTGGCGCGCGGTCACTACAACGAGCGGGCAGCCGCCGGCGTGGCCAGGACGATCGCGGAGGTGGTCAGGATGTTGCACGAGCATGGGGTTATGCATCACGATTTGAAGCCGGAGAACTTCCTTTTTGCGAATAAGAAGGAGAATTCGGCTCTCAAGGCTATTGATTTTGGATTGTCTATGTTTTTCAAGCCTGGTGAGATAATCTCTTTCTCTTCTTATGTAGAATTAGGTATTAAATTCGCTTAATTCACGAGGCAGTTTTCATTCCCCTTTTGAATTTGGGGGTTTTGTTGTTCTTCTCTCCAGTGATTTTGGTGTATGTTATTTTTCCCCAAATTCGACTATTTCAGTGATTTTTTATTACTCTTTTTGGATTGTGGCAGTAATGTTTTCACTCAATTCCTATCAATTTGATGCTCTACTAATATTATAAACTCTTAATCTCTATTATTGAAGCAGTTGTCTTTCCCCCATTTCAATTTGGGGGTTTTGGCGTTCTTCTATCCAGTGAGTTTGGTTTGTGTTATTTTCCCCATAATTCAATCGTTTCAGTAATTTTGAATTCTCTTTCTGATCGGTTGCTTTTGATATGTGATTTGGTGATGATAGTCGGGAGGAATTGGATTATCAATTGTGTTGGATGTGAGTTGGATTAGGGAATCAAGCTTGCACTCTAGGTGTTTGGTATTCTAACTATTGATATGTGAATTATAAGTGTTATTTTAGTTGTTGACTTTTTAATACGAGTTGTTGACATTCGATATTCTCACTATTGATGTGCGAATTATAAGTGTTATTTGTTAGTTGTTGACATTTTAATACGAGTTGTTGACATTCGATATTCTCGGTATTGATATGTGAATTATAGGTGTTATTTTTTAGGATTGTTGAATTGTGATTGTCGAATTGCAAGTGCATTGTTGTAGCTGTTGAAGGAGAAGGCGTGGGAGCTCGATTTTGTTCAGAGAATCGTGGAATTGTTTTTGTACTCTAATTGGATTTCTGATATGAATTTTTTGACTCCAGAGGTTTCGATTAATTGTGCTCTTCTGTGTTGTTTTTTCTTCCGTTTCCGAAAATTAATTTGGATTTTTTGTTCGATAGGTAGTGCTGGAGATATATGATTATTATCCTGGTTCAGAAGATCTGAATTGGAAGTTATGATTTATTATTCTTTCATTGTCAATCGGGACGTGCGTGGCGGAATTACTGTGTTTAGACATAAAATTTCAGCAAATATGATTCTCTGTTCACCGCTTCTGAGACGATGATATGAATGCTTCGCTTCGAAATCCAGATTTCGTTAGGTAATTTGATTGGGTTGAATTTTCTCCCTAACTGATGAAATTGTTTGCTCTCGCAATTGCAGATTTGGATGGTTCTGTTAGCTGATTTATCTAATTTCTAGAAGCAGAAGGAAAATCTGGATTGTATGAGGAAGAACAGAGTACAGTGAACAGAATTGAAGTTCGCCGGTAACGCAAATATTGTTTTTCAAAAAATTGTTTTCTCATGATTTCTATTTCGATCTTTACCACAGAGTTCCCTAAAATATTATTGTTGACATAAATTATATAAGTTGTTGACATGAAAATGTTTATTTTTGACATGAATTATATAGCTCGTTGACATAATAACTTTTGTTATTGACATGAATTATATAAGTCGTTGGCATAAATTTTATGAAAATTGTTGTTGACATAAATTTTATGTAAAACATTGTTGTTGACATGAATTATATGTAAAACGTTATTTTTTACATAAATAATATACGTCGTTGACATGAAAATATTTGTCGTTAACATTAATTATTTGTGAAATGCTATTGTTGACAAAATAGTTGACATAAATAAAGTTTGTTGTTGACATCGTAGTTGACATATATAACGTTTGTTGTTGACATCGTAGTTGACATAAATAACGTTTGTTGTTAACATCGTAGTTGACATAATGTCTCCGTAGTTGACATCGCGCAAGTTGTTGACATTTTAATACGAGTTGTTGACATTCGATATTCTCGGTATTGATATATGAATAGTAAGTGTTATTTGTTAGTTATTGACATTTTAATACGAGTTGTTGACATTCGATATTCTCGGTATTGATATGTGAATAGTAAGTGTTATTTGTCAGTTGTTGACATTTTAATACGAGTTGTTGACATTCGATATTCTCGGTATTGATATGTGAATAGTAAGTGTTATTTGTTAGTTGTTGACATTCGATATTCTCCGTATTGATATGTGAATAGTAAGTGTTATTTGTTAGTTGTTGACATTTTCATACGAGTTGTTGACATTCGATATTCTCGGTATTGATATGTGAATAGTAAGTGTTATTTGTTAGTTGTTGACATTTTCATACGAGTTGTTGACATTCGATAATCTCGGTATTGATATGTGAATTGTAAGTGTTATTTGTTAGTTGTTGATATTTTAATAAGTGTTATTTTATTGAATGTTGAAGATTTGAAGATTTGACGAATGTTGAAGATTTGAAGATTTGAAGAATGTTGAATATTTGAAGATTTGAAGATATGAATGTCGAAGATTTGAAAATTTGAAGATTTGAATGTTGAAGAGATTTGAAGAATGTTGAAGATTTGAAGATTTGAAGATATGAATGTTGAAGATTTGAAGATATGAATGTTGAAGATTTGAAGATTTGAATGTTGAAGATTTGAAGATTTGAAGTTGAAGATATGAATGTTGAAGATTTGAATGTTTGAAGACTTTGTAGCTAGAGTTTTAGAGAGAATTTTAGAAAATGTTTTCAAACACAATTTAATGAAAAGACAATTATACCCCCTTGTTGACATAATGTGGTATTTGTTGACATTTTGTTAATCTTGGGGATTAGTGGCCCATATTGCATCTCATTTCTCAATTTAGCTAAATAATCTCAACCTAACAAGACCCTATAGTCAAGAGTCTTATCTACAATATTCTCTCTCTTACTTTACTCTTTTTCCACTTTAACTATTTATTATTATTTTTTCAAAATGAGTGTTTAAAACGAATCGCCTCTGTTACTATGGAACGGAGGGAGTATTACGTTACATGGAGTATATCTTTTTTAAGTGGATTTTTAATGTGTTAAATAACATAATAGTTATATCGTGACTAATTATTGAAGTGATGGAGACATGAGGCAGTACTATATGATTGAAGTACTAATTATTAACTGAAATTTAGCTTAAAGTGAATCCAACTCAAAGAAAATTGATTTTGTAGTAGTTCACTAATCTTCAAACAGATCAATTTTAAATATTAGTAATAACTAATGGATTTAATTGATCAGATTTGTGCATTATTCTATTGAGTTGGGAACGTTCAAGTTTCAACCGTATATAAACTAATCTTAAACTCTCTACATTTGAATAAAAGACAAATTGGAAAGTAAACAATTAGTTATTGTTGTTGTCGGTAAGTATATTAATTTATTTATTTGACTAAGCATGCAATAAAAAAAGAATTATGATCGAGGTGGTCGTTCCAACTAATCTCACGTATTAGCTACATCTTGATTCTTAACAATGGATTAATATTTGAAATAGTTTAATTTGCATTAATCTGTATATAAAAAATGATAAATAGGTCAATCACAGTGGAATTCATTTATGTTTTCTCTTCAACCTAATTATTGTTTACATTTACTTTATATTCGTGAGATAGCCTATATTACTATTTTTATTGTATAATACACTATGACTATACACATATATTGTCTTTTTCATTGTTACATTGATTTTTGTATTGAAGATTATAAAAATCTAACATCGTTTCCCGAATTTCTAGGGTACAACTAATACCGCGACAGCCACTAAGGCGGAACAAGACGTAGACTAGGGTTTCATTTAATGAGGTGTAACCAAGCATTTAATGAACTATCAAGCTATAAGTCAATGGCTAAATCAAGAAAGTCAATATTTAATAGAAGACATAGGTTATGCTCAAAATCAAGGATTTATCGAAATTCCAATAAAACGCCATATTTCACAATATTCCAATTCAATAGATAGCTCAAAACAACTCAAAAGATAATAGGTTTCAAAAGAATTCAGCGGAAGCAAACCAAGAGAAAGTGAAGCCACGTATGAAGACACAACTACACTCAAAGTTCCAATTATTCATCATACTCAATTCAACGGTCTCAACACCACCGACCGCTCGACGCCGCTCAACCTGCACATAGGGAAAACATATGCAGGGCTGAATATACTCAGTGAACTCATGCCAAAACATTTTATAGTTATGCCACCCTTACCATAGTGAACTCGAGTTTTGCATTTATATAAGAGAATATCATCGAGTATCACAAAAATCATTTCATAGACTGGCCAGTCAAACAATACCTCCCATTTTCTCATCAATCATCAATCTCATATGGTGCGACGAAGTGTGGCCACATTTTCGCTCACGAGACCGGCCGACTAGCAAGGACGGCTCCCGATCTCCCGTGTACACTAGCCTGATAGGGTTTGCGGCCCTACTCAGACCCGAATTCGTTTATTCATAGCCACTGTAGCCTAATGGAGCGTACTCGCAATCTAGGCATCAGGCATACACAATATCCAAAACAAAACATAGGCATGGCATAACAGTTCAATCCACCCTTATTTCACCACTTTCATCAATTTGCAACATAAAAGAGTTTAAGAATAAAGCCCACCTCGATTTCCTTCGATTTCAATTACGCACTTCTTCTCGTTATCACACCGGAAACGCGAACTATCACCTTAAGTTCATATATTTCAAATAAGTCTCAATCATTGATTAAAATCATGCATGATCTCACGTTTCCCTTTTCCCATCGATTATTTTCAATATCGCCAAACAAAATCAAAGTACGATTACCATATCGTTTTTATTCACACAACAATTCTAGATTTAACATCAAATCGTGTCACGCATGAGTGTTTCCCACACACAACACACGCGCGCACACACAACACACGATTGCACGCATATCGAGGCATGCACACACACACGCGGTCACACACACATGCATCCAAATTCATCAATTAATTTCTCCCCTCACTCGATCTAAATGCATGTGGAATCAAGAACACCGATTGATCGGTAGAAGAAGAAGAGATCAAAATAAAAGTACCTTTTCAATAGAACAATCAGTAGGAAACAAGTAGGATCTTGATTCTTCAACAAATTCTCGAATGGCAGCTTCAATTCTTCTCCAAAAGATGAAGAATTAATGGAGAAAGTAGAAGGAAAATTCGATAGAGTGGGAGAGAGGAGAGAGCGACGTGAAGTAGAGAGGGGGGCGATTTTTCTGTAGTGCTAGGGTTTAGGATTTCTCTCCTAAGGTTAAGATATAATCCAACAATTAAATAATAAAAGATTTGGAGTAGATTTGTTTGTTGAGGTGGCCGAAAATCATAGAGGAAAAATAGGACATTTGAATTTTTAGGCTATTTAATTAGCCTATGCTTAAATTTGAATATTTCACGGAGTAGAATAAAATATCACGGAGCAAGAATAAAAATATAATTCTCGCCAATAATAATAAAATGTGGCGTGTAGTTTGACTATTTCAAAAGGGATTTAATTGAAATCCTATTTAAATTAGGATATGGTAAGATCTTTTTAGATTTGGCAAGATATGCTAGGATATTTGAATTTATTTATGGAAGAGAATCAATAAAGGATCAAATAATATAATAAAAATTCCCTTCTCCCATAAATTAAGGATTTTCGAAAAATCCCTCTAGGAACAACATAGGGGTTATCGAAAATTTCATAAAAATATAAGGAATAATCGGACTTTGGATTTAATTTGGATAATTATCCCAAGCAATAATTAAATCCAAGAAAATTAGGATTTCTTTCCCATAAATAGGAGGGGGTCGAAAATTCCACATAATTAATAATGCTCTTATTAAAATCTCACTCATCCCTTAGGAAAAATAATTCACCACAATATTATTTCACCCCGCATCAAAATATTCACATATTCACCTCGCATAATCCACCATTCACAATTTTCACCGCCACGTCACATTTTCCAACGACTTTGACCATTCCACGGCCATGTCATATTTTCCACAATATTGACTATTCAATAGCCACGTCACATATTCAACAAGTTTGACTATTCAACTCAAACTCAACTCCATTTCGCAATTAGGTCACCAAGAATATTGCAATTTCACACTCATCATTTAATTCCACATATATCATAGCATTAAAAGCATTTAATGAAAAATTTTCAGGTCATAAAAATTAGGGTTCGAAAAAGTGGGGTTGTTACAGTTTCCGTATAATTTAATGAGTGATAAACATAGACTTAAATAAAGTGAATTTAAACCTGAGAAAGCTCATCAAATACATCTTTCCATTGTTAAGAGATTCCAGCTTTCTCATGTAAACAATCTACAAGAATTGCTCAGAGATACTCCAACTTGTTTACCAGAATTTACTTAAATACTCCAATATTTCATCCAAGGCTACACGAGACAAAATTAATATCTAAGAAAAATATGAATTCAAAATTTAATACTATATAGTATTCCTAGTATATAATGCAGAAACAAATGGACATCTAAATTATTATTGACAATCAAAGGTAGTCACGCAATATTTCAAATTTAAAGTTGCGATTTGCTAAGGTCATCAGAGAACAGTCCTTATTGTAGTTCCAGCCGAGGATAACGGAAACTTTAAAAGATATTTCTTCTTCTCCTTGTAATTCCTCTTGTTCCTCGACCATTCTCTTCGCACTTATCACTAATTCTTCCCTGCAATCATACATACTCACGGATTTCAGTGTCGGAATTTCACCAAGTTCTGCAGGGAACTCCTTCAAAGATACCATGCTAAGACTAAGGTGCTCAAGGCATGGGAAGTGAGAGCTCTCCGTCATCCACCAATCCAAGCCACTGCACAAGCTAAGTTCCAAATATTTGAGACTGGGGAACTGGCCTTCAACTGTTTCCCATTTGCCTGTTGTGAATTCTCCATCCTTCAACTTGAGCTTTTGAAGAAGGGGCAATGTACTTACCTTTTTCAGTATGTCTTCCATTCCACCTTTTGGTATTTTAAGAGCTATACTCTTAAGAGATTGTGGAAAAGTAAGATTTTGCAAAAAAGCACTCCTACCATAGCCTTGGCAGTTGAGAGATTCAAGCTTTTGCAGACGTTCGATGTTGTGGAGACAATAGTCATCACCATACTCAATATCCTCATCCTCATCGTCGTCATCAGAACCAATTCCCCCAATGATGAAAATTAGTCCCAATTTTTTGATATTGGGAATTCTACGAACCATCATCTCATCACACTTGAAATTACTTACTCCTTTGAGGGTTTGTAGATTCTCCATAATCACAATCTTGTCACAAGGAGGATCTAGGAGATGCAATCCTTCATCGCTCCGCCAGCCATGATCATAGAAATCGACATGCCTAAGTTGAGACATGTTCCAAATTTCAACAGGTGCATTCATGTTTAAATTCATGACTAATGGAGAATGAAGAATTAATGTCTGAAGGCTCCAGAGGAGATTGATTGAAGAAGGAAGTTGGGGACCTTCTCTATGATAAATAGTAAGAAACCTCAAATTAACCAGCTTGAACAATTCTCTCAGGGAATACTGATGTCCTGTTTGATAGTAATATATGTCGTATGCTCGCAATGTCCTCAACAATCTTAAATTGGACAACAATTGAACTCTTTCATAATCACTTATACAGGAACGCACATGTGTAGATCTCATGGCATCAAGGACTTCCTTCTCTGAAGTGCTTCTCGGAATAACTACACGACGTTGGCTAGACGTGCCTGGAGGATTATGTTGTCCGATCACATGATAAAACCTCTCCTTTTCAGCTTCTCTCAAGCAAAGGTCTCTCAACAAATCATGGATTTTCAAATACTTCATGCTTCCGATTCTCCCAAACTCGTGAACAAGAATTAGATTTCTTGCAACCAGTTCATCTAAGTACTCTTTAACTATTGTTTCCAAACTTTTGCCATTCACTGGTTTTACAAATCCTTCGGACACCCATAGCTTGATGAGTGTCGAGACTCGAATGCTACTATCCTCCTCAAACATTCCCATATGTAAAAAGCACGACTTAAGATAAACTGGCAAATGGTTGTAGCTTAACTTTAGTATTTTCAAGCAATGCTTATCATTTTCCAAATTCACTAGTGAACTTATGCTTCCCGTAATAGATTCCCAACATTCCTTGGTTTGTTCCAATTTTTCAAGAAGGCCTCCCATCACAACAATCGATAATGGAAGTCCTCTGCAACCCTCCACTATCTTCTTTCCAATTTTCTCCAATTCTAAAGGACAACTTTCCTCCCCAAACACAATTTTGCTAAACATATTCCAACTACTTTCTTCATTCATAAGTTCCATTTCAAGGCTATAATTGTTATTTAATTGGGAACCCAAACTTGATAGCCTAGTTGTCACCATTATCCGACTACCATTACTATTGTTAGGTAAATAGTGTTGTATCTTCTCCCATGCCTCAATACTCCACATATCATCCAACACAATTAGATACCTTCTGTACGATAAACATTTGTGGAGTGCTAATCCTATTTCATCTTCGCTCATTTGACCAATCACTTGTTTACTTGTTTCAAATAGAATTTCACCAAGAAGTTCTTTAGTGTTATATTGTTGAGAAATAGTAACCCAAGCACATAAATCAAAATGGTCACCTATAAATGAATGTGCATAAACATTGGTGGTAAGAGTAGTCTTACCAATTCCTCCCATCCCAACAATTGGGATGACTTGGCGACTCTGTTCTCCATAAACGAGCTTCTCCATGAGTTGAATCTTGACATCTTCAAAGCCCACCATGGTTGTGTTGTTCGGCCTAGAGAAAGAAGATGTTGAGGGACCACCAGAGACTTGTCTATGATCTTTGAGTGAAACAATCTCCATCACTTCTTTCTTGATCATGTCCATGTCTTCTATCATCTTCTGCAAACTCTCGTGAAAGTCTTCAGATGTTGAGGAATCAGAAAAGGCTGAGACTTGTATCTCTAGCTGATCTTTGATTGCGATGATCTCCATCATGTCTTTCTTTATCAAATCCAAATCCAAATCCATGTCTTTTCTGAAATACGCCCGAGTCTCTGCATATGTTGAGGAATTAGCAGATGGCGAAAGTACTTGTCTCTGGAACTGATCTTTGAATGCAAAAATCTCCATCACTTCATTCTTAAGCAAATCCACGTGTTCTATGAAATCCGCCACGCCAGTCTGATGATAAGCTGCATACGTTTCGTAATCAGCATATGCTAAGACTAGTCTCTGCAGCTGATCTTTGAATTCAAAAATCTCCATCACTTCATTCTTGATGAAATCCATGTGTTGTATCACCTTTACCACAGTCTTATACAAGTCTGCAGATGTCGAGGAATCTGAGACTTGTCTCCGCAGATGATATTTGAGTGTGAAGATCATATCCAAGTGTTTTGTCACCCTTTCTTTTACCAATTGAATGTCATCTCCCATCTTCCACAGAATCTCAGACAGATCTGTGTCTACTGCAGATATCGAGATATCTGAGACTTGTCTCAGCAGCATACGTTCTTTGACTGCAACGACCGAATCCATGTCTTCTATCACATTCCTCAAAGCCTCGTACAAGACTAAGACACCAGGACGAAGCTGTTCCACAATATGAGATTCGATAACATCTTCAGCCGCATAAACTGCATCAGCAATGCGCATCTCCAACGGATCTGCCTCATCCCCCTCAGCATAAGGAGACTTATAACCTTCGAGAAATTCCTGCAAAAACATAACAATTTCAGTCAGAGATTCAACTTGTATTTTGTCCATAACAATTGGAGGCGAAGGATGATGCTCGATCTGATCCAAAATCTGCATAACAGAAACCAGAGCTGCATAAGCCGCCATTGAAATAATTTTTTTTTTTCCAAGTTTTTTCAGGTCGCAGAAAATGAAGATAAGAAAACGGAAGAAAGAGTGGTGGAAATGCAAGGGGAGACTGACTTCAATATAATTCAACTTTTAATGCTTTAGGTGGATATTAAACGCTCCACGTGCCATGACTCATCTCATTGATATCAATGCTACTGATGGACTCCATTGAAATATCAACAAGTCCACACATATTAAAAAAAAAAAAAGACTCTGCATTTTCTTTTTTCCAATGCTTCCTTCACTTAAATTGACTCATTTTATTTTTTTATGAAAAATAATATTTTTATTCCATTTTTTACTTTATTTTCTTTTTATTTTTCTATTTTATTTTTACTTTATTCTTTCTTTACTATCTTACTCAAAAGTATAATTTTCTAAACTTTTCAACACATAATGTCAACATAACGCAGTATATTTGAAATGTCAACAAAATTATGTGTTAACATTTTTAATACATTGCATTGATGAGTTAACGGAGTTAGCAACTTAAAAAAGTTTAGCAATTGATCTCACCCCTTACGCACATAGTTAATTTGCTTAAAATCGCATGCCGTCCAGGTAATAATTTACTTTACATCCAGGAAAGTCTCCTGCAGTGTGCTCCGGGTAAGGAGTTCGTGTTTGATCGGACGGTTCAGCCCCGCGATAAACAACGAGGTGAGCGTTGCATCACCAACATGGGGGGCATTTTTGCACGTAAGACTCGAATATGGTCTTACTATATGCAAAAGCGGAATGTTTACTGTTTTACTTTAAATTGTTGGTCTTTTTTCTCTTTTTTCCTAATCCTCTTATCTTTTTCATTCTTTTATTTTTAAATGGTTTTTCACTTTTTTTTAATCTCTCATTATTAAATTAAACGTTATAAAAACAAAATTATATGCAAAAAAGCAAAAAGCAACGGACAAAGAGAAGTCGAAAGAGAAAGAAGATTCTATAATTAAGTAAATTAATTAGTATTGTTATTGTGATACATACTTTGCTAGTTTGCTTCGATTGGAAGTTTCGTGTGATTCTCATATTTCAATAAGATTGGGAGTTTTGTATGATACTGTACCAAAAATTGGTAGAAAACCATGAAATTTTTAGTTCATCATGCAGTTTTATTAATTTTTTATTTCTTCACATTATTCGACAACCAAGCTTTTTTTGTTGAAATTGAATTTGATATTAAGTCGGAAAACTATATATGTATGCAATTGCCGGTGAATTAAACGACGACGTCTATTCATACAAAAAAAACGTCTTCGTTTGGCTGTAAACATCATATATTTATTACACATAGACACCTTATTTTCATGTCTTAAGAGAATTGGGAAACAATCCAAACTTCATTATTTTTCAGCCAATTTAATGTTACGGGATAAACCAAAATTTAAGTCGACCATTGTGGTGTCCTAAAGGCAATTGCCTTGAAGCCGACCTTGAGTGTCTCTCCACAACAATTATATGAGAAAAGCAAAAGACAAAAAAGAAAAAGGGGGAATTTTTGAATGAAATGCTTTTGTATTTGTGATAGATTATTAAGATGGAAAATGTTTCCATTGCTCAAAGGTCTGTTTTACTATATGGAGTGGTGTACATATATATGTATGTGTTGGTGTGGACACCTCTTCATACACATACAAACACAAGAAGTAAAAAGAAAACACACACACACACACACACACAAGAATGAGTGAGAAAGTAGAAAATGAGAGAGAAGAGAAGGAGGAGAGAGAGATGGTTGATCATTGGAACCACGAGCATCCACTTAAATTGGTGGAAGCACCTGGAGGAAAATTTTGTTATGGGTGTCTAACGCATTTCAGAAGAGGAGAGAAATGTTATGAATGTAGCCAGGAATGTGGGTATGATGTGACACTACATGAAGAATGTGCAGAGGCGCCGAGGAAGATTAGGCACGCAATGCACCCTCAACACACACTCACTCAACAATTCAGCCTTGGCCAAGAAAGAGGCCGCTGTTCAATCTGCCAAAGGAATGCCTGGGGAATTTTATACAGATGTACGAGTGCAGAATGTATGCTTGTGATGCATATCAGTTGCGCGCAGGGCAGCGACGTGATGTATGCAGCAGCCGAAGATGATGAGCAGAGTAGCAGCACAATGGTACATCATCCGAGTCACCCTCATCATCAACTCTTATTTCTGAGGAGAAGTTGTTCCTTCAAGTGCGATGCTTGCGGCACCACACACGCCAAAGGGAGTTCCTACACTTGCACCGCACCAGCATGTGAGTATTGGATCCATGAGAGATGCGCTTCCTGGCCTCATACCATTGAAAGGGAAGAACACCATCACTCCCTCTCTCTCTCTTTTCATGTCCCTCCTCAATATATCATATATAGATACCGTTGTGATGTCTGCGTAAAAAGATTAGTAACCAAACATTGGGTGTATCATTGTGAGCTTTGCAGCTATGTTGTCCATCTAAGCTGTGCCTTCAACAAAACACTCTTGTCTCATCCATATCTTTCTTTAAAAATGTTGGTTTATACTATATATGTTGAAATGTGTGTTTTTGTTGCATTACATGTAGAGAGAAAGGGATTGTGGAGTTTCCAATAAATGATGTGGCTGTGGGTGAGGACCTAATTGGAGCTTTTCTAAGGAGACAAGGAGTTGATACACATAAAAATTCACTCATCCTTGATCATCAAGATGATGTTAATTATAAGTTCCACAATCACAAACTCAGATTAGTCTCCTCATCATCATCATCATTTCAAGAAGAAGAAGACGAAGAAAATAGTGATGATGATGACGAGGAAGACTACTCTTGTAGAAAATCGGAGTTAATATGTAATGGGTGCATTACTCCGATACTTGTGAAACCAGCACAATCATCTTCTTCTTCTTCTTCGTCTTCATCTTCTTCAGGTAGTAAAGATTGCTACTACTACATGAGATGTAGCATAAGATCATGCAAATACTATCTTCACTTGGAGTGTTTCCAATTGCCACCTCAGCTCTCATCTCTTCCACTCATCCACCAACATGATCACAGCCTTGTCCTTCGATCCGGTGACATACTTAAACCATGGCAGTGGCAACGCTGCAGCATCTGCAATATCAATACGAATGGTCTGTATTATGCCTGTGTAAAATGCAAAATATTCAATGTAGATATAAAGTGCGCTTCTATGCCAGACACTATATATCACGCAGCTCACCCTTCACACCCACTCAACCTTCTCCCCTCGAGTCAATATTTCGAGTCATGTGATGCCTGTAATGATAGTCTCATCTTGTTCGGTGGTAAAAGCTATGCATGCGGCACCTGTGATTTCATGGTGCACCTTCGCTGTGCGGGGCTGCCTGCATCAACCACCAGCCGTAGATGGGACAAACACCACCCGCTGCTTTTAACGCATGACGCCACTCTAAACCGTCCAGGTGATTTCTACTGCGATCAGTGCGAGACGAAAATGAATCCAAAGAGTTGGATGTATCACTGCCGCGCGTGTGATGTATCCTTCCATCCTAAATGCTTTTCAACTACATCCGGCCGGTTTAGAAACATCAAGTTTGGTCAAAAATATGAGATCGTCGGAGCTCACTGCCACGCGCTTACCTATCAAATTCTCACTACAAAACGCTATTGCAACTTTTGTGGTGAGAATAAACATGAAGACCATGGATTTTTACTGTGCATTATGCATGTTCTTCCTTTGTTTCAACCTCTGCGGTTATAGAGGCATTCAGCCCATAGATTGAAAAAGAATAAGCTCAATGTGTATCTCTTTCTTCTTATATGCTTATGTTTAATTCAATCATGATTGTGTCTTGTATTTAAATGAATTCTCTCAAGTATTCGCTCTTACTTTACTCCTTTACACTTTAGTTATTTATTTTTCCCTTCATCCGCCAATAAATGCCACAAGTTGACCTGGTACGAGTTTTAAGAAATGTGAAAAAAATTAATGGAAAAAATTGGTTGAATAATAAATGTGAGTAAGATGAGTTAGTGGAGTGTAGACTCCATTACCAAAAGTAGTAAATAGTAAAATGTGAAAAGTATTGGCTAACAACGGGAGTACTCTTTCCGTCTTAAGGTAGTTGAGACATTTCTTTTGGGAACGAGAATTAAGAAATTTGGGTGTTAAAAGTTAGAAAGGAGAGAGTTTCTATCCAAAAAAGGTGATGACTCAACTAATTTTGGTCAAACTAAAAATGAATACGACTAAAATACTAGGGGCGCATGAGTATTATTTTTCTAAACTGAGTGCAAAATAGAAAATAATTGGTGGACAATCTATTCATTAGATTTTTTGCCTAAATTAATAATCCACAATATGGAGTAATAAATATGTGCAATGATGGCTTATCCAACTTTCAGACTCTTCATAGCTGTAAGAATACTACTTTGAGCTGAATTCAAAGAGAAAAGTAAAAGATAAAAGACAAAATTTCAGGAAAGCAAAAGAGCATACAAAACTTGGAATTATTTCATTTTAATTCTTTTATAAGTATGTGTATGTTAAGGGTTTTCTTCCCCCTAACGGAATCGGTCAGCAACGTGCTTGACCGAAACGATTGCCGGCGCCCTTGGATGGGTCGGCGGCGAGGAACAGATGCTGTGCGCGGGGTTTTCCCCGTCGGGCAGCGCTGTATCGAGAATTTGAGAATTTACTTGTCTCACAAGATTTAGGGCACAAAACGTGTGTTTATTAAATTTATGAATGAATGATCAAATAACACACACCCTATTTATAGACTAAGGACCCTAGGGTTGGTTCGACTCCTAATCCTAATTCATCTCGGGAAAGAACCAACAAAGAAAACCCGAAACGGAGCTTATAATTACGCTCGACTCAACGCAAAAACAAATAAAACAAATAACGAAAATAAATAACAAAAATAAGTAAATAACCAAAAAGAACGAGTCCTACGTCGAAACTACTTCGGGGTGTAGTCCCCGAACCTGACCGGCTGCCGGAGTTGCCTCTTGGCCTTTGACTTCGCGATGGACGGTTGGGGGTCCGGTCTAACTTCTACCTCTTCCATCCGTCCTGCCTCCGGTTGCTCATCTACTGCCACCGGCTGCTCCTGTGGCAGTGGGAGCGTATCAACTCCCCCCTCCATAGCAACCTCCTTGTCCTCAAGGAGTACGTTAGGAAACCGGCGACGCACCACCTCCAACGGCTCCCATGACGGCGAATCAGAGCCGTCCGACCACCTCACTAGCACATGTTCCTTGGGCTCCCTGTCATGCCACAACGTCCTGCGATCCAACACTCGAACCGGATACACCAGCGGCCTGTCGCCGCAAAAGTCAGATGGTAAACCAGCACCCTTCTCGACACCTCCTTCGACAAAAGGCCGCAACAAACTAACATGAAAAACATTATGGATGCGGCTTCCCTCCGGCAAACGTAACCTGTAAGCCACTTGCCCAATCCTCTCCAATACCTCGAACGGCCCATAGAAGCGACGTGCAACTTCGCAGATAAAGGACGCGCCACCGAATGCTGGCGGTAGGGTTGCAATTTCAACAAAACACGATCCCCGACCGAAAACTCCACATGACGCCGGTGCTTGTTGGCTGAATCACGCATCCTCTATTGAGCGCGTTCCAAATTACCCCGCAGCTCGACCAACAGCTCCCCCCGCTGACGAATTAAATCCGCTACTGACGGAGGCGTCGCCATCGATGGTCGTGCAAAAATCAAGCTCGGTGGCTCGCGCCCATACAAAGCCTTAAAAGGTGACATGCCCAACCCCTCATGATGGAAACAATTGAGAGCGAGTTCAGCCCACGGCAAGAAATTCGCCCATTTAGCCGGTCGCTCTGCTGTAAAAGCTCGCAAATACTGCTCCAGGCCCCTATTACGGACCTCGGTTTGCCCATCAGATTGCGGGTGATATGCCGTCGAAAAATTCAACTTAGTACCGCTCAAGCGCATTAACTCCTCCCAAGTCTCGTTTAGAAAGACAGAGTCACGATCCGACACCAATGTTTTAGGAAACCCGTGATGTCGGACGACTGTGTTGACGAACAACTGCGCTACTCTCAACGCATCGAACCATATTGGTAAGGCGGCGAAATGAGCATACTTGGACAATCGGTCGACCACCACCATAATTGACGTGTAACCGCGAGACTGCGGCAGGCCAGTAATAAAATCCATCGATACGTCCTCCCAAACTTGCGTTGGAATAGGCAACGGTTGTAACAAACCTGCAGGCTTCTGGGTCGAATACTTAGACGTTTGGCAGACCACACACGCCTCAACAAATCGCCGCACTTCTTTCCTCATGTTCGGCCAATAAAAACTTCCCGCTACCCGCCTCAAAGTACGCTCAAACCCCGGATGACCAGCCGAAGGAGAGGCGTGATATTCGGTGAGAATAGGCGTCCTAGCTTCGGAACGGGAGCTAACAAATATCCGCCGCTTATAAAACACTAGGTCATCAACGAACGACAAGTGAGGAGGGCTCTTCCCAGCCTTAATAGCTGCGGTGATCTCCCTCATTTCAGGGGACGGTTTCGTCTCTCTTCGTAGCAACTCCAACAAACGGGGAATAGGATGCGCTGCTACTGCAAGGAGCGCACAGTCGCGGGCAGCCGCTGCCTCGTCTGCCTCTGTTGCGAACCGGCCACCGTCCGGCGCGGGTTGAGAATCCTCCTCACGGCGGGACAGCGCATCGGCTACCTTGTTTAAACTCCCTTTCTTATACTCAATTGCAAACTTATAGCCCATGAGTTTACTAACATACAGCTGTTGGTCTGGTGTGTGGACCACCTACAAAAGCAACTCCTTCAAACTCTTCTGATCACTTCTGATAATAAATTCCCTACCCAAGAGGTACTGCCGCCACTTCTGAACCGCCTCCACAATCGCGTACAACTCCTTATGATACGTAGAAGCGACCCTCCTTCGCGGCCCCAACTTCCTACTAAAAAACGCAATGGGATGATTATCCTGTAATAGCACCGCACCGATGCCTGTATCCGACGCATCAGTCTCAATGCAGAAAGGTTTGTCGAAATCCGGTAAACGCAGGACCGGTGCTGCTGTCATTGCCGCCTTGAGCTTCTCAAAACTCACCCCTGCCTCATCAGACCAGGTGAACGCATCCTTTTTTAGCAAATCCGTGAGAGAGGCGGCAATAAGGCCATAATTCGCTATAAAGCGGCGATAATACCCTGTCAAGCCCAAAAATCCACGCAACTGCTTTACACTCTTCGGGACCGGCCAAGCAGTCATAGCCGCAATCTTCGACGGATCCGCCTTTAACAGTCCGTCAGTCACAATGTGACCCAAATACTCTACCGAAGTGCTACAGAAAGAACACTTGGACATTTTCACCAAAAATTTGTGCTCCCTCAGCACCGCAAGGACCGAAGCCAAGTGTTGGCCGTGCAATTCCTGCGACGGACTGTACACAAGTATGTCATCAAAAAAACTATTGCGAACTTGCGGAGCATTGGTTGGAAAATTGCATTCATTGCAGCTTGGAACGTGGATGGGGCATTCGTCAGTCCAAACGGCATTACCAAAAATTCAAAGTGGCCATCATGCGTCCGAAACGCCGTTTTGTGAATGTCGCCTTCCTGCATTCGTATTTGATGGTAGCCTGAACGAAGATCCAATTTGGTAAAAACCCGAGCCTTCCCCAGCTCATCAAATAGTTCATCAGCCGTCGGAATAGGGAAGTGATCCGGCACCGTTGCCGCATTTAACGCGCGATAATCGATGCAAAAACGGAACGATCCATCCTTCTTGCGAATGAGCAGGACAGGCGATGAGAACTGGCTACTGCTTCTCTGAATAATTCCTTGATCAAGCATTTCTCGTACCTGGCGTTCAATCTCATTCTTTTGAAAATATGGGTATCTGTAAGATCTGACATTCACTGGTCAGGCACTCGGTAAAAGGTGGATACGATGATCAAAGGCCCGTGGCGGGGGCATGCCCTCAGGCAGGCCAAATACGTCCTCAAATTGTCGCAAGACCGCCACCACCCCGGTGGGAAGGTCTGTCGGGAAATCCTCCTTGCCAGCCGGCGCTGAACCCGATTCCCCCGGCGCTAGCATGAAGATCTCATAACACTCCATGTCACCCTGGGAGGGTAACCACGAAGCAAGGGAGTGGAGGGATGCGCGGCGTGGCGGGGGCAGAATGCCCTGTAACGTGATCGGCTTATCCCCTTGCTTAAACTCCAATGTCTTCCCTACAAAATCCGCCGTCACCTTGCCCAAGGACTCCAACCAATCCATCCCTAAAATAATGACAGGGCCATGGACGGGCAATATGTGGAGATCCACCAAGAACTCCGTTCCCTGTACCTCCACTTTCGTCTGCTTCGCCATGTGCGTGCAAAGCAGAGCGGCTCCATTCCCGACAAACACCTTAAAGGGCCGGATAGGAGATAGCGGAATATGCAACTGCTCTGCGATTGCTGGGTGCAAAAAATCTCTATCACTACCTGTAACAATCAAAATACTCACATCACGGTCCTGGATAGAGCCCACGATCCTCAAGGGTCGCGATTTGTGGTCTCCCTGCATCGAATTAATGTGCACCGTGTCGGCCCCCGGGGACCCCTCCGCGCAGCTATCGATAGGTCCAGACTCCAACTCCTCCACCTCGTCAGCGTAACACAACAGTCTCTGTTTGCACTCATGGCCGATCACCCACTTCTCAGGGCAGTGATAACAAAGTCCCAAGCGTCTCCGTTCGGCCTTCTCTGCCTGGGATACCAGAATTAGGGGAAACTTCTGGGTGGTAGGGGCGCGACTTGATTGGCCCTGGTTCGTTTGCTGGACCGGTGTGGGCGTCGAGCTCGCTCTGGCGTCCCGATTCTGCCATTGGCGTCTCTGCGGCGGGACCGGTTGCGTCGCAGGGCTTACGGTCTGCCTGTTCATCCCCAAATTCGACCGCTAACGACATTGCTTCTGCGAGAGATTGGGGCCTATGCAACCGTAAACATTCCTGGACATCTGTTTTCAGACCTGCAATAAAAAGAGTAAATAGATCGGACTCGGACACGCCCCGCACGCGGTTGAAGTACTTCTCAAAAGTATCATGGTAATCCAACACCGACCCTATCTGTGTCAGCTTCGCTATTAACCCATAATAATCTTTAAAGCTCTGGCGATCGAAATGGTGACGGACATCCTCCAAAAAATCCTGCCAAGTAACAAAGTCATTGTTCGCACAGTAATTAAACACCCAATCCGCGGCTGGCGGGTCAAAGAGCATGACCGCGTAGTGCATGCGCTGCGCGTCTGGCATCGAAATATGATCGAAGTAGTACTGCGCGCGTGAAATCCAGTTTACTGCATTAGAACCGTCGAAACGTGGCGGTGTCATCTTCACAAGATGGGGTTGATCAAACCCCGAATGCTGGGGAGGGTCCCAACACGTGATCGCACGCTGTAACGGCTGACCGTACTGGCGGCGGTTCGCACGCTCCAACGGCTGCTCGCCTCATCGCCCGTCACGGCCGAACCCGCCGCGCTGTCTCCGTCCCTCCGGCGGCACATCCCGAACGCCTCTAGGGTTTTCGCCGTATCTCCCCCGGCTCAAATCACCCCAATCAGCGTCATCCTCCTCCTCGTACCCCGTCGGCCGGTCAGCGTTGCGCCGTGTCGACAACTGCAGCGATTCGAGACGGCGTTCCGTCTCGTCTTTCCAAGAATCGAATTGTTCAATCAAACGATCTAACTTGCTTCCCAAAGGATCATCAAACGGACCCTCATCCCTGCGAGGCGATTCGGTTTCCTCCTCCGTCGGAAATCTGTGCGGCGGCAGAGAATCCCGCCGGCCTCTCCCTAGCCCCCGGCGGGCACCAGTCGCTACATTATCAGGGCGAGGCGCCCAAGGTCCTTTACCGTTGTTGTAAAAATGGCTCATGAGTTCACGAAGTGAAAGCACCAGTTGTTAAGGGTTTTCTTCCCCCTAACGGAATCGGTCAGCAGCGTGCTTGACCGAAACGATTGCCGGCGCCCTTGGCTGGGTCGGCGGCGAGGAACAGATGCTGTGCGCGGGGTTTTCCCCGTCAGGCAGCGCTGTATCGAGAATTTGAGAATTTACTTGTCTCACAAGATTTAGGGCACAAAACGTGTGTTTATTAAATTTATGAATGAATGATCAAATAACACACACCCTATTTATAGACTAAGGACCCTAGGGTTGGTTCGACTCCTAATCCTAATTCATCTCGGGAAAGAACCAACAAAGAAAACCCGAAACGGAGCTTATAATTACGCTCGACTCAACGCAAAAACAAATAAAACAAATAACGAAAATAAATAACAAAAATAAGTAAATAACCAAAAAGAACGAGTCCTACGTCGAAACTACTTCGGGGTGTAGTCCCCGAACCTGACCGGCTGCCGGAGTTGCCTCTTGGCCTTTGACTTCGCGATGGACGGTTGGGGGTCCGGTCTAACTTCTACCTCTTCCGTCCGTCCTGCCTCCGGTTGCTGATCTACTGCCACCGGCTGCTCCTGTGGCAGTGGGAGCGTATCAGAGTACGATGTGGTGGATCTTTCAGTTTATTTTGTTCGTTGTTTTTGCTTTGTCCTTATTGTAGATACTCCATGTCACATTAATTGAGTCAGATTTCTTTTCTTTTCTTTTCTTTTTTTAATTCGCTTCCAGCTCATTAATGTGAAAAGGCACAAGGTGAAATTCGAAAGAAAAAGGAGATTCTTGGAGAGAAATACTTTGATTATTATGATATACTTTTTTAAATTTGCTTAGATGGGATGCTCTCTATGATTCAATTGTCGGTCTAGTAAATATTTACATAACTCAAAAGTCTGCTAATATAGTACTAGTATATCCTAAAAAATCAATGAATTATGGTTAAACTGTAGTTTGTTCCGTAACTATAAAAATGACTTATAAAATAGTAATGAATTCTAACATTTCCTCAATTTTCCCATAATGTTACATGCGCTATATCAACAATATATTATAACTAGAAATAAAAATATTTCGTCATGAGAAAATTATAAAAAAAATGTGTTAAATTAGTGACTTTCACGGGCCAATTTTTAAAGTTGTGGTAAATTATTCCAAGGACAGAGTCAGAGTGGGATGTTATATTGTCTAGACTATAGATAAGTAGATTTATTGCACAGGAAAGATTAAAAAAAAAGACCTAAGAAATTATGATGACTCAATGGGGGTGGATTCATTTGTATAAAAACTTATATTTACATATGTATATGTTCTTTGAAAACAAAAATATGGAAGAAATTCATGTTGAACTCATAAGTGGTACAAATTTAAATTTGAAATCTCATAAAATTTGTCGATTTCGTAATAACATAAAAGCACAATAGATCCAATATTAGTTACATCAATATGCATCTTCTATTTCATCACCATGATTTTACACATACCAACTAATATAACAATACATTAAGACGCAAAAAAATACTTGCAACTGCAAATTCAATCTATACCATTCTCCTACTCACCACTGTTGATTACTTTGATGGATAACTATTTAACGAAAGGCCCATGACCGGAATAGCAAAAGAAGCTTCTAGAAGCATGCGTTGCTGAAATGACTCAATTGTCCCGCTCCCTTCGATCATATCCTTCTCTAAATCTTTATAATAACTCTTCAAATTTTTTGAGCATGCTCAAATACTTGAGCTTCAGCCACTTGAGGCTCCACCTGAAGGAGGAGGCAGAGTGGCGGCGTTGGCTGAGGCTTTTTTGGTTGATGATTTCAGTTTTTTAACACATTTTTTTTTTGGTGGAGTGAAATTTGAACAGAGAGAATGGTTGATTAATGTCTAATTAGAAGTTGCATTGAACAACTTTTGCATCTATATATATATAAGGTACGTATTAAGGAGAAATTTTGGTGGCGTGACATTATTACGTTACATGTATACATCTAACGTGACATTTAGAATATGGTGAGCAATAAAATACAAAGCCAATACTACAAGATAATCAGAGATAAAACACAAGCAAAACAAATCATGGGGGCCCATTTACATCCATTCCAAACCAAGCCCATTAGCTCAAGATTGAAATCCAAAACCAAGCCCAAACAAGAGAAGAAACCTCTAATTTTGCAGGACAATGGAATGGATATGCAAATATGCAATGGCAACTTTTCACTAGTTAGATATTAAAAAATTAAAATACTTTGTGCATAATCAATAGTTATGTTTTTGTTTATCTATCATACTTAAAACAAGGTATATTGGTAATGGGTGAAGGGAGTAATAAGCACCAACAACCCCAATAGCTAACTAAGGATTATAAACTAAATTTAAATCTCAATAATGGAGTAAAGACAGTTCCACACAAAACTAACAAGAACAAAGCGAGAAGAAATATGCTTCTTTCATTTCAGTTTTCAAGAGATAGACTCTTAAGAGACTGTATGGAACGGTATAATATACACCTCAACAAGACACACATTGGCATACATATATGCTTCTGAAAAGTATAGTAATTCGGAAATATGAATACAAAAATTAATATATAATGCAAAAACACATGGACATCCAAATTATTATTGACAATCAAAGGATCACACGAGTCACGCTACCGGAGACAATTCATATTTAAGTAAAATATGAATTCGAAAATTAATAGTAATCGGTATATAATGCAAAAACAAATCAAAGGATCTCACAAGTATTCATCTCCTATTTCAACTTTAAAGTTGCGATTTGCTAAGGTCATCAGAAAACCGTCCTCTTCGTAGTGCTGGCTGAGGATAACGGAAACTTTAAAAGATATTTCTTCTTCTCCTTGTAATTCCTCTTGTTCCTCGACCATTCTCTTCGCACTTATCACTGATTCTTTACTGCAACGCCACATTCTCACGGATTTCAGTGTCGGAATTTCACCAAGTTCTGCAGGGAACTCCTTCAAAGATACCTCGCGAAGACTAAGGTGCTCCAGAAGTGGGAAGTGAGTGCTCTCTGTCATCCACCATTCCAAGCCTCTACACCAGCCAAGTTCCAAATATTTGAGACTGGGGAACTGGCCTTCCACTGTTTCCCATTTGCCTGTTGTGAAATCTCCACCCTCCAACTTGAGCTTTTGAAGAAGAGGTAATGCACTTGCCTTTTCCATTATCTCTTCCATTCTATTTATATTCATCGAAAGAGTCAGACTCTTAAGAGAGTGTGGAAAGGTAAGCTTTTGCAAGAAAGCACTCCTACCTTCGCCTTTGCAGCTAAGAGATTCAAGCTTTTGCAACAAAGCACTCCTACCTTCGCCTTTGCAGCTAAGAGATTCAAGCTTTTGCAGACGCTCGACGTTGTGGAGACAATAGTCATCATCATCACCAGAGTCAATTCCCATAGGTATGATGAAAAATAGTCCTAATTTCTTGATATTGGGAATTCTACGAACCATCATCTCATCACACTTAAAATTTATTACTCCTTTGAGGGTTTGTAGTTTCTCCATGATCACAATCTTGTCACTCGGAGGATCTGGGAGACGTAATCCTCCATCGTCGAGATGGCCATGAAAATAGAAATCGACATGCCTAAGTTGAGACATGTTCCAAATTTCAACCGGTGCATTCATGTTTTCTGGGGACATAGTTACATGCATGATTAATCGAGGATGAAGAATAAATGTCTGAAGACTCCAGAGATGATTGATTGAAGAAGGAAATTTGGAACCTGCTTTATGATAAACAGCAAGAAACCTCAAATTAACCAACTCGAACAATTCTCTCATGCAATGCTCATGTCTTCTTGGATGGAAAAATCTGCTGTATGCTTGCAATGTCCTCAACAATCTTAAATTGGGAAACACTTGAAATCCTTCATAATCACTTATATAGGAACGCAAATGTGGCGTAGATCTCATGGCATCAAGGACTTCCTTCTTTGTAGTGCTTCTCGGAATAACTATACGGCGTTGGATAGACCTGCCTAGAGGATTATGTTTCCCGACCACATGATAAAACCTCTCCTTTTCAGCTTCTCTCAAGCAAATGTCCCTCAGCAAATCATGGATTTTCAAGTACTTCATGCTTCCAGTTCTCCCGAACTTGTCAACAAGAATTAGATTTCTCGCAACCAGTTCATCTAAATACTCTTTAACTATTGTTTCCAAACTTTTTCCTTCTACTGGTTTTACAAATCCTTCAGAAACCCATAGCTTGATGAGTGATGAGACTCGAATTTTACTATCCTCCTCAAACATTCCCGCATGTACAAAGCACGGCTTAAGATAAACTGGCAAATGGATGTAGCTCAACTTTAGTATTTTCAAGCAATGCTTATCATTTTCCAAATTCACTAGTGAACTTATGCTTCCCGTAATAGATTCCCAACATTCCTTGGTTTGTTCCAATTTTTCAAGAAGGCCTCCCATCACAACAATCGATAATGGAAGTCCTCTGCAACCCTCCACTATCTTCTTTCCAATTTTCTCCAATTCTAAAGGACAACTTTCCTCCCCAAACACAATTTTGCTAAACATATTCCAACTACTTTCGTCATTCAAAAATTCCATTTCAAGGCTATAATTGTTATTCAATTTGGAACCCAAATTTGATAGCCTGGTTGTCACTATTATCCGACTACCATTACCATTGTCAGGAAAATAGAGTTGTATCTTCTCCCACGCCTCAATACTCCACATATCATCCAACACAATAAGAAACCTTCTATGTGATAAATATTTGTGGAGTGATAGTCCTATTTCATCTTCACTCATTTCACTCAACCTTTGTTTATTAGCTTGTGAAAGAATTTCACCAAGAAGTTCTTTTGAGCTAAATTTTTGAGAAATGGTAACCCAAGCACATTTATCAAAATGGTCGCCTATAAATGGATGTGCATAAACATTTGTGGCAAGAGTAGTCTTACCAATTCCTCCCATCCCTACGATTGGGATGACTTGGCGACCTGGTTGACCGTAAATGAGCTTCTCCATGAGTTGAAGCATGACATCATCAAAGCCCACCATGGTTGTGCTGTTCGGCCTAGAGAAAGAAGATGTTGAGGAACCACCAAAGACTTGTCTATGATCTTTGAGTGCAACGATCTCCATCACTTCTTTCTTGATTAAATCCATGTCTTCTATCACCTTTTGCAAACTCTCGTGAAGGTCTGCATATGCTGAGGAATCGGTAGAGGCTGAGACCTGTATCTCTAGCTGATCTTTGATTGCAATTATCTCCATCATGTCTTTCTTGATCAAAACCGAATCCATGTCTTTTCTGAAATACGCCTGTGTCTCGTACAAGTCTGCACATGTTGAACAATCAGCAGATGACGAGACTTGTCTCTGTAACTGATCTTTGGATGCAAAAATCTCCATCACTTCATTCTTAAGCAAATCCACGTCTTCTATGAAATTCACCACCTCAGTCTTGAAATAAATTGCATATGTTGAGGAATCAGGATATGCCAAGACTTGTCTCTGCAGCTGATCTTTGAAATCCAAAATCTCCATGACTTCATTCTTGATGAAATCCAAGTGTTGTATCACCTTTACCACAGTCTTATACAAGTATGCAGAATCTGAGACTTGTCTCTGCAGATGATATTTGAGTTTGAAGATCAAATCCATGTGTTTTGTCACCCTTTCTTCTACCCATTGAATTTCTCCTCTCATCTTCAACAGATTCATATCGTGATCTGGTGCAGATATCGAGATATCTGAGACTTGTCTCAGCAGCATAACTTTTTTGACTGCAGCCACTGAATCCATGCCTTCTATCACATTCCTCAAAGCCTCGTACAAGACTAAGACATCAGGACGAAGCTGTTCCACAATGTGAGATTCGATGACATCTTCAGCCGCATAAACCGCATCAGCAATGCGCATCTCCAACGGATCTGCTTCATCGCCGTCAGCATAAGGAGACTTATAACCTTCGAGAAATTCCTGCAAAAACATAACAATTTCAGTGAGAGATTCAACTTGTTTCTTGTCCATAGAAATCGGAGGGGAAGGATGATGCTCGATCTGATGGATGATGTGCATAACAGAAACTAGAGCAGCATAAGCCGCCATCACGATTGGAATAATCTTTTTTTTAGGATGAAAAAATTGCTGAAAAGAGTAAGAAGGAAGAACAGGGGAAAAATGAAAGGGGAGACAAGAGAGTGAGTAAAGGTATTGCTTTGATGAATTATTGCCAGCAGATAATATTGTTTAACGTTGTTTGGTTGTTGAAATGCTTAAACAATATTTTGAAAGGTGCAATTTAAGTGGCATCCACCAAAGAATGTCTCATGTCCTTTCCTTAAAATATTTTGGTCTTATAAACTACTACTACTTTTGTAACGTCCACAAGAGCATGTGAATAAATCAACTATCTTATTATTATTTATGGATACAACCTCATTTTTTTTTGTTAATTCTAAGGGCATCCTTAACCCCATCCCGGATTTGGGCAGCAAGTCCCCTCTACGTCATCATTCCCCCAACTTTGGGGTTCCAGGCCACAACTCCATTAACCCCGCTGGCCACAACTCGGGCCACAACTCTGGCCACAACTATTCATTTGCATTATTCACAACTACAACATATTTTAATCGTAAAATAGAATACGTAGAACAATTAAAACCGGGAAAATTCATTGTTCAATCTAAAATAGAAAATTACAACATTGAAATTTAAAAATTCCAAAAAAGAAAAAATTAAAACATAAGTCAATTGCGGTTCTAAATTTCTTCAATTAGATCCGCTTGGAGGCGTGTGTGTAGTTCTTCTTGGCGCATCGCCGCTGAATGGGCCATGACATTGCGCACGTCGGGATGAACACCTTGCACGGGCGGGTCAGTGACCGTGTAGCTACTGGTGCTGGCGAGTGGATCGTTGCTCCAGAAAGTGACGTTTTCTTCCTCATCCTCAACGATCATGTTATGCATTATGATACATGCATACAAGTCGGCGATTATTGGACGGTGCCAATCACGGGCCGTACCCTTCACTATAGCCCAACATGATTGGAGGACTCCGAATGCGCCCTGCACATCTTTCCGAGCCGCCTCTTGCTTTTTGGCAAACAACTTCCTCCTATCCGTTGTCGGACATGTGATGGTCTTCACGAACACGGGCCATCGAGGGTAGATCCCGTCTGCCAGGTAGTACCCCATAGTGTACCGACGGTAGTTGGCCGTGAACTCTACGGTAGGCGCTCGCCCGGCACACAAGTTGTTGAACAATGGAGACTCGTTCAACACATTGAGGTCGTTGTTCGACCCATCGACTCCAAAGTAGGCATGCCAGATCCACAAACGTTGGTCAGCAACGACCTCCAACACAATCGTTGGATGTGTGCCCGCTAGTGAATGCCCCTCTCCAAGCCATTGGACAATTCTTCCACTGCCAGTGCATACAGTCAATGCTGCCCAGCTTCCCCCCGGAAGCCGTGGGTGTCCTCGTGCATGCGCACCAATCTGCGAACATCGTCGGTCGTTGGCTTTCTCAAGTATGTGTCCTTGAATGCTTCGACCACTGCCCGACAGAATCTAGCTAGGCAATCGCGTCCACTATGCTCGCTCACATGGAGGTACTCATCAAACATATCTGCAGTTGTTCCGTAAGCGAGTTGGCGTAGGGCGGATGTGCATTTCTAAAGTCGATATACTTTGCCGCCCGATAGCATCGACGGTCTGCATAAAGTACGAGTCACGAGCTACAACTGCGTTGACAATGCGCAGGAACACATGCCTTCGCATCCGGAATCGGCGACGGAACATCTTATCACTCCATCGAGGATCTACAGTGAAATAATCCATGAAAAGCTGCAAACCAGCTTGTTCACGGTCTCGACGGATATACATCCGAGTACGTGGTACTCGGACATGTTGCTCATTCCACGCTTGAATAGCAGCTTGATAGCGTTCCACTTCGTTGTTGATTTCTGCTTGGATTGTGGGCATCGCCGTCTCTAACATTCGAGTCATTTGAGCTTCGATTGCTCGTTGACCTTCACGGCGAGGAGGCATTTTTCCAATTTTACTGTGAGAGTGAGTGAGAGAAATGAAGTTGAAGTAATATGAAAATGGATGTAAGAGTGGTATTTATATATAGATTTTCGAATTTTATAAAAAATAATAAATAAATAAATTATGAAGTAGAGTCCCGGTTCGGCCCGAACCCCAAATAACGCCGGGCCGGGACTATCCGCGACACGACCCAACACGTTTAACCCTAGGCCGGGACGGGACTCGGGAGCCGCCCAGGGACGCAACTTTTTCAACCCACTTTCCATTACATTTCTTAAAACTCGTGTGCAGGGTCAAAGTGTGTCAAAATTTGGGGAACGGAGGTAATATTAGATTTTGGACTAATTTTTATTTCTCTACTCATTAAAATATCCAATCATTTTATTTATCTCTATTCACTCAATAATTATACCTAAAATTTCATGCCACTCGAAAATACGATCATCTTAATAGGGCGGAATGAATATTTTTCTTCCGTAGTACTTTCTCCATCCATTATGTAATTTGTACCATTATAATTTAATGTTTTGCCCAAATTAAATACCATTTTGCGCCTACTAAAACTGCTGGAGTTCTAACTTCTACGTTCACATTTAATATTCAATTTTAATCTTTTATAATTCTCACTTGTCAATCAAATGAAATTTGAATAACTAATCCTCCTCTTTTGAAAGGGGAGACGAGAGAGTGAGTAAAGATATTGCGCAGATATTATTATTTAACAATGTTTTGGTTGTTGGAATGCTTTAACAATAATTAGCATTAAACAATTGGAAGGTGCAATGTAAGTGGCATCCACGATAGAAAGTTACCTTACAAAGTTTTTGAGTCGCGCAGCAACTTTTCAATTTTTATGAATTCAATCTCTTATTATCAATTTTTTTCTTAGTATGAAGCATTTCCTACTCCCTCCCACCATGAAATAATACCAATTGTGATTTTAGGATATCCACAATTTAAACACTCATTACTTTTTTCTATTTTAAATAAATAAACGAGTCTCATAATCTACTAAATTTTTTATCCTGTGGAAATTATATTCCTAACTTTTTTAATCTAATATTTTTTAATTTCTTAAAATTTGTGCAAGTCAAAGTAAGACTATTAATATGAGGAAGGAGGGAGTGTATCCGAATTTCAAATTTTGGCGCTCTTTTGCTTAGATTCCACTTTCTCGATAATTGTTTGTTAATTAGGTATTGCAAATATATTGAGTATGTGATACGTTAATTATAGCATATCTCTTTCATATTTTGCATTATTATTTTGTTGCATTATTTAGTTAGATAATTTAGGGATTGCATATCTTTTCCACATATTTTGTCTTGCTCATTAAGTTAGAATCCCTATTATAAATAGGGCTATTGTTATTCTCATTATTCAATCAAGAAATACAATTACTTTATCTTATTTTTACTTTTACGCTTATTTCAATTCGGTATTGATCTTGGTTTGATCGACGGGCAAAGCTCCCGCGACTACCTCGTCTACCTTTTGTCCCTCCGACCTTTTATCCCTCCGACGATCGCCTCTGCGACGCCGGAATCTTGTTAAGAGAAATCATCTCTTAACGGTATGTATTCTCTCATTTTCAAAGTTAATGGATTCGTATTGCTTTCGAGACGTACCAAGTGAAATGATTCATTTCCTCTTCCGGTAAAAATTAACTTCATATTCTTTCGATAAGAATATGAAGGTTGAGTGGTGGAAATGAAAGGGGAAATGAGTTGGAATCTAACATTATACAGTCTAATCCAAGGCCCAATTGCGCTTTTAATCTCTTAATGGCCCAATAGCACTGATGGAAAATAAGTAAAGTAGAATTGTGAAATAAATAGAGTGAATAACATAGGTGAACAAATAGATAAATTAGAAGTATTTACTTAATAGTACAATACTAATTTTAGTGAATAAACAAAAGTAAAAAGATAGAGATTATTTTATGTGGATGAAAGAAGTAGTAATAAACAGTCTAAATTATTCCATCATCAATTTATTTTTCCAAATCTTACTATATACAAAAGCGGAATGTTTACTTTTTTGCTTTAAATTGTTGGTTTCTTTTCTCTTTGTTCCTAATCCTCTTATCTTTTTCAATCTTTTTTATAAAAATGGTTTTTCACTTTTTTTTAAATCGCTCATTAACAAATTAAACGTTATAAAAACACAATTATATGCAAAAAGCAAAAGGCAATTGGACAAAGAGAAGTCGAAAGAGAAAGAGAAAGAAGAGATGCATACTTTGCTTCGATTGGAAGTGTCGTATGATTCTCGTATTTCAATAAGATTGGGAGTTTTGTATGATACCATACCGAAAATTGGTAGAAAACCATGAAATGTTTAGTTCATCATGCAGTTTTATTCATTTTTGATTAATTTCTTCACATTATTCCACAACCAAGCTTTTTTTTTTGTGAAATTGAGTTTGATATTACAGTTAGGAAACTATATATGTATGTCATTGCCGGTGAATTAAACGATGACGTCTATTCATACAAAAAACGTCTTCGTTTGGTTGAAAACATCGGTCATATATTTATTACACATAGACATATTATTTTCATGTCTTAAATAATTGCGAAACAATCCAAACTTCATAATTTCTCAGCTAATTTAGCATTACGGGATAAACCAAAATTTAAGTCGACCGTTGTGGATATTGTCCTAAAGGCAATTGCCTCAAAGCCGACCTTGAGTCTCCCTCCTCAACAATTTTATGAGAAGAGCAAAAGACAAAAAAGAAAAAGGTTGAATGTTTGAATGAAATGCTTTTGTATTTGTGATAAACTATTAAGATGGAAAATATTTCCATTGCTCAAAGGTGTGTTTTACTACATGGAGTAGTGTGTATGTGTATATATATATGTTGGTGTGGACACCTCTTCTTACACACACAAACACAAGAAGTAAAAAGTAAACACACACACATAAGAATGAGTGAGAGAGAAGAGATGGTTGATCATTGGAACCACGAGCATCCACTTACTCTGGTGGAAGCTCCTGGAGCAAGATTTTGTTATGGGTGTCTAACGTCTTTCAGAAGAGGAGAGAAATGTTATGAATGTAGCCAGAAATGTGGGTATTATGTCCTACTACATGAAGACTGTGTAGAGGCGCCGAGGAAGATCAGGCACGCAATGCACCCTCAACACACACTCACTCAACAATCCAGCCTTGACGGAGTGGAAGAAGGCTGCTGTTCAATCTGCCAAAGTAATGTCTGGGGAATATTCTACAGATGTACGAGCGCAGAATGTGCGTATATGATGCATATCAGATGCGCACAGGGAAGCGACATGATGTATGGAGCCGAAGATGAGGAGCGCAGCATCATACATCATCCGAGTCACCCCAACCATGAATTGAAGCTGTTTAGGAGGTTTTGCACCTTCAAGTGCGATGCTTGCGGCACCACACATGCCAAAGGGAGTTCCTACACATGCACTGCACCGGCATGTCAGTATTGGATCCATGAGAGATGTGCTTCCTTGCCACATAATATCCAAAGGGAAGATCATCATCACTCCCTCTCTCTCACTTTTCATGTCCCTCCTCAATATCTCCGATACAACTACCGTTGTGAAGTTTGCAGTAAAAGATTAATATCCAAATATTGGATATATCATTGTGAGCTTTGCAGATATGCTGTCCATCTCACCTGCGCCTTCACCAAATCGCCACACACCACTAGGTACGTATACTCAATAATCTTCTTGTCCCCATACATACCTTTCTTGATTATGTTGAAATGTGTGTTTTTGTTGCGTTGAATGTAGAGAGAAAGGGATTATGGAGTTTCCAATAAATGATGGGGCGGACCTAATTGGAGCTTTTCTAAGGAGACAAGGAGTTGATACACATACACAATCACTCATCCTTGATCATCAAGATGATGTTGATTATAAGTTCCACCATCACAAACTCACATTAGTCTCCTCCTCATCATCATCATTTCAAGAAGAAGAAGAAGAAGAAGACGATGATGATGAGGAAGACTACTCTTGTAGAAAATCGGAGTTAATATGTGATGGGTGCATTACTCCGATACTTGTGAAACAAGCACCATCATCATCTTCTTCAGGTAGTAAAAAATACTACTATATGAGATGTAGCATAAGATCATGCAAATACTATCTTCACTTGGAGTGTTTCCAATTGCCACCTCAGCTCATTTCTCTTCCTCTCCTCCACAAACACGATCACAGCCTTGTCCTTCGATCCAGTGACATACTTAAACCATGGCAGTGGCAACGATGCAGCATCTGCGATATCGATACGAATGGTCTGTATTATGCCTGTACAAAATGCAAAAGGTTCAAAGTAGATATAAAGTGCGCTTCAATGCCGGACACTATATACCACGCGGCTCATCCTCACCATCCCCTCAGCCTTCTCTCCTTAAGCCCAGATTTCGATTCATGTGATGCCTGTGATTATAGTCTCATCTTGTTCGGTAGTGATACCTATGCATGCGGCAGCTGTGATTTCATCGTGCACTTTAAATGCGCGATTTTGTCAGCATCAACCACCAGCCGCAGATGGGACAAGCACCACCCGCTGCTTCTGACGCATGACGCCACTCTAAACCGTCCTGCTGATTTCTACTGCGATCAATGCGAAATAGAAATGAATCCCAGGAGTTGGATGTATCACTGCCGCGCCTGCGACCTGTCCTTCCATCCTATATGCTTTGAAACAACATCCGGAAGGTATAGAAACATCAAGTTTGGTCAAAAATATGTGATCCCCGGAGTTCACTGCCACACACTCACCTATCAAATTCTCACTACAAAACGCTGTTGCGACGTTTGTGGTGAGAATAAGCATGAAAAGCATGGATTTTACTGTGCACCATGCATGTTCTTCATTTGTTCCTACTACTGCGGTGTAAATAGTACTATAGAATATTATAGCGAAATTGAGCCCGTAGATTGAAAAAGAAAAAGCTCGATGTGTATCTTTTTCTTTTTACATGCTTATGTTTAATTCAATCATGATTGTGCCTTGTATTTAAATGAATATAGCAGAGGATTTCTTTGTAATATTCTTTCTTACTTTACTCTTTACACTTTAGCTATTTACTTTTCCCTCCATTCTCCAATAAATTTCACAAGTTGATCCAGTACAGATTCTAAGAAATGTGAAAAAAGTGGATGGAAAAAATTGGTTAAATGTAGATCCTACATTTTTATATTGGTTTTATAATAAATGTGAGTGAGATGATGGAATGTAGACTCCATTACAAAAAGTAGTAAATAGTAAAATGAGACAAGTACAAGTATTGGCGGACGACCGGAAAGGAAACTGGTGACAAGTAATGGTGGACGAAGGGAGTACTCTTTCCGTCTCAAGGTAGTTTAGACATTTCTTTTGGGAAAGAAAATTAAGAAATTGAGGTATTAAAGTTAAAGAGGAGAGAGTTTTTTTTCCAAAAAAAAAGGTAATGACTCGACTAATTTGGGACAAACGAAAAGGGAATACAACTAAACTAATTGGGACGCATGGAGAATCATTTTTCTAAACTAAGTGCAATAAAAGAAACAATTCTCAAACTTTTTATAGCTGTAAGAATACTACTTTGAGCTGAATTCAAAGGGAAAAGTAAAAGATAAAAGACAAAATTTCAGAAAAGCAAAAGACAAGAATATAGTATAGAGTATATGAAAAAGCAGATAGTACAACAATACTTGTCCATTGGAAATAATTTAGAAAAATATAATCCTAATTCACAAATTAATTCATAGTACTTGTCATTGAAATTTGCAAACATATAAAAAAATTAATTTTAGAAACATATAACCCGAGTTGTGTCAAATATATTATACTACTAATTACTACTCCCTCCGTCCCACATAATTTGTGACACTTTGACACGGCACAGGTTTTAACAAATATAATGGAAAGTGAGTTGAAAAAGTTGGTGGGATGTGGATCCTACTTTTAAAGTAATGAGAGTATGCATGAGTTAGTGGAATATAAGGTCCACTACCAAAAATGGTAAAAAGTGAAGTGTGTCAAATTATGTGGGACGGCCCAAAATGGAATACTGGGTCAAATTATGTGGGACAGAGGGAGTATTAATCTTTAAAAACATGTTAAGTTAAGAAAAAATACACACGGGCAACTAAAATGAAGTGAATGACAATCTAGTTCGTACAGTAACAAATGTGTATAACTCAAGAGTGCACACAAAACTTGGAATTATTTCATTTTAATTCTTTTATAACTAATAAGTATGTGCACGATGTGGTCGAATTCTGTCTAATACTCCATCTTTCATTGTAATTGAGTCAGATTTCTTTTTTAATTCGGTTCCAGCATACAACACCGATAAACATACCACCAATTTCCCTCTTCAACCATTAATTTGAAAAAGCATAAGGTGAAATTCGAAAGAAAAAGGAGATTCTTGGATGAAATATATACTTTGGTTAGTTATAGCACTTTTTAAAATTTGCTGAGATGGGATGCTTTCTATGATTCAATTGTCGGTCTAGTAAATATTACATAACTCAAAAAGTCTGTTTATATAGTAGTACTCCCTCCGTCCGCGAATAGGAGTCCAGGTTGAGTTGGGTGCGAGTTTTAAGAAAAGTTTGAGTGTAATAATTTAAGTGTGTGATAGTGGAATGTGGGACCCATTTATATTATTATTTGCAATCAAAGTGGATTAAAATTAATTACAGCTTCTAAATTAAGGGAAAAGTGGGGTCATTTTTTATACTCGCAAGATAAAATGTCTAACCGGGACTCCTAATGGCGGACGGATGAAAATGGCCAACCGGGACTCCTATTCGCGGACGGAGGGAGTATATCCTTAAAAATCAATGAATTATGGTTAAACTGTAGGTTGTTCCATAACTATAAAATGACTTACAAAATAACGAATTCTAACATTTTAAAGAATGGTAGTGATAAATGCAAACTTATATATTGTACAAACTCAAAACTCCTCAACAAGCTTCAACACAGTTTCAATTCAATATCAACACAATGTAAAATTTTAAGATTTTAATGTCAACACAGTATCATCACAATATCAACGAAACATCAATCATTGACTATCGTTGAAATTCTGTTGACATTTTCCTGTTAATGCTTTTTTAAGTTTGTACAATATTTAGAGTTTTCATTTAATCACATTCCTTTTCTCAATTTCCCCGTAATGTTACATGTGCTATATCAGCAATATATTATAAATAGGAATCAAAATATTTCGTCACGGGAAAATTGAAAAAATAAGATTTCCTTTCTATTTATTCATATTTAGTGTATTATTAATATGACCCATGTTTATTGGGCCAAGATGAGGACTTCAAGCCAGCCTAGATATTTGGAAAGCCCAGTCCAATAAAGCACGCGCTTTTATTTAAGAAGGCCTAATACTCAAATAATATATTCTCCCATTTCTAAGTTAATTGATTTGCATTGTTTTTAAAGATATCTCAAGTGAAATGATTCATTTCTTCTTTTAGTAAAAATTAACTTTGTTTCTCTTTCTGAATTTATGAAATAATATTAATAGATAGTACGACTTATATTATTAGTAATGTAATCAAACAAGCTCGAATCTATTAATTTTATGACAAATAGATTTGCATAATTCATGCAGTTTAGGTATAAGAAATTACATGCATACAACATAATGAAGAATTTCCTTCTTTTGTTTATTCAACTTGAAAGTTGGGATTTGCCAAGCTCAGCAGTTGATCAATCTCATCTTGCTCTTCGTAGTCAAAGTTGTCGAGCCTAACCATAACTTTAAAGGATAGTTCGTCTCCTCCTTGTAATTCCTCTTGTTCCTCTGCCATTCTCCTCGCACTCCTTATCGTTGATTCGGTACACTCTTCCAACTCCACATATTTCAGTGTTGGAATTTCACCAAGTTCCGCAGGAATCTCATCCAAATCCATCCAGCTAAGATAAAGCCGCTCGAGACATGGGAAGTGAGAGCTTTCCATCGTCCAGCATTCCAAATTATAACAACATTCCATCCACAAAACTTTGAGACTGAGGAACTGGCCTTCAACTGTTTCCCATTTGCCTGATAAAAAAAATCCACCACACAGCTTCAGCTTTTGAAGAAGGGGCAGTGTACTTACCTTCTCCAATATATCCTCCATTCCATTATCATTGAATGCAAGAGTTAAACTCGAGAGCGCGGAAAGGTAAGCTTTTGCAACAAATCATGCCTAGCAAAGCAGTCAAAGCTAAGAGATTCCAGCTTTTGTAGACGTTCGATGTTGTTAACACAATATTCATCGTCACAAAATTACTCATGGATTTGATTTTGCACTAAAAAGTAAGAAATAGAATAAAAATATTACTACTCCCTCTGGTTCCCATTAAATATGTCATAATATTTCATTACTTGTACAGTTTCCAATAAATGTTTCATTTCATTTTTATCATTTTTTTTTAGTAGAACCTACATTCAATTAACTCATTCTCACTCACATTTTATTATAAAATTAATATATAAAAGTAGAACATATATTCCACTAATTTTTCTACAAACAAATTTTTAAAATTCATAACGATCAAATATGAGACATTTAATGGAGATCCGAAAAAATATTTTTTAAAAAATAATAAAATGAGTTAATTTAAGTGAAACATAAAAAAAAGAAAGAATAATACGAGTATTTTATAGTAATATGAAGGGTGGGTGTAATATTGAATGTACACTTAAATACATGTACAATCAATCGGCAACATGATAGTGGCATTAAAAAGGCCAAACAAAGACGAGTGGTGAAAAAGAAAGTGTGGAGTTGTTGATATCAATGGGGTCCATCAGTAGCATTGATACTCCCTCCATCCGCGAATAGGAGTCTCGGTTAATAGAGTATCACCTTTCACTAACTCATTTCACTTACATTTATTTAAAACTTATATATATATATACAAGTGAGACTCATATTCTACTAACTTTTTTCCATCCACTTTTCTTAACATTTCTTATCGCCCGTGAATGAGACTCCTAATGGAAGACAGGGAGTATCAATGACATGAGTCATGGCGCATTAATTAATATCCAACAAAAGAATTGAAGTCAGTCTCCCCTTTCATTTCTCTACTACCTGAAAAAAAATTGTATCTTATCTGAAAAATATTATACCAATAGTAAAACTTCCATATCTCAACATGAGCTTCTGAAGAATAGGCAATGTACTTACCTTTTCCAATGAGGCTTCCATTCTTTGATTTCTGATTTCACGAGTTAGAATCCTAAGAGAGTATGGAAAGGTAAGCTTTCGTGAAAAATCATAGCTATGAGATTCCAGCTTTCGCATGTAAACCAGTTGTGGTTATCTACAAGAACTGCTCTGAGATACTCCAACTTGTTTACAAGAATTTTCTTAAATACTCCAACATTTCATCCAATGCTACACGAGACAAAATTCATATTTACGTAAAATATGAATTCAAAAATTAATACCAGTATATAATGAAAAAACAAATGGACATCTAAATTATTATTGACAATCCTAGTAACGATCTATTTCAACTGTAAAGTTGCGATTTGCTAAGGTTATCAGAAAACCGTTCTCACCGCAGTGCTTTTTGAGGATAACGGAAACATTAAAAGATAATTCTTCTTCTCCTTGTAAATCCTCTTGTTCCTCGACCATTCTCTTTGCACTTATCACTGATTCTTCACTGCAATGATGCATTCTCACGGATTTCAGTGTCGGAATTTCACCAAGTTCTGCAGGGAACTCCATCAAAGATACTTCGTAAAGCCTAAGGTGCTCGAGGCATGGAAAGTGAGAGCTCTCTGTCATCCACCATTCCAAGCCTTTACACAAGTCAAGTTCCAAATATTTGAGACTGGGGAACTGGCCTTCCACTGTTTCCCATTTGCCTGTTGTGAAATCTCCACCCTTCAACTTGAGCTTTTGAAGAAGGGGTAATGCACTTGCCTTTTCCAATATGTCTTCCATTCTATTTATATATATCCAAAGAGTCACACTCTTAAGAGAGTGTGGAAAGGTAAGCTTTTGCAACAAAGCACTCCTACCATAGCCTTCGCAGCTGAGAGATTCAAGCTTTTGCAGACGTCCGACATTGTGGAGACAATAGTCAACACCATACTCAATAGCCTCATCACCACCAGGATAAGATAGTCCCAATTTCCTGATATTGGGAATCCTATGAACCATCATCTCATCACATTTGAAATTCCTTACTACTTTGAGGGTTTGTAGATTCTCCATGATCACAATCTTGTCACTCGGAGGATCTGGGAGATGCAATCCTCTACCGATGTGCCAGCCATAAACATGGAAATTGACATGCCTAAGTTGGGACATGTTCCAAATTTCAACCGGTGCATTCATATTTGCTTGGGACATAGATAAATCCAAGAATGATACAAGAAGAATTAATGTCTGAAGGCTCCAGAGGATATTGATTGAAGAAGGAAGTTGGGAACCTTCTTCATGATAAACAGCAAGAAACCTCAAATTAATCAACTTGAACAATTCTCTTAGGGAATACTGATGTACTTTTCGATGAAAAAATATGTTGTATGCTTGCAATGTCCTCAACAATCTTAATTTGGGGAACAATTGAACTCTTTCATAATCACTTATACAGGAACGGACATATGGTGTAGATCTCATGGCATCAAGGATTTCCATCTTTGAAGTGCTTCTCGGGATAACTACACGACGTTGGCTAGACATGTCTTGAGGATTATGTTGTCCAACCACATGATAACCCCCTCCTTTTCAGCTTCTCTCAAGCAAAGATCTCTCAACAAGTCATGGATTTTCAAGAACTTCATGCTTCCAGTTCTCCCGAACTCATGAACAAGAATTAGATTTCTCGCAACCAGTTCATCTAAGTACTCTTCAACTATTGTTTCCAAACTTTTGCCATTTACTGGTTTTACAAATCCTTCAGAAACCCATAGCTTGATGAGTGTTGAGACTCGAATTTTACTATCCTCCTCATACATTCCCATATGTACAAAGCACGACTTAAGATAAACTGGCAAATGGTCGTAGCTCAACTTTAGTATTTTCAAGCAATGCTTATCATTTTCCAAATTTGCTAATGAACTCATGCTCCTCGTAATAGATTCCCAACATTCTTTAGTTTGTTCCATTTTTTCCAAAAGACCTCCCATCACAACAATTGATAATGGAAGTCCTCTGCAACCCTCCACTATCTTCTTTCCAATTTTCTCCAATTCCAAAGGACAATTTTTTTCCCCAAACACAATTTTGCTGAACATATTCCAACTACTTTCTTCATTCATAAATTCCATTTCAAGGCTATAATTGTTATTCAATTGAGAACCCAAATTCGATAGCCTAGTTGTCACCATTATCCTACTACCGTTACCATTGTCAGGAAAATAGAGTTGTATCTTCTCCCATGCCTCAATATTCCACATATCATCCAACACTATTAGATACCTTCTATATGATAAATATTGGTAGAGTGATAGTCCTATTTCATATTCTCTCATTTCACTCAAACTCTGTTTACTAGCTTGAAAAAGAATTTCACCAAGAAGATCTTTTAAGCTAAATTGTTGAGAAATGGTAACCCAAGCACATATAACAAAATGGTCACCTATAAATGGACGTGCATAAACATTTGTGGCAAGAGTAGTCTTACCAATTCCTCCCATTCCTACGATTGGGATGACTTGGCGACCGGGTTGTCCGTAAATGAGCTTCTCTATGAGTTGAGTCATGACATGATCAAAGCCCACCATGGCTGTGTTGTTTGGCCTAGAGAAAGAAGATGTTGAGGAACCACCGGAGACTTGTCTATGATCTTTGAGTGCAACGAACTCCATCACTTCTTCCTTGATTAAATCCATGTCTACTATCACCTTCTGCAAACTCTCACAAAAGCTTGCAGATGCTGAGGAATCAGAAGAGGCTGAGACTTGTATCTCTAGCTGATCTTTGATTGCGATGATCTCCGTCATGTCTTTCTTGATCAAATCCAAATCCAAATCCATGTCTTTTCTGAAATACGCCTGAGTCTCTGCATATGTTGAGGAATTAGCAGATGGCGAGAGTAATTGTCCCTGCTGCAGCTGATCTTTAAATGCAAAAATCTCCATCACTTCATTCTTAAGCAAATCCACGTTTTCTATGAAATCCACCACGTCAGTCTTGTGATATGCATACAAATCGTAATCAGCAAATGCCAAGACTTTTCTCTGAAGCTGATCTTTGAAATCCAAAATCTCCATCACTTCACTCTTGATGAAATCCATGTGTTGTATCACCTTTACCACAGTCTTATACAAATCTGCAGATGTTGAGGAATCTGAGACTTGTCTCCGCAGATGATATTTGAGTGCTAAGATCAACTCCATGTGTTTCGTCACCCTTTTTTCTACCAATTGAATGTCTTGCATAAAATCCAGCAGAATAAAATAAGCACTTGTGACCTCTGCAGATATCGAGATATCTGAGACTTGTCTCAGCAGCATACCTTCTTTGACAGCAACGACCAAATCCATGTCTTCTATCACGTCCTTCAAAGCCTCGTACAAGACTAAGACATCAGGACGAAGCTGCTCCACAGTGTGAGATTCGATGACATCTTCAGCCGCATAAACCGCATCAGCTATGCGCATCTCCAACGGATCTGCTTCATCGCTGTCAGTATAAGGAGACTTATAGCCTTCAAGGAATTCCTGCAAAAACATAACAATTTCAGTGAGAGATTCAACTTGTTTTTTGTCCATAGCAATCGGAGGGGAAGGATGGTGCTCGATCTGATTGATGATCTGCATAAGTGAAACCAGAGCTGCATAAGCGGCCATCTCGATTGGAATAATCTTTTTTTTTAGGATGAAAAAAATTCTGAAAGAGTAAGAAGGAAGAACAGGTGAAAAATGAAAGGGGAGACAAGAGATTGAGTCAAGGTATTGTTTCGATGAATCATTGCCAGCAGATATTATTATTTAACCATGTTTGGTTGTTGAAATGCTTAAACAATTAGCATTACAGTATGTCAACTTGAAAGGTTCAATGTAAGTGGCTTCCACGAAGAAACGTCTCATGTCCTTTCCTTAGAATATTTTGGTCTTATAAACTATTCCCTCCGTCCCAGAAAGTTTGTCACATTTTTCTATTTCCGTCCGTCCTATAAATTTGTTACATTTCACTTTGTATCATTTTTGGTAGTAGTCCGCATATTCCACCAACTCATTCTCACTTTCCATCATGTTTCTTAAAATCCGTGCCCGGTCAAAGTGTGACAAAATTTATGCGATGGAAGTACTTTTGTAACATCCACAAGAGCATCTGCATAAATAAACTATCTTATCATTATTTATGGATTCAATCTCTTGCTTTTTTTATAGAAGAACGTTAGTGTAACGAGTTTGGAGTTTGGAGTTTGGAGTCCACTTTCTCAAATGGTGTAGACAATTATTCTATGCCTGGTGTGATTTTGAGTTGGTGTTGATTTGATTCTCATTTCCATTTCTAACACTCCCCCTCAAGTTGGGCGGTGGGATCTCCAAAGCTCAGCAAAGAACACTTATAATATTCTTAGAGTTCACAGCTTTTGTGAGGATGTCGGCCAATTGATGCTCTGATCGAACGAATGAGAACTCCACAACTCCATTCTCGATTTTCTCCTTAATGAAGTGTCTCGACTTCCACATGTTTAGTTCTGTCATGTTGAACTGGATTCTCTTATATACTAATCGCTGCTTTATTGTCACAAAAAAGTTAGCTCTTTTCTGGATCCCCCTAACTCTGCTTCGGCACTTGATAGTGCCACCACTTTCTGTTTCTTGCTTCTCCATGTTACCAAGTTACCTTCCACAAAGGTGAAGTATTCTGCAGTTGATTTCCTCTCGACCGAATTACTTGTCCAATCTGCATCAGTATATCCAAACACTCCTCGTTTCTCATTCTTCTTGAACATTACTCCATGTCCGACTGTCTCTTTGAGGTACTTGACTATTCTCAATGCTGTCTCATAATGGTCCTTCTGTGGTCGGTGCATAAACTGGCTTACTACTCCGACAGCATAAGCTATATCCGGTTTGGTATGGGATAAATAGATGAGCTTTCCAACCAGACGTTGGTACCTCACTTGATCTATGGATTCTGCTCACTTGGTAATCTGTAGCCCATGGTTGACTAACATAGGAGTTTCTGTTGGCTTGCAGTCCAAGAGCCCGGTCTCTGCCAGAATGTCCAAAGTATACTTCTTCCTGCCTTAGGAAAATACCCCCTTCTGATCTCAACACTTCTATTCCTAGGAAATATTTTAGGTTTCCTAGGTCATTCATTTCAAATTCTTGTAACAGACTCCCTTTGAGACGCTCTATCTCTTCAACATCATCTCCAGTGATGATCATATCGTCGATATAGATGATTAGGCATGTGATTCGATCTCCGCGCCTTTTCAAAAACAATGTGTGATCGGAATTACTCTGCTTAAACCCATTCTTCTTCATAGCTTCTATAGATCTTCCGAACCATATTCTGGGAGATTGCTTCAAACCATATAAAGTTTTTTTTCAGACGACATCCTTCACCCTTCTTGAATCCATCTTTGAAACTAGGAGGTACTTCCATACATACTTCCTTTCTCAACTCGCCATGGAGAAATGCATTGGTGACGTCGAATTGGTGCAAGGGCCAATCTCTATTTGCAGCAACTAATAAAAAAAATACTCGGATTGTGTTCATTTTTGCCACAGGAGAGAAAGTCTCAGAATAATCTATACCATAAGTCTGGGTGTATCCCTTGGTTACTAGTCGTCCTTGTATCTTTCTATAGAACCATCGGGTCGCCTCTTAATTGTGAAGACCCATCGACACCCAACCGTCTTCTTCCCATCTGGTATTTTGCATTTCTCCCAAGTGCCATTTCTCTCCAGTGCCCCCATCTCCTTTAGCATTGCTCCCCTCCAGTGCTTGTGTCTCCAAGCCTCTTCTACCGTGCGAGGAATTTCTTCTTCTTCATATAACGCCGCCTCAAATGCTTTGGCCATTTCAGATATATGCCTTGTTGCAATATTTGCAATTGAGTATCGGGCCTTTGCTCCTCCCAGCCTTTCTGGGCTATACCTCTTAGGTGGCACTCCCCTTGTTGATTACACTGGACGGGTATACTTGCAAATCTCTTCATTCACCTGTTCTTCAATTAAATCACAAATTTCTGGCTCACTCTGAGCCTCTGTTTCTGCCTCAGAACTAATCAGGAATATTGTTAGCAACAGCTTCTGACTCAGGTAAACTTACAGTGGGTATCAGTTGGGGCGGATTTTGAATAGTGCCACATTGAGTCACGGTCTGTTGTACGTTTGAGATTTGTTCTGTTGTTCTGACGACTTCTTCAAGTTGTGGCGGCATTGGTGGTGGGCCCAGGGGCTGACTTGGCATTGACCAACTTAGCGAGTCTATGGTATCACTCTCACTCTCCCCCTGACTGCTAAGGTGGTTAAAGAAGTACTCACTCTCAAGGAAATCACAATTCATGGTGGTGATAACCCGATTTGTCTTAAGGTCATAACATCTATATCCCTTTTCATCCACCCATATCCTACGAAAACACACTTGACCGCACATACGGATAGTTTATCTCTCTCATGTTAGGGTATATGGACAAAAACTGAATAACCAAATATTCTGGGCTAATGGGTTAATGGCAAAGGAATTTGAGTATGGGTTGAGAGAGCTTTGAGTGGGGTTTGGAGCTCGGGCCAGAATTTTCAGGGAGTATGGGAATCAACGAGCATGGCACGAGCCATTTCTAAAAGGGTACGGTTTCGTCTTTCGGAGACGCCGTTCTATTCAGGAGTATATGGAAGAAGTTTTTCATAGTGGAATTAACAAATTCCCCCTCCCCCCATTGTCAGACCGCAAGACTTTGATAGTTTTCTGAAATTGGGTTTGTATTTTCTTTAATAAATGAACAAAGTTATCAAAAACCTCACTTTTTTGTTTCAGAAAATATACCCACGTTATATGAGTGCAATCATCCACCAAAATAAGAAAATATCTAAGACCTTGACCCCAATAACTGGTGATGGACCCCACACATCAGAATGAATAAGATCATAAGGTGAACCAACAAGAGTATTATTCAATTTGTAGGAATGTCTATGACTTTTGGCCAATGAACAAGTCTCATAATTTAAATCTAGAGAAAACTTAGGAAAAGTATTTTTAGATAACCCGTGGATGGATGCCCCAATCTGCGATGCCAAAGCCAAGCCTCCCTTTCCGTAGATCCGTGAGTCAGCATAGCGGTCCGGATTGAGCTATCTCATCAACGTAGTAGAGACCGTCCCTCTCAGTGCCACGTCCAATTATCCGCCCTGTTCTATATCCTCTAAAAGACAAAAGTGCGGTTGCATTAGAAGCGTGCAATTTAATTCCTTAGTAACATGGCTTATGGAGAGCAATTTGTGAGATAGGGACGAAATATATAAACAGTTTGACAATGTTAAGGATGGTGAAATTTCCACGGTTCCCGCCCCTTTTACTTCAGTTAACTCCCTACTCGCGGTTTGGATGTAATTTTGTGGTGCATCGTGCATATTAATAATATCTGATGCATCATAGGTCATCGTGTCGGTGGCTCCACAATCAAAAATCAAGTTCTTACTTTTACTGACTGACGATGTACATAAGGCATAGGAATTGGGCAATTTTTTGAGGGGCTGAAAAGAATTTTGACAAAGTATGGGGCTATTTTTGGGTGTTCTGGCTTTCTGGGGTCGGTTTTGAAATATTTGGGTTTTAGGTAGGCGAAATAGAGAGGGATTGTTTGGATGGGGTACTAGGTGGAATTTAAGAGAGTTTTTGGGGTCAAAATTCAATTGGGTGGAAGTTGGAGGCTCTAGGATTAAACTCCCTTTACCTATCCCTAACTTACCATCCCACTCCATCTGCGTCGCCTCCGTCGAAGATGAAGCCTTCTCTGTTGAAATTCCGACCAAGGCATTTCCGGTCCTTGTACCCTCGCCCACCGGTTATAGCCTGCCGCCTTGGACGGTAGCAGCTCCTCCTGAGTTGCCTCCGATGGTGGCGACGGCTTCTCCTCTGTTTCGTGCGACTGCGACTGCCGCTTTTCCTCCCCTGTGCGGCGGGGGCGGTTTGCCGGTACGTTCTTCCCACCACTCTGGGAAGCCCACCAGTTCGAAACACGTTTCTTTTGTGTGTTTTTTCCGGCCACAGTGGGAGCAGACCAACTTGAGCTTGTCTTCCTCAGTTCGCCTATTCCAGTTTCCGCCACCTCTGCCTCCTCCGCCGCCCTGGTAATTCTGTCGCTGGTTTCCCGGTAGGCGTCGGGCAGCCAATCCGGCACCTATTCCGTGCGAGGCCTCATTCTCGTTGGTATTTCCCTGTCAAAGGACGAACAATCGGGCCTCTTCTTGTCAGAGTGAGGCGTACACCGCTTCTACTGAGGGAAGTGGGTCATTCCTCAATATTTCCCTCTTTATAGTTTCATATTGGTCATTCAACGCACTCATGAATTGATATAATCTCTGTTCTTGTACATCTTGATCGTACATTTTGATATCTCTCGAATCGATCATCCGATTTGGTTTCTTCTGATCTATGGACACCCATAGGTCTTTGAGGTTAGCCCTGACAATCTCATGTTTTCATTGGTTTAATTGGCTTGTTGAAGTACTAAATGTCGAGTTTTCACTCGAGATTGTCTAATCCTAGCCATTTATTCTATCCTTTGAGGATTTATTGTTTGTTAAGTGTTTTAGGAAAAACAGATGAAAAGAAGGTAAAAATCCGGGTGTGGAAGCTTAGAGGGCAGTGAAGCCTCTAAAAACACCACCCGGCCGGGTGAATTTCCAGTTTAAAAACTCCACCCGGCCGGGTGAATTTCCTTTGCAGAAACCCTACCCGGCCTGGTCCATTAAGTCAGCAGACGGGTCTGTAGTTACGATTTTAGAAAGAAGAAAAGAGGATGGGGATCTAGGTTTTAAGGATTCTACATTCCACCGCCAACCACACATTCTACACTTCCCGAAGAACACTTTGAAGAGAGATTTGAAGATTGAAGACTACAAATCGAGAGATTGGAGTCTCTAATCCATAGAATCGTTCCACAGGAGTATCTATTTGCTTTCTTTATGTATTTGATTGAATCCATTGTTTTGGTTTTCATGAATAACATGAGTAGCTAAATTTATTGTGGAGTTTTGGTGAAGACTACAATGTATGTATGTAATTAATTGAAGGACTTCTTTTGATTGCTTAGCTCTTGTGGTTTCTTTGTTCATTCTTGTGCCTTTTCAATTCAATTGCTTAGCTACCAATTGGGTTTGTTTACCTTTATAGTTGAAATCGAGAGATACCTATCTAGGTTTGATAAAAGTGTGAGCATCACTTTGATAATCTACACTCGAGAAGGGGAACCTTAGTGAGGGCTTGGGTCTTTTGTTCTATGGAGTTAATCTAAACATATTAGAAGGAGACTTCAATATTAAGGGTTAATCAACGGGGTGAGTACACTCGCGAGGGGGCTCAACCTAGACTAGCGACTTTCCTAGTAATCCTAGAGACATAAAATGGGTAATCGAAGTTGTTGAATCAATCACACGACATTTTCATTGTAGTTGGATCCAAAACTCTACTCTCCTCTTTGTGGTATCTTTCAATTGTGTTTATTTCCTCTTGTTTCTATTATTTACTTGTTCGGGTTATATGCTTATAGTAGTTCTAGAACAAAACCATTTCTCTTTGGATTGTCTAGATAGTAGTCAAAATTTGTTCGTGGTACTTGAGTTGATACAATCTTGTCTCTGTGGGATACGATACTCTTGCTTGCTAATTGCTACACTAGCTCCATACACTTGCGGGTATTATTTGTATTAAAATAAGTCGAGTCAAGTTTTTGGCGCCGTTGGCGGGGAAAATTTTGTGTCAATATAGCTTAATGTCGTGATAAAAATAGAGATTACTAATCTAGATTTTATTTGCTTTATTTTTATTTTTATTTTTGAGTTCTCTAATCTTTGTGTTTCCTTGGGCAGGTTGTATGCACACGCATTCTAAAGGTCCACCTTTAGAGCCAATCGATCTTGAGATCGAAGCATCGAACAGGAAGAGGAACGCACAGAGGAGGTTAAACCAAAGGATTCGGGTATCTTCACCAGGTCATAGGCGTCTTCCTTCTCTTATTCAAAGTACTCCTTCACCTAGTCCATCTCCACTCCCATACAGAACGGACAGCAGTCTCCAATTCTGATGGAGAACATCGAGGAGAATAATCATAATGAAAAAAACAATGAGAACAACGAGGAGAATAGCAATGAGAACAATAATGTGGAGCACCCCGTTCCCGTTGTCCATCAACTTCTTCAGTGAATGGCTAATATGCAAAGGCGTTTGGATGCGCAAAATGTGAGACTAAACCCCATGCAAAATTTGTTTGCATACAGACGAGTGGCTAATCACTGATCAACAATGGCGGGATTGCCGCTAATAGCTTTGAATTGAAGCCGGGGTTGATAAACAGGGGCATTTGGTGGAACAGGATCAGAAGATGCCAACAAGCACTTGACCAAGTTTATACAAATCAGCAACACGGTGAAGGCTAATGGGGTCTCTGATGATCAGATTCGCCTAAGACTATTTCCCTTTTCTTTGAAGGACGATGCCAGAGATTGGTATGATAATATGGATCCCAACTCGGTCGCAACTTGGGATGCAATGGTTGAGCTGTTCTTGGATAAATACTACCCGCCTAGCGAGGCACTAAAGCGACAAGCTGAGGTTATCTCCTATGCAATGTAGCCTCAGGAGAATATTCAAGAGGCATGGAAGAGATTTAAATATCTGAAGAGATGCCCTAACCATGGTTTGAACCCAGGACAACAAGTCATAAGTTTCTACAGAGGACCCACTCCAGAGGCAGTGCGCGAGTTGATTATGAGTGCATGGGGTTCACTCCTTAGGTTGGGAGAAGAGGAGTCTCCAGAGGTGATTGAAAGGGTAGCTTCCAACAATGAGGGATGGAAGAATGAAAGAAGAAAGACCTACAGGGTAGCATCCACATCGGACATTGACAGGATGGACATGATGTCCAAGCAACTGGACTTCTTGACAAGCAAGTTGGGCTTCATGGGAACAGAGCCAACTGGTCTCGAAAGTGAAGATGTAAATTATGTGCATCAAGGCGGCAACTAAAAATGCCCTGCAGCCACCTCCGGGGTTCCAAGTGTCAAATGGCGAGATTAAGGAGCCAAAGAAGATTGAGATCAATGATGTCTTGATGGCATTTATGAAACAAACAGGGGATATCATGGACGACTCTGATAAGAGGCTGAAAAAGGTAGAGACAGAGGTGCAAGACTTGAGTACACACATGAAGCGTATGGACAATCAAATGAGTCAGATAGCTCAATCTGTGAGCAAATTACATACTCCCGGCCACTTCCCGGGGCAACCAATTGTGAATTCCAAAGATTGCAAGGAAATTCAGCTTAGGAGTGGCAAAACCTATGATGGCCCTTCTATGCCCGAGACTGCAGTTGAAAAAGAGAAAGAAGCAGAATTTGAGCCAGAGGTAGAATCAGAGCCAGAGAAGGAGGAGCCTAAGCTACCACCGGTAGTTCATGCTGAGGTTTCCTCCCCACCTTAGCCTGCAGCAGTCAGAGTTCCTTTTCCTCAGATCGTGCAGAAGAAGAAGGAGGAACAGTTTGCAAGATTCTTGGATATTTTCAGGAAAGTGCAGATTAACATACCACTTGTGGAGGCTCTACAGAAGATGCCCAGCTATGCCAAGTTCCTTAAGGATGTTGTCTCTCATAAGAAGAAGTGGGGGCAGTATGAAACGGTCAACCTGACAGAGAGCTGCAGCGCGATTATACTGAGGAAGCTCCCAGCTAAGATGAAAGATCCGGGGAGCTTCACTATTGCTTGCACAATAGGAGATTGTCACGTAAGGAATGCTTTGTGTGATCTTGGGGCAAGCATCAACCTTATGCCCTTCTCTTTCTTTGAGAAGCTGAACATTGGTACCTTGAAGCCCACCACCATTACTCTGCAGATGGCAGACAGATCGGTATCATATTCTACGGGGATAGTGGAGGACATCCTAGCGAGGGTGAATGACTTCATCTTTCCAGTGGATTTCGTTGTGTTGGAGATGGAAGAAGACCAGGTCGTACCTCTTATCCTGGTGAGACCTTTCCTACCCACAGGGAAGGCCATGATTGATGTGCGGAAGGGGGAGCTTACCCTTCGTCTTAATGATGAGAGTGTGACTTTCTCTATTTATGAAGCCTTGAAGAGGCACGATGCATATACAGGAGGGAGCCTCCATTGCAATGTGGTGACCGTAGTCGATGAGTGTGTTAGAGAAGTAGCCCATGCCAACTCTTCACAGGATCAACTCGAGAGATGCCTCTTTCAATCATTTTATTCTTCACACTCGTTTGATATGTTGGACTTTAATTCTGATTTGTTGGAATTTGTAGGTTCCCTAGAATCAGCAAGGGAGATTCCTAGACCACACCGTCAGCAGTTCCTACCTCTTAGGGACGAAGAAGAGGATGCCAAGGAAGAGCAAGACAGGAAGTTGGAGTTGAAGCCGTTGCCTACACATCTGCAGTATGCCTTCCTTGGAGAGAGTGACACCTTTCCGGTAATTGTATCATCTTCTCTCTCAAGTTCAGAATTGGATAAGTTGTTGAGAGTGCTTAGGACTTACAAAGGGGCAATTGGGTGGTCTATCTCTGATTTGAAGGGGATAAGCCCAACAAATTGTATGCATAGAATACACTTTGAGGAAGGGTATAAACCTAAGGTGCAAAACCAAAGGCATCTCAACCCGATTATGCAAAATGTGGTTAGGAAGGAGGTCTTGAAGTTGCTAGATGCCGGCATTATCTATGCCATTTCTGATAGTGAGTGGGTTATTCCTACTCAAGTGGTAGCCAAAAAAAGGGGTACAACTGTGGTGAAGGGGGAGAATGATGAGATGATAGCTACGAGGTTGGTCACCGGGTGGAGAGTTTGTATAGACTATAGAGCTTTGAATGCTTCCACTAGGAAAGACCACTTCCCACTTCCCTTTTTATTGACCAAATGTTGGATAGGCTAGCCGGGCATGAGTACTATTGCTTCTTAGATGGGTACTCAGGGTACAACCAAATCCATATAGCACCCGAAGATCAACACAAGTCAGCCTTCATTTGTCCCTATGGTGTATATGCCTATAGGAGGATGTCTTTCGGTTTATGCAATGCCCCTGCTACTTTCCAAAGATGCATGATGTCTATCTTTCATGGTTTGATTGAAAATATAATGGAAGTGTTTATGGATGACTTCTCTATTTTTGGTGATTCTTTTGACAATTGTCTTGACAATTTATCTCAAGTTTTGCAGCGGTGTGAGGAGACTAACCTTGTGTTGAATTGGGAGAAGTGTCATTTTATGGTAAAGGATGGTATTGTCCTTGGTCACAAAATTTCTACAGGTGGCTTGGAGGTTGATAAAGCGAAGATCATTGCTATTGAACAACTACCTCCCCCATCCAATGAAAAGGGAGTGAGGAGCTTTTTGGACATGCCGGCTTCTACAGGCGTTTTATCAGAGATTTTTCAAAGATTGCTAAACCTCTTTGTAATTTGTTAGCCAAATATGTGAAATTTAATTTCTCCCCTGATTGTGTGCAGGCATTCGAGAAATTGAATTTGGCATTGGTGAGCGTCCCCATCCTCATCTCTCCAGATTGGTCCCAGCCCTTCGAAATTATGTGTGATGCGAGTGATGCTCAGCATTGGGACAGAAGATAGACAAGATCTTTCGGGTGATTTACTATGCGAGCCGGACCTTGGATCTAGCTCAAGCCAACTACACTACCACTGAAAAAGAGATGCTAGCGGTGGTCTATTCTTTCGACAAGTTCCGCCCCTACCTCATTGGGGCCAAGACCATCATCTTCACCGATCATGCTGCAATCTGGCACCTCTTTGCAAAACAAGATGCGAAGCCAAGGCTCATAAGGTGGATCTTACTCCTTCAAGAGTTCGATTTGGAGATCCGGGATAGAAGAGGGTGTGAAAACGTGGTAGCGGACCACTTGTCAAGGTTGGAACATGCTAATGAGGATGAGAATTTGAAGACGGTGATAAATGAAAAGTTTCCCGATGAGCACTTATTCTATGTTGCTAAGGGAAAGGTGGCATGGTATACCAATATTGTAAATACCTTGTTGCTAAGGTGATCCCAGAAGGACTTTCGGACTATGCAAAGAAGAAGTTCTTCCATGATGTGAAGTTCTAATTTTGGGATGAGCCTTATCTCTTTAGAAGATGTGCCGATATGGTGATTCGAAGATGCGTGCCTCAAGAAGAATGGGAAGAAGTTATGATGCAATGTCACTCCGCACGTAGTGAGGGTCATTTTGGAGCCAACCGAACCGCCATGAAGTGCTCCAAAGTGGTCTTTATTGGCCAAGTATTTCAAAAGATTGCCAAGAATGGGAAGAAGTTATGATGCAATGTCACTCCGCACCTAGTGGGGGTCATTTTGGAGCCAACCGAACCGCCATGAAAGTGCTCTAAAGTGGTCTTTATTGGCCAAGCATTTCAAAAGATGGCCAAGCATTTCAAAAGCATTTCTATGTTGCTAAGGGAAAGGTGGCATGGTATACCAATATTGTAAATTACCTTGTTGTTAAGGTGATCCCGAAAGGACTTTCGAACTATGCAAAGAAGAAGTTCTTCCATGATGTGAAGTTCTATTTTTGGGACGAGCCTTGTCTCTTTAGAAGATGTGCCGATATGGTGATTCGAAGATGCGTGCCTCAAGAAGAATGGGAAGAAGTTATGATGCAATGTCACTCCGCACCTAGTGGGGGTCATTTTGGAGCCGACCGAACCGCCATGAAAGTGCTCCAAAGCGGTCTTTATTGGCCAAGCATTTCAAAGATTGCCAAGAGTTTGTGAGTAGATGCAACGAGTGCCAAAAAATGGGGGGTATTTCCAAGAAGAATGAGATGCCAATGAAGACCATTGTAGACGTTGAACTATTCGATGTGTGTGGAATTGACTTCATGGGACCCTTCCCCTCATCAAAGGGGTTCCAATACATACTTCTAGCCGTGGACTACGTCTCAAGGTGGGTGGAAGCCATTCCTACCCAAACCAATGACTCCAAGGTGGTGATTAAGTTTGTCCAAAAGAATATATTCACGCGATTTGGCGCACCACGGGCTATTATAAGTGATGGTGGTTCCCATTTCAAGAATAGGTGGCCTGAGGCGGTCCTAGCAAGATATGGAGTGAAGCATAGGGTGACAACTCCTTATCACCGTCAAGCTAATGGCCAAACGGAGTTGGCCAAAAGAGAGATCAAACAAATCCTCCAAAAGAGCGTCAACCCCGACCGGAAAGATTGGACCCTAAAGCTCGATGATGCCTTGTGGGCATATAGAACGGCATACAAGACTCCAATCGGAATGTCGCCTTACCAATTAGTCTTTGGCAAATCGTGCCACCTTCCGGTTGAATTGAAGCATTCATCATATGGGGCGGTAAGGCAATTGAACGCGGATTTCATCAAGGCCAGGAAGGAGGGGAAGCTCCACCTCAACTTACTTGAAGAATTTAGGAATGAAGCCTTTGTTGATTCCTCTATATACAAGGAGAGGTTGCGCTATATGGGAGGCAACCCATAGTAGGTAATTTTATTTGCTTTTATGTGTGATTTTTGTTTTATTGTTTTTGGCTTGTTTGTGATTTAGTGTGTGTTTTTGGTTTGGCGTGTTTCTTTTTCTTTAGTTTGTTTAATAGGCGTAGTCTCTTTTGGGTGTTTGGAGTAGGTATTATGCTTGGTTTGGTGTTGATTTTGGTGTAGGAATTCGAATTTTACAAGGATGGGGCAATGAAGAGAAATAAAAATAAAAATTTGGACAGAAACTGCCCAGAAACATACACCCGGCCGGGTGGATTTTCAGTACAAATAAGGTACCCGGCCGGGTTAGTCAATGTTTGCCCCCGAATTCCAGCAAGGGGTCGGAAACTTACACCCGGCCGGGTGAATTTCCAGTTCAAAAAATCCACCCGGCTGGGTCTGTTGTGCGATAGCATAAAAGGTCATAGAGGTATCGAAATATGGTACCCGGTCAGGTGAATTTTCTGTACACAAATCCGATCCGGCCGGGTCAATCGCGGCGAACCCTAAGTCTTTAAAAGGTACGAATTTTTCGCTCCTCTTCAATTTTTCACCAACCGGCGGCTTCACTCCCTCCCCAAACTCAATTTTCACTCACAAATCACTACACCCAACCCAAATTTGACTCACCCATCTCTAATTATCCATACTTTGAAGTGTTTTGTCCGATTAATTTGAGAAAATTTAGAGGATTTTCGACTTTCTCACTCACAAGAAGTAGGATTTCGTTTTTGCCCAAAATCTAAGCTTCAAAGGTACGTCTCCTACTTATAATTCCTCTATTTTGGTGATATTTGGTTGAATTTCTCGTAATGTGGTGCTTAATTGTTGAGTTTGGCCTCAGATTTGGAGAAATTGCATGCCTTGCTATGAATGTGCTCGAATTTCTTAATTTTGGTATATTATGAGCATGAATTTTGATATTTTTCATGTTTGAAGCATGTTCTTTATGATGGGCATGAAGTTTATTACTTATTATGCTGATTGGGTGATATATGTTGCTTAATTGATGAATTTTGCTTGTTGAGAAGCTTTGGATTATGATTTGGTAAAGTTTTGGTGCTACATTGTCAACTATGGAGTTTTTACTTGATGTTGGGAGTGCAGCTTGTTGGTTGATTACTTGCTACATGATGGGGGGTGAATTTGATGATTTGGTAAGCTATAGGGATTGAGTCTATCTCCCTAGAATGGTTGTGTTGTGTTTTGTTGATTTTAGAAATTGAGTCTATCTTTCTAAAATTCTTCGTGTTGCTTGCCATTAATGGGTGAAAATTGGTTTGATAGGTGTTTTCATGGAAACAATAGGGATTGAGTCTATCTCCCTAGCTTGAGGCTTTTGTCCTTGATTTTAGGAATCTGAGTCTATCTTCCTAATTTCACTTTGTCTTGTCTACATTTATAAATCCGTCTTTATGAACTAATGTTTCGGGGAGTTGGCTGTTTGTTGTGGTCTATCTCAGGTACATCTAAGACGGTCAACTTTTCTAACCCTCGGAATGTGAACGTCATCTTACGAGACAAGGAGGAGAAGACAAGATGGGCATCTCTTGCACCATTGGATAGCATGCCATCCCGATACCCGGTCACCCACTTGATCACCGATATGGGCTTCCAAACTTCTTGGTAAGGCCTTACGGAAGCAGCCCACCTCACATCCCTATTTGCACACCAGTGCGCGTTGTATAAAGCGTTAACTTTGGAGTTCTTGTCCACTCTCCAGGTGAACTATGTAAATAAAGTCTTGGTCTCCATCACCTTCCGCTTGGAGAATGTCGAGCACATGCTCACGCTGGCGGAATTTAACACCATCTTCCAATTACTAGACGAGGATGAGGAAGGGATCGTTGACGAGCCCCAAGATTACAATCGAAATGAATTCTGGGGTCGAATTACACTAGAGGAGACGTCGTCTAGCCAGGGCCCCGCTTATCTTCCCTCCCGCGCGAAGATCAATTCACTTCGTAATTCGGTCCTGAAATATATGGCCAAGGCCTTGGTCTGCCTCTCGTTCGCTCACAAAGAACTGGGAAGCATTTCTTCCGACATTCTATTCATCTATGGGGCATGTTGGCCCACCGGAGGATCAATACCGGATATTACATGATCAGGCACTTGGAGAGGCACTCAAAGAAGAGGAGTGGAACGCTATGCTGTGGAGGTATAATCACCCGCCTGGCCCTCCATTTTCAGATTGATCTTGAGGAGCGGGACGAAGATTCAGGAAGCATGTCCATCGATTGGGATATTATGAAGAAATCGGGCTTGATCACTGTGGATAGTAGGGGCATTGGGTACTTTGTTCTAGCCCCAAAGACATTTTTCAAATTCCCCGACCCTCTGCTTACTGCCGTTGGAGGATGGGGCTATCAGGACAACTAGAGGATGAACTCCGCCGATCATTTGGCGAAAATAGCTAGTGACCCACCCCATGGCGACGGGTTTACTGGTCAGACCCCGATGCGTGTGGGCGCACATCAGATCCCACGCCCCGAGATCTCCGAAGAGCCCCTACAAACTCCAGATGATACATCAGACAAGGAGGACGTGGATGAAGAGGTCACCACGGAGCACGAAGCAGGGGAAGACAGTCGTCCGAAGAGAAGCCGACCTGTTGGCCGCCCTTCTAGGGACAGTCATATGGCAAACATAGCCTCCGGGATTCACCAACTGCAGCTCGGTCAGGACAACCAATGGGAATATATGCGCCATTGGAGAGAGGAGAACCAGCTGTGGATGGCCCGTCAAGAATCTCGTCTAGAGGCCTGCGAGACGCGGATAGATCACCTCCATGCTCAAGGCGACGCCAGGTGGGTCGAGGCTCAAGCATTCTACAGAGCCTACTACACGAGGTTTCCGCCTCCATCCGAGTAGAGGTAACCCACACCATCCAATTCCTTTCAAACTTATTCATTCCTTCGTATTGAATAAGTTTGGGGAGGAGGGGTCTGACGTGGATTGGTGATGTGCTCTCCTTCTCCATTATCTCTGTGATGTTGAACCTTTGTTATGGTCGATGTTTGTTGAACTATTTTGATCTTTATTTTGTTTCTATTTGATTTGTGTACGTCCCTCCTGTGGGACTTGAACTTGGGCATGTACTGATCTTATAACTATTCATATTATGAGGTGTTTACTTTGGGCGCTTATGATGATTTCTTGTGAAAAATGATTTGTGAAAATGGCGGGAATATGCGTTATTGGTTATGATTTGCTTTTGAGTGAATTGCTTGTTTGCTTGTTCAATGCCGATTTCCAGTGATGTTTGAGCCAAACCTTCATTTCTGTGTGATTTTATCATATACTTGTTGTTTCTAGAACTTGTTCCCGATCATATTAAGTCTACATAGTGAATGTGAGTTTAGGAGATGATGTTAGGCCCTTTTCATTTTCCCTTCCCTAGTGTATATATTTTTATCCCTAGTTAACCCTCCTAGCCTAAACCCTTAATTCACTCTCAAAAGTGCAAGCCTACGAACATGGAAGCACATATATGGGGGTTGAAAAGCTTTAATAATAATAATAATAATAATAATAATAATAATAATAATAATAATAATAATAATAATAATGGAGGTATAAGCTAGACGAAGTCTAGAGAAAAAAAATAATATAAGAAAAACAATAAAGTTGTGGAGGTATAAGCTAGACGAAGTCTAGAGGGGTTTCTGGTTGGTTATCTAAATAAGTGCGGACCATACGAGAGGAAGAAGTTTGACAAAGTCTTACTTTTATGAGATTTGTTATGGGATATGGTCTTTTGTTGGGGTTTGTAATATGTAAGTACTAGTGCTTCTCTTACTTTTCAACCACTTTAGCCAAAATTTTCCTTACCGTCCAAAGAGCCACATTACAACCTTAATAAAGTCCTTTCTGATTCTAGATTCACATTTACAATTCTAGTAGAGGAGATGTTGATTTGGAGCAAGCCTATGGTAAACACTGCTTGTATTTTGATTTGAGTGATTGTTATTGAACCTCTATACACTTGAGAGTGAATAAGCTATGAAAAATCACATTTCTTAAACTTGTGAGGGCATTGAAACCAAGCGATACACGAGATAGTAGCTCAAGGTAATGTTTGATTGATTTCGTGTATTCCTTGCCTTTATCTTTTAAAATCTTTATCTGAAGCAAAGCCTAATTACGGCTCTTGTATGAGTTTGTTAATTTTGGTGTCCTTCTTCTTATTTGAGGACAAACAAGATTCTAAGTTTGGGGGAGTTGACAAACTCATGTTTTCATCGGTTTAATTGGCTTGTTAAAGTACTAAATGCCGATTTCTCACTCGAGATTGTCTAATCCTAGCCATTTATTCTATCCTTTGGGGTTTTATTGTTTGTTAAGTGTTTTAGGCAAAAACAGATGAAAAGAAGGTGAAAATCCGGGTGTGGAAGCTTAGAGGGCAGCGAAGCCTCTATAAACACCACCCGGCTGGGTGAATTTCCAGTTCAAAAACTTTACCCGGCCGGGTGAATTTCCTTTGCAGAAACCCTACCCGGCCGGGTCCGTTAAGTCAGCAGACGGGTCTGTAGTTACGATTTTCGAAAGAAGAAAAGAGGAAGGGGATCTAGGTTTTAAGGATTCTACATTCCACCGCCAACCACACATTCTACACTTCCCGAAGAACACTTTGAAGAGAGATTTGAAGATTGCAGACTACAAATCGAGAGAGATTGGAGTCTCTAATCCATAGAATCGTTCCAAGGAGTATCTATTTGCTTTCTTTTATGTATTTGATTGAATCAATTGTTTTGGTTTTCATGAAGAACATGAGTAGCTAAATTTATTGTGGATTTTTGGTGAAGATTACAATGGATGTAAACATGCCCATTGTTCGTAAACCGGCGGTTCCGGTTCGGAACCGCCGGTTCCGGTTTCGGGAAATATGGAACCGCCGGTTTTCCGGCGGTTTTTTTACGGTTTTCACGGTTTCAAACCGTCGGTTTCCGGTGGTTTTTCGCGGTTCAGCGGTTTCATGGTTTCCCGACGGTTTTTCACAGTTTCGGTTTGGAACCGTCCGGAACCGACGGTTCCGGCACGATTTCGGTTCGTTAAATTTGAAACCGGAACCAACCCACAGTTCAAAATATGGCGGTTCCGGTTCAAGAAAAAAGTTCTGGTTCCGGTTCCGCGGTTAACCGCCGGAACCAAAAACCTTGGGCATCTCTAAATGGATGTTTGTCATTAATTCAAGGACTTCTTTTGATTGCTTAGCTCTTGTGGTTTCTTTGTTCATTCTTGTGCCTTTTCAATTCAATTGCTTAGCTACCAATTGGGTTTGTTTACCTTTATAGTTGTAATCGAGATACTTATCTAGGTTTGATAAAAGAGTGAGCCTCACTTTGATAATCTACACTCGAGAGAGGGGAACCTTAGTGAGGGCTTGGGTCTTTTGTTCTATGGAGTTAATCTAAACATATTAGAAGGAGACTTCAATATTAAGGATTAATCAATGGGGTGAGTACACTCGCGAGGGGGCTCAACCTACACTAGCGACTTTCCTAGTAATCCTAGAGACATAAAATGGGTAATCGAAGTTGTTGAATCAATCACATGACAATTCCATTTTAGTTGGATCCAAAACTCTACTCTCCTCTTTGTGGTATCTTTCAATTGTGTTTATTTCCTCTTGTTTCTATTATTTACTTGTTCGGGTTTTATGCTTATAGTAGTTTTAGAACAAAACCATTTCTCTTTGGATTGTCTAGATAGTAGTCGAAATTTGTTCGTGGTACTTGAGTTGATACAATCTTGAATCTTGTCTCTGTGGGATACGATACTCTTGTTTGCTAATTGCTACACTAGCCCCCCGTACACTTGCGGGTACTATTTGTGTTAAAATAAGTCGAGTCAAGCCCCTCCAGTGATTCTTCCTTTTGTTTATCGTAATTGCTCTCCTATAAAGATCGTATACCTGTATGGTATAACCGCTGCTAGCATATGTGATTGCTAGAATATCCCAAACCTCATTTGCTGTTCGATATTGTGATACTCGATTGACAATTTTTTGTTCCAGATTTTGGAACAACCATGTGAACACAAGGTTGTCTGCTCGCTGCCATCAGAGGAAGTCTGGATCAATTTCTGGTGGTGGGGGTGGTACTCCAGTGATGTGAGAAACCATCCCCCTGCTGTTAATCGATTTCTTTATGAGCCCCGCCCATAAATGATAGTTATCGTCGTTCATCTTGAATCCGACAACTAGTGGCGTAGAGTCGACTCTATATTCTTCATGTTTGGGAGTCGGTGGGGTTGCTGGTACCATCTGCTGAGTGTGTGCCAAACTATGGCTCATAAACTCTGCGAACATTCGAGCAAACTGCTCTGTTTCAGTTGGTTTGGCTTCTTCGTTATTTTCTGACATTTTTGGTGTTTGAGAACAGGAAAGGGCTACGGATCTTGGTTAATTGGTCGAGATTGGTTGAGACAGTGATAAACTCTTCTGAGTCTCACCCCTGCTCTGATACCATCTCAAATGGTGCAGACAACATATTGGATTAAGGAAGGGAGAAAAAGAGCGTATGATAATTCTGGTTTGTAATTTCAGTGTATATTATTCCTCTGTAAATTACTCTTTAAATAGAGTCTGTACATCCCCTATACAAGGTAACTATGATAAATTAGGAATAAGATCAATTACAATTATTCTATGTCTGATTTGGTGCTGATTTGATTCTCCTTTCCATTTCTAACACACTTACTAAAAAGTAGAAAAAGGGTAAATGTGTCTTTAAATAGCGGACAGTCAAAATAACAAAATGTGTCTAGTTTTGTCGAACGAAGTTAAAACTCCATCTGCTCTATAATTTAGATTTCAAAATGCTCTTTATTTGCATCAACAGACTAATCATTCGTGCTGATCATTCATACTGTTATAATGCAACTGATGCAAAAGCTTGGTACAGTAATATTTGGGTCATACTAAATATTAAAGTAACCAGTGTATGATTAGATTGGATCATATTTGGGTCAAGCCATATTAAATCTGTACAGTAATATTTCTTATCACCTTTCTAAAAAGCGAAGAAATTTGGCTTGATAGATTTGCATAGTTCATATAGTTCTTGCGGATTTTAAAATTTGTAACATCCACAAGAGCATGTACATAAATCAATTATCTTATCATGATTACTTATGGATTCAATCTCTTATATATTATCTTTTTTCTTTCTTATATCCTAATTAAATTGACATTCAAATAAATAAAATACTATTTTTTTAATTTAAAATTTGAATATTATTAGTTTGAAATAAAAAACACATAATTAAAATATTAAAACTTACGTAATTTACATTGATCGAGGGGACTGTAGTAAATCGTAACATGAAATCCGAATGCCCAGAATTAATTTCAGTTCGTAAAAATATGATAAATATAGAGATAAAATGCCTCCAAATTCGCATTTTGCTTCTGAATTTCAATAGAATGGTTTGTATTTCTTACGGTTGTTGCTTTAATTTACTGTTAGTTTTAACATTGTGAAAATGTATTAATAGAGACTTATTACTGTTTATAATTTGGACTATGGGCTTTTTTCATTTTGGGTTTTGGGCTTCAGGCTGTCTGCTTTTATTTTTGGTTTAGGAGTGTGCTACTCCTATTTCATCTTATTCATTGTGTACACAAATTGTAAAACAATTAATCAATCCAAACAATTGGCTATTCTAAAAAGGATCACTACCTATGAAACTAATTCGAATATATTATTAATTGTGTTATTGTCATTAATGATAATTATAATGTTTTGCTTGTCACAATGGTTTTCAGCATATAAAAATAAAATGATAGGGATAACCGGTTTTGAAAGTATACAATTAGTTATTGTTATTGTCGGTAAGTATATTAATTTATTTATTTGACTAAGCATGCAATAAAAAAAGAATTATCGTTCCAACGAATCTCACGTATTAGCTACATCTTGATTCCTAACAGTGGATTAATTTTTGAATTAATCTGTATATAAAAAAATTATAAATAGGTCAATCACAGTGGAATTCATTTATGTTTTATCTTCAACCTAGTTACAGATTACATTTACTTTATATTCGTGAGATAGCCTATATTACTATATTTTTATTGTATAACACTATACACATGTATTGTCTTTTTCATTGTTAAATTAATTTTTGTATTGAAGACTATAAAAATCTGACATCGTTTCCGTATAATTTAATGAGTGATAAACATAGACTTAATTAAAATGAATTTAAACCTAACCGTATGAGGCCATCCAGATCCTTATCTCTTATCCTTATCTCTTATCCATTTCTTAACCATCTCATTTTTTTATTGTGGAAATGATTTGGTATTTATAGAAGTGATTGGAGGCTTAAAAAAATTGAAAGAAAATTAAAAATTTGATAAAAAAAAAGGCTATAAACAGCTAGTATAATTTTTGGGATCTTTTTTTTAGTTTTTGAATTTTTTCTGAATTTTAAAAATACACAAAAAAAAAAAAATTTAACGGATATAAACGACGCCCACTCGTCTGACGAACAAGAGCGCGCCATGTCGCCACCTTGCTCTTCTGGAAGAGATAAGAGACGAGATAGGGACGAGACGGAGCTTGCATCACTGTCTCATATCCGTCTCGTCTCTGAGAGATGAGATAGAGACAACGAAGAGATGGCGCTGCGGATGCCCTGAGGTCACCCACCAAACTTTTAGGTAATTCAACTCTTTTTGGTTACTTTGCTACGTCTAAATTTTACTTAAAAGAAGATTTCTCATTACTTTTCAAATATATATGGTTTTTGATAAAGACAATCCATATCTATTGGGCCGAGATATTAAATCCATATAGAAGGCCTTGAAGCAATATCAAACACAGCCCAAACATCTCCATTGACTATTCAATGCTTCATGTGTGCAAAAGAAAAATAAATGAAAAATCTTAGTAACTTAATGATTTTGCTAATAGATTTTCAATAGTATTGTTTTGTTCCATATCTTTCTCAGCAACTAAACAATATGGACGCTATCACAAACATGGAAAACAAAACAATGATAGAAAACAAAAACCAAACCCAAAAACATGTGTAAACTTGCAATAGTAAAACTTCCATATCTCATCATGAGCTTTTGAAGAAGAGGGCAGAGGCAATGGTACTTACCTTTTCCAATGAGGCTTCCATTCTTCCATTTCTGATTTTAAGAGTTAGACTCCTAAGAGAGTATGGAAAGGTAAAACAAGTTGTGGTTATCTACAAGAATTGCTGAGAGTTACTCCAACTTGTTTACAAGAATTTACTTAAATACTCCAACATTTCATCCAAGGCTACACGAGACAAAGTTCATATTTAAAAAAATTACTATTGACGATCAAAGGATCTCACCATCGTAACGCCCTATTTCAACTGTAAAGTTGCGATTTGCTAAGGTCATCAGAAAACCGTCCTCTTCGTAGTGCTGGCTGAGGATAACGGAAACTTTAAAAGATATTTCTTCTTCTCCTTGTAATTCCTCTTGTTCCTCTACCATTCTCTTTGCACTAATCACTGATTCTTCGCTGCAACAATGCATTCTCACGGATTTCAGTGTTGGAATTTCACCAAGTTCAGCAGGGAACTCCTTCAAAGATACACCGTAAAGACTAAGGTGCTCGAGGCATGGGAAGTGAGAGCTCTCCGTCATCCACCATTCCCAGCCACTACACGAGACAAGTTCCAAATATTTGAGACTCGGGAACTGGCCTTCCACTGTTTCCCATTTGCCTGTTGTGAATCCTCCAATCAACTTGAGCTTTTGAAGAAGGGGCAATGCAGTTGCCTTTTCCAATATGTTTTCCATTCTATAAATATACGTAGAAAGAGTCAGACTCTTGAGAGAGTGTGGAAAGGTAAGCTTTTGCAACCAAGGATTCCAATCATAGCCTTTGCAGCTGAGAGATTCAAGCTTTTGCAGACGTTCGATGTTGTGGAGACAATAGTAATCACCATTCTCAATATCCTCATCATCATCAAAATCAAGTCCTACGGAGAAAAATAGACCCAATTTCTTGATATTAGGAATCCTACGAACCATCATCTCATCACACTTGAAATTTCTTACTCCTTTGAGGGTTTGTAGATTCTCCATGATCACAATCTTGTCACGAGGAGGATCTGGGAGATACAATCCTTCATCGGGGCTCCAGCCATGAACAAAGATATGGACATGCCTAAGTTGAGACATGTTCCAAATTTCAACCGGTACATTCATGTTTAAATTCATTGTTGGACGAGAATAAAGAATTAATGTCTGAAGGCTCCAGAGGCGATTGATTGAAGAAGGAAGTTGGGAACCTTTTTTATGACAAACAGCAAGAAACTTCAAATTAACCAACTCGAACAATTCTCTCAGGGAATACTCATGTACTTTTGAATGAGAGAATCTGTTGTATGCTCGCAATGTCCTCAACAATCTTAAATTGGGCAACAATTGAACTCTTTCAAAATCACTTATATAGGATCGCACATGTGGTGTAGATCTCATGGCATCAAGGACTTCCTTCTTTGAAGTGCTTCTCGGAATTATTACACGGCGTCGGGTAGACGCGCCTAGAGGATTATGTTGGCCTAACACATGATAAAACCTCTCCATTTCAGCTTCTCTCAAGCAAAGGTCTCTCAACAAATCGTGGATTTTCAAGTACTTCATGCTTCCAGTTCTCCCGAACTCGTGAACAAGAATTAGATTTCTCGCAACTAGTTCGGCTAAGTACTCTTTAGCTATTGTTTCCAAACTTTTGCCAATTACTGGTTTTAAAAATCCTTCAGAAATCCATAGCTTGATGAGTGTTGAGACTTGAATTTTACTATCCTCCTCAAACATTCCCATATGTACAAACCACGGCTTAAGTCAACCCTGGCAAATGGTTGTAGCTCAACTTCAGTATTTTCAAGCAATGCTTATCATTTTCCAAATTCACTAGTGAATTTAGGTTTCCCCTAATAGATTCCCAACATTTTGTGATTTGTTCCAATTTTTCCAATAGACCTCCAATAACAACAATTGATAATGGAAGTCCTCTGCAACTTTCCACCATCTTCTTTCCAATTTTCTCCAATTCTAAAGGACAACCTTTTCCCCCGAACACAATTTTGCTGAACATGTTCCAACTACTTTCTCCATTAATAAATTCCATTTCAAGGCTATAATGGTTATTCAATTGGGAACCCAAATTTGATAGCCTAGTTGTCCCCATTATCCGACTACCATTACCATTGTCAGGGAAATAGAGTTGTATCTTCTCCCATGCCTCAATACTCCACATATCATCCAACACTATTAGATACCTTCTATATGATAAACATTTGTGGAGTGACAGTCCAATTTCATCTTCTCTCATTTCACTCAACCTTTGTTTATTAGCTTGAGAAAGAATTTCACCAAGAAGAAGTTCTTTTAAGCTAAATTGTTGAGAAATGGTAAACCAAACACATATATCAAAATGGTCACCTATCGATAGATGTGCATAAACATGTTCGGCAAGAGTGGTCTTACCAATTCCTCTCATTCCTACGATAGGGACGACTTGGCGACTGGGTTGTCCGTAAAATGAGCTTCTCCATGAGTTGAATCATGACATCATCAAAGCCCACCATGGTTGTGCTGTTCAGCCTAGAGAAAGAAGATGTTGAGGAACCACCAGAGACTTGTGTATACTCTTTGAGTGCAACAATCTCCGTCACTTCTTTCTTGATTAAATCCATGTCTTCTATCACCCTCTGCAAACTCTCATGAAAGTATGAAATTGTTGAGGAATCAGAAGAGGCTGAGACTTGTATCTCTAGCTGATCTTTGATTGCAATGATCTCCATCATGTCTTTCTTCATCAAATCCAAATCCATGTCTTTTCTTAAATACGCCTGAGCCTCTGCATATGTTGAGGAATTAGCAGATGGCGAGAGTAATTGTCCCTGCTGCAGCTGATCTTTGAATGCAAAAATCTCCATCACTTCATTCTTAAGCAAATCCACATATTCTATGAAATCCACCACGTCACTCTTGTAATCAAGTGCATACATATAGAAACCAGCATATGCCAAGACTTGTATCTGTAGCTGATCTTTGAATGCAAAAATCTCCATCACTTCATTCTTGATGAAATCCATGTGTTGTATCACCTTTACCACAGTCTTATAAAGTCTGCAGAATCAGAGACTTGTCACGGCAGATGATATTTGAGTGTGGAGATCAAATCCATGTGTTTTGTCACCCTTTTTTCTACCAATTGAATGTCTTGTCTCAGCAGCATACCTTCTTTGACTGCAGATATAGAGATATCTGAGACTTGTCTCAGCAGCATAGCTTCTTTGACTGCAGCGACTGAATCCATGTCTTCTATTAGGTCCCTCAAAGCTTCGTACAAGACTAAGACAGGTGGACGAATTTGATCCACAATGTGAGATCCGATGACATCTTCAGCTGCATAAACCGCATCAGCTATGCGCATCTCCAACGGATCTGCTTCATCTCCCTCAGCATAAGGAGACTTGTAAACTTCGAGAAATTCCTGCAAACACATAACAATTTCAGTGAGAGATTCAACTTGTTTTTTGTCCATAGAAATCGGAGGGGAAGGATGATGCTCGATTTGATGGATGATATGCATAACAGAAACTAGAGCAGCATAAGCGGCCATCTCGATTGGAATAATCTTTTTTTTTTTAGGATGAAAAAATGGTGAAAGAGTAAGAAGAAGAGGTGAATAATGAAAGGGGAGACAAAAGATTGAGTCAAAGTATTGGTTTGATGAATTATTGCCAGCAGATAATGTTGTTTAACAATGTTTGGTTGTTGAAATGCTTAAACAATTAGCATTACAGTCTGTCAACTTGAAAGGTTCAACGTCTCATGTCCTTTCCTCAGAATATTTTGGTCTTATAAACTACATTTGTAACATCCACAAGAGCATCTGCATAAATAAACTATCTTATCATTATTTATGGATTCAATCTCTTATTTTTTTTTTAGAAAAATGTGAATGTAATGAGTTAGTCCAAGCTTGAGGTCCATTTATTAGAAGTGGAAAAAGGGTAAATATGTCTTTAAATGGTGGACATCCATGTTATTTAGAATTAGACACTATCAAATATTGATTAAAACTATTAATTTGTTATTTAATAGTCATTTTAATACTTAAAAAAATTTATTGATATTTAAAAATTGAAATTTAAAATTTAATTTTATAAAATTAAATCTAATATTAAAATAAAGAAACAAAGTGAAGGATGGTAAAAGGAAAGAAAAATGATAATTTTAAAATAATATCAGATTTAATACGTCACTGAAATAATATCAGATTTAAAATGTAAAAAGACCAAATTCCCAAACCCTCCAAAACCCCCAAAACCCCCTAAAAGGGTATTTTCGTTACGAAACAGTGAAAATGACCATTTTCGAGATAAACGCTTAGTCCATGGTTGTCTGGGGATATTTTTAAGTCCAGGGTTCATTGAAGAGATAAACGCATAGTCCAAGGACTATTTTTGTAGTTCACTCTATCCTAAAAAATTGGATGAATTATGGTTAAACTGTAGTTTGTTCCGTAACTCTAAAAATGACGTATAAAATAATGAATTCTGACATTTTCTCAATTTTCCCATAATGTTACATGTGCTATATCAATAATATATTATAAATAGGAATCAAAATATTTCGTCATGAGAAAATTAAAAAAATATATGGTAAACTAGTGACTTTCACGGGCCAATTTTTAAAGTTGCGGCACAGACCATTTCCACTCTCCGATCTTGTGAGAAACTTGAACCATGGGAATGGCCACGTTGCACGCTCTATGAAAAATATACCAATGGTGTTCCCTTCAGAATTGCTTTGCACATGTTTTGGTAAAATCAAGAAAAAAAAATACTCCTAGGAATGTGATCAAAAATAAAAATTCTAAATATTGTACAAACTCAAAACTATGATTTGGACCATTGAAAAATGTCAACAGATCACAAAAAAGCATCAACAGGAAAATGTCAACAGAATTTCAATGATAGTCAATGATTGATGTTGTATTGATACTGTGTTGACATTAAAATCTTAAAATTTTATTCTGTGTTGATATTGTATTGAAACTGTGTTGAAGCTGTGCTGAGGAGTTTTGAGTTTGTACAATATATAAGTTTACATTTTATCACTACCCTATTATATTGTTTTAAAATTTTAATTGTAATTTGACTTTATTGATTTATCCATCATTATGAGATTCGTTGTCTGAACAACTCATCTCTACTAATATTATATTAATTAATTCTTGATCCATATATACAAGCACATATTTCATTTGATTTCTTTCTGACCTCATTAAAAAAAATAAAATTATAAAATATTCATAATAAATTCCAATATTCTAAGAAATTATGACGACTCAAAGGGGTTGAATTCATTTGTATAAAACCTTATATTTACTTATGCATATATTCTTTGAAAACAAAAATATGGAAGACGTTCATGTTGAACTCATAAGTGGTACAAACTAAAATATGAAATCTCATAAAATTCGTAGATTTCGTAATAACACAAGAAAGTAATTGATCATGCACGTCCTTTCGTTGCTTTAATTTTTGTAAACTTCTTGCAATTTCTCAATAATATCATAACTATAAAACTATAAAAACGTAAAAAAGTTATTAATTAGTTCCAAGTCCAAAACAAAAAAGCACAATAGATCCAATATTACATCAATATACATCTTCTATTTCATCACCATGATTTTACACATACCAACAAATATAACAATACATTAGTGATGCAGGCACGAGACAGTACTAGGATTGAAGTAGTAATTAACTTTAATTTAGCTTAAAGTGAATCCAGCTCAAAGAAATTGATTTTGGAGTTCACTAATTAATCTTCAAACAGATCAACTTTACATATTAAGAATTAATGGATTTAGTTCAGATTTTTTCAGAAAGTGAATACTGAATAATGTGGTTTTAACTTTAATTTCAAGTTTCAACCGCATATAAACTAATCTGGAAATTCTCTACATTAAATGTACGACAAATTAGAATTAAAGTAAACAATCAGTTATTGTTGTTGTAGAAACGTAAAAAAGGAGTGGGAGAATTTTCTGATGATTTTATTCACAGTGATTTGTACATCTTATATAGGTGGAGGAATAACTATAATAAGGTAAAAGATTTCAAATTATCTTCCTAATATCTCGTGAATGATTTTGAGTGATCTTCTCCTTGATTTCTTCCAATCTTTTTTATTCTGCAAGATCTTCTTCCAACAGTTGTTGTCGGTAAGTATATTAATTTATTTATTTGACTAAGCATGCAATAAAAATAAGAATTATGAGGTGGTCAACTAATCTTACATAAATAGTAGTAGGGTAGTGATAAAATGCAAACTCATATATTGTACAAACTCCAAACTTTTTCAACACAATATCAACATAATGTCAACACAGTATAAAATTTCAAGATTCTGATATCAACACAATATCAATACAATGTCAACACAATTTCAACACAACATCAACCGTTGACATTGTGTTGACATTTTTTGTTGCTATTATTTCATGATCTGTTGATATTTTCTAACGGTCCAGATCATAGTTTGGAGTTTGTACAATATTTAGAGTTTGCATTTGATCACATCCCAATAGTAGTATTAGTTAAATCTTGATTCTTAATTAAAAGTGGATTAATATTTGGATTAGTTTTGCATTAATCTTATATAAATAAGGTTTCCATTCTTCCATTTCTGATTATGGAAAGGTAAGCTTCCGTGAAAAATCATTGCTACATGAATTGCACAGAGATACTCCAACTTGTTAACAAGAATTTACTGAAATACTCCAACATTTCATCCAAGGCTACACGAGACAAAATTCATATTTATTTAAGTAAAATATGAATTCAAAAATTAATAGTAGTAGTATATAAAGCAAAAACAAATGGACATTCAAATTATTATTGACAATCAAAGGCTCACAGAGTCACTCTATATCAACTTTAAAGTTGCGATTTGCTAAGGTCATCAGAAAACCGTTCTTATCGTAGCGGTGACTGAGGATAACAGAAACTTTAAAAGTTATTTCTTCTTCTCCTTGTAATTCCTCTTGTTCCGCTACCATTTTCCTCGCACTTATCACTGATTCTTGACTGCAACAATACATTCTCACGGATTTCAGTGTCGGAATTTCCCCAAGTTCTGCAGGGAACTCCTTCAAAGATATCGCGCAAAGACTAAGGTGCTCAAGGCATGGGAAGTGAGAGCTTTCCGTCATCCACCATTTCAAGCCTCTACACATGCCAAGTTCCAAATATTTGAGACTGGGGAACTGACCTTCAACTGTTTCCCATTTGCCTGTTCTGAAAACTCCATAATACAACTTGAGCTTTTGAAGAAGGGGTAATCTACTTGCCTTTTCCAATATGTCTTCTATTCTACTTATACACATCGAAAGAGTCAAACTCTTAAGAGAGTGTGGAAAGGTAAGCTTTTGCAACAAAGCACTCCTACCACGGCCTTCGCAGCGGAGAGATTCAAGCTTTTGCAGATGTTCAACGTTGTGGAGACAATAGTAATCATTACCAGAATTAATTCCCTTAGGTATGGTGAAATGTAGTCCCAATTTCTTGATATTGGGAATTCTACGAACCATCATCTCATCACACTTGAAATCTCTTACTCCTTTGAGGGTTTGTATATTTTCCATGATCACAATCTTCTCGCGAGGAGGATCCGGGAGATGCAATCCTCTATCGTCGTGCCAGCCATAAATATAGATATCGACATGCCTAAGTTGAGACATGTTCCAAATTTCAACCGGTGCATTCAAGTTATAATTCTCGACTGGTGGAGGATGAAGAATTAATGTCTGAAGTCTCCAGAGGAGATTGATTGAAGAAGGAATCTGGGAACCATCTTTATGACGAACAGCAAGAAACCTCAAATTAACCAACTCGAACAGTTCTCTCAGGGAATACTCATGTCCTGTTGGATGGGGATATATGTCGTATGCACGCAATGTCCTCAACAATCTTAAATTGGGCAACAATTGAACTCTTTCAAAATCACTTATATAGGATCGCACATGTGGTGTAGATCTCATGGCATCAAGGACTTCCTTCTTTGAAGTGCTTCTCGGAATTATTACACGGCGTCGAGTAGACGTGCCTAGAGGATTATGTTTCCCTACCACATGATAAAACCTCTCCTTTTCAGCTTCTCTCAAGCAAAGGTCTCTCAATAAATCATGGATTTTCAAGTACTTCATGCTTCCAGTTCTCCCGAACTCGTGAACAAGAATTAGATTTCTCGCAACCAGTTCATCTAAGTACTCTTTAACTATTGTTTCCAAACTTTTGCCATTTACAGGTTTTACAAATCCTTCGGAAACCCATAGTTTGATGATTCTCGAGACTCGAATTTTACTATCCTCCTCAAACATTCCTAAATATAGAAAGCATGGCTTAAGATAAATTGGCAAATGGTTGTAGCTCAACTTTAGCAATTTCAAACAATGCATATCATCCTCCGAATTCACTAATGAATTTATGCTTCCCCTAATAGATTCCCAACATTTGGTGGTTCGTTCCAATTTTTCAAGAAGGCCTCCAATCACAACAATTGATAATGGAAGTCCTCCACAACTCTTCACAATCTTCTTTCCAATTTTCTCCAATTCTAAAGGACAACTTTTCCCCCCAAACACAATTTTGGTGAACATATTCCAACTACTTTCTTCATTCATAAATTCCATTTCAAGGCTATAATTGTTATCCAATTGAGATCCCAAATTCGATAGCCTAGTTGTCACTATTATCCGACTACCATTACTATTATCAGGAAAATATAGTTGTAGCTTCTCCCATGGCTCAATACTCCACATATCATCCAACACAATTAGATATCTTCTATGTGATAAACATTTGTGGAGTGATACTCCTATTTTCTCTTCTTCACTCATTTGACTTGACCCTTGATTATTAGCTTGGGATAGAATTTCACGAATAAGAGCTTTCGTGGCATATTGTTGTAAAATCGTAACCCAAACACAAATATCAAAATGATGACTAGTAGATGGATGTGCATAAACTTGTTTGGCAAGAGTGGTCTTACCAATTCCTCCCATTCCTACGATGGGGATGACTTGGCGACCAGGTTGTCCGAAAATGAGCTTTTCCATGAGTTGAAGCATGACATCATCAAACCCCACCATAGTTGTGCTTTTCAGCTCAGAAGGAGAAGATGACTTGGTAGATGCAGATGAAGATGCTGAGACATGTGTCTGCTGCTGCTCTTTGATCTCAATCACTTGTTTCTTGATTAAATACATATCCTCTATCACCTTCACCAGACTTTCATGCAAGTCTGCAGATGCTGAGGCAGCAGGAACAAGTTGTTCCACAATGTGAGATTCGATTACATCTTCAGCCGCATAAACTGCATCAACAATGCGCATCTCCAACGGATCTGCTTCATCGCCATCAGCATAAGGAGACTTATAACCTTCGAGGAATTCCTGCAAAAACATAACAATTTCAGTGAGAGATTCAACTTGTTTCTTGTCCATAGAAATCGGAGGCGAAGGATGATGCTCGATCTGATCCAAAATCTGCATAAGAGAAACCAGAGCTGCATAAGCCGCCATTTATATGATTTTTTTTTTTTTTTTTTTTTTTTGAGAGAAGATAATTTGTTCAGGTTGCTGAAAATGAAGATAGAATAGGAAGGATGAGTGGTGGAAATAAAAGGGGGAGGTGGAGTCAATCATTATTGATTATACAGACAAAAGATATAAGGCCGGACCCAATTGCATTTTCTCTCATTGGCCCAATAGACTTAGGCCATGGAATCTTTGGGGCCGGGCCGGACCGCTCCGGCCTTCAGGTTTGGTGAGGGCGGAAGGCCCAGGATCGGGTTTTGTACCCGTCCGGGGTTATAAGTTTGGGTTTGATTTGTGGCCTGGCTTCGGATGCTGATGCTGCTGTGTAATCGGGCGTCGGGCCGGACCCCAAATTAATATTTTATTTTGTTTTTTTTAACTGAAAAAAGGAGTAGTGATATTAACTAGGATTTAATATTTTAATTACAATTAATTAATATTAATTAATTAGTTTAAAAGAAATTTTCACTTCTTTATCATCTTGTTACATTTTGTATTTTCTATCCCACAAAAATGTCCTACAAGTTTTTTACATGTAGGATAACTCTTGTTAAAATGTCAAGTTTTTAACTATGTAAAGACAAAACTAACCCTACAACAATGAATTACAGATATCGATATTTGTTGATTGAATTTTTTAGTTTTTTGTGTCATATTATTATTGGTCTGTGAATTACAGATATCGATATTTGAAACATTTTTATCTTCTACATTTTCTCGGTAAAATGACAGACTTGAACAATTTAGAATATGGTGAGCAATAAAATACAAAGCCCAATACTACAAGATAATAAGAGATAAACACAAGCAACACAAATGATGGGCCCCCAGTTACATCCATTCCAAACCAAGCCCATTAGCTCAAGATTGAAATCCAAAACCAAGCCCAAATAAGAGAAGAAACCTCTAATTTTGCAGGACAATGGAATGGATATGCAAATATGCAATGGCAACTTAAATCACCAGTTAGATATTAAAAAATTAAAATACTTTGTGCATGATCAATAGTTATGCTTTAATAGATTTTACATTAGAACACATGCCATCAAAACCAAGTTTATTGGTAATGGGTGAAGGGAGTAATAAGAACCAACAACCCCAATAGCTAACTAAGGATTATAAACTAAATTTAAATCTCAATAATGGAGTAAAGACAGTTCCACACAAAACTAACAAGAACAAATTAAATCGAGAAGAAATTGAAACTAAAAAAAACTTGAAAGGATAGTTGTTCTTCTCCTTGTAATTCCTCTTGTTCCTCGCATTCTTCACAACCGATTCACTGCACTGGAACAAGATCACCAAGTGATGAAGGCGCTCGAGACAGGGGAAGTGAGAGCTTTCCATTAGATCCAAAGCTTCGAGACTGAGGAACTGGCCATCAACTTTTTCCCATTTGCCAGTTGCAAAACTTTCATATCTCAACAAGAGCTTTTGAAGAAGAGGCAATGTACCTACATTTTTTCCAATATATCTTCCATTCTTCCATTTCTGATTTCAAGAGTTAGACTCTTAAGAGGTTATGGAAAGGTATAATATACACCTCAAAAAGAAAAACATACAAGATCATTGACATAGCATATATGCTTCTGTAAAAGTATAGTAATTCGAAAATATGAATTCAAAAATTAATATATAATGCAAAAAAAAACATGGACATCCAAATTATTATTGACAATCAAAGGATCACACGAGTCACTCTTTTACAACTTTAAAGTTGCGATTTGCTAAGCTCATCAGAAAACCGTCCTCATCGTAGTGCCATCTGAGGATAACGGAAACTTTGAAAGATATTTCTTCTTCTCCTTGTAATTCCTCTTGTTCCGCAACCATTCTCCTTGCACTTATCACTGACTCTTCACTGCAATGATCCATTGTCACAGATTTCAGTGTCGGAATTTCACCAAGTTCTGCAGGGAACTCCTTCAAAGATACCCAGGAAAGACTAAGGTGCTCAAGGCATGGGAAGTGAGAGCTCTCCGTCATCCACCATTCCAAACCACTACACCAGCCAAGTTCCAAATATTTGAGACTGGGGAACTGGCCTTCCACTGTTTCCCATCTGCCTGTTGTGGATTCTCCATTATGCAACTTGAGCTTTTGAAGAAGGGGTAATGCACTTGCCTTTTCCAATATGTCTTCAATACTATTATTACTAGACATTTCAAGAGTCAGTTTCTTAAGAGTGTGTGGAAAGGTAAGCTTTTGCAACAAAGCATTCCTACCATGGGCTTTGCAGCTGAGAGATTCAAGCTTTTGTAGACGTTCGATGTTGTGGAGACAATAGTCCTCATTATCACCATGTATGGAGAAAAATAGACCAAATTTCTTGATATTAGGAACTCTACGTACCATCATCTCATCACACTTGAAATTACGTACAACTTTGAGTGTTTGTAGATTCTCCATGATCACAATCTTGTTACTCGGAGGAGGATCTGGAAGATGCAATCCTCCATCATTGCTCCAGCCTGAGTTGAAAACAACATGCCTAAGTTGAGGCATGTTCCAAATTTCACCCGGTGCATTGTTTAAATTCATGATTGATGTAGAATGAAGAATTAATGTCTGAAGGCTCCAGAGGAGATTGATTGAAGAAGGAATATGGGAATCTACTTTATGATAACCAACAAGAAACCTCAAATTAACCAACTTGAACAATTTTCTCAGGGAATACTCAAGTTTTCTCAGGGAATACTCAAGTTGTGAATCAGAATATATGTCGAATGTTTGCAATGTCCTCAACAATCTTGAATTGGGCAACAATTGAAGTCTTTCATAATCATTTATATAGGATCGCACATGTGGTGTAGATCTCATGGCATCAAGGACTTCCTTCTGTGAAGTGCTTCTCGGAATAACTACACGACGTTGGCTAGACGTGCCTAGAGGATTATGATGCCCGACCACATGATAAAACCTCTCCTTTTCAGCTTCTCTCATGCAAAGGTCTCTCAACAAATCATGGATTTTCAAGTACTTCATGCTTCCAGTTGCCCCAAACTCGAGAACAAGAATTAGATTTCTCGCAACCAGTTCATCTAAGTACTCTTTAACTATTATTTCCAAACTTTTGTCCTTTACTGGTTTTACAAATCCTTCAGAAACCCATAGCTTGATGAGTCTTGAGACTCTAATTTTACTATCCTCCTCAAACACTCCCAGATATAGAAAGCAAGGCTTAAGATAAACGGGCAAATGGTTGTAGCTCAACTTCAGTATTTTCAGGCAATGCATGTCATTCTCCGAATTCACTAATGAACTCATGCTTCTCTTAATAGATTTCCAACATTTTTTTGTTTGTTCCATTTTTTCCAAAAGACCTCCCATCACAACAATTGATAATGGAAGTCCTTTGCAACTCTCCACAATCTTCTTTCCAATTTTTTCCAATTCCAAAGGACAAGTTTTTCCCCCAAATACAATTTCGCAAAACATATTCCAGCTACTTTTCTCATCCATAAACTTCATTTCAAGGCCACAATTGTTATCCAATTGAGATCCCAAATTTGATAGCCTAGTTGTCACCATTACCCGACTACCATTGCTATTATCAGGAAAATAGCGATGTATCTTCTCCCATGCCTCAATACTCCACATATCATCCAACACAATTAGATACCTTCTATGTGATAAACATTTGTGGAGTGATACTCCTATTTCATCTTCACTCATTTCACTCGACCTTTGTTTATTGGCTTGAGATAAAATTTCACAAAGAAGTTCTTTCGTGTTATATTGTTGAGAAATAGTAACCCAAGCACACATATCTAAATGGTAACGAATAGATGGATGTGCATAAACATGTTCGGCAAGAGTGGTCTTACCAATTCCTCCCATCCCAACAATTGGGATGACTTGGCGACTCTGTTCTCCATAAACGAGCTTCTCCATGAGTTGAAGCATGACATCATCAAACCCCACCATGGTTGTGCTGTTTGGCCTAGAGAAAGAAGATGTTGAGGAACCACCAGAGACTTGTGTATGATCTTTGAGTGCAACGATCTCTTTCACGTCTTTCTGGATTAAATCCATGTCTTCTATCACCTTTTGCAAACTCTCATAAAAGTATGCAGATGTTGAGGAATCAGAAGAGGTTGAGACTTGTATCCCTAGCTGATCTTTGATTGCGATGATCTCCATCATGTCTTTCTTGATCAAATCCAAATCCATGTCTTTTCTGAAATACGCCTCTGTCTCTGCATATGTTGAAGAAGTAGCAGACGGCGAGAGTACTTGTCCCTGCTGCAGCTGATCTTTAAATGCAAAAATCTCCATCACTTCATTCTTGAACAAATCCACTTGTTTTATGAAGTACTCCACCCGAGGCCTGTCGTCTGCATATTTTATGAAAAAATCCGCTTCATAATCAGCATATGCCAAGACTTGTCTCTGCAGCTGATCTTTGAATGCAAAAATCTCAGTCACTTCATTCTTGATGAAATCCATGTGTTGTATCACCTTTACCACAGTCTTATACAAGTCTGCAGAATCGGAGACTTGTCTCTGCAGATGATATTTGAGTATGATGATCAAATCCATGTGTTTTTTCACCCTTTTTTCTCTCAGTTGAATGCTTCGTCTCATATTCTGCAGAATCTCATACAAGTCTATTTCAGATATCGAGATATCTGAGACTTGTCTCAGCAGCATAAATTTTTTGATTGCCGCGACTGAATCCATGTCGTCTATCACATTCCTCAAAGCCTCGTACAAGACTAAGACACCAGGACGAAGCTGTTCCACAATATGAGATTCGATGACATCTTAAGCCGCATAAACCGCATCAGCAATGCGCATCTCCAACGGATCTGCTTCATCCCCCTCAGCATAAGGAGACTTATAACCTTCGAGAAATTCCTGCAAAAACATAACAATTTCAGTGAGAAATTCAACTTGCTTTTTGTCCATAGCAATCGGAGGCGAAGGATGATGCTCGATCTGATCCAAAATCTGCTTAAGAGAAACCAGAGCTGCATAAGCCGCCATTGATATGAACTTTTTTTTTTATCTTTGTGATAATTTTTTCAGGCTGCTGAAAATGAAGATAGAATAGGAAGGATGAGTGGTGGAATAAATGGGGAAGTTGGAGTCAATCATTGTGACTATACAGACTAAATATAAAAGGCCCAGCCCATTTGCATTTTCTCTTATTGGCCCAATAGACTTAGGCCATCGGTAACTGATGGAATCTATGGGGCCGGGCCGGACCACTCCGGCCTTCGAGTTTGGTGAGGGCGGAAGGCCCAGGATCGGGTTTTGTACCCGTCCGGGGTTATAAGTCCGGGTTTGATTTGTGGCCTGGCTCCGGATGCTGCTGTGTAATCAGGCGTCGGGCTGGGCCCCAAATTAATAGAAGCGTTTCGTTTAGAGCTCTCGTTTTGAAAAAATAATACTTCCCACGTCCCGGATAATTCGGGTCACTTTGACCGGGCACGGGTTTTAAGAATTGTAATGAAAAGTGGGTTGAAGAAGTTAGTGGAATGTGGGTCCTACCTTTATATATTATTATTATAATAAAATGTGAGTAGGAATCAGTTAGTGGAATATGGGGTCCACTATCAAAAATGGTGAAAGTGAAGTGGGACAAATTATGTGGGACGGACCGAAATAGAAAACTTGGACGAATTATCTGGGACGGAGAGAGTAAAGTAGGAGAGAGAATAATGTAGTGAAGAGTCTTATCTACAATATTTTCTTTCTTACTTTACTATTTCTTCACTTTAATTATTTATTATTATATTTTCAAAATGAGCTCAAAACGAAACGTCTCTATTACTGTAGAATGCAGGGAGTATGATTTAATATTTAAATTACAATTAATTAAATACTAATTAATTAGTTTAAAAGAAATTTTCACTTCTTTATCATCTTGTTACATATTGTATTTTCTATCCCACAAAAATGTCCTACAAGTTTTTTACATATAGGATAACTCTTGTTAAAATGTCAACTTTTTAACTATATTAAGACAAAACTAACCCTACAACAATATCATAGTTATGAAATTGCCCTTAATTGTGTAATTTCATATATCTAGCTCAATTATTAATATTTTTGCATGAGTTGTATTATTGTAGAGTACTGTATTAATTATACTCATTTTGGAAGCTAGTGGTGATAGCTACTTAATTAATTAAAATTTAACAAAAAACAGGACCATACCTGTTATAAATAATTAAACATTAACGATTTTGTCCCCATAGTATGATATTATTCGTGTGTGAAGAGAAAATCAACAATTTATTTTCATTTCTAACTTTTAGATTACTTTGAAGGTATTTCATTTTTATGTAAAAACCAAAAATTGTAACTATGTATAGGCTAGGCTGTCTGCAATGCAATTAAACCTTTTTGGCTTCTATGTTTTACTAAAGTATTTATCTGTTTATGACAATTAATCATGTGCTACAAATTATGAATTTGTAGGACGGTGTATTACAACTTTGATACCATGTGCAGAATAGCTGTTTGCACATTATTTTCAAATCTGTTTTCTAAGATGGTGTTCTTTGAATTTCATCCTTCAATCTGTTTTGTCAAAGATCAGGTATTCAAGGAGGTCGTCCTACAGGGAACCCTTGATCATGGCCTTTATCACTTCCTTGTGAAGCAATCCCCGATCAAGAGAGGCAGTAGCCCCAGCTTTTCCTTCAAACAAGACAAGTGTTCACCTCCTGTGCACACCACATTTATAGGATCCAACTCTTTTTCTGCTTCATCTTCTAGACCTGTTAACTCTAGTCTTGACTTGTGGCATAAGAGACTTGGACATTCAGCTCTAGATGTTGTTAAAATTGCGCTAAATAGTTGTAATGTTTCTTTTACATCAATGAAATCAGTTTCTCTCTGTCCATCATGTTGTCTCTCAAAATCTCACAGACTGCTCTATTCTTTGTCTAAATCTTCATTTGCTCCTCTTCAACTGGTTCATAGTGATCTTTGGGGTCCTTCTCCTGTGATATCTAGGAATGGTTTTGTTTACTATGTTTCATTCATTGATCATTACAGTAGATTCACTTGGGTATATCTTCTCAAAAACAAAAGTGATGTTTTCTCAGCCTTTAAACAATTCAAAGCCATGACAAAAAATCATTGCTCAAGAAAAATTAAGATTCTCCAAACAGATTAGGGAGGTGAGTATCAAGCTCAATTACAGTAAGACAATCCAAAATAAAAATAAGACTCAACACAGCCCAAACACTGGGAAAGCTCAAATATATCTCTCCATTGACTATTAATGCTTCATGTGTGCAATAGAAAAATAAATAAAAATCTTAGTGACTTAATGATTTTGCTAATAGATTTGTTTTGTTTCATATATTTCTCAGCAATTAAACAACATGGAAAACAAAACAATAATAGAAAACAAAAACAAAACATAAAACATTCGTAAACTTAAAATAATAAAACTTGAGTAAATGCCTAAATTGGTCCTGAACATATGGCCATTTTACGTTTTTGGTCCTAAACATTATCTTTTGGATTTTTTGGTCCTGAACATATGAAAATTTGATCATTTTGGTCTTTCGTCAACATTTCCGTTAAAAACAAACGGTCAACCGATTTAATCCCAATTTTGGTCCTTCCATATCTCAACATGAGCTTTTGAAGAAGAGGCAATGAGGCTTCCATTCTTCCATTTCTGATTTCAAGAGTTAGACTCCTAAGGGAGTATGGAAAGGTAATTACACTACATAAAAAAGTCAATTTACCACGGAATTAGCGACGGAAAATGTTCGCTACGAATTACCGACAGAATATTTTTGGCAAGGATTTATCGAAGGAATTACCGACAGAATATTTTTGGCAAGGATTTATCGAAGGAATTACCGACAGATTGTTCCGTCGGTAATTTAATTCCTTTTTTAATTAATCTACTTACCGTCGGTAATTCGTCGGTAAAAAAATAAATTACCGACGAGCTCTTTACCGACGGAAAATTTTCCCTAAACCCTAATCCGTCGGTAAAGAGCACGTCGGTAATTTTTTATTTACCGACGGATTACCGACGGAAAGTAGATTAATTAAAAAGGAATTAAATTACCGTCGGAAATTTCCGTCGCTAATTACGTCGGTAAGTCGTAGCGAATTTTTTCCGTCGGTAATTTCCGTCGGTAATCTGACTTTTTTTTGTAGTGTTAGCTTTCGTGAAAAATCTTGCTAAGAGATTCCAGCTTTCTCATGTAAAATACTCCCAACATTTCATCCAACATTGTTTACATGAATTTACTTAAATACTCCCAACATTTCATCCAACAAGGCTACACGAGATGTGTAGCCAAGTAAAATACGAATTCAAAAATTAATACTAATATATAATGCAAAAACAAATGGATAAATTATTATTGACTAACAATGGATAATTAATGGGAAACGCGTAATTTCAACTTTAAAGTTGCGATTTGCTAAGGTCATCAGAAAACCGTTCTCAGCAGAGTGCTTTCTGAGGATAACGGAAACTTTAAAAGATAATTCTTCTTCTCCTTGTAATTCCTCTTGTTCCTCGACCATTCTCTTCGCACTTATCACTGATTCTTCACTGCAACAATACATTCTCACATATTTCAGTGTCGGAATTTCACCAAGTTCTGTAGGGAACTCCTTCAAGGATACCTCAGAAAGACTAAGGTGCTCGAGGCATGGGAAGTGAGAGCTCTCCGTCATCCACCATTCCAAGCCACTACACGAGACAAGTTTCAAATATTTGAGACTCGGGAACTGGCCTTCCACTGTTACCCATTTGCCTGTTGTGAAATATCCACCTTTCAACTTGAGCTTTTGAAGAAGGGATAATGTCCTTGCCTTTTCCAGTATGTCTTCCATTCTACTACCACCATACATTACAAACTTTAAACTCCTAAGAGAATGTGGAAAGGTAAGCTTTTGCAACAAATCACTCCTACCACGGGCTTCGCAGCTGAAAGATTCAAGCTTTTGCAGACGTTCGATGTTGTAGAGACAATAGTCATCACCATTCTCAATATCATCATCACTACCAGAATCAATTCCCTCAGATATGACGAAAGATAGTCCCAATTTCCTGATATTGGGAATCCTACGAACCATCATCTCATCACATTTGAAATTCCTTACTCTTTTGAGGGTTTGTAGATTCTCCATTATCACAATGTTGTCACTTGGAGGATCTGGGAGATAAAATGCTCCTCCGGTGCTCTCGGTATAAACACGGAAATGAACATGCCTAAGTTGGGACATGTTCCAAATTTCAACTGGTGCATCAACGTCATCTTTAGAATCAACAATTAATGTCTGTAGACTCCAATGGAGATTGATTGAAGAAGGAAGTTGGGAACCTTCTTTATGATGAAAATCAAGAAATCTCAAATTAACCAACTCGAACAATTTTCTCAGGGAATACTCATGTCCTCTTTGATGGGAAAATAAGTCGTATGCTCGCAATGTCCTCAACAATCTTAAATTGGACAACAATTCAACTCCTTCATAATCACGCTTATAGGAACGGACATGTCGTGCAGATCCCAGGGCATCAAGAACCTCCTTCTTTGAAGTGCTTCTTGGAATTAGTACATGGCGTTGGCTAAACGTGACTAGAGGTTTATCTTGGCAAAACCTCCCCTTTTCAGCTAATCTCAAGCAAAGGTCCCTCAACAAATCATGGATTTTCAAGTACTTCATGCTTCCAATTCTCCCGAACTCATGAACAAGAATTAGATTTCTCGCAACCAATTCATCTAAGTACTCTTTAGCAACTGTTTCCAAACTCTTGCCGCTTATTGGTTTTAGGAATCCTTCAGAAACCCATAACTTGATGAGTCTCGAGACTCGAATTTTACTATCCTCCTCAAACATTCCCAGATATAGAAAGCATGGCTTAAGATAAACTGGCAAATGGTTGTAGCTCAACTTTAGCAATTTCAAGCAATGCATATCATCCTCCGAATTCACTAGTGAATTTACGCTTCCCCTAATAGATTCCCAACATTCTGTGGTTCGTTCCATTTTTTCCAAAAGACCTCCCATCACAACAATTGATAATGGAAGTCCTCTGCAACTCTCCACAATCTTCTTTCCAATTTTCTCCAATTCTAAAGGACAGCTCTCCCCCCGAAACACAACTTTGGTGAACATATTCCAACTACTTTCTTCATTCATAAATTCCATTTCAAGGCTATAATTATTATTCAATTGAGATCCCAAATTCGATAGCCTAGTTGTCACCATTATCCGACTACCATTACCATTGTCAGGAAAATAGAGTTGTATCTTCTCCCATGGCTCAATACTCCACATATCATCCAACACTATTAGATACCTTCTATATGATAAACATTTGTGGAGTGATAGTCCTATTTCATCTTCTCTCATTTCACTCAACCTTTGTTTATTGGCTTGGGATAGAATTTCAGAAAGATGTTTTATAAAGCTAAATTGTTGAGAAATGGTAACCCAAGCACATATATCAAAATGGTCACCTATAAATGGATGTGCATAAACATTTGTGGCAAGAGTAGTCTTACCAATTCCTCCCATTCCTACGATTGGGATGACTTGGCGACCGGGTTGTCCGTAAATGAGCTTCTCCATGAGTTGAATCTTGACATTATCAAAGCCTACCATGGTTGTGCTGTTCGGCCTAGAGAAAGAAAATGTTGAGGAACCACCGGAGACTTGTGTATGATCTTTGAGTGCAACGATCTCCATCACTTTTTTCTTGATTAAATCCATATCTTCTATCACCTTTTGCAAACTCTCGTGAAAGTCTGCATATGTTGAGGAAACAGAAGAGGCTGAGACTTGTATCTCTAGCTGATCTTTGATTGCAATGATCTCCATCATGTCTTTTCTGAAATATGCTCGAATCTTTGCATATGTTGAGACTTGTCTCTGCAACTGATTTTTGAATGCAAAAATCTCCATCACTTCATTCTTAAGCAAATCCACGTCTTCTATGAAATCCACCAGGCCAGCCTTCTCGTGATAATGTGCATACATTTCGTAATCAGCATATGCCAAGACTTGTCTCTGCAGCTCATCTTTGAATGCAAAAATCACCATCACTTCATTCTTGATGAAATCCAAGTGTTTTATCACCTTTACCACAGTCTTATACAAGTCTGCAGAATCTGAGAGTTGTCTCTGCAGATGATATTTGAGTGTGAAGATCAAATCCATGTGGTTTGTCACCCTTTCTTTTACCAATTGAATGTCTTGCATCAAATCCAGCAGAGTATTATACAAGCCTCTGCCTGCTGCAGATATTGAGATATCTGAGACTTGTCTCAGCAGCATACCTTCTTTGACTGCAACCGAATCCATGTCTTCTATCACGTCCCTCAAAGCCTCGTACAAGTCTAAGACACCAGGACGAAGCTGTTCCACAATGTGAGATTCGATGACAACTTCAGCTGCATATGCCACATCAGCGATGCGCATTTCCAACGGATCAGCTTCATCGCCGTCAGCATATGGAAACTTGTAACCTTCGAGAAATTTCTGCAAAAACATAACAATTTCAGTGAGAGATTCAACTTGTTTTTTGTCCATAGAAATCGGAGGGGATGGATGATGCTCGATCTGATCCAAAATCTGCATAAGAGAAACCAGAGCTGCATAAGCCGCCATCTCGATTGGAATAATCTTTTTTTTTTAGGATGAAAAAATGGTGAAAGAGTGAGTAAGAAGGAAGAACAGGTGAAAAATGTAAGGGGGGACAAGAAATTGAGTAAAGGTATTGCTTTGATGAATTATTGGTAGTTGAAATGCTTAAACAGTATTTTGGAAGGTGCAATGTAAGTGGCATCCACAAGAATGTCTCTTGTCCTTTGCTTAGAATATTATGGTCTTATAAACTACTCCTACTTTTGTAACATCCACAAGAGCATGTGAATAAATCAACTAAGCAGCAGACAGTTGCTAAACATACAGGAATTTTCCACGTCAAAAAGTGGAGAAGATGATATCCAGATTTTTATTAGGAGTGCTATTTAATATTGACTATCTTTTCTGTTTTAATTTTTTGTCCTATTTAAGATATCATATTTGATTTTGGACTAATTTTTATTTTCTCTATTCGTTAAGATATCCAATCATTTTATTTATCTCTATTCACTCAATAATTATACCTAAAATTTCATGCCACTCAAAAATACGATCTTAATAGGACGGAATGAATATTTTTCTTCTATAGTACTTTCTCCGTCCATTATGTAATTTGTACCATTTTAATTTAATGTTTTCCCAAATTAATACTAAAATGTAAGCGGCATCTACGATAGAAGGTTACCTTACAAAGTTTTTGAGTCACTTAGCAACTTTTCAATTTTTATGAATTCAATCTCTTATTATCAATTTTCTTTCTTAGTATGAAGCGTTTCCTACTCCCTCCCTCCCTCCATGAAATAATACCAATTGTCATTTTAGGATATCCACAATTTAAACACTCATTATTTTTTTTCTATTTTAAATAAATAAACACTCATTACTTTTTTCTAGTATTTTAAATAAATAAACGAGTCTCATAATCTACTAGATTTTTTACCCTGTGGAAATTATATTCCTAACTTTTTTTTGATCTCATATTTTTGAACGTCTTCAAATTTGTGCAAGTCAAAATAAGACTATAAATAAGAGGAAGGAGGGAGTGTATCCGAATTTCAAATTTTGGCCCTCCTTTGCTTAGATTCCACTTTCTCGATAATTGTTTGTTAATTAGGTATTGCAACTTTGACTTGATAATGCACATATTTTGATATACTTATAATTTTTAGATATTATTTTATAAAATAAGAATCCTTTTCTATTCATTCATATTTACTTATTTATATTATTAGTAAATCCCATGTCAATTGTGCCAAGAGGAGGTCTTTAAGCCAGCCCAGATATTTGGAAAGCCCAGTCCAACAAAACACATATATTGAGTACGTATTCTCTCATTTTCAAAGTTAATTGATTCGTATTGCTTTCGAGACGTACCAAGTGAAACAATTCATTTCCTCTTTCGGTAAAAATTAACTTCATATTCTTTCGATAAGAATATGAAGGTTGAGTGGTGGAAATGAAAGGGGAAATGAGTTGGAATCTAACATTATACAGTCTAATCCAAGGCCCAATTGCGCTTTGAATATCTTAATAGCCCAACAGCATTGATAAATTAAGTAAAGTAGAAGTGTGAAATAAATAGAGTGAGTAAAATAGGAGAACAAATAGATAAATTTGAAATATTTATTTAATAGTACAAAGACTAATTTTAGTGAATAGACCAAAGTAAAAAGATAGAGATTATTTTATGTGGATGAAAGAAGTACTCCCTCCATCCCATAAAAGTTGAGTCGTATTCCTTTTTAGTCCGTCCTAACAAAGTTGAGTCATTTCCTTTTTTTAACAAAAGACAAAACATCTCATCACTCTTACTTTATTCCATCATTTACTTTACTCTCTCTTATCTTTCCTACTTTTTTCATCTCTCCTATTTATTTAATATAAATTCTTAATCTCCACGTCCAAAAGTTTTGTCTCAACTTTTATGGGATGGAGGGAGTAATAAACAGTCTAAATTATTCCATCATCAAATTATTTTTCCGAATCTTACTATATACAAAAGCGGAATGTTTACTGTTTTGCTTTAAATTGTTGGTTTCTTTTCTCTTTGTTCCTAATCCTCTTATCTTTTTCATTCTTTTTTATAAAAAATGGTTTTTCACTTTTTTTTAAATCTCTCATTATCAAATTAAACGTTATAAAAACATAATTATATGAAAAAAAGCAAAAGGCAATGGATAAAGAGAAGTCGAAAGAGAAAGAGAAAGAAGATTCTATAATTAAGTAAATTAATTAATAATGTTATTGGAAGTTTCGTATGATTCTCAAATTTCAATAAGATTGGGAGTTTTAGTTCATGATACTGTACCGAAAATTGGTACAAAACCATGAAATTTTTAGTTTATCAGAGCATCCACAATGGATGACCTAGTGGAAGCCCTAATAAGAGCCCTATTGATTGCCACGTCAGCATGCCCTATCTTTCTGCAATAATGGAGCCCTAGTGCATGCCATATCTCTTATCCACTTTTCATTTCAATTTTAAATCATTGTTTTTTAATTTTGTTTTTAATTACTATAAAATATCAAAATATATTATTTTAAACACCACAATGAAAAAAAAAAAAAAAACTACATTACTTAATAGAAAAGTGGAACTACATCATACTTAGATAAAAAAAAACTACATTAAAACTAAAATACTAAAATAGAGAAAAAACCAAACTAGTTATCTAAATTCAACCTATGCGCCAAATTCTTGATCATATTCTTAGTCCTTTGTCGGGCTTCCGGATCGGTTTCTTGACGAAGGCTGTTTTGGGCGTCAAGTATAAACATATTGTCACGCCCGCATTTTCTAAGGATAGAAAAAAAACGGTTGATCGCGACTAGGGGAGGGCTAAAGAAGCGGGAAAGAAAGGGGGAAACAACAAAACTCTACCATAGCTCAAACTAAATGGAATATCTCCAATAAAATCAGAGTATCATCTCAATAATTGACAACTCAAAGGGATACAATATCTCATCAATAAATGAACTCAAAAGAAACAACATTCAACGGAAGCATTCGAGAGACGAATCATACTATGTATGAAGACATAATATATTCAAAATCTTTATTTGTTATCTTCTTCACTTTTATGCTCAACACTCACCGCGCTCGTCACAGCTCAACCTGCACATTTTTAAAAAGAAATGCAAGGCTGAGTACTTGATGCAATCAGTGGACTCATGCCAAAAACATTTTATAAAACGTATTTTATCATGCCACCATTGAGTGAACTCGGGGTTTTAACTTTAAAAAAAAATACCCAAGACACTAAAATCATTTCCATAGTAAAATTCGGTTGATCAACCATTTTCCCATAGATGTTTACCATATCTGATCCATTGATGACAAGGAATGTGGCCACATTCCAAGTCACTAGACCGGCCGACCCAAAAGACGGCTCATGATCCCCATTGGTGTACACTAGCCTGAGTAGGAACTCACTCCCTAATCAGACCCGAATTCGATTATCCATAGATGGCAAAAGCCACAGCAGATAGGTTCCATAGATAAAACAAAACACAGCATGACAAATATTCATTTTCAAAAAAAAATATACTTAGGGCATTGCCCTTATTTAAAAAGAAAACCCACCTTGTTCTCTTAAATCCTTCACTTGTCAATCCTTTCCATTCCCAAATAGCTTGCAAAAATTCACCCTTTTTATGGAAGAATATAATATGCACAAATTAGACTTGAAGAAAATAATTCAACTAAAACAGTGCATGTATCCTTAACAATATTAACTCTTACCCTTCGATCTTAATTAGGAAATTCTGAACTCTTCGAAATAAAATCAGTACTCTTGTTGCCTTAGAATTTATCCTCTTGGCCATGATTGCCTCCCAACCAATTTCATCTTATTAAATTCCAAGCCAGCCATTTTCTTCAATATATAAACTCTGCCGTCTCCGATGAATTCACGGCTGCCATCCCATCTCTCTTCTCCTTCACGCAAAACATAGAACCACCGCCGACACTGTCGCAGTTGAAGCCTCCAGCCTCCTCTGTCTCCCTCGCGCGGTTTCACGCCATCACCTCCAGCCACCGTCTGCCCAGCCTCATCGTCTAACGCAGCAGTCACCGCTGCTGGATCGTTGCAGCCCTGCTGCTGCTGCAGTTCGCCGTCGTCTGCTGCTCCCACAACATGATTCACCATCGCGCCGCTATTGCCCACTGATTAGCCCTCTGTCGCTCGCAGCTCTACCACCGCCGTGAAAACAGCGATTCGTCCATCACTTCAAGACAACGTCGCTGCATCTCCTATCTCTATCTCACGTTCCCAAATTCAGAGAAACCAACTACCTTTCCCACTTTCTTCTCAACTCACGCACTCTCTCTTCCTCTAATCTGTACTCCGTCGTCACTGTCGGCGAGCTCGAAGGCTCAGCTCTCCGCCTATCTCCTTCTCTCATGGCCGCCGTGATTCGCCGCATCCGCGACTCTCCATCATCGTTGTTGATTAGCTTCGCACCGCCGCTGTCACTCCTCCATCTATCATTGCCGCTCAACTAAAGTTGTCTCCGTGGCCGCCGCTGCCTCTCCTTCGCACCGCCGCCACGGTCTGCCGTCGAAACTCCGGCAGCCGCTGCCGCCTCGCTCCCTTGCCGCGGGATATTCACATTGCCGCCCGTCCGGCTACTACTACGGTTAGGGATTTCGTGGCTTCTTCTTCTTCTTCTTCTTCCAAATCTCGCTCTTTTCACAAACATAACTCCACCGTCGCCGTCTCTGTTTCTTCCTCTCCTTTTTCTTCCGATCACAACGCAGCGCCGCTGCTGTCACGGTGCAGCGCTGCTGTTCGCACCCGATGCCTGTACCATCGTCCTCTTCATCTCCTCCTTCGGTCTCCGTCGAAATCGCGGTGGCTTCAGCGCCGTTTCCGGTATCCACTCACGCCGCTGCTCTGGCCCGCTCAGAGCCACGCCACCATCGCCATCCATCGTCGTTGCTGATCATTCAACGTTGCTGCTGCTGTCCGGTAGATGCAGCGCCGCCTTTCTCCTCTTTCATCGCTGTTAGGTCAAAAACGCCTCACTCTCGTCTCTTTCTCCAACTCTTGGGTAGGTTTCTCTCTGCTTTTTAAATTGATTGAATGTAAAGAGACGTGGAGAGGAGATGAATTATATAGATTGTCTCTAGTTTTATTTGAAACTGATTTGGTTCCTATTTTATTGGTAGTGCAGATCATGGCCAAGATTTCCCGTAACTGATAATTTAGAGCGTGGTTTTCATCATATTTGTGTGATTGGGCTTTTCTAATAAACTGGGTTAAAGAAAAACGAAAAATAAGAAGTCTTGGGCTTTGAATAAGTGGTTTCCTCAAGTAAAAGAATTGGGCTAGCAAAAGAATAATTGTTTAAGCCCAAATTGTAAAATCATTCTCTCCCGCAAAAGAAACAAATGCGAAAAAAATATCCAGATGCATAAACGATCCCTTCAAGAATTAATAAAAAAAAAGTAGCAAAAAGTCGGGGTGTTACACATATACTCAACCACCTCGCGATAACCTCTAAACTCCTCGATCGCCCTATCCATGAGCTGAACAGATGGAGGAGGCGCAGCCGGGGGGGGGGGGGGGGCGCTGATCCAGACGATCCCGCCTTCTCCTTCCCTTTGGCCTGGGCTTTAGCAGCCTTGGTACCAATGGGACGTCTAAAAGTAGACGTAGGCGTGCCGGAACTCCCTTCCTGCTCAGCGTTCAGATCCATAGGAGATGGGCCGCTGCTCGTGTAATCGCCAGCGGCGGTGTTCTTCGTCCGCTTCAGAGCCGAGGATCCAACCGGTATCCTTCCGTTGAACTTCCCCTTGTCCTTCAAGATCGGCCAAACATTGCGCTTGAACTGCCCGAACTGCCGTTGGTACTCGGACAACGACTTGTTGAGGACAACCTCCATGACCTCACCGCTAGCCCTTCCATCCCCGTTCCTGTTGTAGATATAACAGAAGTTGTTGATGTGGATCTTGATCCGATCCCAACACTTGCGCGGCTGAACCTTGGTCCGCTTGAACACCCACTTCGGTTTCACCTCGTTGTAGCGTTTCTCAATGCGATCCCACATCTTGGCCGAAGTCTGGTTGTTGGAGGCTATCGAATCCTCCGATACATCGACCCAACCGAGCCTCCTTCAGGTACTCATCCAACTCGTAGTCAGTACGCCCTGTTGCGTACTCCTCGTTCGGCTCGTTGTGTGGGAGTGGGACTGGTACCGTTGGCGCCTTTTCTTTCCGCTCCATCTTCTTCCTCCCTTTCTTCGGCGGCGGCCGCACAGGGGCAGGAGGTTGCCCACAACTAGGCTCCATATCCTCTACCCGATACTCCTCGGTGCCGAAGAACGGATCGAACTCAGAGTCCGAGACGAAAGTGGATCCTACAAATCCGGGCGTCTCAACCCGGTAGTCTTAATGGCCGGGCCACCGGGCGCCGCCTCCTCCAAACATCGGCATATCGTCGTCGACATTATTCGGGCATGGGTATTGACTCGAATCCATTGTTGAAAGTGTGGATATTGAGAGAATATAGAAGAGAAATTGAAAGGTTTGGTGTGTGAAAAGTGAAGAAAATGGAGTATTTATAGTGGTTTAAATTAGGGTTAATTAATTTAAAAAAAAAAAAAGTGGGGCTCAGGCTCGGGCGCGCCTCTGCTATGGGCGCCCGATCTCACGCCCGATCGGGCGGGCGGGCGATCGGTCGCGACCGAACTCTCAGTCGCACTCGGGTGTGACCGAGGCCTGCAATGGATGCCCGACCACGCCCGAGCCCGATCTCGGCCGATCGGGCGCGTGATCGGGCATCCATTGTGGATGCTCTCAGGTAGTTTTATTAATTTTTTATTTCTTCACATTATTCCACAACCAAGCTTTTTTTGTTGAAATTGAATTTGATATTAAGTCGGAAAACTATATATGTATGTCATTGCCGGTGAATTAAACGATGACGTCTATTCATACAAAAAACGTCTCGTTTAGTTGAAAACATCGGTCATATATTTATTACACATAGACACCTTATTTTCATGTCTTAAGATAATTGCGAAATAATCCAAACTTCATAATTTTTTCAGCCAATTTAATGTTATGGGCAAAAAAGAAATTTAAGTTGACCATTGTGGATGTCCTAAAGGCAAGTGCCTCGAAGCCGACCTTGAGTCTCCCTCCTCAACAGTTTCATGAGAAAAGCAAAAGGCAAAAAAGAAAAAGGTTGAATGTTTGAATGAAATGCTTTTGTGTTTGTGATAAACTATTAAGATGGAAAATATTTCCATTGCTCAAAGGTGTGTTTTACTATATGGAGGTCCTTAAGCCCCTCATCTCCTCCTACTGTGTCCGCCACTGCACGCCAGGGTTTCATCCCGCCGAGGCGGATGGTGGAGAGTTTTAAAACTCGTGTCGTTCCAAAAATTTATAATTTCAAGAAAAACGGATGGAGTATATGGTTTTTGATAAATACAATCCATCGACGGTCGCAACACTTATGCCATCTATATCTATTGGGCCGAGATATTAAATCCAAAAGGATTTGAAGCAATATGAACACAGCCCAAACATTGGGAAAGCTCAAATATATCTCCCTATTCAATGCTTGATGTGTGTAAAAGAAAAATTAAAAAAATCTAGTGACTTAATGATTTTGCTAATAGATTTTCAATATTATTGTTTTGTTCCATATCTTTCTTCAAAAGACCTCCAATCACAACAATTAAACAATATGGACACTATCACCAACATGGGAAACAATAATAATGGTAGTCGAATAATGACAACAACTAGGCTATCGAATTTGGAAACACAAAAAAATCAAAGTGACTCACAAGTCAGTAGCTGGCAAATTGAAAGTTGAGATTTGCCAAACTCTCCACTTCTTTATTCTCCTCCATAACTTGAAAGGAGAGTTATACTTCTCCTTGTAATTCCTCTTGTCCCACTTCCGTTCTCTTCGAACTCTTCACGTACCGACTCACTGCACTGGAACAAGATCACGAGTATCAAGTTCTGCGGGTATCTCCTTCAAATCACTCAAAGTTGGATATATTACAAACTTAAAAGTCTCCTAAGATGTTTAGACCTTTTGGGAAGTATATATAATAACATGACAAAACCAAGCAAAATAAGTCGCAGCAACATTTCATGTAAACAAGTTATGGTTATCTACAAGAATTGCTCAGAGATACTCCTATCATCCAAGGTAACATAGGGTATACGCTACCCGAGACAAAATTCATATTAATATAATGCAAAAACAAATCAAGGGATCTCACGAGTCACTCTATTCAAATTTAAAGTTGCGATTTGCTAAGGTCATCATAAAACTGTCCTTATCGTAGCGCTTGTTGAGGATCACGGAAACTTTAAAAGATATTTCTTCTTCTCCTTGTAATTCCTCTTGTTCTTGAACCATTCTCTTCGCACTTATCACTGATTCTTCACCGCAATGATACATTCTCACGGATTTCAGTGTCGGAATTTCACCAAGTTCTGCAGGGAACTCCTTCAAAGATACCTGGTAAAGACCAAGGTGCTCGAGGCATGGGAAGTGAGAGCTCTCCGTCATCCACCATTCCAAGCCACTACACAAGACAAGTTTCAAATATTTGAGACTGGGGAACTGGTCTTCTACTGTTTCCCATTTGCCTGTTGTGAATTCTCCACCAGTCAACTTGAGCTTTTGAAGAAGGGGTAATGCACTTGCCTTTTCCAATATCTCTTCAATTCTATTTGTTAAAGTCGAAAGAGTCAGACTCTTAAGAGAGCGTGGAAAGGTAAGCTTTTGCAACAAAGCACTCCTACCACGGCCTTTGCAGCTGAGAGATTCAAGCTTTTGCAGACGTTCGATGTTGTGGAGACAATAGTCATCACCAGAATAAATTCCCTCAGGTATGGTGAAAAATAATCCCAATTTTTTGATATTGGGAATTCTGCGAAGCATCATCTCATCACACTTGAAATTTCTTACTCCTTTGAGGGTTTGTAGATTCTCCATGATCACAATCTTGTCAGTCGGAGGATTTGGGAGATGCAATCCTCTATAGTTGAACAAGCCATAAACAGAGATATCGACATGCCTAAGTTGAGACATGTTCCAAATTTCAACCGGTGCATTCATGTTTAAATTCATGATTGATGGAGAATGAAGAATTAATGTCTGAAGGCTCCAGAGGAGATTGATTGAAGAAGGAAGTTGGAAACCTTCTTTATGACAAACATTAAGAAACCTCAAATTAACCAACTCGAACAATTCTCTCAGGGAGTACTCATGTCCTTTTGGATGGGAAAATCTGTTGTATGCTTGCAATGTCCTCAACAATCTTATATTAGGCAGCAATGGAACTCTTTGATAATCACTTATATAGGAACGGACATGTGGTGTAGATCTCATGGCATCAAGGACTTCCTTCTTTGAAGTGCTTCTCGGAATAACTAGACGGCGTTGGATAGACGTGCCTAGATGATTATGTTGCCCGACCACATGATAAAACCTTTCCTTTTCAGCTTCTCTCAAGCAAAGGTCCCTCAACAAATCGTGGATTTTCAAGTACTTCATGCTTCCAGTTCTCCCAAACTCGTGAACAAGAATTAGATTTCTCGCAACCAGATCCTCTAAGTACTCTTTAACTACTGATTCCAAACTTTTTCCATTTACTGGTTTTACAAATCCTTCAGAAACCCATAGCTTGATGAGTGTTGAGACTCGAATTTTACTATCCTCCTCAAACATTCCCATATGTACAAAGCACGGCTTAAGATAAACTGGCAAATGGTTGTAGCTCAACTTCAGTATTTTCAAGCAATGCTTATCATTTTCTAAATTCACTAGTGAATTTATGCTTCCCCTAATAGATTCCCAACATTTTGTGGTTTGTTCCAGTTTTTCCATAAGACCTCCCATCACAACAATTGATAATGGAAGTCCTCTGCAACTCTCCACAATCTTCTTTCCAATTTTGTCCAGTTCTAAAGGACAACTTTTCCCCCCAAACACAATTTTGCTAAACATATTCCAACTACTTTCTTCATTCATAAATTCCATTTGAAGGCTATAATTGTTATTCAATTGGGAACCCAAATTTGATAGCCTAGTTGTCACCATTATCCGACTACCATTGCCATTGTCGGGAAAATAGAGTTGCATCTTTTCCCATGCCTCAATACTCCACATATCATCCAACACAATTAGATACCTTCTACGTGATAAACATTTGTGGACTGATAGTCCTATTTCATCTTCAATCATTTCACTCGACCTTTGTTTATTAGCTTGAGAAAGAATTTCACCAAGAAGTTCTTTTAAACTAAATTGTTGAGAAATGGTAACCCAAGCACATATATCAAAATGGTCACCTATAGATGGATGTGCATAAACATTTGTAGTAAGAGTAGTCTTACCAATTCCTCCCATTCCTGCGATTGAGATGACCTGGCGACAGGGTTGTCCATAAATGAGCATCTCCATGAGTTGAATCATGACATCATCAAAGCCCACCATGGTTGTGCTGTTCGGCCTAGAGACAGAAGATGTTGAGGAACCACCAGAGACTTGTGTATGATCTTTGAGTACAACTATCTCCTTCACGTCTTTCTTGATTAAATCCATGTCTTCAATCACCTTTTGCAAACTCTTATAAAAGTTTGTAGATGCTAAGGAATCAGAAGAGGCTGAGACTTGTATCTCTAGCTGATCTTTGATTGCAATGATCTCCTTCACGTCTTTCTTGATCAAATCCAAATCCATGTCTACTCTGAAATCCACCCGAGTCTCATACAAGTCTGCATATGTTGAGGAATCAGTTGTTTCCGAGACTTGTCTCTGCAGCTGATTTTTGAATGCAAAGATCTTATAGAAGTCTGCAGATGTTGAGGAATATGAGGCTTGCCTATGCAGATTACCATTGAGTGCAAAGATAAGATCCATGTGTTTAGTCACCCTTTCTTCTATCAATTCAATGTCTTGTATCAAATATCGCAGAGTCTTAAACATGTCGTCAGAGACTTCTCCCAGCAGCTTACCTTCTTTGACTTCAACGATAAGATCCATGTCTTCTATCACGTTCCTCAAAGCCTCGTACAAGGCTAAGACACTCGGACGAAGCTGTTCCGCAATGTGAGATTCGATGACATCTTCAGCCGCATAAACCGCATCAGCAATGCACATCTCCAGCGGATCTGCTTCATCGCTGTCAGCATAAGGAGACTTATAACCTTCGAGAAATTCCTGCAAAAACATAACTATTTCAGTGAGAGTTTCAACTTGTTTCTTGTCCATAGCAATCGGAGGCGAAGGATGATGCTCGATCTGATCCAAAATCTGCATAAGAGAAACCAGAGCTGCATAAGCCGCCATTGATATGATTTTTCTTTTTCTTTTTTTTTTGAGATAAGATAGGAGTAATTTTTTTTCTGATTGCTGAAAATGAAGATAGAATAGTATCTAATTAAGGATGAGTGGTGGAAATAAAAGGGGGAGTTGTATTCAAACATTATTGATTTTACAGACTAAATATCAAAGGCCCAGCCCGATTGCATTTTCTCTCATTGGCCCAATAGACTTAGGCCATCGGTAATTGATGGAATCTTTGGGGCCGGGCCGGGCCGGGCCGCTCCAATTATTAATATTTTTGCATGCATTGTGTTATTATACTTTTTGTAGAGTATTATACAAATTTTAGAAGCGAGTGCTGAAAGCTACTTAATTAATTAAAAATTAACAAAAACAAGACCCTACTTCATGGTACAATTATGGTAGTATGATATTATTCATGTGTGAAGAGAAAATCAACAATTTATTTTCATTTCTCCGTTATTGGTGATTTGAAGGTACTTATTAATGTGAAAACCACTAATTGTAATCTATGTTTATTATTTATCTTGATCTTGAAAATCATGTGCTACAAATAATGAACTTATATATTGTATAAGAGGCAATAATGAGCATATATGATGGAAGGTGGATTACAATTTTGATATCATATGCAAAATAGCTGTTTTTGCACATTGTTTGGTTAAATTGTGAAAAGTATTAGTAGTATTTTTTTCTTATTTATTGTAACTTGGCTTTCTTGATTTGTGCATCATTATGAGATTCGTTGTCTGAGAACAACTATCTCTACTAATATTATTAATTCTCGATCCAAATACAATACATGCATATACCATCATTTTATATACTCTGACCCCATTAAGTAGAAAACAAGTAGTGGAGTACTATATTTAAATTCATAATAAATTTCAATATTCCAAAGAGAGAGACGTTATATTGACTACTATAGTTAAGCTATGTACTCCATATTACACAAGAAATGTAAAACCAAAATACCTAATAAATTTATGTAGTGTGTGTAGTGTGTGAAATTTGTATAGTGTGTATAGTATGTGTAGTGTGTTAAGTGTGTGAATTTTTTTTAGTGTGTGAAGTTTGAGAAATGTGTGTAGTGTGTGAAATGTATGTAGTGTGTGCAGTGTGTGTATTATGTGTGTGTAGTATGTGTATTTTGTATGAAGTGTGTGTGAGTGCGTATTTTGTGTATAGTGTATGTACAGTGTTTGTGCACATATTATTCAAATTCAATTTCATATCAATTACTTCATTTTACTAAACATATGATTTGGAAAGAATTAGAATTCAATTTCTTCCAATTCAATTCCACATAATTCCTATTCCAATTCAATTCCAGTTTCGTGCACCAAACGAAGCCTAATAGATTTTCAATAGTATTGTTTTGTTCCAAATCTTTCTTCTGAAGACCTCCAATCACAGCAATAAACAATATGGACGCTATCACCAACATGGGAAACAAAACCATTTATACCAACAAGGAAACTAGAAACAAAAAAAAAAACAAAAACATGTGTAAAATTAATAATGTTGGTAACATAGGGTATACGCTACCCGAGACAAAATTCATATTTATATAATGCAAAAACAAATCAAAGGATCTCACGAGTCACTCTATTCAAATTTAAAGTTGCTATTTGCTAAGGTCATCATAAAACTGTCCTTATCGTAGTGCTTGTTGAGGATCACGGAAACTTTAAAAGATATTTCTCCTTCTCCTTGTAATTCCTCTTGTTCCGCGACCATTCTCCTCGCACTTATCACTGATTCTTCAGTGCAACTATACATTCTCACGGATTTCAGTGTGGGGATTTCACCAAGTTCGGCAGGGAACTCCTTCAAATCTACCTCGGAAAGAGTAAGGTGCTCGAGGCATGGGAAGTGAGAGCTCTCCGTCATCCACCATTTCAAGCCACTACACAAGCCAAGTTCCAAATATTTGAGACTCAGAAACTGGCCTTCCACTGTTTCCCATTTGCCTGTTGTGAAATCTCCACCCCTCAACTTGAGCTTTTGTAGAAGGGGTAATGCACTTGCCTTTTCCAATATGTCTTCCATTCTACTCTTATGCATTACAAGATTTAGACTCTTAAGAGAGTGTGGAAAGGTAAGCTTTTGCAACAAAGCACTCATATCATAGCCTTTGCAGCTGAGAGATTCAAGCTTTTGTAGACGTTCGATGTTGTGGAGACAATAGATCTCATTATCACCAGGTATGGGGAAAAATAGTCCCAATTTCTTAATATTGGGAATTCTACAAACTATCATCTCATCACACTTGAAATTTGTTACTCTTTTGAGGGTTTGTAGATTCTCCATGATCACAATCTTGTCACTCGGAGGAGGATCTGGGAGATGCAATCCTCCAACATTGCTCCAGCCTGAGTTGAAATCAACATGCCTAAGTTGAGGCATGTTCCAAATTTCATCCGGTGCATTCATGTTTAAATTCATGATTGATGTAGGATGAAGAATTAATGTCTGAAGGCTCCAGAGGAGATTGATTGAAGAAGGAATAAGGGAACCTCCTTTATGACAACCAATAAGAAACCTCAAATTAACCAACTTGAACAATTCTCTCAGGGAATACTCATGTCGTGAATCAGAATATATGTCGTATGTTCGCAATGTCCTCAACAATCTTGAATTGGGCAACAATTGAAGTTTTTCATAATCACTTATATAGGATCGCACATGCGGTGTAGATCTCATGGCATCAAGGACTTCCTTCTTTGAAGTGCTTCTCGGAATAACTACACGACGTTGGCTAGACGTGCCTAGAAGATTATGATGCCCGACCACATGATAAAACCTCTCCTTTTCAGCTTCTCTCATGCAAAGGTCCCTCAACAAATCATGGATTTTCAAGTACTTCATGCTTCCAGTTCCCCCAAACTCGTGAACAAGAATTAGATTTCTCGCAACCAGTTCATCTAAGTACTCTTTAACTATTATTTCCAAACTTTTGTCCTTTACTGGTTTTACAAATCCTTCAGAAACCCATAACTTGATGAGTCTTGAGACTCTAATTTTACTATCCTCCTCAAACATTCCCAGATATAGAAAGCAAGGCTTAAGATAAACGGGCAAATGGTTGTAGCTCAACTTCAATATTTTCAGGCAATGCATGTCATTCTCCAAATTCACTAATGAACTCATGCTTCTCTTAATAGATTTCCAACATTTTTTTGTTTGTTCCATTTTTTCCAAAAGACCTCCCATCACAACAATTGATAATGGAAGTCCTTTGCAACTCTCCACAATCTTCTTTCCAATTTTTTCCAATTCCAAAGGACAAGTTTTTCCCCCAAATACAATTTTGCAAAACATATTCCAGCTACTTTTCTCATCCATAAACTTCATTTCAAGGCCACAATTGTAATCCAATTGAGATCCCAAATTTGATAGCCTAGTTGTCACCATTACCCGACTACCATTGCTATTATCAGGAAAATAGTGATGTATCTTCTCCCATGCCTCAATACTCCACATATCATCCAACACAATTAGATACCTTCTACGTGATAAACATTTGTGGACTGATAGTCCTATTTCATCTTCTCTCATTTCACCCGACCTTTGTTTATTAGCTTGAAAAAGAATTTCACCAAAAAGTTCTTTTAAGCTAAATTGTTGAGAAATGGTAACCCAAGCACATATATCAAAATGGTCACCTATAAATGGATGTGCATAAACATTTGTGGCAAGAGTAGTCTTACCAATTCCTCCCATCCCAACAATTGGGATGACTTGGCGACTCTGTTCTCCATAAACGAGCTTCTCCATGAGTTGAATCATGACATCATCAAACCCCACCATGGTTGTGTTGTTCGGCCTAGAGAAAGAAGATGTTGAGGAACCTTGAGAGACTTGCGTATGATCTTTGAGTGCAACGACCTTCATCGCATCTTTCTTGATTAAATCCATGCCTTGTATCATCTTTTGCAAACTCTCATGAAAGTCTGTAGATGTTGAGGAATCAGGAGAGGCTGAGACTTGTATCTCTAGCTGATCTTTGATTGCTATGATCTCCATCATGTCTTTCTTGATCAAACCCAAATCCATGTCTTTCGTGAAATACACCTGAGTCTCTGCATATGTTGATGGCGAGACTTGTCTCTTCAACTGATCTTTGAATGCAAAAATCTCCATCCCTTCATTCTTAAGCAAATCCACGTTTTCTATGAAATCCACCGCGGCAGTCTTGTGATAAACTTCATACGTTTTGTAATCAGCAAATGCCAAGACTTGTCTCTGCAACTGATCTTTGAATGCCAAAATATCCATCACTTCATTCTTGATGAAATCCATGTGTTTTATCACCTTTACCACACTCTTATACAAGTCTGCAGATGTCGAGGAATCTGAGTCTTGTCTCCGCAGATGATATTTGAGTAAGAAGATCAAATCCATGTGTTTTGTCACCCTTTCTCCTACCAATCGAATGTCTTCTCTCATCTTCCACAGAATCTCAGACAGGTCTGTGTCTACTGCAGATATCGAGATATCAGAGACTTGTCTCAGCAGCATACCTTCTTTGACTGCAACCACCGAATCCATGCCTTCTATCACATTCCTCAAAGCCTCGTACAAGACTAAGGCACCAGGACGAAGTTGTTCCACAATGTGAGATTCGATGACATCTTCAACCGCATAAACTGCATCAGCTATGCGCATCTCCAACGGATCTGCTTCATCCCCCTCAGCATAAGGAGACTTATAACCTTCGAGAAATTCCTGCAAAAACATAACAGTTTCAGTGAGAGATTCAACTTGTTTTTTGTCCATAGAAATCGGAGGGGAAGGATGATGCTCGATCTGATGGATGATCTGCATAACAGAAACTAGAGCAGCATAAGCGGCCATCTCGATTAGTATAACTTCTTTTTTTAGGATGAAAAAAATGGGGAATGAGTGAGAAGGAAGAACAGGTGAAAAATGAAAGGGGAGACAAGAGAGTGAGTAAAGGTATTGCTTTGATGAATTATTGCCACCAGATATTATTATTTAACAATGTTTGATTGTTGAAATGCTTAAACAAATAGCATTACTGTCAGCCATCTTGAAAGGTGCAATGTAAATGGCATCCGCCAAAGAATGTCTCATGTCCTTTCCTTTGAATATTTTGGTCTTATAAACTACTCCTACTTTTGGTAACATCTACAAGAGCATCTTCATAAATAAACTATCTTATCATTATTTATGGATTCAATCTCTTAATTTTTTTTATGGAAGAATATGAGTGTAATGAGTTGATGGAGTTTGAGGTCCACTTACTAAAAGTGGGAAAAAATGGTAAATGTGTCTTTAAATGACGGACACAATAACTGCATTTTATTTGAAGATAATATAGTCAAGCAAATTCAAGTTTAATCAATCTAACTAAATTAATCAAAGTAAACGTGTATTACTCCCTCCGTCCCTGAAAATTTATCACCTATTTCCTTTTTCGTCCGTCCCTAAAAATGTTTCACCTTTCACTTTTACTATTTTTGGTAGTTGACCCCACATTCCACCAACTCATTCTCACTCACATTTTATTTTAAAACTAATATATAAAAAGTAGAACCTACATGCCACCAACTTTTTCAACCCACTTTCTATTACATTTCTTAAAATTCGTACTGGGTCAAATGGTGCCAATTTTAAGGGACGGATGGAGTATTAGATTGGATCATATTTGGGTCAAGGCATATTAAATTTGTATAGATTTGCATGGTTAGTATGGTTCTTGCGGATGTTAAAATTTGTAACATCCACAAGAGCATGTACATAAATCAATTGTCTTATCATTAATACTTATGGATTCAATCTATAATAACTATCTTTTTTCTTTCTTATATCCTAATTAAATTGACATTCAAATAAATAAAATATAGTAGTTTTTAATTTAAAATTTGAATATTATTAATTTGAAATAAATATATACATAATTAAAATATTAAAACTTACGTAATTTACATTGATCGAGGGGACTGTAGTAAATCGCAACATGAAAACTGTAGGGATCAGACCACTCGGGATTCGCTAATTAACGGGACCTCTTTATTACAATTGTTCTAAGATGGCTAATCTCAGAGTTACAAGCCAAGATACAAGGTATACAACCGAACTATACAATCTACTTGAAGCTACAAGATACAAAGGAACCCTAGCACTAATCTGAACCCTTGACCAGTTCAGAATCCATAGCTATATTTTTGGATCTTGACATGCACACTAAGTAGAACAATTAGTATAGTAAAAACTCAGATGTTAAAGGATCTGAAACAAGAATAATCTGAAAACACAAGTAATAAACCGAGGGACTTTGGCTTAGGTTGCACACGCAACTTCACAAGGGCCAGAGACCTCCACCGTCTGCACTGCGAGTCACAAGGGGAGCACTGTGAGACTGAACAACCCCCAAACCCCAGGGATTAACCGATTACTACTTCACAGAAGCGATTCACCACAGAAATCACAAGGACTCGTCTCAATCACAAGAACACTGCCAGAACATCACCAATTGTCTCTCACACACCAAGATCTTCTCAAAACTTCACCGAATGCAAAAGATCAGAACTCAACCGTTCGATCACCAACAGATCCACCACATCAACACAACGTTGAAAGGATCTCACTCTTCCTCACACAACAAGAGAAGGAATGATCGGAGAAGATGACCAGAGAAGAAAGAGAGAGAGAGAGAGAGCAATCGCTAGAGAGAAGGCAGAGATGAGAGAGAGTGTGAAGATCAAAATGAATCAGGCGGAATAGAGAGAGATGGAGTTTAACCACTCACAACAAACACACCCTAGATCCAACGGCCAGCATTCACAATCTGGGTGATAATGCCACGTGGCAGCCATCGGATTATCCCAGGTAAGTTTTGGGCCACAACACATTGGGCCACAAATAATAGAATCTGGGCTTCGAATTAATTAAGCCCACAATTAATTCCTCCAGCCCAATTCACAATTGGTCCATATATCTCACAAAAACCGAATGCCCAGAATTGAAATTTCAATTCGCAAAAATATGATAAATATAAAGATAAAATAACTCCAAATTCGTATTTTGCTTCAGAGTTTCAGTAGAATGGTTTGCATTTCTTACGGTTGTTGCTTTAATTTACTGTTTAAAATTTTAACATTGTGAAATGGTATTATAGAGACTTGTTACTATTTGAAATTTGGACTATGGGCTTTTTTAATTTTGGGTTTTGGGCTTCAGCTGTCTGCTTTTATTTTTGGTTTAGAGTGCTACTCCTATTTCATCTTCTTCGTTGTGTACACAAATTGTAAAACAATTAATCAATCCAAACAATTGGCTATTCCAAAATGGACCACTACCTATGAAACCACGTCGTTTAATTCGAATATATTATTAATTGTGTTATTGTCATTAATGGTAACTATAATGTTTTGCTTGTCACAATGATTTTCAGCATATAATAAATAAAATGAAACGGATAACCGGTTTTGAACACTCACAAGGGCTTGAAAATTAATTACTAGTATTATATAAACAATTATTAAATGTAAATTCGACGTCTGATTTTTTATTTTTTTAAAATTATATAAGTGCCCATATATTTGGAAAGCCCAATCTAACAAAGCACCCGCTTTTATTTAAGAAGGCCTAATACACAAATAATATATTCTCTCATTTTCTAAGTTAATTGTTTTGTACTATTGGGATTTACATTATTAGTACGTAGTGAAATGTGTTGTGAAAAAATTTCTAAAAATAAAATAGACTAATTTTATGGGACAGATTAAAACGAGAAAAATGAGCTATTTTTTGGGAACATAGTGTATGTGTATGGATTTAGTGCAAGAATTCTGACAACCCTCACAATATGAGGTTTTTATTTGAACGATAAGATTATCAAAATCTAATCAAACTATAACTAAATCCATCGTTGTAAACCAGTGTATTATTAAAATGGATTATTTTCAGGTCAAGCTATATTAAATTTGCAACATTCCTAATCACCTTTCTAATAGATTTGCATAGTTCATGCAGTTTAGGTATAAGAAATTACATGCATACAACATAATGAAGAATATTGAAAGCTAAATTTATTCAAAAAAAAAAAATAACAAGACCATACCTGTTATAAATAAGTAAACATGAATGCTTTTGTCTCCAATATGGTATCATGATATCATTCATGTGTGAAGAGAAAATCAACAATTTATTTTCCTTTATCCCATTTAGGTTATATGAAGTTACGGAGCACTTATTATTTATGTAAAAACCAAAAATTGTAAATTTAGGTCATCTGCAATACAATTAAATCTTATGTGTTTATTATTTATTTTGATAATAGTATTAATTTATGAAAAAATCATGTGCTACAAATATACCATAATGAGCTTAATTATACGATGGACGGCGGACTACAATTTTTATATCCATGTGCTGAATGGCTGTTTGCACATTTTTTTTGGTTAAATTAAGAAAAATATAATATTTTTCTTTTTTATACAGTTATTTGACTTTCTTCATTTTTGCATCATTAATTCATTAGGATATTCGTTGTCTGAATAACTCATCTCTACTAATATTATTAATTTTTGATCCATATATACAATGCATGCACATTCTTCATTTGATATCTTTGTTAATTGTTACCCGTTAGGCAAAAAAAACAAGTACTATTTAATAAATAGAGACGTTATATATATTGACTACTCTAGTTAAGACTTAGAGGGGGTGGATTCATTTGAATAAAACCTTATATACTACTATTTATATATGTATATGTTCTTTAAAAACAAAAACATTGAAGACATGCATGTTGAACTCACAAGTGATATAAAAATTAAATTTAAAAATCTCAAAATAGCATAATATAAGAAGCTTTTTTATTTGTTTTTCTTTTGTAAGTTCTTGATTTATACATGAATTCGTCAATCACTTTTACTGTTTTACAATTGATCATGCATTTACTTTCCTTTCGTCTTTGTAACACATGACACATTCTTACAATTTCTCGAAAACATCGGAAAAAAAAACCCCGAAAGAGTAATAATTTCAAGTACAAAACATAACTCACTCAATTACATATAAATATACATCTTATATTCCAATGTTGGTTACTTAATGGATAACTCAATATTGTGCTCATGATGAGATTGGTTGTCTGAACTCTGAACAACTCATCTCTACCAACATTATTAATTTTTAATACTTCATTTGATATCTTTGTGACCCCATAAAGAAAAAAAACATGTTAAAAATTATACATAATGAATTTCAATATTCCAATGAGAGAGAGACGTTATATTTATACTGCTGTATTACACAGGAAAGGGGGTGGATTCATTTTTGTAACCTTAAAGTTGCGGTTTGCTAAGGTCATCAGAAAACCACCGTCCTTATCGTAGGGCGGTTTGCTAAGGTCATCAGAAAACGGGCTGAGGATAACGGAAACTTCAAAAGATAATTCTTCTTCTCCTTGTAATTCCTCTTGTTCCTCAACCATTCTCTTCGCACTTATCACAGATTCTTCACTGCATCGATACATTCTCACGGATTTCAGTGTTGGAATTTCACCAAGTTCCGCAGGGAACTCCTTCAAAGATACCTTGGAAAGACTAAGGTGCTCGAGGCTTGGGAAGTGGGAGCTCTCCGTCATCCACCATTTCAAGCCACAACACGAGTCAAGTTCCAAATATTTGAGACTTGGGAACTGGCCTTCCACTGTTTCCCATTTGCCTGTTGTGAATTCTCCATCACTCAACTTGAGCTTTTGAAGAAGGGGTAATGTACTTACCTTTTCCAACATGTCTTCCATTCTACCCTTATACATTACAAGATTCAGACTCTTAAGAGAGTACGGAAAGGTAAGCTTTTGCAAAAAAGCACTCCTACCATAGCCTTTGCAGTTGAGAGATTCAAGCTTTTGCAGACGTTCGATGTTGTAGAGACAATAGTCATCACCATACTCAGTATCCTCATCATCACCAGAATCAATTCCCTCAGGTATGATGAAAAATAGTCCCAATTTTTTTATATTGGGAACTCTACGAACCATCATCTCGTCACATTTGAAATTCCTTACTCCTTTGAGGGTTTGTAGATTCTTCATGATCACAATCTTGTCACTCGGAGGATCCGCGAGTTGCAATCCTCCATTTCTGAACCAGCCATAAACATAGAAATCAACATGCCTAAGTTGAGACATATTCCAAATTTCAACCGGTGCATTCATGTTTAAATTCATGATTGATGGATGAAGAATTAATGTCTGAAGACTCCAGAGGAGATTGATTGAAGAAGGAAGTTGGGATCCTTCTTTATGACAAACAGCAAGAAACCTCAAATTAACCAACTTGCACAATTCTCTCAGGGAATACTCATGTCCTCTTCGATAGGAAAATATGTCGAATGCTCGCAATGTCCTCACCAAACTTAAATTGGGCAACAATTGAACTCTTTCATAATCACTTATATAGGAATGGACATGTGGTGTAGGTCTCATGGCATCAAGGACTTCCTTCTTTGAAGTGGCTAGAGGATTATGTTGGCTTGCCACATGATAAAACCTCCCCTTTTCAGCTTCTCTCAAGCACAGGTCCCTCAGCAAATCATGTATTTTCAAATACTTCATGCTTCCAGTTCTACCGAACTCGTGAACACGAATTAGATTTCTCGCAACCAGTTCATCTAAGTACTCTTTTGCAACTGCTTCCAAACTCTTTCCGGTCACTGGTTTTAAAAATCCTTCAGAAACCCATAGCTTGATGAGTGTCGAGACTCGAATTCTACTATCCTCCTCAAACGTTCCCATATGTACAAAGCACGGCTTAAGATAAACTGGCAAATGGTTGTAGCTCAACTTCAATATTTTCAAGCAATGCATACCATCCTCCGAATTCACTAGTGAATTTATGCTTCCCCTAATAGATTCCCAACATTCTGTAGTTCGTTCCATTTTTTCCAGAAGACCTCCCATCACAACAATTGATAATGGAAGTCCTCTGCAACTTTCCAAAATCTTCTTTCCAATTTTCTCCAATTCCAAAGGACAACTTTTCCCCCCAAACACAATTTTGCTGAACATATTCCAACTGCTTTCTTCATTCATAAATTCCATTTCAAGGCTATAATTTTTATTCAATTGGGAACCCAAATTTGATAGTCTAGTTGTCACCATTATTCGACTACCATTACCATTGTCAGGAAAATAAAGTTGCATCTTCTCCCATGCCTCAATACTCCACATATCATCCAACACTATTAGATATCTTCTAAGTGATAAACATTTGTGGAGTGATAGTCCTATTTCATTTTCTCTCATTTCACTCAACCTTTGTTTATTAACTTGAGCAAGAATTTCACCAAGAAGTTCTTTTAAGCTAAATTGTTGAGAAATGGTTACCCAAGCACATATATCAAAATGGTCACCTATAGATGGATGTTCATATACATTTGTGGCAAGAGTGGTCTTACCAATTCCTCCCATTCCTGCTATGGGGATGACTTGGCGAACGGATTGTCCATAAATGAGCTTCTCCATGAGTTGAATCATGACATCATCAAAGCCCACCATGGTTGTGTTGTTCGGCCTAGAGAAAGAAGATGTTGAGGAACCAACAGAGACTTGTGTATGATCTTTGAGTGTAACGATCTTCATCACTTCTTTCTTGATTAAATCCATGTCTTCTATCACCTTTTGCAAACACTCATGAAAGCCTGCAGATGTTGAAGAGTTAGAAGAGGAGGTTGAGACTTGTATCTGTAGTTGATCTTTGATTGAAATGATCTCCATCATGTCTTTCTTGATCAAATCCATGTCTTTTCTGAAATACGCCTGAGTCTCTGCATATGTTGAGGAATGAGCAGATGGCGAGAGTACTTGTCCCTGCTGCAGCTGATCTTTGAATGCAAAAATCTCCATCACTTCATTCTTAAGAAAATCCACGTCTTCTATGAAATCCACCACGTCAGTCTTGTACAAGCTTGCATATACATAATAATCAGCATATTCCAAGACTTGTCTCCGCTGCTGATCTTTGAGTGCAAAAATCTCCATCACTTCATTCTTGATTAAATCCATGTGTTGTATCAACTTTACCACAGTCTTATACAAGTCTGCAGGATCTGAGACTTGTCTTCTCTGCAGATGATATTTGAGTCTGAAGATCAAATCCATGTGTTTTTTCACCCTCTTTTCTACCAATTGAATGCCTTGTATCAAATCCTCCAGAGTATCATACAAGTTTGCTGCAGGTATACCTTCTTTGACTGCAATGACTGAATCCATGTCTTCTATCACGTCCCTCAAAGCCTCGTACAAGACTAAGACATCAGGACGAAGCTGTTTCATAATGTGAGATTCGATGACATCTTCAGCCGCATAAACTGCATCAGCGATGCGCATCTCCAACGGATCTGCCTCATCCCCCTCAGCATAAGGAGACTTATAACCTTCGAGAAATTCCTGCAAAAACATAACGATTTCAGTCAGAGATTCAACTTGTTTTTTGTCCATAGAAATCGGAGGGGAAGGATGATGCTCGATCTGATGGATGATCTGCATAACAGAAACTAGAGCAGCATAAGCCGCCATCTCGATTGGAATAATATCTTTTTTAAGGTTGAAAAAAATGGTGAAAGAGTAAGAAGGAAGAACAGGTATTGCTTTGATGAATTATTGCCAGCAGATATTATTGTTTAACATTGTTTGGTTGTTGAAATGCTTAAACAATTAGCATTACAGTCTGTCAACTTGAAAGGTGCAATGTAAGTGGCTTCCACGAAGGAACGTCTCATGTCCTCTCCTTAGAATATTTTGGTCCTATAAACTAGTCCTTCCGTCTCAGAAAGTTTGTCACATTTTTTCATTTCCGTCCGACTTCCAAAATTTGTCACATTTCACTTTGTATCATTTTTGGTAGTAGACCCATATTCCACTAACTCATTCTCACTTTACATTATGTTTCTTAAAATCCATGCCCGGACAAAATGTGACAAAATTTATCGGACGAAATGTAACATCCACAAGAGCATCTGCATAAATAAACTATCTTATCATTATTTATGGACTCAATCTCTTATTTTTTTTTTGGAAGAATATGAGCGTAATGAGTTGGTGGGATTCGGGGTCCACTTGCTAAATGTAGGAAAAGGGTAAATGAGTATTTAAATGGCGGACACTCAAAATAACAAAATGTGTCAGGTTTTGTCGGACGAAGTTAAAATCTGTTGATGATCACAGTCATTCGTGCGGATCATTCAAACTGTTATAATGCAAAGAAAAAAAGCTTATATTGTACAGTAACATCTGGGTTATACTCCCTCCGTCCCAGATAATTTGGGACACTTTGACCTGGCACGAGTTTTAAGAAATCTAATGGAAAGTGAGTTGAATAAGTTGGTGTGATGTGGGTCCTACTTTTAAAGTATTAGTTTTATAATAAAATGTGAGTAGGAATGAGTTAGTGGAATATGGGGTCCACTACCAAAAATGGTAAAAGTGAAGTGGGCCAAATTATGTGGGACGACCCGAAATGGAATAATGGGTCGAATTATCTGGGACGGAGAGAGTACTAAGTATTAAAGTAAACAGTGTATGATTAGATTGGATCATATTTAGGTCAAGCCATATAAAATTTGTACAGTGACATTTCTGATCACCTTTCTGAAAAGCGAAGAAATTTGGCTTGATAGATTTGCATAGTTCTTGTTGATGTTAAAATTTGTAACATCCACAAGAGCATGTACTTATCATTACTTATGGATTCAATCTCTTATTATCTTTTCTCTTTCTTATATCATAATTAACTTGACATTCAAATAAATAAAATACTACTTTTTTAATTCAAAATTAGAATATTATTAAATTGAAATAAAAAAAATACATACTTAAAGTATTAAAACTTACGTGATTTACATTGATCGAGGGGACTGTAGTACATACTACATCGTAACATGACAACCGAATTGAATTCAATTCGCAAAAATATGATAAATATAGAGATAAAATACCTCCAAATTCGCATTTTGCTTCAGAGTTGCAGAAGAATGGTTTGTTGCTTTAATTTACTGTTTAAAGTTTTAACCTTTTGAAATGGTATTAATAGAACTTTTTGAGCTTTGGACTATGGGCTTTTTCCATTTTGGGTTTTGGGCTTGGGCTTCAGGCTTTCTGCTTTTTTTTTTTTGGTTTAGGAGTGTTACTCCTAAAAATATTCTTCGCTCATTTGACACAACTATTTTGTGTGTATACAAATTGTAAAACAATTAATCAATTCAAACAATTGGTTATTCCAAAAAAGGATCATTACCTATGACCAGTGGCGGATCCAGAAATTTCATATTGGGGGTATGAAAATAATTACATTTACTTAAAAATTTTAAATTTAATCGAGCTTTTTTCTTCGGCTATCTCCCGTGATTTTTTTTTTTTTTTGCAACTAAAATATTTCAATATAAAAAATGAAGGTTCTTAAATATTTATATAACAAAGAGCCAAAATAATACAGAATAGCCAAAATTGCGCCACATGGGGAACGAACCCAGGTTGTTGCTGTGAAGGATGTGCATATTACCATTAGGCACTTTTGGGGTACACTCGTACCCCTTAGTCGATATGTGCATCCGCCAATGCCTATGAAACCATGTCGTTTAATTCGAATATATTAATAATTGTTATTGTCATTAATGATAATTATAATGTTTTGCTTGTCACAATGATTTTCAGCGTATAAAAAATAAAATGAGAGGGATAACCGGTTTTGAACACTCATAAGGGCTTGAAAATTAATTACTTGTATTATATAAACAATTATTAAATGTAAATTCGACGTCTGATTTTTTATTTTTTTTAAATTATATAAGTGCCCAGATATTTGGAAAGCCCAATCTAACAAAGCACGCGCTTTTATTTAAGAAGGCCTAATACACAAATAATATATTCTCTCATTTTCTAAGTTAATTGTTTTGTGCTATTGTTTTTCGGGATATCTCAACTGAAATGATTCATTTCTTCTTTTAGTAAAGATTAACTCTGTTTTTCTTTCTTAATTTATGAAATAATATTATTAGATAGTGAGATTTACATTATTAGTATGTAGTGTAATGTGTGTGAAAAAAATTCTAGGAATAAAATAGACTTATTTTATGGGACAGATTAAAATGACAAAAATGAGCTATTTTTTGGGAACATAGTGTATGGATTTAGTGCAAGAATTCTGACAACCCTCACAATATGAGGTTTTTATTTGAACGATAAGATTATCAAAATCTAATCAAACTATAACTAAATCCATCGTTGTAAACCAGTGTATTATTAAAATGGATTATTTTCAGGTCAAGCTATATTAAATTTGCTACATTCCTAATCACCTTTCTAATAGATAGTTCATGCAGTTTAGGTATAAGAAATTACATGCATACAACATAATGAAGAATTTCCTTCTTTTTCTAATAATTTATTGTCACGTCACTTGTAAATTATTAGTGACGAAAATAAAGATAAATTAATAGAGATGTTTGTATAATGTCAACTTCTACTAATTAAAAAAAAATAAATCTACAAACTACATAAGATAAAACTAACCCTACAACAATATCATAATTATGAAATTTCCCTTAATTTTGTCCTTTCGCGATTATTGCTTATTCAACATCAATAAATAATATTTTGCATGCATGCTATTATATATACTTATTTTTACTAAATTATGGCCGAAAGATAAGGTGATTTGCCTTACTTTGATGATTAACTTTTTTATGAGCAATTTTATAATTAATTTATTCCTTTGTCATTATCAAGTTTTGAATGAGACTTATTTGGAAAAATATTGAAAGATAAATTTAATTATTTACTTTGATAATAGTATTATTTTATGAAAAACTCATGTGCTACAAATAATGTACAAATATACCATAATGAGCTTAATTATACGATGGACGGCGGAGTACAATTTTTATATCCATGTGCTGAATGGCTGTTTGCACAGTTTTTTTGTTAAATTAAGAAAAATATTTTCTAATATTTTTCTTGTTTTACAGTAATTTGACTTTCTTCATTTTTGCATCATTAATTTATTAAGAGATTCGTTGTCCGAACAACTCATCTCTACTAATATTATTAATTCTTGATCCATATACAATACATGCACATACTTCATTTGATACCTTTCTTACCTCATTAAGCAAAAAAACAAGCTAGTACTGTATAGTGTATATAAATATACTACTCTCTTCGTCCCATGATCGATGGCATACTTGGGAATTGTCACGGATTTTAGGCGATATTGTTTTGTGTGTTAGGTGAAAAGAGAAAACAGTAATCTATATTAATGTGAGAGAGTTTTTCTTCAGAAAAGGAAATGTGACATCTAGTGTGGCACAAAGAGAGTAGTACATAGTAAATTCAATATTCCAATGAGATAGATAGAAACGTTATATTGACTAATCTAGTTAAGACTCAAAGGGGGTGGATTCATTTGATCAATAAAACCTTAATTATACTCCTATTTATATATGTATTTGTTCTTTGAAAACAAAAATATTGAAGACATGCATGTTGAACTCACAAGCGATATAAGTAATTAAATGTAAAAATCTCATAATATATAGCACAATATAACAAGCTTTTTTACTTGTTTTTCTTTTGTAAGTTCTTGATACTGTTTTACAATTGATCATGCACTTGCTTTCCTTTCCTCTTTGTAAAACATCACACATTCTTACAATTTCTCAAAAACATCGAAAAAAATAAACAAAATGAGTAATAATTTCAAGTATTACAAAACATAACTCACTCAATTACATCAATATACATCTGTACATGCCAATGTTGGTTACTTGATGGATAACTATTCAAAGAAGGGCCATGACCGGAATAGCGAAAGAAGTTTCTAGAAGCATGCGTTGCTGAAATGACTCAATTGTCACGCTCTCTCCGATCATATCCTTCACTAAATCTTTATAATTATTCTTCAATTTTTTGAGCATGCTCAAGTACTTGAGCTTTAGCCACTTGAGCTTCGCCTTCTTGCATAGCCTGAGCAGGAAGAAGCCACGTCTGGGCTTCTTCCCACCAAGGCGGATGGTGGTGAGCCGCGGCCGGGACCGGAGTCTCCACCGGAAGGAAGTGGCGGACGGGCGGAACTGGCTGATGAGTTCAGTTTTGGAAGACATTTAATTTTGGTGGAGTGAAATTTGAAGAGAGAGAATGGTTGACTAAATAGAACAACTTTGCATCAATGTATATATAAGGAGAAATTTTGGTGGTTTGTCATTAATTACTCCCTCCGTTCCACCGTAGTAATAGAAGCATTTCGTTTTGAGCTCTCATTTTCAAAAAAATGATAATAAATAGTTAAAGTGGAGAAACAGTAAAGTAAAAGATGGAATAATATAGTCAAGAGTCTTATCTACAATATTCTCTCTCTTACTTTACTCTTTTTCCACTTTAACTATTTATTATTATTTTTTCAAAATGAGTGTTTAAAACGAAACGCCTCTGTTACTATGGAACGGAGGGAGTATTACGTTACATGGAGTATATCTTTTTTAAGTGGATTTTTAATGTGTTAAACAACATAATAGTTATATCGTGACTAATTATTGAAGTGATGGAGACATGAGGCAGTACTATATGATTGAAGTACTAATTATTAACTGAAATTTAGCTTAAAGTGAATCCAACTCAAAGAAAATTGATTTTGTAGTAGTTCACTAATCTTCAAACAGATCAATTTTAAATATTAGTAATAACTAATGGATTTAATTGATCAGATTTGTGCATTATTCTATTGAGTTGGGAACGTTCAAGTTTCAACCGTATATAAACTAATCTTAAACTCTCTACATTTGAATAAAAGACAAATTGGAAAGTAAACAATTAGTTATTGTTGTTGTCGTTAAGTATATTAATTTATTTATTTGACTAAGCATGCAATAAAAAAAGAATTATGATCGAGGTGGTCGTTCCAACTAATCTCACGTATTAGCTACATCTTGATTCTTAACAATGGATTAATATTTGAAATAGTTTAATTTGCATTAATCTGTATATAAAAAATGATAAATAGGTCAATCACAGTGGAATTCATTTATGTTTTCTCTTCAACCTAATTATTGTTTACATTTACTTTATATTCGTGAGATAGCCTATATTACTATTATTGTATAATACACTATGACTATACACATATATTGTCTTTTTCATTGTTACATTGATTTTTGTATTGAAGACTATAAAAATCTAACATTGTTTCCGTATAATTTAATGAGTGATAAACATAGACTTAAATAAAGTGAATTTAAACCTAAATATTTGAGGTCACCCACCAAACTTTTAGGTAATTCAACTCAATTTTGGTCACTTTGCTACGTCTCAATGATAAAGTTAAATTTTATTTAAAAGAAGATTCCTTATTAGTTTTCAATTATATATGGTTTTTGATAAAGAATCCATATCTATTGGGCTGAGATATTAAATCCATAAGAAGGCCTTCGAAGCAATATCAACACAGCCCAAACACTGAGAAAGCTCATCAAATACATCTCTCCATTGTTAAGAGATTCCAGCTTTCTCATGTAAACAATCTACAAGAATTGCTCATAAATACTCCAACTTGTTTACAAGAATTTACTTAAATACTCCAACATTTCATCCAAGGTTACACGAGACAAAATTAATATCTAAGAAAAAGATGAATTCAAAATTTAATACTATATAGTACTCCTAGTATATAATGCAGAAACAAATGGACATCTAAATTATTATTGACAATCAAAGGTAGTCACGCAATATTTCAAATTTAAAGTTGCGATTTGCTAAGGTCATCAGAGAACAGTCCTTATTGTAGTTCCAGCCGAGGATAACGGAAACTTTAAAAGATAATTCTTCTTCTCCTTGTAATTCCTCTTGTTCCTCGACCATTCTCTTCGCACTTATCACTGATTCTTCACTGCATCGATACATTCTCACGGATTTCAGTGTTGGAATTTCACCAAGTTCCGCAGGGAACTCCTTCAAAGATACCTTGGAAAGACTAAGGTGCTCGAGGCATGGGAAGTGGGAGCTCTCCGTCATCCACCATTCCAAGCCACTACACAAGCCAAGTTCCAAATATTTGAGACTGGGGAACTGGCCTTCAACTGTTTCCCATTTGCCTGTTGTGAATTCTCCATCCTTCAACTTGAGCTTTTGAAGAAGGGGCAATGTACTTACCTTTTTCAGTATGTCTTCCATTCCACCTTTTGGTATTTTAAGAGCTATACTCTTAAGAGATTGTGGAAAGGTAAGATTTTGCAAAAAAGCACTCCTACCATAGCCTTCGCAGTTGAGAGATTCAAGCTTTTGCAGACGTTCGATGTTGTGGAGACAATAGTCATCACCATACTCAATATCCTCATCCTCATCGTCGTCATCAGAACCAATTCCCCCAATGATGAAAATTAGTCCCAATTTTTTGATATTGGGAATTCTACGAACCATCATCTCATCACACTTGAAATTACTTACTCCTTTGAGGGTTTGTAGATTCTCCATAATCACAATCTTGTCACAAGGAGGATCTAGGAGATGCAATCCTTCATCGCTCCGCCAGCCATGATCATAGAAATCGACATGCCTAAGTTGAGACATGTTCCAAATTTCAACAGGTGCATTCATGTTTAAATTCATGACTAATGGAGAATGAAGAATTAATGTCTGAAGGCTCCAGAGGAGATTGATTGAAGAAGGAAGTTGGGGACCTTCTCTATGATAAATAGTAAGAAACCTCAAATTAACCAGCTTGAACAATTCTCTCAGGGAATACTGATGTCTTGTTTCATAGTAATATATGTCGTATGCTCGCAATGTCCTCAACAATCTTAAATTGGACAACAATTGAACTCTTTCATAATCACTTATACAGGAACGCACATGTGTAGATCTCATGGCATCAAGGACTTCCTTCTCTGAAGTGCTTCTCGGAATAACTACACGACGTTGGCTAGACGTGCCTGGAGGATTATGTTGTCCGACCACATGATAAAACCTCTCCTTTTCAGCTTCTCTCAAGCAAAGGTCTCTCAACAAATCATGGATTTTCAAATACTTCATGCTTCCGGTTCTCCCAAACTCGTGAACAAGAATTAGATTTCTTGCAACCAGTTCATCTAAGTACTCTTTAACTATTGTTTCCAAACTTTTGCCATTCACTGGTTTTACAAATCCTTCGGACACCCATAGCTTGATGAGTGTCGAGACTCGAATGCTACTATCCTCCTCAAACATTCCCATATGTAAAAAGCACGACTTAAGATAAACTGGCAAATGGTTGTAGCTCAACTTCAGTATTTTCAAGCAATGCTTATCATTTTCTAAATTCACTAGTGAATTTATGCTTCCCCTAATAGATTCCCAACATTCAGCGGTTGGTTCCAATTTTTCAAGAAGGCCACCCATCACAACAATTGATAATGGGAGTCCTCTACAACTCTCGACAATCTTCTTTCCAATTTTCTCCAATTCTAAAGGACAACTTTTCCCCCCAAACACAATTTTGCTAAACATATTCCAACTACTTTCTTCATTCATAAGTTCCATTTCAAGGCTATAATTGTTATTTAATTGGGAACCCAAACTTGATAGCCTAGTTGTCACCATTATCCGACTACCATTACTATTGTTAGGTAAATAGTGTTGTATCTTCTCCCATGCCTCAATACTCCACATATCATCCAACACAATTAGATACCTTCTGTACGATAAACATTTGTGGAGTGCTAATCCTATTTCATCTTCGCTCATTTGACCAAATACTTGTTTACTTGTTTCAGATAGAATTTCACCAAGAAGTTCTTTAGTGTTATATTGTTGAGAAATAGTAACCCAAGCACATAAATCAAAATGGTCACCTATAAATGAATGTGCATAAACATTGGTGGTAAGAGTAGTCTTACCAATTCCTCCCATCCCAACAATTGGGATGACTTGGCGACTCTGTTCTCCATAAACGAGCTTCTCCATGAGTTGAATCTTGACATCATCAAAGTCCACCATGGTTGTGTTGTTCGGCCTAGAGAAAGAAGATGTTGAGGGACCACCAGAGACTTGTCTATGATCTTTGAGTGAAACGATCTCCATCACTTCTTTCTTGATCATGTCCATGTCTTCTATCACCTTCTGCAAACTCTCGTGAAAGTCTTCAGATGTTGAGGAATCAGAAAAGGCTGAGACTTGTATCTCTAGCTGATCTTTGATTGCGATGATCTCCATCATGTCTTTCTTTATCAAATCCAAATCCAAATCCATGTCTTTTCTGAAATACCCCCGAGTCTCTGCATATGTTGAGGAATTAGCAGATGGCGAAAGTACTTGTCTCTGGAACTGATCTTTGAATGCAAAAATCTCCATCACTTCATTCTTAAGCAAATCCACGTGTTCTATGAAATCCGCCACGCCAGTCTGATGATAAGCTGCATACGTTTCGTAATCAGCATATGCTAAGACTAGTCTCTGCAGCTGATCTTTGAATTCAAAAATCTCCATCACTTCATTCTTGATGAAATCCATGTGTTGTATCACCTTTACCACAGTCTTATACAAGTCTGCAGATGTCGAGGAATCTGAGACTTGTCTCCGCAGATGATATTTGAGTGTGAAGATCATATCCAAGTGTTTTGTCACCCTTTCTTTTACCAATTGAATGTCATCTCCCATCTTCCACAGAATCTCAGACAGATCTGTGTCTACTGCAGATATCGAGATATCTGAGACTTGTCTCAGCAGCATACGTTCTTTGACTGCAACGACCGAATCCATGTCTTCTATCACATTCCTCAAAGCCTCGTACAAGACTAAGACACCAGGACGAAGCTGTTCCACAATATGAGATTCGATAACATCTTCAGCCGCATAAACTGCATCAGCAATGCGCATCTCCAACGGATCTGCCTCATCCCCCTCAGCATAAGGAGACTTATAACCTTCGAGAAATTCCTGCAAAAACATAACAATTTCAGTCAGAGATTCAACTTGTATTTTGTCCATAACAATTGGAGGCGAAGGATGATGCTCGATCTGATCCAAAATCTGCATAACAGAAACCAGAGCTGCATAAGCCGCCATTGAAATAATTTTTTTTTTTCCAAGTTTTTTCAGGTCGCAGAAAATGAAGATAAGAAAACGGAAGAAAGAGTGGTGGAAATGCAAGGGGAGACTGACTTCAATATAATTCAACTTTTAATGCTTTAGGTGGATATTAAACGCTCCACGTGCCATGACTCATCTCATTGATATCAATGCTACTGATGGACTCCATTGAAATATCAACAAGTCCACACATATTAAAAAAAAAAAAAGACTCTGCATTTTCTTTTTTCCAATGCTTCCTTCACTTAAATTGACTCATTTTATTTTTTTATGAAAAATAATATTTTTATTCCATTTTTTACTTTATTTTCTTTTTATTTTTCTATTTTATTTTTACTTTATTCTTTCTTTACTATCTTACTCAAAAGTATAATTTTCTAAACTTTTCAACACATAATGTCAACATAACGCAGTATATTTGAAATGTCAACAAAATTATGTGTTAACATTTTTAATACATTGCATTGATGAGTTAACGGAGTTAGCAACTTAAAAAAGTTTAGCAATTGATCTCACCCCTTACACACATAGTTAATTTGCTTAAAATCGCATGCCGTCCAGGTAATAATTTACTTTACATCCAGGAAAGTCTCCTGCAGTGTGCTCCGGGTAAGGAGTTCGTGTTTGATCGGACGGTTCAGCCCCGCGATAAACAACGAGGTGAGCGTTGCATCACCAACATGGGGGGCATTTTTGCACGTAAGACTCGAATATGGTCTTACTATATGCAAAAGCGGAATGTTTACTGTTTTACTTTAAATTGTTGGTCTTTTTTCTCTTTTTTCCTAATCCTCTTATCTTTTTCATTCTTTTATTTTTAAATGGTTTTTCACTTTTTTTTAATCTCTCATTATTAAATTAAACGTTATAAAAACAAAATTATATGCAAAAAAGCAAAAAGCAACGGACAAAGAGAAGTCGAAAGAGAAAGAAGATTCTATAATTAAGTAAATTAATTAGTATTGTTATTGTGATACATACTTTGCTAGTTTGCTTCGATTGGAAGTTTCGTGTGATTCTCATATTTCAATAAGATTGGGAGTTTTGTATGATACTGTACCAAAAATTGGTAGAAAACCATGAAATTTTTAGTTCATCATGCAGTTTTATTAATTTTTTATTTCTTCACATTATTCGACAACCAAGCTTTTTTTGTTGAAATTGAATTTGATATTAAGTCGGAAAACTATATATGTATGCAATTGCCGGTGAATTAAACGACGACGTCTATTCATACAAAAAAAACGTCTTCGTTTGGCTGTAAACATCATATATTTATTACACATAGACACCTTATTTTCATGTCTTAAGAGAATTGGGAAACAATCCAAACTTCATTATTTTTCAGCCAATTTAATGTTACGGGATAAACCAAAATTTAAGTCGACCATTGTGGTGTCCTAAAGGCAATTGCCTTGAAGCCGACCTTGAGTGTCTCTCCACAACAATTATATGAGAAAAGCAAAAGACAAAAAAGAAAAAGGGGGAATTTTTGAATGAAATGCTTTTGTATTTGTGATAGATTATTAAGATGGAAAATGTTTCCATTGCTCAAAGGTCTGTTTTACTATATGGAGTGGTGTACATATATATGTATGTGTTGGTGTGGACACCTCTTCACACACATACAAACACAAGAAGTAAAAAGAAAACACACACACACACACAAGAATGAGTGAGAAAGTAGAAAATGAGAGAGAAGAGAAGGAGGAGAGAGAGATGGTTGATCATTGGAACCACGAGCATCCACTTAAATTGGTGGAAGCACCTGGAGGAAAATTTTGTTATGGGTGTCTAACGCATTTCAGAAGAGGAGAGAAATGTTATGAATGTAGCCAGGAATGTGGGTATGATGTGACACTACTTGAAGAATGTGCAGAGGCGCCGAGGAAGATTAGGCACGCAATGCACCCTCAACACACACTCACTCAACAATTCAGCCTTGGCCAAGAAAGAGGCCGCTGTTCAATCTGCCAAAGGAATGCCTGGGGAATTTTATACAGATGTACGAGTGCAGAATGTATGCTTGTGATGCATATCAGTTGTGCGCAGGGCAGCGACGTGATGTATGCAGCCGCCGAAGATGATGAGCAGAGTAGCAGCACAATGGTACATCATCCGAGTCACCCTCATCATCAACTCTTATTTCTGAGGAGAAGTTGTTCCTTCAAGTGCGATGCTTGCGGCACCACACACGCCAAAGGGAGTTCCTACACTTGCACCGCACCAGCATGTGAGTATTGGATCCATGAGAGATGCGCTTCCTGGCCTCATACCATTGAAAGGGAAGAACACCATCACTCCCTCTCTCTCTCTCTTTTCATGTCCCTCCTCAATATATCATATATAGATACCGTTGTGATGTCTGCGTAAAAAGATTAGTAACCAAACATTGGGTGTATCATTGTGAGCTTTGCAGCTATGTTGTCCATCTAAGCTGTCCTTCAACAAAACACTTCCCATCACTAGGTATAATCAACACTCTTGTCTCATCCATATCTTTCTTTAAAAATGTTGGTTTATACTATATATGTTGAAATGTGTGTTTTTGTTGCATTACATGTAGAGAGAAAGGGATTTTGGAGTTTCCAATAAATGATGTGGCTGTGGGTGAGGACCTAATTGGAGCTTTTCTAAGGAGACAAGGAGTTGATACACATAAAAATTCACTCATCCTTGATCATCAAGATGATGTTAATTATAAGTTCCACAATCACAAACTCAGATTAGTCTCCTCATCATCATCATCATTTCAAGAAGAAGAAGACGAAGAAAATAGTGATGATGATGACGAGGAAGACTACTCTTGTAGAAAATCGGAGTTAATATGTAATGGGTGCATTACTCCGATACTTGTGAAACCAGCACAATCATCTTCTTCTTCTTCTTCGTCTTCATCTTCTTCAGGTAGTAAAGATTGCTACTACTACATGAGATGTAGCATAAGATCATGCAAATACTATCTTCACTTGGAGTGTTTCCAATTGCCACCTCAGCTCTCATCTCTTCCTCTCATCCACCAACATGATCACAGCCTTGTCCTTCGATCCGGTGACATACTTAAACCATGGCAGTGGCAACGCTGCAGCATCTGCAATATCAATACGAATGGTCTGTATTATGCCTGTGTAAAATGCAAAATATTCAATGTAGATATAAAGTGCACTTCTATGCCAGACACTATATATCACGCAGCTCACCCTTCACACCCACTCAACCTTCTCCCCTCGAGTCAATATTTCGAGTCATGTGATGCCTGTAATGATAGTCTCATCTTGTTCGGTGGTAAAAGCTATGCATGCGGCACCTGTGATTTCATGGTGCACCTTCGCTGTGCGGGGCTGCCTGCATCAACCACCAGCCGTAGATGGGACAAACACCACCCGCTGCTTTTAACGCATGACGCCACTCTAAACTGTCCAGGTGATTTCTACTGCGATCAGTGCGAGACGAAAATGAATCCAAAGAGTTGGATGTATCACTGCCGCGCGTGTGATGTATCCTTCCATCCTAAATGCTTTTCAACTACATCCGGCCGGTTTAGAAACATCAAGTTTGGTCGAAAATATGAGATCGTCGGAGCTCACTGCCACGCGCTTACCTATCAAATTCTCACTACAAAACGCTATTGCAACTTTTGTGGTGAGAATAAACATGAAGACCATGGATTTTTACTGTGCATTATGCATGTTCTTCCTTTGTTTCAACCTCTGCGGTTATAGAGGCATTCAGCCCATAGATTGAAAAAGAATAAGCTCAATGTGTATCTCTTTCTTCTTATATGCTTATGTTTAATTCAATCATGATTGTGTCTTGTATTTAAATGAATTCTCTCAAGTATTCGCTCTTACTTTACTCCTTTACACTTTAGTTATTTATTTTTCCCTTCATCCGCCAATAAATGCCACAAGTTGACCTGGTACGAGTTTTAAGAAATGTGAAAAATTAATGGAAAAAATTGGTTGAATAATAAATGTGAGTAAGATGAGTTAGTGGAGTGTAGACTCCATTACCAAAAGTAGTAAATAGTAAAATGTGAAAAGTATTGGCTAACAACGGGAGTACTCTTTCCGTCTTAAGGTAGTTGAGACATTTCTTTTGGAACGAGAATTAAGAAATTTGGGTGTTAAAAGTTAGAAAGGAGAGAGTTTCTATCCAAAAAAGGTGATGACTCAACTAATTTTGGTCAAACTAAAAATGAATACGACTAAAATACTAGGGGCGCATGAGTATTATTTTTCTAAACTGAGTGCAAAATAGAAAATAATTGGTGGACAATCTATTCATTAGATTTTTTGCCTAAATTAATAATCCACAATATGGAGTAATAAATATGTGCAATGATGGCTTATCCAACTTTCAGACTCTTCATAGCTACAAGAATACTACTTTGAGCTGAATTCAAAGAGAAAAGTAAAAGATAAAAGACAAAATTTCAGGAAAGCAAAAGAGCATACAAAACTTGGAATTATTTCATTTTAATTCTTTTATAAGTATGTGTATGTTAAGGGTTTTCTTCCCCCTAACGGAATCGGTCAGCAACGTGCTTGACCGAAACGATTGCCGGCGCCCTTGGATGGGTCGGCGGCGAGGAACAGATGCTGTGCGCGGGGTTTTCCCCGTCGGGCAGCGCTGTATCGAGAATTTGAGAATTTACTTGTCTCACAAGATTTAGGGCACAAAACGTGTGTTTATTAAATTTATGAATGAATGATCAAATAACACACACCCTATTTATAGACTAAGGACCCTAGGGTTGGTTCGACTCCTAATCCTAATTCATCTCGGGAAAGAACCAACAAAGAAAACCCGAAACGGAGCTTATAATTACGCTCGACTCAACGCAAAAACAAATAAAACAAATAACGAAAATAAATAACAAAAATAAGTAAATAACCAAAAAGAACGAGTCCTACGTCGAAACTACTTCGGGGTGTAGTCCCCGAACCTGACCGGCTGCCGGAGTTGCCTCTTGGCCTTTGACTTCGCGATGGACGGTTGGGGGTCCGGTCTAACTTCTACCTCTTCCATCCGTCCTGCCTCCGGTTGCTCATCTACTGCCACCGGCTGCTCCTGTGGCAGTGGGAGCGTATCAACTCCCCCCTCCATAGCAACCTCCTTGTCCTCAAGGAGTACGTTAGGAAACCGGCGACGCACCACCTCCAACGGCTCCCATGACGGCGAATCAGAGCCGTCCGACCACCTCACTAGCACATGTTCCTTGGGCTCCCTGTCATGCCACAACGTCCTGCGATCCAACACTCGAACCGGATACACCAGCGGCCTGTCGCCGCAAAAGTCAGATGGTAAACCAGCACCCTTCTCGACACCTCCTTCGACAAAAGGCCGCAACAAACTAACATGAAAAACATTATGGATGCGGCTTCCCTCCGGCAAACGTAACCTGTAAGCCACTTGCCCAATCCTCTCCAATACCTCGAACGGCCCATAGAAGCGACGTGCAACTTCGCAGATAAAGGACGCGCCACTGAATGCTGGCGGTAGGGTTGCAATTTCAACAAAACACGATCCCCGACCGAAAACTCCACATGACGCCGGTGCTTGTTGGCTGAATCACGCATCCTCTATTGAGCGCATTCCAAATTACCCCGCAGCTCGACCAACAGCTCCCCCCGCTGACGAATTAAATCCGCTACTGACGGAGGCGTCGCCATCGATGGTCGTGCAAAAATCAAGCTCGGTGGCTCGCGCCCATACAAAGCCTTAAAAGGTGACATGCCCAACCCCTCATGATGGAAACAATTGAGAGCGAGTTCAGCCCACGGCAAGAAATTCGCCCATTTAGCCGGTCGCTCTGCTGTAAAAGCTCGCAAATACTGCTCCAGGCCCCTATTACGGACCTCGGTTTGCCCATCAGATTGCGGGTGATATGCCGTCGAAAAATTCAACTTAGTACCGCTCAAGCGCATTAACTCCTCCCAAGTCTCGTTTAGAAAGACAGAGTCACGATCCGACACCAATGTTTTAGGAAACCCGTGATGTCGGACGACTGTGTTGACGAACAACTGCGCTACTCTCAACGCATCGAACCATATTGGTAAGGCGGCGAAATGAGCATACTTGGACAATCGGTCGACCACCACCATAATTGACGTGTAACCGCGAGACTGCGGCAGGCCAGTAATAAAATCCATCGATACGTCCTCCCAAACTTGTGTTGGAATAGGCAACGGTTGTAACAAACCTGCAGGCTTCTGGGTCGAATACTTAGACGTTTGGCAGACCACACACGCCTCAACAAATCGCCGCACTTCTTTCCTCATGTTCGGCCAATAAAAACTTCCCGCTACCCGCCTCAAAGTACGCTCAAACCCCGGATGACCAGCCGAAGGAGAGGCGTGATATTCGGTGAGAATAGGCGTCCTAGCTTCGGAACGGGAGCTAACAAATATCCGCCGCTTATAAAACACTAGGTCATCAACGAACGACAAGTGAGGAGGGCTCTTCCCAGCCTTAATAGCTGCGGTGATCTCCCTCATTTCAGGGGACGGTTTCGTCTCTCTTCGTAGCAACTCCAGCAAACGGGGAATAGGATGCGCTGCTACTGCAAGGAGCGCACAGTCGCGGGCAGCTGCTGCCTCGTCTGCCTCTGTTGCGAACCGGCCACCGTCCGGCGCGGGTTGAGAATCCTCCTCACGGCGGGACAGCGCATCGGCTACCTTGTTTAAACTCCCTTTCTTATACTCAATTGCAAACTTATAGCCCATGAGTTTACTAACATACAGCTGTTGGTCTGGTGTCTGGACCACCTACAAAAGCAACTCCTTCAAACTCTTCTGATCACTTCTGATAATAAATTCCCTACCCAAGAGGTACTACCGCCACTTCTGAACCGCCTCCACAATCGCGTACAACTCCTTATGATACGTAGAAGCGACCCTCCTTCGCGGCCCCAACTTCCTACTAAAAAACGCAATGGGATGATTATCCTGTAATAGCACCGCACCGATGCCTGTATCCGACGCATCAGTCTCAATGCAGAAAGGTTTGTCGAAATCCGGTAAACGCAGGACCGGTGCTGCTGTCATTGCCGCCTTGAGCTTCTCAAAACTCACCCCTGCCTCATCAGACCAGGTGAACGCATCCTTTTTTAGCAAATCCGTGAGAGGGGCGGCAATAAGGCCATAATTCGCTATAAAGCGGCGATAATACCCTGTCAAGCCCAAAAATCCACGCAACTGCTTTACACTCTTCGGGACCGGCCAAGCAGTCATAGCCGCAATCTTCGACGGATCCGCCTTTAACAGTCCGTCAGTCACAATGTGACCCAAATACTCTACCGAAGTGCTACAGAAAGAACACTTGGACATTTTCACCAAAAATTTGTGCTCCCTCAGCACCGCAAGGACCGAAGCCAAGTGTTGGCCGTGCAATTCCTACGACGGACTGTACACAAGTATGTCATCAAAAAAACTATTGCGAACTTGCGGAGCATTGGTTGGAAAATTGCATTCATTGCAGCTTGGAACGTGGATGGGGCATTCGTCAGTCCAAACGGCATTACCAAAAATTCAAAGTGGCCATCATGCGTCCGAAACGCCGTTTTGTGAATGTCGCCTTCCTGCATTCGTATTTGATGGTAGCCTGAACGAAGATCCAATTTGGTAAAAACCCGAGCCTTCCCCAGCTCATCAAATAGTTCATCAGCCGTCGGAATAGGGAAGTGATCCGGCACCGTTGCCGCATTTAACGCGCGATAATCGATGCAAAAACGGAACGATCCATCCTTCTTGCGAATGAGCAGGACAGGCGATGAGAACTGGCTACTGCTTCTCTGAATAATTCCTTGATCAAGCATTTCTCGTACCTGGCGTTCAATCTCATTCTTTTGAAAATATGGGTATCTGTAAGATCTGACATTCACTGGTCAGGCACTCGGTAAAAGGTGGATACGATGATCAAAGGCCCGTGGCGGGGGCATGCCCTCAGGCAGGCCAAATACGTCCTCAAATTGTCGCAAGACCGCCACCACCCCGGTGGGAAGGTCTGTCGGGAAATCCTCCTTGCCAGCCGGCGCTGAACCCGATTCCCCCGGTGCTAGCATGAAGATCTCATAACACTCCATGTCACCCTGGTAGGGTAACCACGAAGCAAGGGAGTGGAGGGATGCGCGGCGTGGCGGGGGCAGAATGCCCTGTAACGTGATCGGCTTATCCCCTTGCTTAATCTCCAATGTCTTCCCTACAAAATCCGCCGTCACCTTGCCCAAGGACTCCAACCAATCCATCCCTAAAATAATGACAGGGCCATGGACGGGCAATATGTGGAGATCCACCAAGAACTCCGTTCCCTGTACCTCCACTTTCGTCTGCTTCGCCATGTGCGTGCAAAGCAGAGCGGCTCCATTCCCGACAAACACCTTAAAGGGCCGGATAGGAGATAGCGGAATATGCAACTGCTCTGCGATTGCTGGGTGCAAAAAATCTCTATCACTACCTGTAACAATCAAAATACTCACATCATGGTCCTGGATAGAGCCCACGATCCTCAAGGGTCGCGATTTGTGGTCTCCCTGCATCGAATTAATGTGCACCGTGTCGGCCCCCGGGGACCCCTCCGCGCAGCTATCGATAGGTCCAGACTCCAACTCCTCCACCTCGTCAGCGTAACACAACAGTCTCTGTTTGCACTCATGGCCGATCACCCACTTCTCAGGGCAGTGATAACAAAGTCCCAAGCGTCTCCGTTCGGCCTTCTCTGCCTGGGATACCAGAATTAGGGGAAACTTCTGGGTGGTAGGGGCGCGACTTGATTGGCCCTGGTTCGTTTGCTGGACCGGTGTGGGCGTCGAGCTCGCTCTGGCGTCCCGATTCTGCCATTGGCGTCTCTGCGGCGGGACCGGTTGCGTCGCAGGGCTTACGGTCTGCCTGTTCATCCCCAAATTCGACCGCTAACGACATTGCTTCTGCGAGAGATTGGGGCCTATGCAACTGTAAACATTCCTGGACATCTGTTTTCAGACCTGCAATAAAAAGAGTAAATAGATCGGACTCGGACACGCCACGCACGCGGTTGAAGTACTTCTCAAAAGTATCATGGTAATCCAACACCGACCCTGTCTGTGTCAGCTTCGCTATTAACCCATAATAATCTTTAAAGCTCTGGCGATCGAAATGGTGACGGACATCCTCCAAAAAATCCTGCCAAGTAACAAAGTCATTGTTCGCACAGTAATTAAACACCCAATCCGCGGCTGGCGGGTCAAAGAGCATGACCGCGTAGTGCATGCGCTGCGCGTCTGGCATCGAAATATGATCGAAGTAGTACTGCGCGCGTGAAATCCAGTTTACTGCATTAGAACCGTCGAAACGTGGCGGTGTCATCTTCACAAGATGGGATTGATCAAACCCCGAATGCTGGGGAGGGTCCCAACACGTGATCGCACGCTGTAACGGCTGACCGTACTGGCGGCGGTTCGCACGCTCCAACGGCTGCTCGCCTCATCGCCCGTCACGGCCGAACCCGCCGCGCTGTCTCCGTCCCTCCGGCGGCACATCCCGAACGCCTCTAGGGTTTTCGCCGTATCTCCCCCGGCTCAAATCACCCCAATCAGCGTCATCCTCCTCCTCGTACCCCGTCGGCCGGTCAGCGTTGCGCCGTGTCGACAACTGCAGCGATTCGAGACGGCGTTCCGTCTCGTCTTTCCAAGAATCGAATTGTTCAATCAAACGATCTAACTTGCTTCCCAAAGGATCATCAAACGGACCCTCATCCCTGCGAGGCGATTCGGTTTCCTCCTCCGTCGGAAATCTGTGCGGCGGCAGAGAATCCCGTCGGCCTCTCCCTAGCCCCCGGCGGGCACCAGTCGCTACATTATCAGGGCGAGGCGCCCAAGGTCCTTTACCGTTGTTGTAAAAATGGCTCATGAGTTCACGAAGTGAAAGCACCAGTTGTTAAGGGTTTTCTTCCCCCTAACGGAATCGGTCAGCAGCGTGCTTGACAGAAACGATTGCCGGCGCCCTTGGCTGGGTCGGCGGCGAGGAACAGATGCTGTGCGCGGGGTTTTCCCCGTCAGGCAGCGCTGTATCGAGAATTTGAGAATTTACTTGCCTCACAAGATTTAGGGCACAAAACGTGTGTTTATTAAATTTATGAATGAATGATCAAATAACACACACCCTATTTATAGACTAAGGACCCTAGGGTTGGTTCGACTCCTAATCCTAATTCATCTCGGGAAAGAACCAACAAAGAAAACCCGAAACGGAGCTTATAATTACGCTCGACTCAACGCAAAAACAAATAAAACAAATAACGAAAATAAATAACAAAAATAAGTAAATAACCAAAAAGAACGAGTCCTACGTCGAAACTACTTCGGGGTGTAGTCCCCGAACCTGACCGGCTGCCGGAGTTGCCTCTTGGCCTTTGACTTCGCGATGGACGGTTGGGGGTCCGGTCTAACTTCTACCTCTTCCGTCCGTCCTGCCTCCGGTTGCTGATCTACTGCCACCGGCTGCTCCTGTGGCAGTGGGAGCGTATCAGAGTACGATGTGGTGGATCTTTCAGTTTATTTTGTTCGTTGTTTTTGCTTTGTCCTTATTGTAGATACTCCATGTCACATTAATTGAGTCAGATTTCTTTTCTTTTCTTTTCTTTTTTTAATTCGCTTCCAGCTCATTAATGTGAAAAGGCACAAGGTGAAATTCGAAAGAAAAAGGAGATTCTTGGAGAGAAATACTTTGATTATTATGATATACTTTTTTAAATTTGCTTAGATGGGATGCTCTCTATGATTCAATTGTCGGTCTAGTAAATATTTACATAACTCAAAAGTCTGCTAATATAGTACTAGTATATCCTAAAAAATCAATGAATTATGGTTAAACTGTAGTTTGTTCCGTAACTATAAAAATGACTTATAAAATAGTAATGAATTCTAACATTTCCTCAATTTTCCCATAATGTTACATGCGCTATATCAACAATATATTATAACTAGAAATAAAAATATTTTGTCATGAGAAAATTATAAAAAAAATGTGTTAAATTAGTGACTTTCACGGGCCAATTTTTAAAGTTGTGGTAAATTATTCCAAGGACAGAGTCAGAGTGGGATGTTATATTGTCTAGACTATAGATAAGTAGATTTATTGCACAGGAAAGATTAAAAAAAAAGACCTAAGAAATTATGATGACTCAATGGGGGTGGATTCATTTGTATAAAAACTTATATTTACATATGTATATGTTCTTTGAAAACAAAAATATGGAAGAAATTCATGTTGAACTCATAAGTGGTACAAATTTAAATTTGAAATCTCATAAAATTTGTCGATTTCGTAATAACATAAAAGCACAGTAGATCCAATATTAGTTACATCAATATGCATCTTCTATTTCATCACCATGATTTTACACATACCAACTAATATAACAATACATTAAGACGCAAAAAAATACTTGCAACTGCAAATTCAATCTCTACCCTTCTCCTACTCACCACTGTTGATTACTTTGATGGATAACTATTTAACGAAAGGCCCATGACCGGAATAGCAAAAGAAGCTTCTAGAAGCATGCGTTGCTGAAATGACTCAATTGTCCCGCTCCCTTCGATCATATCCTTCTCTAAATCTTTATAATAACTCTTCAAATTTTTTGAGCATGCTCAAATACTTGAGCCTCAGCCACTTGAGGCTCCACCGGAAGGAGGAGGCGGAGTGTCGGCGTTGGCTGAGGCTTCTTTGGTTGATGAGTTCAGTTTTTTAACACATTTTTTTTTTGGTGGAGTGAAATTTGAAGAGAGAGAATGGTTGACTAATGTCTAATTAGAAGTTGCATTGAACAACTTTTGCATCTATATATATAAGGTACGTATTAAGGAGAAATTTTGGTGGCGTGACATTATTACGTTACATGTATACATCTAACGTGACATTTAGAATATGGTGAGCAATAAAATACAAAGCCCAATACTACAAGATAATCAGAAGCAAAACAAATGATGGGCCCCCAGTTACATCCATTCCAAACCAAGCCCATTAGCTCAAGATTGAAATCCAAAACCAAGCCCAAATAAGAGAAGAAACCTCTAATTTTGCAGGACAATGGAATGGATATGCAAATATGCAATGGCAACTTAAATCACTAGTTAGATATTAAAAAATTAAAATACTTTGTGCATAATCAATAGTTATGTTTTAGTTTATCTCTCATACTTAATAGATTTTACATTAGAACGCAGTCCATCAAAACCAAGTTTATTGGTAACAAGATGTGCGGGGATCTCCTTCAAATCATTCAAGGAAACAAGATGAAGGCGCTCGAGACAGGGGAGTGAGAGCTTTCCATTGTCCACTATTCCAAATGCTGACAGTTTAGATCCAAAGCTTTGAGACTGGCCATCAGCTTTTTCCCATTTGCCAGTTGTAAAACTTCCATATATCAACATGAGCTTTTGAAAGAGGCAATGTACTTACCTCTTTTCCAATATGTTTTTTTCCATTCTTCCATTTTTGATTTCAAGAGTTAGACTCTAACTTAAGAGAGTATGGAAAGGTATAATATACACCTCAACAAGAAAGACGTACAAGATCATTGACATAGCATATATGCTTCTGTAAAGTGTAGTAATTCGAAAATATGAATTCAAAAATTAATATATAATGCAAAAAAACATGGACATCCAAATTATTATTGACAATCAAATGATCACACGAGTCACTCTTTTTCAACTTTAAAGTTGCGATTTGCTAAGGTCATCAAAAAACCGTCCTCTTCGTAGTGCTGGCTGAGGATAACGGAAACTTTAAAAGATATTTCTTCTTCTCCTTGTAATTCCTCTTGTTCCTCTACCATTCTCTTTGCACTAATCACTGATTCTTCGCTGCAACGATGCATTCTCACGGATTTCAGTGTCGGAATTTCACAAAGCTCTGCAGGGAACTCCATCAAAGATACCTCAGAAAGACTAAGGTGCTCGAGACATGGGAAGTGAGAGCTCTCCGTCATCCACCATTCCAAGCCTCTACACGAGCGAAGTTCCAAATATTTGAGACTGGGGAACTGGCCTTCCATTGTTTCCCATTTGCCTGTTGTGAAATCTCCACCATACAAATTGAGCTTTTGAAGAAGGGGTAATCTACTTGCCTTTTCCAGTATGGCTTCCATTCTACTACCACCATACATTACAAACTTTAGACTTCTAAGAGAATGTGGAAAGGTAAGCTTTTGCAACAAAGCACTCCTACCATAACCTTCGCAACTGAGAGATTCAAGCTTTTGCAGACGTTCGATGTTGTAGAGACAATAGTCATCACCACCAGAATCAATTCCCTCAGATATGACGAAAGATAGTCCCAATTTCCTGATATTGGGAATCCTACGAACCATCATCTCATCACATTTGAAATTCCTTACTCCTTTGAGGGTTTGTAGATTCTCCATTATCACAATGTTGTCACTTGGAGGATCTGGGAGATAGAATGCTCTTCCGCTGTCCCAGATATAAACATAGAAATGAACATGCCTAAGTTGGGACATGTTCCAAATTTCAACTGGTGCATCAACGTCATGTTTAGAATTAACAATTAATGTCTGTAGACTCCAGTGGAGATTGATTAAAGAAGGAAGGTGGGAACCCTCTTTGGGCCAAACAGCAAGAAACCTCAAATTAACCAGCTCGAACAATTCTCTCAGGGAATACTCATATCCTCTTTGATGAGAAAATACGTCGTATGCTCGCAATGTCATCAACAATCTTAAATTGGGAAACAAATGAACTCTTTCATAATCACTTATATAGGAACGCACATGTCGTGTAGATCTCAGGGCATCAAGGAATTCCTTATTTGAAGTGCTTCTCAGAATTAGCACATGACGTTGGCTAGACGTGCCTAGAGGATTATGTTCGCCTACCACATGATAAAACCTCCCCTTTTCAGCTTCTCTCAAGCAAAGGTCCCTCAACAAATCATGGATTTTCAAGTATTTCATGCTTCCAGTTCTCCCGAACTCGTGAACAATAATTAGATTTCTCGCAACCAATTCATCTAAGTACTCTTTAGCAACTGTTTCTAAACTCTTGCCGCTTATTGGTTTTAGAATTCCTTCAGAAACCCATAGCTTAATGACTGTTGAGACTCGAATTTTACTATCCTCCTCAAACATTCCCAGATATAAAAAGCATGGCTTAAGATAAACTGGCAGATGGTTGTAGCTCAACTTTAGCAATTTCAAGCAATGCATATCATCCTCCAAATTCACTAGTGAATTTACGCTTCTCCTAATCGATTCCCAATATTCTTTTGTTGGTTCCAGTTTTTCCAAAAGACCTCCCATCACAACAATTGATAATGGAAGTCCTCTGCAACTCTCCACAATCTTCTTTGCAATTTTCTCCAATCCTAAAGGACAACTTTTCCCCCCAAACACAATTTTGCTCAACATATTCCAACTACTTTCTTCATTCATAAATTCCATTTCAAGGCTATAACTGTTATTCAATTGGGACGCCAAATTTGATAGCCTCGTTGTCATCATTATCCGACTACCATTACCATTATCAGGAAAATAGAGTTGTATCTTCTCCCATGCCTCAATACTCCACATATCATCCAACACTATTAGATACCTTCTATATGATAAACATTTATGGAGTGATAGTCCTATTTCATCTTCACTCATTTCACTTAACCTTTGTTTATTGGCTTGTGATAGAATTTCATAAAGAAGTTCTTTTGTGTCATATTGTTGAGAAATGGTAACCCAAGCACATATATCAAAATGGTCACCTATAGATGGATGTGCATAAACATTTGTGGCGAGAGTAGTCTTACCTATTCCTCCCATTCCTACAATTGGGATGACTTGGCGATCAGATTGTCCGTAAATGAGCTTCTCCATGAGTTGAAGCATGACATCATCAAAGCCCACCATGGTTGTGCTGTTTGGCCTAGAGAAAGAAGATGTTGAGGAACCACCAAAGACTTGTGTATGATCTTTGAGTGCAACGATCTCCATCGCTTCTTTCTTGATTAAATCCATGTCTTCTATCACCTTCTGCAAACTCTCATGAAAGTCTGCAGATGATGAGGAATCAGAAGAGGTTAAGACTTGAATCTCTAGCTGATCTTTGATTGCAATGATCTCCATCATGTCTTTCTTGATCAAATCCAAATCCATGTCTTTTCTGAAATACGCCTGAGTCTCTGCATATGTTGAGGAATTAGCAGATGGCGAGAGTACTTGTCCCTGCTGCAGCTGATCTTTAAATGCAAAAATCTCCATTACTTCATTCTTGAACAAATCCACTTGTTTTATGAAATACTCCACCTGATTCTTGAGGAAGAGTGCATACTGTCCGGAAACAGCAAATGCCAAGACTTGTCTCCGCAGCTGATCTTTGAATGCAAAAATCTCCATCACTTCATTCTTGATGAAATCCATGTGTTTTGTCACCTTCACCACAGTCTCATACAAATCTGCAGAATCTGAGACTTGTCTATGCAGATGATATTTGAGTGTCAAGATCAAATCCATGTGTTTTTTCACCCTTTTTTCTACCAATTGAATGTCTTGTCCCATATAGTGCATAGTATTATACAAGATATCGAGATATCGAGATATCTCCCTTTTATCTATGCCTACTGCAGATATCGAGATATCTGTGACTTGTCTCAGCAGCATACCTTCTTTGACTGCAGCCACTGAATCCATGTCGTCTATCACGTTCCTCAAAGCCTCATACAAGGCTAAGACATCAGGACGAAGCTGTTTCACAATGTGAGATTCGATAACATCTTCAGCAGCATAAACCGCATCAGCGATGCGCATCTCCAATGGATCTGCTTCATCGTCGTCAGCATAAGGAGACTTGTAACCTTCAAGAAAATCCTGCAAAAGCATAACAATTTCAGTGAGAGATTCAACTTGTTTTTTGTCCATGGAAATCGGAGGAGAAGGATGATGCTCGATCTGATCCAAAATCTGCATAAGAGAAACAAGAGCAGCATAAGCGGCCATCTTGATTAGTATAACCTTTTTTTTTAGGATGGAAAAAATGGTGAAAGAGTAAGAAGGAAGAACAGGTGAAAAATGAAATGGGAGACAAGACAAGAGAGTAAGTAAAGGTATTGGTTTGATGAATTATTGCCAGCAGATATTATTGTTTAACAACGTTTGATTGTTGAAATGCTTAAACAATTAGCATTAAACAATTGGAATTAAGGGGGCAATGTAAGTGGCATCCACGAAAGAACGTCTCAACTCTCATGTCCGTTTCTTAGAAAATTTTGGTCTTATCCACAAGAGCATGTACATAAATCAATTATCTCATTTTCTTTTTTCTTTCTTATATCCTAATTAAATTGACATTCAAATAAATTAAAATACAAAATTTTATTGAAATTTGAAAATACATAATTAAAATCGTAATTATTCATTGATCGAGGGGACCGGAGTACCCCCGAAGATGACAACCAAACGCTCATAACTGAAATTTTGATTCATTAACTGGAAAAATATGATAAATGTAGAGATAAATACCTCCAAGTTCGCATTTTGCTTCAGAGTTAATTGCAGAAGAAAGTTTCCGTTGTTGCATTAAATTTAATTAATTGTTTTAAGTTTTAACCTTTTGAATGGAATTATTATAAACTTATCATTTGGGCTATGGAAAATGGGCTTTTTTTAAAAAAATTTTTGGGTTTAGGGCTTTAAGCTTTCTGCTTTTTTATTGGATTTTGGCTTTAAACTCCTGAGTTAATTTTAACCTTATGGGCTTTTTTTTTTAATTTTGGGTTTGGGCTTTAGGCTTTCTGCTTTTTTTCGATTTTGGCTTAAAACTTCTGAGTTAATTTCAACCTTCTCTCTCCTCTCAGCCCGTTTAAAAATACAATGAAGAATGGATCTTGAATAAAATTTCTACAAAAAATGTGTGTTTGTAAACGATGAAAACGGAAATATGTGTTTGTTGTGTTTTGCGTTTTGGAGGGTATATGTTTCTGTTTTAGGCCTTAATTTTATATTGGGCCTAACTCGCCGTGTGTGTGCCTATTTATATAAAAGTAGGGCGCGTAACTCTGTAATCTGAAAACGACGTAGCTAACACAACGTTGGTGAATCACGTAAATTCTGTGTCTCTTTACGTTTCAGTTTATCTCGCGATTACACAATTGCTCTATTCTGTCACAATAAGGAGACTAGCTATATGCACTATAATAAAGTAACCTGAAAGTTGGCATTTTCCAAACTCAGCAACTCATCTAACTCATCATCCTCATCAACCTCATCTTCGATGATAACTGCAACATTAAACGATAGTTGCTCTACTCCTTGTAACTCCTCTTGTTCCTCTACCATCCTCTTTGCACTCTTTGCTACTCCTTTGCTGCAACCATCTAAGACCACGGATTTCAGCGTTGGAATTTCACCGAGTTCTGCAGGGATCTCCTCCAAAGATACATTGAAAAGAAAAAGGTGCTCAAGGCATGGGAAGTGGGAACTCTCCATCACCCACCTTTCCAAACTCGGACAAATGCCAAGTGACAAATACTTGAGACTTACGAACTGGCCTTCAACTGTTTCCCATTTGCCTGTTGCGAAAACTCCATACGCCAGCTTGAGCTTTTGAAGACGGGGTAATATACTTACCTTTTCCAATATGTCTTCCATTCTACCATTTTCTATTTTAAGAAATAGACTCTTAAGAGAGTGTGGAAAGGTAAGCTTTCGCAACAAATCACCCCTACCAAAGCTTTTACAGTCAAGAGATTCCAGTTTCTGCAGACGTTCCATGTTGTTGACACAATAGTAATCATCACATGACTCAGTTCTCACATTTTCATAATAAATTATTCCCAATTTCTTGATATTGGGAATTCTAAGGACCATCGTCTCGTCACACTTGAAATTACTTACTCCTTTGAGTGTTTGTAGATTTTCCATGATCACAACGTTTTCACTCGGAGGATCTGGGAGATGCAATGCCCCTTTTACATAGGTGCCCCAGGGATAAACATAGAAATGAACATGCCTAAGTTGAGGCATGATCCAAATTTCAATTGGTGCATTCATGTTTTTAGCAGAATCAACAATTAATGTCTGTAGACTCCAGAGGCGATTGATTGAAGAAGAAAGTTGTGCAGACTTTCCTTCAGAATAAACAAAAAGAAGCCTCAATTTAACCAACTCAAACAATTTTTCCAAGGAGTACTCTTGTCCTCGGTATAAGAAATCTTTGTCGTGTGCTTTCAATATCCTCAGCAATCTTAAATTTTCCAACAATCGAACTTTTTCATGATCGCTTATACAAGTACGTGCATATGGTCTAGATTTCATGGCATCAACCACTTTCTCCTCTGAAGTACTTTCCATAATAACCACACGTCGTTGGCCACACGGGCCTTTAGAACTACATTGCCCGACCACATGATAAAACCTCTCCTTTTCAGCTTCTCTCAAGCAAAGGTCTCTCAATAAATCATGGATTTTGCGGTACTTCCTCCAGTTGGCCCAAGCTTGTGAACCGTAATTAGATTTCTGTCCACTAATTCATATAGGTACTCTTTTGCAACTGTTTCCAAATTCTTGTCACTTGTTGGTTTTAGAAAACCTTCAGATACCCATAGCTTGATGATTGTCGATACTCGAATTCTACGATCCTCCTCAAATATTCCGAGATGTAGAAAGCACGGCTTAAGATAAACTGGCAAATGGTTATAGCTCAACTTCAGTATTTTCATGCAGAGCTTCTCATTCTCCGAATTTAGGACTTGTGACTTTATACTTCTTCTAATAGATTCCCAACATTGCTTAGTAGGTTCTAATTTTTGCAAAACACCTCCCATCACGACAATTGATAATGGAAGTCCTCTGCAACTCTCCACAATCTTCTTTCCAATTTGCTCCAATTCTGAACGACAACTTTTTCCTCCAAACACAATTTTGCAGAACAAATTCCAACTACTTTCTTCATTCATAAATTCCATAACAATGGCATAATTGCTATCCAATCGATAACCCAAATTTGATAACCTAGTTGTCACCATTATCCGACTACCATTACCATTGTCGGGGAAATATAGTTGTATCTTCTCCCACGCCTCAATACTCCACATATCATCCAACACGACTAAATACCTTCTATATGATAAACATTTGTGCAGCGCTACACCTACTTCATTTTCACTCGTTTTACTCAACCCTTGTTTATTGGCTTGAAATAGAATTTCACAAAGAAGTTCCATTGTGTTATATTGTTGAGAAATTGTAACCCAAGCACAGGTATCAAAATGGTGAGCAATAAGTGGTTTTTCATAAACATTTTTGGCAAGAGTAGTCTTACCAATTCCTCCCATTCCTACTATTGGGATGACTTGGCGACCGTGTTCTCCATAAACGAGCTTCTCCATGAGTTGAAGCATCACATCATCAAAGCCCACCATGGTTGAGTTGAGCCTTGAAAGAGATGATTCCTTAGAAGATGTTATGGAACCTGCAGAAGATGATGAGACTTGCTGATCTTTGAGTGCAACGATCTCCATCACTTCTTTCTTGATCAAATCCAGTTCTTCTATCACCTTCACTAGACTCTCATACAAGTCAGCCGAAGTGATTTTTGGACGATCATTTTTCAGACCTCGAAAGCAATTGAAAAATCCAATCCGATCCCTTTTACTTTCAGAGGCAGCAGCAGGCAGAATGTGATCGACAATATGAGATTCAATAGCATCTTCAGCCGCATGAACTGCATCAGCAATGCGCATCTCCAACGGATCTGCTTCATCCCCGTCAGCATAAGGAGACTTATAGCCTTCAAGAAATTCCTGCAAGAACACAACAATTTCAGTGAGAGATTCAACTTGTTTTTTGTCCATAGAAATCGGAGGAGAAGGATGATGCTCGATCTGATCGAAAATCTGCATTATAGAAACAAGAGCTGCATAAGCCGCCATTGATATGTGTTTTTTTTTTCTTTTTTTATTTGAGATAAGATAATTTTTTTCAGGTTGGCGAATATGAAGATAGAATACTGAGTGGTGGAAATAAAAAGGAGTATTTAATTGGGACGTATGGAGAATTATTTTTTAAACTGAGTGCAAAAAAAGAAGCAATTCTCAAACTTTTTATAGCTGTAAGAATACTATTTGGCTGAATTCAAAGAGAAAAAGTAAAAGATAAAAGACAAAATTTCAGAAAAGCAAAAGACAAGAGCATAGTAGTAGAGAAAAAAGATTATAGTGCTAAAATACTTGTCCATTAGAAATAATTTAGAAAAATATGATACTAATTCACAAATTAATTCATAGTACTTGTCATTGCAAACATATAAAACTTAATTTTAGTAACATATAATCCGAGTTGTGTCAAATAGATTATAGTACGAAGGGTCGCGTTAAAATAAAACCAACCTTCTAATCCAGAATTCATAACTATCTCAATATTATGTATTAAAATTATCAACACAAAGACAAAACTTTCTCAATAGATTTGTGTTTATAAAATTATGTCTTTGTGTTGAGATTTAAATTTTCATGTTATGTTGAGAATTCATAACTATCTCAATATTATGTATTAAAATTATCAACACAAAGACAAAACTTTCTCAATAGATTTGTGTTGATAAAATTATGTCTTTGTGTTGAGATTTAAATTTTCATGTTATGTTGAGAAAGTTATACTTATATGTTGAGAGATTTCTAACATAATGTTGAAGTTCTGGGTTCTAGATTGGGAATTAGTTAGCATTTGATTATAGCCCATAGTATGAATTCTTAATCTTTAAACACATCGTTAAGTTAAGAAAAAACACACACGCGCAACTAATATGAACTGAATGACAATCGAGTTCTTACGGTAACAAATGTGTATAGCTCAAGAGTTCCTACAAAACTTGGAATTATATCATTTTAATTCTTTTATAACTAATATGTATGTGCACGATGTGGTAGAATTCTGTCTTATATTCCATGTTCCATTGTAGCATACAATACCGATAAACATACCATTAATGTGAAAAAGCAAAAGGTGAAATTCGAAAGAAAAAGGAGATTCTTGGAGTACTTTTATAAATTTGCAGAGATGTGATGCTTTCTATGATTAAATTGTCGGTCTAGTTATTTACATGAGTCAAAAGGTCTGATTCAAAAGGTCTATTTATATAGTAGTATATCCTGAAAAATCAATGAATTATGGTTAAACTGTAGTTTGTTCCCTAAATATTAAATTACTTATAAAATAATGAATTCTAACATTTTCTCGATTTTCCCATAATGTTACATGTACTATATCAACAATATATATATTCTAAATAGGAATCAAAATATTTCGTCATGAAAAAAAAAATGTTAAATCAGTGACTTTTACGGGCCAATTTTTAATGTTGCGGCACAAACCATTTAAACTCTCTGATCTTGAACCATGGGAAAATTAAGAAAAAAAAATATACTACTCCCTCCGTCCCCCATTAGGAGTCACCATTTGACTGGGCACGGGTTTTAAGAAATGTAAAGAAAAGTTGGTTGAAAAAGTTAGTGGAATGTGGGACCCACTTTCTTATATTGGTTTTATAATAAAATGTGAGTGAAGTGAGTTAGTGGAATGTGGGACCTACTACCATTTATGGTAAAAATGAAGTGTGACTCTTAATTGTGGACGGACCGAAGTGGAAAAATGTGACTCTTAATGGGGGACGGAGGGAGTACTATATATATTGTTTTTAATTGTAATTTGACTTTCTTGATTTGTCCATTATTATTATGAGATTCATTGTCTGAACAACTCATCTCTACTAATATTAGTATTAATTAATTCTTGATCCATATACACATGCACATAATTCATTCGATTTCTTTCTGACCTTATCAAAAAATAAAATGATAAAATATAAGGGCCCGTTTTCAGAGACATTGAAATAATATCTACAGTCAAAAACCATGAAAGGGTTTTGAAATTGAACTTTGACTCATTTGTATTAATATTCCCACTTAGAAAACAATTAAAATAAATTATGGAGAAGAGTCGAATTATTAAGCACCTGAAAGTTGCAAAATATGCAGGAGTTTTTCCACGTATAAAATGTATAGAAGCTGACATCCACTTTTTTATAACTCTAAAACATACTTCAACTGTTTAATTAAAATATACTCCATGCATATAAAAATCTTGGAAAAAAAGAGACAAAATTCTTATACTAGTGTAGTTTGGCGAGTTAGTGCTAAATATTAAACCTAATTTGAAAGTTGGGATTCGCCAAACTCAGCAGCTCATTGCGCTCTATGTAGTCCTTGAGGCTGAGCCGAACCGTAACTTGAAAGGATAGTTGATCTTCTCCTTGTAATTCCTCTTGTTCCTCTACCATTCTCTTCGCACTCTTCACCGCTGATTCAATGCAACCTATCAAGGTCACATATTTCAGTGTTGGAATTTCACCAACTTCCGCGGGGATCTCCTTCAAAGACGTCCTATAAAGGTAAAGGTGCTCGAGGCATGGAAAGTGGGAACTCTCCATCATCCACCATTCCAATTGATGACACCATACAAGTGACAAATATTTGAGACTGAGGAACTGGCCTTCAACGGTTTCTCATCTGCCTGTTGTGAAATATCCACCATACAACTTGAGCTTTTGAAGAAGGGGTAATGCACTTACCTTTTCCATTATGTCTTCCATTCCACCTTTTGGTATTTTAAGAGCTATACTCTTAAGAGATTGTGGAAAGGTAAGTTTCCGCAACGAATCATCATCTGTAATAAAGCCTTTACAGTGAAAAGATTCCAGCTTTTGCAGACGCTCAATGTTGTGGAGACAATAGCCATCATGTATGCGCTCATAAACGAGTCCCAGTTTCTTGATATTGGGAATTCTACGAACCATCATTTCATCACACGTGAAATTCCTTGCTCCTTTGAGGGTTTTTAGATTCTCCATGATCACAACCTTGTCACTAGGAGGATCTGGGAGATACAATGCCACGGTGATATTTTTACTGACGCCAAAACCATAGAAATGAACATGCCTAAGTTGAGGCATATTCCAAATTTCAACAGGTGCATCAATGTTTTCTTCGGAACCAACAATTAATGTTTGTAGACTCCAAAGAAGACTGATTGAAGATGGAAATTTGGTCGAGTGCTTTCCGGAATGAACAATAAGAAGCCTCAAATTAACCAAATCAAACAAATTTCCCGGGGAATAATAGTCTTGTAGATAATCATCCTTGTTGTATGTTTTCAATGTCCTCAACAATCTTAAATTGGACAAAGATTGAACTCTTTTACCACCGCTTATACAGGTGCGAGCATATGGTCTAGAGTTCATGGCATCAGCCACTTTTTCGTCTGAAGCGTTTTCCAGAATAACTATGCGTCGTTGGCTACATGTGCCTTGAGGACTATGCTGCCCTACCACATGATAAAACCTCTCCTTTTCAGCTTCTTTCAAGCAAAGGTCTCTCAACAAATCATGCATTTTCAAGTACTTCATGTCTCCAGTTTTACCAAACTTGTGAACAAGAATTAGATTTCTATCAACTAGTTCACCCAAGTACTCTTTTGCAACTGTTTCCAAACTCTTTCCACTTAATGGCTTTAGAAATCCTTCAGAAACCCATAACTTGATGAGTGTCGAGACTCGAATTTCACAGTCATCCTCAAACATTCCCATATGCATAAAGCACGGCTTAAGATAAACTGGCAAATGGTTGTAGCTCAACTTCAGTATTTTCAGGCAATACTTATCATTCTCTAAATTCACTAAAGAATTTAAGCTACTTCTAACAGATTCCCAACATTCTTCTATTGGTTCTAGTTTTTCTAAAAGTCCTCCCATCAAGACAATTGATAATGGAAGTCCTCTACAACTCTCAACAATCATCTTTCCAATTTTCTCCAATTCGAAAGGACAACTTTTCCCCCTAAATGCAATGTTACAGAATATTGTCCAACTACTTTCCTCATTCATAAACTCCAATTTAAGGCTATAATTACTATCCAATTGAAATCCCAAATTCGATAGCCTTGTTGTCACCATTATCCGACTACCATTACTATTGTTAGGAAAATAGCGTTGTATCTTCTCCCACGGCTCAATACTCCACATATCATCCAACACAATTAGATACCTTCTATATGATAAACATTTGTGGAGTGCTAATCCTATTTCATCTTCACTCATCTGACCCAACATTTGCTCACTTGTTTCAGATAGAATTTCACAAAGAAGTTCTTTTGCATTATATTGTTGAGAAATAGTAACCCAAGCACATATATCAAAATGGTGACGAATAGATGGATGTGCATAAACATGTTCGGCAAGAGTGGTCTTACCAATTCCTCCCATCCCTACGATTGGGATGACTTGGCGATCATGTTCTCCATAAATGAGCTTCTCAATGAGTTGAAGTTGGACATCATCAAAGCCCACCATGGTTGTGCTACTAGCCTAGCGAGAGAAGATGTTGAGGAACTAGCAGATGCAGAATGATCTTTGCGTACAACGATCTCCTTCACTTCTTTCTTGATCAATTCCATGTCTTCTATCACCTTCTGTAGACTCTTATGCAAGTCTGCAGATGTTGAGTAACCAGCTGATGCCGAGACTTGTTTATGCAGCTGATTTTGGATAGCAACTATCTCCAACACTTCTTTCTTGATCAAATCCATGTGTTCTACCACCTTCACCATATCCAGATATGTTGAGCTACCAGCTAATTCAAGTGCAAAGAGCTGCCCCACTTCTTTCCGTATAAAATCTAAGTGTTCTATCACCTTCACCACACTAGTATACAACACTGTAGATGCTGAGACTTGTCTATGCAGCTGACCTTTGACTTCAATGATCAAATCCATGTCTTTTATCACCATGACTTCAATACATTGAACTCTATTAAAAAACAACATGACTTTATGCTCTAAAGAAGATGTGGAACGATAGAGAAAATTCAGCAGCCAATGATTATCTCTAACGATCGAATTCATGTCTTCTATCACCTTGTTCAGAGCCCCATACAAGACTAAGAGGTCAGGACGAATTTGATCCACAGTGTGAAATTCGATAACATCTTCAGCCGCGTAAACTGCATCAGCGATGCGCATCTCCAACGGATCTGCTTCGTCCCCCTCAGCATAAGGAGACTTGTAACCTTCGAGAAATTCCTGCAAAAACATAACGATTTCAGTGAGAGATTCAACTTGTTTCTTGTCGAAAGAAGCCGGAAGGGAAGGATGATGCTCGATCTGATGGATGATCTGCATAATAGAAACCAGAGATGCATAAGCCGCCATCTCTCCATTGATGGAAATATAATATTTTTCTTAGGATGCAGAAAATGCAAAATGAATATGAAGGAAGAACAGGGGAAATGAAAAGGGATACAAGAAATTGAGTAAAGGTGTGAATTATTGGAAGGTGCAATGTAAGTGGCATCCACGATAGAAAGTATCATATCCTTACTTTTCACATTTTATGAATTCAATCTCTTATTCTCATTATTCTTAGCAAGAAGTATTTCCTACTCCATCCTTCCATAAAATAATATCAATTGTCATTTTAGAATGTCCATAATTAAAAGTCTTTTTTTAAAAGTAAATGGGCGCTACAATTCATTAATTTATTACACTCATATTCATTAGAAAACTAGTAGTAATAACCTAAAATTCTTTTAATTTAATTAATTTTTGTATTTCTTAAAATTCACGCAAGTCAAAGAAAGACTATAAATAGGGTATTTCACAATATTTTGGCGCTCTTTTGCTTAGATTCCACTTTCGGTAATTGTTGATTAGTTAGGTATTGCAACTTCGATTTGATTTTTTATTATTTTGATAATGCACATATTTTGATATGGTTATAATTTTTAAATGTTTTTAAAAAAAAATAAGATTTCCTTTCTATTTATTCATATTTAGTGTATAAAGCCCATGTTTATTGGGCCAAGATTAGGACTTCAAGCCAAGCCCAGATAATCAGAAAGCCAAGTCCAACAAAGCACGCGCTTTTATTTAAGAAATCAAATATTATATTCTCTCCTTTCGAGATTATTGCTTATTCATCATCAATAAATAATACTCTCTGTCCCATTAGAAATAGAACGTTTTCCTTTTTAGTTTGTTCAATTAAAAATGAAACTTTTCCTAAAATGGAAACATCTCTATCTCTACTTTTTCATCTCTCTTACTTTACTCTCTCTTCTTTAACTCACAAAACAACTCTAAATAAAAACCCGTGCCGATTCCTAAATGTTGCATATTTAATGGGACGGATGGAGTATTTTGCAGGCATACTGTTATGTTATAGACTTATAGTTGTCGAGGAGTACTTATTATACAATTTATACTAAATTATAGCCGAAAGATAAGGTGATTTGTCTTACTTTGATGATTAACTTGTTTATGAGCAATTTTATAATTAATTTTATTCCTTTGTCATCATCTAGTTATAAATGAGACTTATTGGAAATATATTGAAAGCTAAATTTATTTTTCTTAAACAAGACCATACCTGTTATAAATAAGTAAACATGAATGCTTTTGTCTCCGATATGGTATGATATTATTCATGTGTGAAGATAAAATCAACAATTTATTTTCCTTTATCCTGTTTAGGTTATATGAAGTTACGGAGTAGTATTATTTATGTAAAAACCAAAAGTTGTAACTTTAGGTTATCTGCAATACAATTAAATCTTATGTGTTTACTCTAATATTTATTTTGATAATAGTATTCTTTTATGAAAAAATCATGTGCTACAAATAATGAATAAATATACCATAATGAGCTTAATTATACGATGGACGGCGGAGAACAATTTTTATATCCATGTGCTGAATGGCTGTTTGCACAGTTTTTTTGGTTAAATTAAGAAAAATATTCTAATATTTTTCTTTTTTTACAGTAATTTGACTTTCTTCATTTTTGCATCATTAATTCATTAGGAGATTCGTTATCTCAACAACTCATCTCTACTAATATTATTAATTCTTGATCCATATATACAATGCATGCACATACTTCATTTGATATCTTTGTTAATTGTTACCCGTTAAGAAAAAAACAAGTACATAATAAATTCAATGTTCCAATGAGATAGATAGAGACGTTATATTGACTACTCTAGTTAAGACTAAAAGGGGGTGGATTCATTTCAATAAAACCTTAATTAATTATACTCCTATTTACATATGTATATGTTCTTTGAAAACAAAAGTATTGAAGACATGCATGTTAAACTCACAAGTTATATAAATAATTAAATGTAAAAATCTCATAATAGCATAATATATGAAGCTTTTCTATTTGTTTTTCTTTTGTATGTCGTTCTTGATTAATACATGAATTCGTCAATGATCACTTTTCCTGTTTTACAATTCATCATTCACTTGCTTTCTTTTCCTCTTTGTAACACATGACACATATATTCTTACAATTTCTCAAAAACATCGAAAAAAATAAACAAAATGAGTAATAATTTCAAGTAGTACAAAACATAACTCACTCAATTACATCAATATACATCTTCTATTCCATCACCATGATTTTGCACATGCCAATGCTGGTTACTTGATGGATAACTATTCAAAGAAGGGCCATGACCGGAATAGCGAAAGAAGTTTCTAGAAGCATGCGTTGCTGAAATGACTCAATTGTCCCGCTCTCTCCGATCATATCCTTCACTAAATCTTTATAATTATTCTTCAATTTTTTGAGCATGCTCAAGTACTTGAGCTTTAGCCACTTGAGCTTCGCCTTCTTGCATAGCCTGAGCAGGAAGAAGCCACGTCGGGGCTTCTTCCCACCGAGGCGGACGGTGGGGAGCCGTGGCTGAGACCGGAGTCTCCACCGAAAGGAAGTGGCGGACGGGCGGAGCTGGCTGATGAGTTCAGTTTTGGAAGCCATTTTAATTTTGGTGAAGTGAAATTTGAAGGGAGAGAATGGTTGACTAAATAGAAGTGGGATTGAACAATTTTTTCATCTATATATAAGGAGAAATTTTGGTGGTTTGGCATTATTACGTTACATGGAGTATATCTTTTTTAAGTGGACTTTGTAATGTGTTAAATAATACTCCTATAGTAATTATATCGTGACTAATTATTGAAGTGATGGAGACATGAGGCAGTACTATGAGTCTATGATTGAAGTACTAATTAACTGTAATTTAGCTTAAATTGAATCCAACTCAAAGAAAATTGATTTGGAGTTCACTAATCTTCAAACAGATCAACTTTAAATATTACTATGAATTAATGGATTTAATTCAGATTTGTGCATTATTGGATTGAGTTGGGAACTTTCAAGTTTCAAACCGTATATAAACTAATCTGTAAATTCTCTATATTTGAATAAAAGAAAAATAGTAAAAGTATACAATTAGTTATTGTTGTTGTCGGTAAGTATATTAATTTATTTCTTTGACTAAGTATGCAATATAAAAAGAATTATCGTTCCAACTAATCTCACGTATTAGCTACATCTTGATTCTTAACAATGGATTAATATTTGAATTAGTTTAATTTGCATAAATCTGTATATAAAAAAATGATAAATAGGTCAATCACAGTGGAATTCATTTATGTTTTCTCTTCAACCTAATTATAGTTTACATTTACTTATATCCGTGAGATAGCCTACATTAATACACATATATTTTAAAGATTATGCTCCTCAAAATTATTAAATTTCAATTGCATGATATAGCTAAACTAAATAGAGAAAATATAATAGCAACTGGAGTATATACTATTGTCTTTTTCATAGTTAAATTGATATTTGTATTGAAGACTATAATAATCTAACATCGGTTCAGTATAATTTAATGAGTGATAAGCATGGACTTAACTATTGGATTTATACCTATCTGTGTGAGGTCGACCACCAATTTTTTAGGTAATTCAACTCAATTTTTGGTTAGTTTGCTACGTCTCAATGATAAAGTTAAATTTTACTTAAAAGAAGATTCCTAAATATATATGGTGTTTGATTAAGACAATCCATATGTATTGGGCCGAGATATTAAATCCATAAGAAGGCCTTGAAGCAAAATCAACACAGCCCAAACACTGGGAAAGTTAAAATATATCTCTCCATTGACTATTCAATGCCTCATGTGTGCAAGAGAAAAAGAAAAATAAATAAAAAATCTTAGTGACTTAATGATTTTTGCTAATAGATTTTCAACACTTACAAAAACATGTGCAAACCCTAAACATGAGCTTTTTGAAGAAGAAGCAATGAGGCTTCCATTCTTCCATTTCTGATTTCAAGAGTTAGACTCCTAAGAGAGTATGGAATGGAAATTAGCTTTCGTGAAAAATCATTGCTAAGAGATTCCAGCTTTCTCATGTAAACAAGTTGGAGTACAACTTGTTTACAACAATTTACTTAAATACTCCAACATTTCGTCCAAGGCTACACGATACAAAATTCATATTTAAGTAAAACATGAATTCAAAAATTAATACTAGTATATAATGCAATAACAAAGGATCTCACAAGTACCGCTCGATTTCAACTTTAAAGTTGCGATTTGCTAAGGTCATCAGAAAACTTTTTCTGTCCTCATCGTAAAGCTTGCTAAGGATAACGGAAACTTTAAAAGATAGTTCTTCTTCTCCTTGTAATTCCTCTTGTTCCTCGACCATTCTCTTCGCACTTATCACTGATTCTTCACTGCAACAATGCATTCTCACGGATTTCAGTGTCGGAATTTCACCAAGTTCGGCAGGGAACTCCTTCAAATATACCCGGGAAAGGATAAGGTGCTCGAGGCATTGGAAGTGAGAGCTCTCCGTCATCCACCATTCCAAACCCCTGCACAAGCTAAGTTCCAAATATTTGAGACTGGGAAACTGGCCTTCCAATGTTTCCCATTTGCCTGTTACGAAATCTCCACCAATCAACTTGAGCTTTTGAAGAAGGGGTAATGCACTTGCCTTTTCCAATATGTCTTCAATTCTATTTATACTCATCCAGAGAGTCAGACTCTTAAGAGAGTCTGGAAAGGTAAGCTTTTGAAACAAAGCACTCCTACAATGGGCTGTGCAGCTGAGAGATTCAAGCTTTTGCAGACGTTCGATGTTGTGGAGAAAATAGTCATCACCAAAATCAATTCCATCAGGTATGCTGAAAATTAGTCCCAGTTTCTTGATACTGGGAATTCTACGAACCATCATCTCATCACACTTGAAATTACTTACTCCTTTGAGTGTTTGTAGATTCTCCATAATCACAATCTTGTCACTTGGAGGATCTGGTAGATGCAATCCTCCAGGAGAATAGAAATGAACATGCCTAAGTTGAGACATGTTCCAAATTTCAACCGGTGCATACATGTTTAATTTCATCCTTAATGGAGAATGAAGAGTTAATGTCTGAAGACTCCAAAGGAGATTGATTGAAGAAGGAAGTTGGGAACCTTTTTTATTATAAACAAAAAGAAACCTCAAATTAACCAACTTGAACAATTCACTCGGGGAAAACTCATATCCTCTTCGATAAGAATATATGTCGTATGCTCGCAATGTCCTTAACAATCTTAAATTGGGCAACAATTGAACTCTTTCATAATCACTTATATAGGAACGCACATGTGGTGTAGATCTCATGGCATCAAAGACTTCCTTCTTTGAAGTGCTTCTCAGAATAACTACACGGCGTTGGACAGACATGCCTAGAGGATTATGTTGGCCTAACACATGATAAAACCTCCCCTTTTCAGCTTCTCTCAAGCAAAGATCCCTCAACAAATCATGGATTTTCAAGTACTTCATGCTTCCAGTTCCCCCAAACTCATGAACAAGAATTAGATTTCTCGCAACCAGTTCATCTAAGTACTCTTGAACTATCGTTTCCAAACTTTTTCCGTTTACTGATTTTACAAATCCTTCAGAAACCCATAGCTTGATGAGTGTTGAGACTCGAATTTTACTATCCTCCTCAAACGTTCCCATGTGTACAAAGCATGGCTTAAGATAAACTGGCAAATGGTTGTAGCTCAATTTCAGTATTTTCAAGCAATGCTTATCATTCTCTGAATTTACTATTGAATTTATGCTTCTCCTAATAGATTTCCAACATTCTTTTGTTGGTTCCAGTTTTTTCAAAAGACCTCCCACCACATCAATTGATAATGGAAGTCCTCTACAATTTTCAACAATCTTCTTTCCAATTTTCTCCAATTTTAAAGGACAACTTTTCCCCCCAAACACAGTTTTGCAGAACAAATTCCAACTACTTTCTTCATTCATAAATTGCATAACAATGGAATAATTGCTATCCAATTGAGATCTCAAATTTGATAGCCTAGTTGTCACTATTATTCGACTACCATTACTATTGTTGGGGAAATAGAGTTGTAGCTTCTCCCATGACTCAAGACTCCACATATCATCCAATACTATTAGATACCTTCTATGTGATAAACATTTGTGGAGTGATAATCCTATTTCGTGGAGTGATAATCCTATTTCATCTTCACACATTGCACTCAACCTTTGTTTATTAGCTTGAGAAAGAATTTCACCAAGAAGTTCTTTTAAGCTAAATTGTTGAGAAATGGTTACCCAAGCACATATATCAAAATGGTCACCTATAGATGGATGTGCATAAACATTTATGGCAAGAGTAGTCTTACCAATTCCTCCCATTCCTACGATTGGAATGACTTGGCGACTGGGTTGTCCGTAAACGAGCTTCTCCATGAGTTGAAGCTTGACATCATCAAAGCCCACCATGGTTGTGTTGTTCAGCATAGAAATAGAAGATTCCTTAGAAGATGTTGACGAACTAGCAAACGATGAGACTTGCTTATCTTTGAGTAGGATCTCCATCACTTCTTTCTTGATTAAATCCATGTCTTCTATCACCTTTTGCAAACTCTCATGAAAGTCTGTAGATGTTGAAGAGGCAGAAGAGGTTGAGACTTGTATCTCTATCTGATCTTTGATTGCAATGATCTCCATCATGTCTTTCTTGATCAAATCTAAATCCATGTCTGCATATGTGGAGGAATTAGCAGATGGCGAGACTTGTCTCTGCAACTGATCTTTGAATGCAAAAATGTCCATCACTTCATTCTTAAGTAAATCCACGTCTTGTATGAAATCCACCACGGCAGTCTTGTGATGAACTGCATAACTTTTGTTATCAGCTAATGCCAAGACTTGTCTTTGCAGCTGATCTTTGAATTCAAAAATCTCCATCACTTCATTCTTGATGAAATCCATGTGTTGTATCACCTTTAACACAGTCTTATACAAGTCTGTAGAATCTGAGACTTGTCTCTGCAGATGATATTTAAGTGTGAAGATCAAATCCATGTGTTTTGTCACCCTTTTTTCTACCAATTGAATGTCTTTGACTGCAGATATCGGGATATGTAAGACTTGTCTCAGCAGCATACCTTCTTTGACCGCAACGACAGAATCCATGTCTTCTATCACGTCCCTCAAAGCCTCGTACAAGACTAAGACACCAGGACGAAGCTGTTCCACAATGTGAGATTCGATGACATCTTCAGCCGCATAAACCGCATCAGCAATGCGCATCTCCAACGGATCTGCCTCATCCCCCTCAGCATAAGGAGACTTATAACCTTCGAGAAATTCCTGCAAAAACATAATAATTTCAGTCAGAGATACAACTTGCTTTTTGTCCATAGAAATCGGAGGGAAAGGATGATGCTCGATCTGATGAATGGTCTGCATAATAGAAAGCAGAGCTGCATAAGCCGCCATTGAAATAATTTTTTTTTTCCAATTTTTTTCAAGTAGCAGGAAATGAAGATAAGAATACAAAGAAAGAGTGGTGGAAATGAAAGGGGAGACTGACTTCAATAGGAGTGTATTTCAACATTTAATGTTTTTTAGGTGAATACTAAATGCCCCATGTGCCATGACTCATGCCATTGATATCAATGCTACTGATGGACTCTATTGAAATACTATCAACAAGTCCACACTTTCTTTATCACTACTCATCTTTGTTTGGCCCTTCAATTTTAAGCGTGATGTTGCCAATTGAATGTGCATGTATTCAATATTACACCACCCTTCATATTAAAAAATTACTCGTATTTCTCTTTTTCAATTTTTCACTTAAATTGACTCATTTTATTTTTTTAGCAAAAGATAATATTTCTATTCCATTTTTTACTTTATTTTCTGTCTATTTTATTTTTACTTTATTCTTTCTCTAATACATTACTCAATAGTATAATTTTCTAAAATTTCTTTATTAAAAAATATTGGTACATATCTTTTAATAGGACATAGAAAGTACTCCTCACGTCCCACTAAAAATGACCAACTTTCCTTTTACGTGCAGGAAAGCCTCCTGCAGTGTGCTCCGGGTAAGGAGTTCCTATTTGATCGGAGGGTTTCAATTGCATGATATATAGCTAATCTAAATTGAGCAAATATATTAGCAAGTATATATACTATTGTCTTTTTCATAGTTAAATTGATTTTTGTAGACATAGACTTAATTAAAGTGAATTTAAACCTAACTGTATGAGGTCAACCACCAAACTTTTAGATAAAATACACTCCAACAAGAAAAACATACAAGATCATTGACATAGCATATATGCTTCAGAAAAGTATAGTAATTCCAAAATATGAATTTAAAAATTAATAGTAGTATATAATGCAAAAACAAATGGACATCTAAATTATTATATATTGACAATCAAAGGATCTCACGACTAACGCGCTATTTTAACTTTAAAGTTGCGATTTGCTAAGGTCATCAGAAAGCCGTTCTTATCATAGTAACTGCTGAGGATAACGGAAACTTTAAAAGATAATTCTTCTTCTTCTTGTAATTCCTCTTGTTCCTCGACCATTCTCCTCGCACTTATCACTAATTCTTCAGTGCAACTATACATTCTCACGGATTTCAGTGTGGGAATTTCACCAAGTTCGGCAGGGAACTCCTTCAAATATACCCTGGAAAGACTAAGATGCTCGAGGCATGGGAAGTGAGAGCTCTCCGTCATCCACCATTCCAAGCCACTACAGAAGCCAAGTTCCAAATATTTGAGACTCGGGAACTGGCCTTCCACTGTTTCCCATTTGCCTGTTGTGAATCTTCCATCCTTCAACTTGAGCTTTTGAAGAAGGGGTAATGCACTTGCCTTTTCCAATATGTCTTCAACACTATTCCCATACATTCCAAGAGTCAGTTTCTTAAGAGTGTGTGGAAAGGTAAGCTTTTGCAACAAAGCATTCCTACCATGGCCTTTGCAGCTGAGAGATTCAAGCTTTTGCAGACGTTCGATGTTGTGGAGACAATAGTCATCATCATTCTCAATATCCATAGTGAAAAATAGTCCCAATTTCTTAATATTGGGAATTCTATGAACCATCATCGCATCACATTTGAAATTTCTTACTCCTTTCAGGGTTGGTAGATTCTCCATTATCACAATCTTGTCACACGGAGGAGGATCTGGGAGATGCAATCCTCCTTCGTCGCTCCAGCCTTTAACATAGAAATCAACGTGCCTAAGTTGAGGCATGTTCCAAATTTCAACCGGTGCATTCATGTTTTCTGGGGACTCAGATAAATATATGTTTGATGGATGAAGATTTAATGTCTGAAGGCTTCAGAGGATATTGATTGAAGAAGGAAGTTGGGAATCTTCTTTAACAGCAAGAAACCTCAAATTAACCAACTTGAACAATTCTCTCAGGGAAAACTCAGGTTCTTTTGGATGAGATAATACCTTGTATGCTTGCAATGTCCTCAACAATCTTAAATTGGGCAACAATTGAACTCTTTCACAATCACTTATATAGGAACGTACATGTGGTGTAGATCTCATGGCATCAAGGACTTCCTTCTTTGAAGTGCTTCTCGAAATAACTACACGACGTTGGCTAGATGTGCCTGGGGGATTATGTTGGCCTACTACATGATAAAACCTCCCCTTTTCAGCTTCTCTCAAGCAAAGGTCTCTCAACAAATCATGCATTTTCAAGTACTTCATGCTTCCAGTTCCGCCAAACTCGTGAACAAGAATTAGATTTCTCGCAACCAGTTCATCTAAGTACTCTTTAACTATTGTTCCAAACTTTTGCCATTTACTGGTTTTACAAATCCTTCGGAAACCCATAGCTTGATGAGTCTCGAGACTCGAATTTTACTATCCTCCTCAAACATTCCCATGTGTACAAAGCACGGCTTAAGATAAACTGGCAAATGGTTGTAGCTCAACTTCAGTATTTTCAAGCAATGTTTATCATTCTCTGAATTTACTATTGAATTTATGCTTCTCCTAATAAATTCCCAACATTCTTTGGTTCGTTCCAGTTTTTCCAAAAGACCTCCCATCACAACAATTGATAATGGAAGTCCTCTGCAACTCTTCACAATCTTCTTTCCAATTTTCTCCAATTCTAAAGGACAACTTTCCCCCCAAACACAATTTTGCTGAACATATTCCAACTACTTTCTTCATTCATAAATTCCATTTCAAGGCTGTAATTGATATTTAATTGAGAACCCAAATTTGATAGCCTAGTTGTCACCATTATCCGACTACCATTACCATTGTCAGGAAAATAGAGTTACATATTTTCCCATGCCTCAATACTCCACATATCATCCAACACTATTAGATAACTTCTATATGATAAACTTTGGTGGAGTGATAGTCCTATTTCATCTTCATTGAGTGATAGTCCTATTTCATCTTCACTCATTTCACTCAACCTTAGTTTATTGGCTTGAGAAAGAATTTCACAAAGAAGTTCTTTTAAGCTAAATTGTTGAGAAATGGTAACCCAAGCACATATATCAAAATGGTCACCTATAGATGGATGTGAATAAACATTTGTGGCAAGAGTAGTCTTACCTATTCCTCCCATCCCAACAATTGGTATGACTTGGCGACTCTGTTCTCCATAAACGAGCTTCTCCATGAGTTGAAGCATCACATCATCAAAGCCCACCATGGTTGTGTTGTTCGGCCTAGAGAAAGAGGATGTTAAGGAACCTCCAGACACTTGTGTATGATCTTTGAGTGCAACGATCTCCATCACTTGTTTCTTGATCAAGTCCATGTCTTCTATCACCTTCTGCAAACTCTCATAAAAGTCCGTAGATGCTGAGGAATCAGAAGAGCCTGAGACTTGTATCTCTAGCTGATCTTTGATTGCAATGATCTCCATCATGTCTTTTTTGATCAAGTCCAAATTCATGTCTTTTTGGAAATAATTGTGAGTCTCAGCATATGTTGAGGAATTAGCGGATGGCGAGTGCAACTGATCTTTGAATGCAAAAATCTCCATCACTTCATTCTTAAGCAAATCCACATCTTCTATGAAATTCACCACCTCAGTCTTGAACAAGTTTGCATATATTTTGTAATCAGCATATGCCAAGACTTGTCTCTGCAGCTCATCTTTGAATGCAAAAATCTCCTTCATTTCATTCTTGATGAAATCCATGTGTTGTATCACCTTCACCACAGTCTTATACAAGTCTGCAGATGTCGAGGAAGCTGAGACTTGTCTGTGCAAATGATATTTGAGCGTGAAGATCAAATCCACGTGTTTTTTCACCCTTTCTTTTACCAATTGAATGTCTTGCATCAAATCCAGCAGAGTATTATACAAGTCTCTGCCTGGTGCAGATATCGAGATATCTGAGACTTGTCTCAGCAGCATACCTTCATTGACTGCAACAACCGAATCCATGCCTTCTATCACATTCCTCAAAGCCTCGTACAAGACTAAGACACCAGGACGAAGCTGTTCCACAACGTGAGACTCAATTGCATCTTCAACTGCATAAACTGCATCAGCGATACGCATCTCCAACGGATCTGCTTCGTCCCCCTCAGCATAAGGAGATTGGTAACCTTCAAGAAATTCCTGCAAAGACATAACGATATGAGTGAGAGATTCAACTTGTTTTTTGTCCATGGAAATCGGAGGGGAAGGATGATGCTCGATCTGATGGATGATATGCATAACAGAAACTAGAGCAGCATAAGCCGCCATCTCGATTGGAATAATCTTTTTTTTAATGATGAAAGAGTAAGCAGGAAGAACAGGTGAAAAATGAAAGGGGAGATTGAGCAAAGGTATTGCTTTGATGAATTATTGCCAGCAGATATTATTGTTTAACAATGTTTGTGATACGTGCATATCTATATGAAGATCCTGATATCTTTATTAATTAGTTAATTAGTGATTTATTATATCTATTTTCTTGTTCCTTAAGTTATGGTATTTATCATTATAAATAGGTGTCATTGTTATTCCTTTAGTTCATCGAATCAATGAAATAATCGTTTATCGTCTTTCTTGTTTTCTTTATCGTTTTTTTGCAAACCCTAGTTGTCGACGGGATTTCGCCTCCCGGGACTTCTAATCTATCTTCCGGCATCGCGTTAAGGAGATTATCCTTAACAGTTTGATTGTTGAAATGCTTTAACAATTAGCATTAAACAATTGGAAGGTGCAATGTAAATGGCATCCACGATAGAAAGTTACCAAGTTTTTGAGCCACGCAGCAAGCTTTCAATTTTTATGCATTCAATCTCTTATTATCAATATTCTTTCTTAGCATGAAGCATTTCCTACTCTCTCCCTTTGTGAAATAATACCAATTCTGATTTAGGATATCCACAATTTAAACACTCATTTCTTTTTTCTATTTTAAATAAATAAACGAGTCTCATAATCTACTAAATTTTTTACCCTGTGGAGATTATATTCCTAACCTTTTTAATCTAATATTTTTGAATTTCTTAAAATTTGTGCAAGTCAAAATAAGACTATAAATAAGAGGAAGGAGGGAGTGTATCCGAATTTCAAATTTTGGCGCTCTTTTGCTTAGATTCCACTTTCTCGATAATTGTTTGTTAATTAGGTATTGCAAATATATTGAGTATGTATTCTCTCATTTACAAAGTTAATTGATTCGTATTGCTTTCGAGACGTACCAAGTGAAATGATTCATTTCCTCTTTCGGTAAAAATTAACTTCATATTCTTTCGATAAGAATATGAAGGTTGAGTAGTGGAAATGAAAGGGAAAATGAGTTGGAATCTAACATTATACAGTCTAATCCAAGGCCCAATTTCCCTTTGAATCTCTCAATGGCCCAATAGCATTGATGGAAAATAAGTAAAGCAGAAGTACTGTGAAATAAATAAAGTGAGTAAAATAGGAGAATAAATAGATAAATTAGAAGTATTTATTTAATAGTACAAGATTAATTTTAGTGAATAAACAAAAGTAAAAAGATATAGATTATTTTATGTGGATGAAAGAAGTAGTAATAAACAGTCTAAATTATTCCATCATCAATTTATTTTTCCAAATACTATATACAAAAGCGGAATGTTTACTTTTTTGCTTTAAATTGTTGGTTTCTTTTCTCTTTGTTCCTAATCCTCTTATCTTTTTCATTCTTTTTTATAAAAAATGGTTTTTCACTTTTTTTTAAATCTCTCATTATCAAATTAAACGTTGTAAAAACACAATTATATGCAAAAAAGCAAAAGGCAATGGACAAAGAGAGGTCGAAAGAGAAAGAAGATTCTATAATTAAGTAAATTAATTAATAATGTTATAGTGATACATACTTTGCTTCGATTGGAAATTTCGTATGATTCTCATATTTCAATAAGATAGGGAGTTTTGTATGATATCGTACCGAAAATTGGTAGAAAACCATGAAATTTTTAGTTCATCATGCAGTTTTATTAGTTTTTATTTCTTCACATTATTCCACGACCAAGCTTTTTTTGTTGAAATTGAATTTGATATTAAGTCCGAAAATTATATATGTATGTCATCGCTGGTGAATTAAACGATGACGTCTATTCATACAAAAAACGACTTCATTTGGTTGAAAACTTCGGTCATATATTTATTACACATAGACACCTTATTTTCATGTCTTACGATAGTTGCGAAATAATCCAAACTTCAAAAATTTTCAGCCAATTTAACGAGACCAAAATTTAAGTCGACCATGGTGGATGTCCTAAAGGCATATTTTAATGAAATGCTTTTGGATTTGTGATAAATTATTAAGATGAAAAATATTTCCATTGCTCAAAGGTGTGTATATGTATATATGTTGGTGTGGACACCTCTTCATACGCACACAAACACAAGAAGTAAAAAGAAAATACACACACACCCACATAAGAATGAGTGAGAAAGTAGAAAATGACAGAGAAGAGAAGGAGAGAGAGATGGTTGATCACTGGAGCCACAAGCATCCACTTGCTCTAGTGGAATTTGATGCATTAGTTAGCTGTATTGCTTGTTCACAGCTTTTTAGAATAGGAGAGAGAGGTTATGAATGTAGCCAGAAATGTGAGTCTCCATGTGTACTACATGAAGAATGTGCAGTGGCGCCGAGAAAGATCAGACACGCGATGCACCCTCAACACACACTCGCTCAACAATATGCCCCTACGGATTGGCTAACATTCTGTTCAATCTGTCAAGGCACTTTACAATGCATCTCCTACGGATATACGAGCGCAGAATGCACGTTTGAGGCGCATGTCAGATGCGCACAGGGAAGCGACATGATGTATGGAGCTGAAGATGACGAGCGCAGCATCATACACCATCCAAGTCACCCCAACCATGAATTGAAGCTGTTTAGGAGGTTTTGCACCTTCAAGTGCGATGCTTGCGGAACCACACATTCCAAAGGGAGTTCCTACACATGCCTTGATGTTGATTGTCAGTATTGGATCCATCAGAGATGTGCTTCCTTGCCTCATACCATTCGAAGGGAAGAACACCATCACTCCCTCTCTCTCTCTCTTTCCATGTCCCTCCTCAATATCTCATATATAACTACCGTTGTGAAGTGTGCTGTAAAAGATTAATATCCAAATATTGGATATATCATTGTGAGCTTTGCAGCTATGCTCTCCATCTCATTTGCGCCTTCACCAAATCGCTACACACCACTAGGTATAACTATGTCTTTCTTCATTATGCAATCATCGAAACAAGTTGTTGTTTATAGAATATGTTGAAATGTGTATTTTTGTTTCATTGCATGTAGAGAGGAAGGGATTATGGAGTTTCCAATAAATGATGGGGCTTGGGTGAGGACCTAATTGGAGCTTTTCTAAGGAGACAAGGAGTTGATACAAATTCACTCATCCTTGATCATCAAGATGATGTTGATTATGAGTTCCACCATCACAAACTCACATTAGTCTCCCCCTCATCATTTCAAGAACAAAAGGAAGAAAATAGTGATGATGATGATGAGGAAGACTACTCTTGTAGAGAATCGGAGTTAATATGTAATAGGTGCATTACTCCGATATTTCTGAAACAAGCATCATCATCCTCGTCTTCCTCTTCTTTTTCAGGTAGTAGTAGTAGTAGTAAAGATAACTACTACAACTACATGAGATGTAGCATGAGATCATGCAAATACTATCTTCACTTGGAGTGTTTCCAATTGCCACCTCAGCTCTCTTCTCTTCCTCTCCTCCACAAACATGATCACAGCCTTGTCCTTCGATCCGGTGACATACTTAAACCATGGGAGTGGCAACTATGCAGCATCTGCAATATCGATACAAATGGTCTGTTTTATGTGTGTACAAAATGTTACAACTTCAGAGTAGATATAAAGTGCGCTTCAATGCCGGACACTATACATCACGCAGCTCACCCTCACCGCCCCCTCAACCTTCTCTCCGGAGAAGATACTAACAGACGAGCTTTCTATTCATGTGATGCCTATAATTATAGTCTCATCCTAGGCGGTAGTAATAGCTATGCATGCGGCACCTGTGATTTCATCGTGCACTTTAAATGCGCGATTTTGCCAGCATCAACCGCCAGCCGTAGATGGGACAAGCACCACCCGCTGCTTCTGACGCATGATGCCACTCTAAACCGTCCAGGTGATTTCTACTGCGATCAATGTGAAATACAAATGAATCCCAGGAGTTGGATGTATCACTGTCGCGCCTGCGATATATCCTTCCATCCATCATGCTTTGAAACTACATCCGGCCTGTTTAGAAACATCAAGTTTGGTCAAAAATATGTGATCCCCGGAGCTCACTGCCACGCGCTCACCTATCAAATTCTCACTACAAAACGCTGTTGCAACGATTGTGGTGGATATAAACATGAAGAGCGCGGATTTTACTGTGCATTATGCATCTTCTTCATTTGTCTCTACCACTGCGGTATGAATAGTATAGAATATGATGGCGGCATTGAGCCCGTAGATTGAAAGAGATAAAAACTCAATGTGTGTCTTTTTCTTTTTATATGCTTATGTTTAATTCAATCATGATTGTGGCTTGTATTTGAATGAATATAGAAAAGGGTTTCTCTATAATATTCTCTCTTACTTTACTCCTTTACACTTTAGCTATTTATTTTTCCCTCCATCTGCCAATGAATATTACAAGTTGACCAGGTACGAATTTTAAAAAATGTGAAGAAAGTTGATGGGAAAAATTGGATGTACATGGATCCTGCTTTTGTATATTGGTTTTAATTTCATAATAAAATGTGAGTGAGATGAGTTAATGGAATGTAGACTCCATTATCAAAAGTAGTAAATAGTAAAGTGTGACAAGTATTGGTTGGCAACCAGAAAGGAAACTAGTGATAATTAACGGTGGACGAAGGGAGTACTCTTTCCGTCTCAAGATAGTTGAGAATTTCTTTTGGGCACGAGAATTAAGAAATTAAGGTGTTAAAAGTTAAAGAGGAGGGAGTTTTTTTTTTCCAAAAAAGGTTATCACTCAACTAATTTGGAACAAACTAAAAAGGAATACGACTAAACTAACAAACAATTCAGCTATAGAGTGATGGAAGGAGGACAATCTATTCATTCGATCTTTTTGCCTGAATTAATAAGCAGTCCGTATAACACAATATGGAGTAATAATGCAATGATTGCTTATCCAACTCTCAGATTAATTTAGATAAAGTAAAAGTATAAGTAAAAGAGAAAAGTAAAAAATAAATGACAAAATTTAAGAAAAGCAGCATAGTATAGAAAAAAAGCAGATAGTACTACAATACTTGTCCATTAGAAATAATTTAGAAAAATATAATCCTAATTCACAAATTAATTCATAGTATTCTTCATTGCAAACATATTAAAAATTAATTTTAGAAGCAGATAATCCGAGTTGTGTCAAATAGATTATAGTACTAAATATTAATCTTTAAAAACATGTTAAGTTAAGAAAAAAATACACATGTTACATGCTCTATATCAATAATATATTATAGATAGAAATAAAAATATTTCATCATGAGAATATTAAAAAAATGTTAAATTAGTGACTTTCACGGGCCATTTTTAAAGTTTCGGCACAAACCAGGGACGGATGTACATGCAAATACAGGGGGGCAAATGCCCCACCTCAAAAAAATTCATTAGTGCTATATTGATCATTATTTTTATTTTTTTTTAAATGCCATTATAAATGCCCCTTCTAAAATCCTTAAAATGTCTTTGTATGAAATTTTGCCCCACCTATACAGAATCCGTCACTGGCACAAACCATTTCAACTCTCCGATCTTGTGAGAAACTTGAACTATGGTAGTGGCCACGTTACACGCTCTATGAAAAATATACCAATGGTGTTCCCTTCAGAATAGCTTTGCACATGTTCCCTTCAATGGTCATTCTTGATTCTTAACAGTGGATTAATATTTGAATTAGTATTGCATTAATCTGTACATAAAGAAAATGATAAATAGGTCAATCGAGTGGAATTTATTTACCTTTTATCTTCAACCGAATTATAGTTTACATTTACTTTATATTCGTGAGATAGCCTATATTACTATTTTTATTGTATAATTCACTATACACATATATTGTCTTTTTCATTGTTAAATTGATATTTGTATTGAAGACTAGAAAAATCTAACATCGTTTCCGTTTAATTTAATGAGTGATGAGACATAGACTTAATGAAAGTGAATTTAATTAAACCTAACTGTATCAGGTCACCCACCAAACATTTAGGTAATTCAACTCAATTTTTGGTTACTTTGCTACGTCTCCGTGACAAAGTTAAATTTTACTCCCTCCGTCCCCCAAATTTTGTCATCATTTGACCCAACACGGGTTTTAAGAAATATAATAGAAAGTGGGTTGAAAAAGTTAGTGGAATGTGGTTCCAACCTTTATATATTAGTTTTAAAATAAAATGTGAATAAGAATGAGTTAGTGGAATGTCGGGTTTACTACCAAAAATGGTAAAAGTGAATGGTGACAAATTTTTAGGAACGGACGAAAAAAGAAATAGATGACAAATTTTCAGGGACGGAGGGAGTAATTAAAAGAAGATTCCACATTAGTTTTCAAATATATATGGTTTTGATAAAGACAATCCATATCTATTGGGCTTTCGTGAAAAATCATTGCTACGGCAATGGAAGCTAAGAGAATCCAGCTTTCTCATGTAAACAATCTACAAGAATTGCTCAGAAATACTCCAACTTGTTTACAAGAATTTACTTAAATACTATCCAAGGCTACACGAGACAAAATAGTAAAATATGAATTCAAAAATAATAGTAGTATATAATGCAAAAACAAATGTACATCTAAATTATTATAAATTGACAATCAAAGGATCTCACTACTCACGCTCTATTTCAATTTTAAAGTTGCGATTTGATAAGGCCATCAGAGAATGGTCCTCATCGTATCGCTTGTTGAGGACAACGCAAACTTTAAAAGATACTTCTTCTTCTCCTTGTAATTCCTCTTGTTCCTCGACCATTCTCTTCGCACTTATCACTGATTCTTCACTGCAATCATGCATACCCACGGATTTCAGTGTCGGAATTTCACCAAGTTCTGCAGGGAACTCCTTCAAAGACACCTCATAAAGACGAAGGTGCTCCAGGCATGGGAAGTGAGTGCTCTCCGTCATCCACCATTCCAAGCCACTGCAGATGCTAAGTTCCAAATATTTGAGACTGGGGAACTGGCCTTCCACTGTTTCCCATGTGCATGTTGTGAAAACTCCACCAGTCAACTTGAGCTTTTGAAGAAGGGGCAATGCACTTGCCTTTTCCAATATGTCTTCCATTCTATTTATATACATCGAAAGAGTCAGACTCTTAAGAGAGTGTGGAAAGGTAAGCTTTTGCAACAAAGCACTCCTACCATAGCCTTCGCAGCTGAGAGATTCAAGCTTTTGCAGACGTTCGATATTGTGGAGACAATAGTCATCAACACCAGAATCAATGTCCTCATCATCGCCATACTCAATATCCTCATCATCGCCATCGCCATACTCAATATCCTCATCATCGCCATCGCCATACTCAATATCCTCATCATCGCCATACTCAATATCCTCATCATCACCAGAATCAATTCCCTCAGGTATGGTGAGAAATAGACCCAATTTCTTGATATTAGGAATTCTACGTACCATCATCTCATCACACTTGAAATTACTTACAACTTTGAGTGTTTGTAGATTCTCCATAATCACAATGTTGTTATTCGGAGGATCTGGGAGACGCAATGCTCCTTGTCTGTTCCAGCTATAAATACAGAAATGAACATGCCTAATATGGGACATGTTCCAAATTTCAACCGGTGCATCAACGTCATCTTCAGAATAGACAATTAATGTCTGAAGACTCCAGAGGAGATTGATTGAAGAAGGAAGTTGGGGACCTACTTTGTGACGAACAGCAAGAAACCTCAAATTAACCAAGTTGAACAATTCTCCCGGGGAATACTCGTGTCTATTTGGATGGAAAAATCTGTTGTCTGCTCGCAGTGTCCTCAACAATCTTAAATTGGGAAACAATTGAAATCTTTCACAATCAGTCATATAGGAACGCACGTGTGGTGTAGATCTCGTGGCATCAAGGACTTCCTTCTTAGAAGTGCTTCTCGGGATTACTACATGACGTTGGCTAGACGGCCCTAGAGGATTTTGCTGCCCGACCACATGATACAACCCTTCCTTTTCAGCTTCTCTCAAGCAAAGGTCTCGCAACAAATCGTGGATTTTCAAATACTTCATGCTTCCAGTTCCTCCACACTCGTGAACAAGAATTAGATTTCTCTGAATCAGTTCTTCTAAGTACTCTTTAACTATTGTTTCCAAAGTTTTGTTATTTACTGGTTTAACAAATCCTTTAGAAACCCATAGCCTGATGAGTCTCGAGACTCTAATTTTACTATCTTCCTCAAACATTCCCATATGTACAAAGCATGGCTTAAGATAAACTGGCAAATGGTTGTAGCTCAACTTCAGTATTTTCAAGCAATGCTTATCATTTTCTAAATTCACTAGTGAATTTATGCTTCCCCTAATAGATTCCCAGCATTCCATGGTTCGTTCCAACTTTTCAAGAAGGCCTCCCATCACAACAATTGATAATGGAAGTCCTCCGCAACTCTTCACAATCTTCTTTCCAATTTCCTCCAATTCTAAAGGACAACTTTCCCCCCCAAACACAGTTTTGCAGAATATATTCCAACTAATTTCCTCATCCATAAACTTCATTTGAAGGCTATAATCGTTATCCAATTGAGATCCCAAATTTGATAGCCTAGTTGTCACCATTATCCTACTACCATTCCTATTGTCAGGAAAATAGAGTTGTATCTTATCCCATGCCTCAATACTCCACATATCATCCAACACTATTAGATACCTTCTATGTGATAAACATTTGTGGAGTGATAGTCCTATTTCATCTTCACTCATTTCACTCAACCCTTGTTTAATAGCTTGAGAAAGAATTTCACGAAGAAGTTCTTTTAAGCTAAATTGTTGAGAAATGGTAACCCAAGCACATTTAACAAAATGGATACCTATAAACGGATGTGCATAAACTTTTGTGGCAAGAGTAGTCTTACCAATTCCTCCCATTCCTACGATGGGGATGACTTGGCGACCTGGTTCTCCGTAAATGAGCTTCTCCATGAGTTGAGGCATGACATCATCAAAGCCCACCATGGTTGTGTTGTTCGGCCTAGAGAAAGAAGATGTTGAGGAACCACCATAGACTTGTGTATGATTTTTGAGTGCAACGATCTCCATCACTTCTTTCTTGATTAAATCCATGTCTTCAATCACCTTTTGCAAACTCTCGTGAAAGTCTGCAGATGCTGAGGAATCAGAAGAGGCTGAGACTTGTATCTCTAGCTGATCTTTGATTGCAATGATCTCCATCATGTCTTTCTTGATCAAATCCAAATCCATGTTTGCATATATGGAGGAATTAGCAGATGGCAAGACTTGTTTCTGCAACTGATCTTTGAATGCAAAAATCTCCATCGCTTCATTCTTAAGCAAATCCACGTCTTCTATGAAATTCACCACCTCAGTCTTGAACAAGCCTGCATATGTTGAGGAATTAGCATATGCCAAGACTTGTCTCTGCAGCTGATCTTTGAATGCAAAAATCTCCATGACTTCATTCTTGATGAAATCCATGTGTTGTATCACCTTTAACACAGTCTTATACAAGTTTGCAGAATCTGAGACTTGTCTCTGCAGATGATATTTGAGAGTGAAGATCAGATCCATGTGTTTTTTCACCCTTTTTTCTATCAGTTGAATGCCTTGTCTCATATTCTGCAGAATCTCATACAAGTCTTTTTCAGATATCGAGATATCTGAGACTTCTCTCAGCAGCATACCTTCTTTGACTGCAACGACTGAATCCATGTCTTCTATCACTTCCTTCAAAGCCTCGTACAAGGCTAAGACACCGGGACGAAGCTGCTCCACAATGTGAGATTCGATGACATCTTCAGCCGCATAAACCGCATCAGCAATGCGCATCTCCAACGGATCTGCTTGATCCCCCTCAGCATAAGGAGACTTATACCCTTCGAGAAATTCCTGCAAAAACATAACAATTTCAGTGAGAGATTCAACTTGTTTTTTGTCCATAGAAATCGGAGGGGAAGGATGATGCTCGATCTGATGGATGATCTGCATAACAGAAACTAGAGCAGCGTAAGCGGCCATCTCGATTAGTATAACTTTTTTTTTAGGATGGAAAAATGGTGAAAGAGTAAGAAGGAAGAAGAGGTGAAAAATGAAAGGGGGGACAGGAGAGTGAGTAAAGGTATTGCTTTGATGAATTATTGCCAGCAGATATTATTGTTTAACAACGTTTTGGTTGTTGAAATGCTTTAACAATAATTAGCATTAAACAATTGGAAGGTGCAATGTAAGTGGCATCCACCAAAGAATGTCTCATGTCCTTTCCTTAGAATATTTTGATCTTATAAACTACTCATACTTTTGTAACATCCACAAGAGCATGTGAATAAATCAACAATCTTATCATTATTTATGGATACAACCTATTTTTTTTTTTGTTATTCTATATCCTAATTATATTGACATTCAAATAAATATCTACAGTTAATCATGAAATTTTTTTGAAACTGAAATTTAAATTATTTTTATTAGTATTCCCTCTTATGAAAATAAGTAAGATAAATTATGGAGAAGAACACCATTGTCAACTAGTAGGAGTATTACAATTAAGCAGAGTAGACAGTTGCTAAACATACAGGAATCGTTTATTTGGGGTTCTATTTAATACTAGTATCATGTGCTATCCACATATTAATATATTTTTAAAATATTAATTTTTAATTAATTAAATCAGAATCAATATTAACAAAGAACGATATGAGTAAGAATATTAGTTATATGAGAATAAAAAATCTATACAAATCAACATTGAAGCATAATAAATAAATCACATAATATAATGTTTAAACATTATATCATATATAATCAATAAAATGAAAAGCAATGAAAAAATAATTAAAAAGAACAAAATTAGTCGACCAAAGAAATTGAGAAAGCATTGAAATCATTGAGCATAGGTTGGAATGGTTTAATTACATCAAGCTTTCCTCCTATGGTAAAACCAAAAATGGTATGTTTGAGTTCTATAAGGTAAGTAGATATGTGCGGATATCTAGCTTTAAATGACATATTTATAGGCTAAAATATTATGTACATAATCCTTGATGTAACTGCAAAATTTAGAATCACAGACCCACAAAAATAAGATCAACAAAAAAGGAATGCAAAGCCTCTAAATCTACACAAATTCAACCGAAATTCAAGGGAACACTCACTTGCAATTGTAGTTCATCCTTTCTCCATTCTCCCACTCAATCGCTTGCCTCTCCAACTCAAGAAGAAAAAACGAAAAGGGCGCAGATAGTCTAATCGGACAAGCCACAACAAACGAAGACCATTAGTTAATGGAAATTCGCCAAATATAAAATAAAAAAATAAAAACCTCCCATTCACTTTCCTTTTAATTATACATTTTCAATTTAATATAAATTTTTAAAGTAAATGGCATTTTTATAAACTCCTCCAAAACTCCCCTTTATATATTTATAGATATCTTCGAAATGACTATTTTTTTTTATATAATTATTTGTTCTATTTAAAATGTCATATTAGATTTTGGACTAAATTTTCTATCTTCTTTACTCGTTAAAATATTCAACCATTTTATTTATCTCTATATCACTCTACTCAACAACTCTAACTAAAATTCCATGCCACGCAAAAATATGATCATCTTATTAAGATGGAATGTATATTTTTCTTCTGAAAAACATAAATAATACTAGTAATCCCTTCGTCCATAAAAAATAAAATGATTATGTAATTTGTACCATTTTAATTTAATGTTTCACCCAAATAAATACCATTTTGCGCCTACTAAAACTGCTACAGTTCTACGTTCACGTTTACCTAAAAAACACTTAGAAATTGTTGTCGGCTTTAATAGATATACTTAATATTCAATTTTAATCTTTTATACTATTTCTCACTTGTCAATCAAATGAAATTTGAATAATTAATATAATCCTCCTCTTCTGTTTTGAAAGAAGAGGTGGTTAATTACAAATATCGATATTTGAAACAAATTCTACATATTCTCGGTAAAATGAAAGACTTGAACAATTTAGAATATGGTACAAAGTCTAATACTTCAAGATAATAATAGATAAAACACAAGCAAAACAAATCATGGGCCCTCAATTACATCCATTCCAAACCAAGCCCATTAGCTCAAGATTGAAATCCAAAACCAAGCCCAAATAAGAAGAAACCTTTCCCATTAATGTTTTGCAGAAAAAACCGCATTGGATCTTCTAATTTCCGATCCATGTGACTTTGGAAATTATGCTTATTGCAGCCTCTAATGTAGTATTAGCTAGATATTAAAAAAAAATTATATACTCTGTGCATAATTAGAACACATGCCATCAAAACCAAGTTTATTGGTAATGGGTGAAGGGAGTAATAAGAACCAACAACCCCAATAGCTAACAAAGGATTATAAACTAAATTTAAATCTCAATAATGGAGTAAAGAAAGTTCCACACAAAACTAACAAGAAAAAAGCGAGATAGACTCTTAAGAGACTGTATGGAGCGGTATAATATACACCTCAACAAGACAAACATTGACATAGCATATATGCTTCTGAAAAGTATAGTAATTCGGAAATATGAATTCAAAAATTAATATATAATGCAAAACACATGGGCATCTAAATTATTAATGACAATCAAAGGATCACACGAGTCATGAATTCGAAAATTAATAGTAATCGGTATATAATGCAAAAACAAATCAAAGGATCTCACCAGTAAAGATCTATTTCAACTTTAAAGTTGCGATTTGCTAAGGTCATCAGACAATGGTCCTTGTCGTTGTGCTTGCGGAGGATAACGGAAACTTTAAAAGATAATTCTTCTTCTCCTTGTAATTCCTCTTGTTCCGCGACCATTCTCCTCGCACTTATTACTGATTCTGCACTGCAACGATACATTCTCACGGATTTCAGTGTCGGAATTTCACCAAGTTCTGCAGGGAACACCTTCAAAGATTCTGCGCGAAGACTAAGGTGCTCGAGGCATGGAAAGTGAGAGCTCTCCGTCATCCACCATTCCAAGCCAAAACACCAGCCAAGTTCCAAATTTTTGAGACTAGGGAACTGGCCTTCCACTGTTTCCCATTTGCCTGTTGTGAAAACTCCACCCCACAACTTGAGCTTTTGAAGAAGGGGTAATGCACTTATCTTTTCCAATATGTCTTCCATTCTATTTAAGTACACCCAAAGAGTCAGACTCTTAAGAGAGTGTGGAAAGGTAAGCTTTTGCAACAAAGCACTCGTACCATGGCCTGTCCAGCTGAGAGATTCAAGCTTTTGCAGACGTTCGATGTTCTGGAGACAATAGTCATCACCATCCTCAATATCCTCATAATCAATTGCCAATTTCTTGATATTAGGAATTCTACGAACCATCATCTCATCACACTTGAAATTTCTTACTCCTTTGAGGGTTTGTAGATTCTCCATGATCACAATCTTGTCACTCGGAGGATCTGGGAGACGGTATCCTCCACCGATCTGCCAGCCATTAACATAGATATCAACATGCCTAAGTTGAGACATGTTCCAAATTTCAACCGGTGCATTCATGTTTAAATTCATGTATGGTGGAGGATGAAGAATTAATGTCTGAAGGCTCCAGAGGAGATTGATTGAAGAAGGAAGTTGGGAACCTCCTTTATAACGACCAGCAAAAAACCTCAAATTAACCGACTTGAACAATTCTCTCAGGGAATACACATGTTGTTTTGAAGGAGAAAATTTGTCGTGCGCTCGCAATGTCCTCAACAATCTTAAATCGGGCAACAATTGAACTCTTTTATAATCACTTATACAGGAACGCACATGTGGTGTAGATCTCATGGCATCAATGAATTCCTTCTCTGAAGTGCTTCTCGGAATAAATACACGACGTTGGCTAGACATGTCTAGAGGATTATGGTGCCCGACCACATGATAAAACCTCTCCTTTTCAGCTTCTTTCAAGCAAAAGTCTCTCAACAAATCATGGATTTTCAAGTACTTCATGCTTCCAGTTCTCCTGAACTCGTGAACAAGAATTAGATTTCTCGCAACCAGTTCATCTAAGTACTCTCTAACTATTGTTTCCAAACTTTTGCCATTTACTGGTTTTACAAATCCTTCTGAAACCCATAGCTTGATGAGTGTTGAGACTCGAATTTTACTATCCTCCTCAAACATTCCCATATGTACAAAGCATGGCTTAAGATGAACTGGTAAATGGTTGTAGCTCAACTTCAATATTTTCATGAAATGCATACCATTCTCCAAATTCAATAGTGAATTTATGCTTCTCCTAATAGATTCCCAACATTCTGTGGTTCGTCCTATCTTTGCAATAAGACCTCCCATCACAACAATTGATAATGGAAGTCCTCTGCAATTCCCCACAATCTTCTTTCCAATTTTCTCCAATTCAAAAGGACAACTTTTCCCCCCAAACACAATTTTGCTGAACATATTCCAACTACTTTCTTCATTCATAAATTCCATTTCAAGGCTATAATTGTTATTCAATTGGGAACCCAAATTTGATAGCCTAGTTGTCACCATTATCCGACTACCATTACCATTTTCAGGAAAATAGAGTTGTATCTTTTCCCATGCCTCAATACTCCACATATCATCCAACACAATTAGATATCTTCTATGTGATAAACATTTGTGGAGTGATAGTCTTATTTCATATTTGCTCATTTGGCTCGACTCTTGTTTATTGGCTTGAGATAGAATTTCACAAAGAAGTTCTTTTGTGTTATTTTGTTGAGAAATTGTAACCCAAGCACAAATTTCAAAATGATGACTAACATATGGATGTGCATAAACATTTGTGGCAAGAGTGGTCTTACCAATACCTCCCATTCCTACGATTGGGATGACTTGGCGACTGGATTGTCCGTAAATGAGCTTCTCCATGAGTTGAATCATGACATCATCAAAGCCCACCATGGTTGTGCTGTTTGGCCTAGAGAAAGAAGATGTTGAGGAACCACCGGAGACTTGTGTATGATCTTTGAGTGCAACGATCTCTTTCACGTCTTTCTTGATTAAATCCATGTCTTCAATCACCTTTTGCAAACTCTCGTGACAGTCTGCAGATGTTGAGGAATCAGAAGAGGCTGAGACTTGTATCTCTAGCTGATCTTTGATTGCAATGATCTCCATCATGTCTTTGTTGATCAAATCCAAATCCATGTCTGCATATGTGGAGGAATAAGCAGATGGCAAGACTTGTCTCTGCAACTGATCTTTGAATGCAAAAATCTCCATCACATCATTCTTAAGCAAATTCACGTCTTCTATGAAATTCATCACCTCAGTCTTGGGATAAAATTCATACATTTTGGAATCAGCACATGCCAAGACTTGTCTCTGCAGTTGATCTTTGAATGCAAAAATCTCCATCACTTCATTCTTGATGAAATCCATGTGTTGTATAACCTTCACCACAGTATTATACAAGTCTGATGAATCTGAGACTTGTCTCTGCAGATGATATTTGAGTGCTAAGATCAATTCCATGTGTTTTATCACCCTTTCTTCTACCAATTCAATGTCTTGCATCAAATCCTCCAAAATCTCATCTGGGTGTGTGTCTGCGGAAGATATCGAGATATCTGAGACTTGTCTCAGCAGCATACCTTCTTTGACTTCAACGATCAAATCCATGTCTTCTATCACGTCCCTCAAAGCCTCGTACAAGACTAAGACGTCAGGACGAAGCTGCTCCACAATGTGAGATTCGATGACATCTTCAGCTGCATAAACCGCATCAGCAATGCGCATCTCCAACGGATCAGCTTCATCCCCCTCAGCATAAGGAGACTTGTAACCTTCGAGAAATTCCTGCAAAAACATAACAATTTCAGTGAGAGATTCAACTTGTTTCTTGTCCATAGAAATCGGAGGCGAAGGATGATGCTCGATCTGATGGATGATCTGCATAACAGAAACTAGAGCAGCATAAGCGGCCATTGATACAATCTTTTTTATGATCAGAAATTGCAGAAAGAATATGAAGGAAAAATGGGTGTAAATGAAAAGGAGACAGAGTAATGGCATTACTGTGATGAATTATTGCCATTAGCTATTGTTTAACAATGTTTGGTTGTCGAAATGGTTAAACAATTAGCAATGTCTGGTTGTCCAAATGCTTAAACAATTAGCAAATTTCTTGGTCCTGTTTCCCAACATCCACAATGGCATGTCATTATATTCTAATTAAGTTGACATGTAAATAATTTTAAGTTACAAAATTGCATTTTATTAGGAAAAAATTACATTGAAACAAAAAATTGTATGATTAAAATCCAAAAATTTACATAATTAGAATACTAGTATAATTAAAATCTCAATTATTGATTGAAGGGACCAAAGCGTGCCTAGATTTGTTCAATTAATTAAATCAAATTGGACTCAGTCATGTATTTGTTTAATGTGTGCGGATTCACGATGGTCAAACTGCACCTTGAGATAGGGCCTCAAAATTAGATACTGTCATTTTTGACAAGTCTTTTTCTAATTAGGTTCAAAGAAAATTTACTTCTTTATCATCTTATTACATTTTGTATTTTCTAACCTACAAAAATGTACTACAAGTGTTTTACATGTAGGATAACTTTAGTTTATAATCACAGAAACTTCACTTCATAAATAGATAATTAATGCCGTAAGGTAGATTAGTAACTAAAAGAAATATAAATTAAAAGAGGTGTTTGGTATAAATATAATTAACTATATAAAGACAAAACCAACGCTACAACAATATCATAAATATGAATTTATTTACCTTTAATTGTGTCCTTTCATATAAATATTTTTGCATGCTATACTTCTCATTTTGGAAGCGAGTGCTGAAAGCTACTTAATTAATTAAAATTTGGCAAAAAAACAGGACCATGCCTAAATATTTAAGTATTAATGCTATTGTGTCCATGAGTCCATGGTATATATGATATCATTCATGCGTGAAGAGAAATTTCAACAATTTATTGTCCTTTATTCCTTTTAGGTTAATTTGAAGATATTATTTACTACTCATAAAAACCAAAAATTGTAACTCTAGGTTGTTTGCAATGCAATTAAACCTTCTGGCTTCAATGTTTTATTTATCATGATAATAGTCTTGTGTTTATGAAAATAATGAACACATATATACTTTAATGAGCTTATATGATGGACGGTGGATTACAATTTTGATATCATGTGCAGAATATCTGTTTGGACATTTTTTGGTCAAATTAAGCAAATTATTAGTAGTATTTCTTTTTTCTTTTTTAATTGTAACTTGACTTTCTTGAATTTTGCATCATGATGAGATTGGTTGTGTGAACTACGCTGAACAACTCATCTCTACCAACATTATTAATTTTTAATACTTCATTTGATATCTTTCTGACCCCATAAAGAAAAAAAAACATGTAAAAAAAGTATACATAATAAATTTCAATATACCAATGAGAGAGAGAGAGACGTTATATTTATACTCGTGTATTACACAGGAAAGGGGGTGGATTCATTTTAGTAACCTCATACTACTATATATGTTCTTTGAAATCAAAAATATGATGATGAACTCATAGTGATACTAAATTTAAATGTAAAAATTAAATAATATCATAATATAAGAAGCTTTTTTTTAAGTGTAATGTTTGTGGCTTAATTTCTTGCCTTGTTATTCATCCTCCATTGTTGTTGTTTTTAAGCTTCTTTCATCATGTTTAAGTGCTTTAATATTCAGCTTTCATTTGGTGTTTTCAATGCATGTTTAGGTAGTTTACATGTTCATTTAGTGTTTGTTTCTCCTTGTATTTTTAATTATGTAGCAGTCAAGTAGTCTTTCCTCTCACTTAATTTTCGTGCCTTCTGGTGTAGATTTAGGAGAGATATCAGCTTTTAGAAGTTAAGTGAAAGAACCATTAGTTGTAGGCTTTTATCCATTGTTTTTACACCTTGGATAATAGGGTTTGGGAGACAACAAGTACATGCTTTCTTTTCAATTGTGGCAGCCACTTAGCTTAGTTAAACACTACACTCAACCACCTTTTAAATCTGATTTAGTTTAGCTTTTAGGATTCAATTAGTATAGCCACTTTTATAGGTCACAATCCTAGTTTCTAGATTCCTTTAATAGCCAACACTTAGTTTATTTTCCTTAGCATTTGGACTTAGTCTCTTTTGCTTATCTGAACTTAGGAGTAATCATGCATGTTGCTGCTCTGTTTTTATTTTCAAATGTTCTTATTTTTCCAAGTGTTGTAATTTTCTCGCTACTGCTCTATATCTCTAGTTGACCAGTTTATCAGATTGCCCAGTCTGCGTTCCAGTTTAATTACTTTCTTTTTAATGTATTTTATTTTCATGTTTAGTTCCCACATTAGTTTAAGTGTTATTTATATTTCGTAGTTCAGTTCGCACCCCCAATTTAGAGCGAGGCAGCATCGCCAAAACCCTTCTTAAGTGTAGAAATACATAACGGATATTACCGCTCCTAGTGGGTTCGACACCCTAACTTACCATATGCTAACTAATAGTATTTTGGAAAGTGGGAACTTATAAATCTTGTTGAATAGGAAGGAACACGTGCCTACGACACACGTGCAAAATTCCGTTCCTTTCAACTTACAATAGTAAAACTTCCGTATCTCAACATGAGCTTTTGAAGAAGAGGCAATGCACTTACCTTTTCTAATGAGGCTTCCATTCTTCCATTTCTCATTTCAAGAGTCAGACCCTAGGGTTGGTTCGACTCTCTTTTGCATATCGGGAAGAACCAACAAAGAAAACCCGACATAGAGCTCATATACCCACTCGACTCTCTAATCCTATTACATCAACTAAGATAACTGAACCAGACAACAATAACTAACGACTAACATAATCTTGAAGGCGGGTTGGAGGTCTTCTGGTGCGACGGAGTTTGGGGTGGTTGTGGACTTCCTGGTCATCTTCATTTGGTAGAGCATCTGACATTGCATCATCAAGTTTCTCGTTCATAGTGTGGATGTCTTCTCCTGTGTCATGTCTCTTCCCGGCTGGTGTTGCTGAGGTCGTCTCGCCTTTCTTGGTGGATGTTGCTGAGCTCTTAATAGTAGTATATAATGCAAAAACAAATGGACATCTAAATTATTATTGACAATCAAAGGATCTCACTAGTAACGATCTATTTCAACTGTAAAGTTGCGATTTGCTAAGGTCGTCAAAAAACTGTCCTCATCGTAGTGCTTGATGATGATAACGGAAACTTTAAAAGATATTCCTTCTTCTCCTTGTAATTGCTCATGTTCCTCGACCATTAACTTCGCACTTATCACTAATTCTTCACTGCAAAGATGCATTCTCACGGATTTCAGTGTCGGAATTTCACCAAGTTCTACAGGGAACTCCTTCAAAGATACCTCGGAAAGACTAAGGTGTTCGAGGCATGGGAAGTGAGAGCTCTCCGTCATCCACCATTCCCAGCCACTACATGAGTCAAGTTCCAAATATTTGAGACTCGGGAACTGGCCATCCTCTGTTTCCCATTTGCCTGTTGTGAAATCTCCAAAAGACAATTTGAGCTTTTGAAGAAGGGGTAATGTACTTACCTTTTCCAACATGTCTTCAATTCTATTTGTAAACACCGAAAGAGTCAGACTCTTAAGAGAGTGTGGAAAGGTAAGCTTTTGCAACAAAGCGCTCCTATCGTAGCTTTCACAGCTGAGAGATTCAAGCTTTTGCAGACGTTCGATGTTGCGGAGACAAAAGTCATCATCATTGTCAATATCCTCATAATCACCAGAATCAATTCCCTCAGGTATGATGAAAAATAGTCCCAATTTTTTGATGTTGGGAATTAAATGAACCATTACCTCATCACACTTGAAATTGATTACTCCTTTGAGGGTTTGTAGATTCTCCATGATCACAATATCGTCACTCGGAGGATCTGGGAGATGGAATCCTCGATCGGGGTTCCAGCAATGAAGACAGAAATCGACATGCCTAAGTTGAGGCATATTCCAAATTTCAACCGGTGCATTCATGTTTTCTAAATTCATGATTGATGGAGAATCAAGAATTAATGTCTGAAGACTCCAGAGGAGATTGATTGAAGAAGGAAGTTGGGAACCTCCTTTATGATAAACAGCAAGAAACCTCAAATTAACCAACTTGAACAATTCTCTCAGGGAATAATACTCATGTCCTTTTGGATGGTAAGACATATCGTATGCTCGCAATGTCCTCAACAATCTTAAATCGCGCAACAATTGAACTCTTTCATAATCACTTATATAGGATCGGACATGTGGTGTAGATCTCATGGCATCAAGGACTTCTGGTAGGTTACAGATGTGATGGGTCGGCGCATGTGAAAAGATGAGTATGTCCAACTGGTCAGAATGGAAATCCTAACTTAGCTGGGTCGTTGTCACGACAACCTAAACCTGCCTTCCAAATAAATTCCTCAACCCACTCCTACTGGCTAGTATAGTGGATGTAAGGGTCGTATCCCACAAGGATGGACGCGTTTGGATAACTGCGGTGACATTTCTGGGTGGTTTGGTTAGCTACCACGCTTGGGTTGAGATTCTACCTAGGCTGGAATATAAAGGTGGTATCCTACTGACTGGGTGGTGAGAAAGTAACAATGCCGTGGTGGTGTACGTGAAAATAAAGGACTAAGGATATCAGAGGCATGTGGAAAGTAGACAATTACTAATTAAGGAAATATGGGACAGCAGGTATATCTGTTGGCTGGGGGGACATTTCTGACAGATCTGGAAGGTACAATGCATAAAGTAAAGGACAAAAGCAAAAAGCAGCTAAAAGTAAGTGGTCCTAACAAATTTGATGTTGATGTTTTCTTCTTCACCAAGTATCAACAAGGAAATCAGAGATTTGCAGTTGCCATAACCAAACTTCAGAATTCGAACCTAAACTTAAGATCGATTAACTAAAAATGCCAAAGACTTCGATTAACTGTAGAACTGCAATTTTACTCCTACTGATCGGCATGCAAGGTGGCGACAGACAAGGAAATGAACAAGATCATACGAGAAAACTTAAATTCCGACATAATAACAAATGCAAATTAACAACTACAGATAAGAAAATACTCAAAGATTAAAAGCGATAACTAAATCTAACTTCCCTATGCAAAACGAAACAAACTCAAACCAAAGAGACATGCGAAATAGGAATTTCATAACTTAGGCGAATTAGATCGTGGCAAAGTACTTCAAAAGGCAACAAAGTTTAAATTGCAACAGATCCAAGACGAAAGCAAGTAAATATTTAAACTAAGAAAGCGATTAAAGATTGTTTTGCCACTCTGGGCGGTGAAACTGCTATACTACGACGGCGAACTGGCTGGAACGGTGGAACGATTGCTTCTCCGGCGGACTCTCAGACTCAGGTGATCATAGCTGTGGCGAGGAACGAGAACGATGGATAATGCTGAAAGAACTGATCTAGAGAGAATTTTAACTAAGTGTGGTGGTTGGATTCCCCAGTTCTCCTCTTCTCTCTCTTCAAGTGGCTCCTTTTATAGGGAGGCTTGCCCTTGATTAGGGTAGCCTTTCTTTCGCGAAATTACAATTCTGCCCCCTTGTTAATTGATCATCCCAGCTATCCTCTCTCTCCATCTCGAGCCCTTCTTCGGCATGCATTCTGATCAGTATTGCACCCTTCTTGCGCTCTTTTCACCTGTAACCTTCTACTGTCTCCTGCTGACTTGGAACCTCTAATCCTGCACACTTAAGCAACTGTTTTGCAGATAATACATGTAATTCTCGACATACTGACCAGTAACCAAGGCTCAGAATACGACTTATCAAACTGCTCACACTTACCACATGCTTGTCCTCAAGCGTGAAGACAAACAAAAGAAATAAGTCGAATTCGGGCCTGGTTACTTCCCCTGACCGACTCTACCTAACTAGACTCAAGATTCTAATCACAAAAAGAAAAGAAAACAAACACGACACAAACACATAGTTGACTTAAAAACACATAAAACAGGCTATATTTTCAACCACCCCTCGCCTCGAGATCAGGTGCAATCCGGCCTTAGGCAGCCTTGAACTTCCGCCACCCCCCTTTTCTTCCCAGTCAGTACATTTGCTTGTCAGGATCACTCAACCCTAGGCCAAACACTGGGTTCGCTCAGTCACTCATTCCTCACAGGGGATGTTAGGACTGTTTTCACTCAATGCAATACCACGGATGTTTCGGACTCAGATCTCGCATGCAGCTCCTGAAGGTCTTTTAAGGCTTGTAATGGGGCTAGTGGTTTATAATGTTTAGGGTAGTTGTTCCTAAGGCTCTATGGTTCAAAGACTGACTTCTTATTCGATGAGGGAGAACTGTGTGCATTCGGGCTTCTGGCTAGGGCTTCTCCTTCGGCTGGACAATCTCTAACATTGGCTTCCAACTGGTCAGTAGCTTCCTTGTGGCTTCGCCACCCTTATTCCTTCTTCCTCCTTCTCTTTTGTGGTCAAGTATCTGTGACCATTTTCTTCAATTTTCTTTTCTGTGGCTTTGCCACCCTTGTTCCTTCTTCTATTTTTTTTGGATCTGGAAATTCAGATCGATTTTCTCCTTCCTTCTTTTCTTCAGCTGGTTCCTTTTGTATGTCCTCCTAGGCAGTTGCTTCCTTGCCTCACGCCTTGCACGCACACAGTTCTAGTGGCTGATGGGTTATTTCGGGGTATAAGTCAGGCTAGAAAATAGGGTTCTAAGGGTAGGGATTTTTTTTTTTTTTTTTTTTTTTGTGTGGGGGGTTTCCTACTGCCTTCAGGGTTTGCTACATGCGATCACCTAGCCCTAGACATCACGTGGTAGCCACTCTCATTTTTCATAAGTGTTTAGTGGAAAGTAGTTCCACTTTAGGCCTTTAACTCACTGTTTAAGAGGGCTTTCGTGTTTGACCTAAAGGATGGTTTTTCCTTCATACTCGCATCATCTATACTGACTAGGGGATACTGGAGGGGGTGGTTTCTGTTTTCCAGCATGCCTTATCTCCCTCAATTCCCCTCACCTTCAGTTTGAGGCAGTTGAGTTTTAAGCCTATTCATGACTCACAACACATAATTCCTAGACCTAAACAACCCTTAAAAAAAAACTAACATGCACTGACTCAAATAACACATATTTACATGTCATACTGGCCATTTGCTCCCCCCTCTCACTTCACAAGTGTCTGCCTCAGATACGGGCTGTGAAGTGAAAATAGGAATGGCTAGTATGACGGACACAATATACAACACATATTATATCTAAAAAAACTTCTCACACTTAGGCTATACAATAGGCTAAGTGGGAGAGTTTTAGGTAAATACCTAAACAAAATAGAAACCAACAAACACAATATATACATACATAAACTCCTCACACTTAGACTATGTAATAGGCTAAGTGTGAGTTGTTCGATCACAAACACAACATAATAACACATAAAGACATTTTACGCAACATAAAAAAACAAGTAAAACTAAAAACTAAAATAAAAGAAAAGGAAAACTAACTGGTCAGTTGGGCGGGGTGGGTCAAACATTCCTCCTGCTCCTCCTTGGGGCAGGGGTCGGTGCAGGTGGATCTTGTGGTTCCTCAGCAGGTTCCGGTTGGTCTTCGTCTGATTCTTCTTCCTCCTCACTTCCTCGTTCCGCGGGTTCATCCTCTTGGCTTCCATGGCCACTCGTTCCAGCTTCCTCATTCTTTTTTTCTCTCGCTAATTCCTTCAGTACACTTTCCATTAGGGATGTCAGCTTAGCCATCTCTGCCCTCGACTGCCTGTTCTCCTCAGCTAGGTCCGCCACGGCCCGTTCCAAGTTGGCCTGCCTCTGCCCTTGAGCTTGGTCATTCTGCCCGGCTGGTTCCCCTGGTCTTTGTTGGGCCCTTCCACCAGGAACTTCCCCCATCCGGTAGAACTGGGGGACACCTTCTCTGTAGTAGACAACGTTGGTGCGAACGAAGAAGGGAACATCAAACAGTCCGGGGGCATCGACCATATACATCGGAGATAAATCTTCTGCTTCAGTGACGATGATGTTATTGCGCACAAAAGCTCCCGGTATATGGCAAAGCGACAGGTTCCTAGCTGGGTGGGTGGCTATCAAATGGCACTGGTAAGCTGTCCAGAACCCCAGATGCAATCTCCTCCCATGCCTTGCACACCAGACCAGGTATAATTCGGTCATGGACGTCCTGGCCGCCGAGTTAGTCTGGCCCAGCAAGTTGTATCCCAAATAAAGTTGTACCAATCTGAGCATGGGGTTATTGAAATTGGTTGATCTGGAGATGGTGGAGACAAACTGCCCAGACGCAGGGTGAGTCAACTCTTCCCAGGTTCTTTGGGGGTCGAATTCTACATGCCTCCTCGGTATCCCCCTCTCTCTGTTCCTCCATTCTGGGCCGATTGCTTCCTCCAGAGTACACATCCCCAGCCTCACAGTCCACTCAATCAGACTCATTGTTAACTCAGCTCCAAACACTCTAAATGAAATTGACACCTCATCTAGGTCTGTGGTGACTTGAAACCTAAATGTGGTGAAAAATTCCTTTGCCAATCGCACGCTTATCTCGGGATCTCTATTCCCCAACAACCACTCAAATCCTAGCGCTTCAATACTAGCCAGAAATGACTCTTGCACAGATAATTCAGCCAACGAGGGTAAATGGAGTACCTTGCCGCTTTTTAATTGCTTGCTGTTGTCTTCTTTGTCGTCAAAAGCGTCTTGAAGCTTTTTCGTGTTATAGTACTTCATATCCTCCATGACTTCATTCGTGAGCTCTACGTGCCAGCGCCGGTATTCTATCCTCTCGGCCTGTGGGTGGGCTAGCTCAAAGTGGTCTCCTGGGAGTTGTCGCTCGTGGTATTCTTCGCCCTCCATGGATACATCACTCTCGGACTCTGACTCCTCATTGGAACTGTACTCGCTGTCGCTAATTTCCCTTCCTTCTTCTGGCTCTCGGATCACTACGCTGGTATTGGTGGTCCGTTGCTTCTTGCTGACCTTCTTCTTCTTCATGGGACTCTTCCCTTTTCTTTTCCTTTCCATGTCATATTTTTCCTCCTCCTCGTCCTTTTCGGCCTCTTCCTTAGTTGGTGTTGAAGTCTCCTCTCGGGTCGCAGACTTGGTCACCATACAAATGATAGTGTCATCATCTACTTTCTCCCCCTGATCCACTGGCTCGGGTGCGAGGTCCAGACCCTCAGCCACCCTGTCAGCTTCCTGGTCAGTGGTTAGTGGTGGAACTGTCCTGGCTGCTATTGGGTTGCCCTCCTGGCTAGTTTGAAGAGGTTCCTCCCCAGGTTTTGTAGGAGTAGTCCTCTCACTTCCACTTAACACTTCCACTGCATCCTCTACCGTATTTGCCTTGGCCTTGCTGGACGTCCACTTCCCCAAACATCTTTGCGAGACCCGTGTCGGTTTCTTCCCCGCCACCTTGGTATCATTCTTCAACACTAACTTCCTCTTGACTCCTTTCGGCCGTAATACTTCTGGTACCCTTATCTCCGGTTGTGGATCACTTTCTTTCTCTGTTTCTTCCTCGCACCCCTCTGCTTCTGGCTGGGATGCCTCTGACTTCTGCTTTCCTTCTGCCTCCTTGTT